>NW_027507785.1:109394929-110062429 GCF_037356315.1 Lithobates pipiens | reverse complement strand
TGATTGAGAAATGAAATGTGTAATTTATGCTCTTAGAATGCCTGAAGGTGCTACTTCAAAATTAGGCCTCTGTATGTGGTCAGGCTGTGTAAAAGTCTCACACATGTGGTATCGTTATACTCAGGAGGAGTAGTAGAACGTATTTTGGGGTGTTATTTTTGCTATGTAAATGCTATGCGTTGGAAATATCTTATAAACGGACAACTTTGTGTAAAAAAAAATGCGTTTTCATTTTTTTCCACATTTTCCGAAAACTTCTGGAAAAAAATGAACCATTGAAAAGACTCATTATGCCTCATAGATTATACGTTGGGGTGTTAGCTTTCCAAAATGGGGTCATTTTCTGGACGTTTCCATTGCCCTGGTGTTCCAGGGCCTTCAAAACTGTAATAGGTGATTGAGAAATGAAATGTGTAATTTATGCTCTTAGAATGCCTGAAGGTGCTACTTCAAAATTAGGCCTCTGTATGTGGTCAGGCTGTGTAAAAGTCTCACACATTTGGTATCGTTATACTCAGGAGGAGTAGTAGAACGTATTTTGGGGTGTTATTTTTGCTATGTAAATGCTATGCATTGGAAATATCTTATAAACGGACAACTTTGTGTAAAAAAAAATGCGTTTTCATTTTTTTCCACATATTCCGAAAACTTCTGGAAAAAAATGAACCATTGAAAAGACTCATTATGCCTCATAGATTATACGTTGGGGTGTTAGCTTTCCAAAATGGGGTCATTTTCTGGACGTTTCCATTGCCCTGGTGTTCCAGGGCCTTCAAAACTGTAATAGGTGATTGAGAAATGAAATGTGTAATTTATGCTCTTAGAATGCCTGAAGGTGCTACTTCAAAATTAGGCCTCTGTATGTGGTCAGGCTGTGTAAAAGTCTCACACATTTGGTATCGTTATACTCAGGAGGAGTAGTAGAACGTATTTTGGGGTGTTATTTTTGCTATGTAAATGCTATGCGTTGGAAATATCTTATAAACGGACAACTTTGTGTAAAAAAAAATGCGTTTTCATTTTTTTCCACATTTTCCGAAAACTTCTGGAAAAAAATGAACCATTGAAAAGACTCATTATGCCTCATAGATTATACGTTGGGGTGTTAGCTTTCCAAAATGGGGTCATTTTCTGGACGTTTCCATTGCCCTGGTGTTCCAGGGCCTTCAAAACTGTAATAGGTGGTTGAGAAATGAAATGTGTAATTTATGCTCCTAGAATGCCTGAAGGTGCTACTTCAAAATTAGGCCTCTGTATGTGGTCAGGCTGTGTAAAAGTCTCACACATTTGGTATCGTTATACTCAGGAGGAGTAGTAGAACGTATTTTGGGGTGTTATTTGTGGTATGCACATTCCGTGTGGGAGAAATAAGCTATTACAATGAAAGTTTTTTGAAAAAAAAAAAAAAAAAAAAAATCGTAATTTTGCAAAGAATTATGGGAAAAAATGACAACTTAAAATAACTAACCATGCCTCTTACTAAATACATTGGAATGTCTACTTTCCAAAAAGGGGTCATTTGGGGGGCATTTGTACTTTCCTGGCTTGTTAGGGTCTCAAGAATGGAGATAGGCCTTAGTACATCAGATGTGATCTTTTTTTGCAAATCTTTATGATTTGCACCATAGCTTGTAGACTCTATAAATTTCACACAGATCATATAATATGCAAAAATTTGGGTTATTTTTACCAAAGATGTGTAGTAGTATAAATTGTGGCCAAAATTTATGAAGAAAAATTGCTAATTTGCTAAATTTTGTCACAGAAACGAAGAAAAATTCATTTTTGTTCAAAATTTTCGGTCTTTTTTCATTTATAGCGCAGAAAATAAAAAACCGAGAGGTGATCAAATACCACCAAAAGAAAGCTCTATTGGTATGAAGAAAAGGACAAAAAAATCATTTGGTTACAGTGTTGCATGACTGAGTAATTGTCATTCAAAATGTGAGAGCACTGAAAGCTGAAAATTGGTCTGGGACTGAGGGGGGTTTAAGTGCCCAGTAAGCAAGTGGTTAAAACAAAAAATAACAGCCAAAACACACAATGCACTGTGAATCTCTTACTGGTGCTTACTACATGAAACAACCAAAATCAATATGTTGACATTTTTCACATTATTCTCATGCTCCTGTCAGGAAAAATTCTTTTATTGTTTTGTGTGTTGCAAACCCAATATGCAATACAATACTATGCATCAATTTAACTCTCCATATTAGGAGACTTCCTCTCAGGAGCAGAAAGGAAACATTCAGTGCACAGGTACTGCTGGAGAAAGGACTACTGTTCATAACCTGACAATATATTTATAGTTATGAACTGCTTCCCATCCTTATGAACTCATTGCCATTAGCCATAAAATGGAACATTGTATTTAAAGTGGTGTTGCCACCAAAAAATAAAAAAGTTTAAAATTATTTAAAAAAATTGGGAAAAATTCACCTCTAAATACCTGTTGCTAGGGAGTCCCTCGTAGTCTGCCTTCTTCCTTGCCAGGGCTGGTGACATCACTTCCCCTCGTGCCGCACAGTCACCTGGGACCTGTCACATGTCCCAGGTGACTGAGCGGCGTATCATGGTCATTTTCCCCAAAGAATTGCAGCAGAATACATTTTGGGCTAAATTTATGAAAAAAATTCATTCTTTTCAAAATTTTATAACGGAAACAAATGTTTTTTTTTTCAATTTATCAAAAAATAAAAATAAAATAACCCAATAGTGATTAAATACCACCAAAAGAAAGCTCTAGTTGTGTGAACAAAATGATAAAAATCTAGTTTGGGTACAGTGTTGCATGACCGTGCAATTGTTATTTAACTAGTTGCTGACCGCCGGCCGTCAAATGACGGCCAGGTGGCGCACCTATTGTGGTGATCGTGCGCATGCACCCCTGTTTCTTCGGTGGCGGCGTGTCACGGAGACACCGCTTGCCACCGAAGGGAGTGAACAGTCATTGGTTATGGCTGTTTACCAGGTGATCACAGATGGTCACACCCCGACTGTGCACAGCGCATGCGCGCGATCGTGAGCGCACTGCGGGTGCGGGTCCCCGGGAACACTGCTTGTCACCGACGCTGGTAAACAGCCATTGGCCGGCTGTTTACCCACGTGATCGGCTGTGATCCTTTCACAGCCGATCACTAAAATGTAAACAAACCGCGGTAACGAGATGTTACCGGGTTCTCCTTACTCACACACCGATCCGATCGTGTGTGAGAAGGAGATTACGGTAACATCTCGTTACCGCCTACAGTACACATAAAGCACACTGATTGCCCCCCCCCCCCAATAAAGAGGACCTGTCACCGCCCCTCATAGTACCTGTCACAGTCCATCAGAGTACCCGAGTACCTGTTAGTTCATCTGAGTACCCGAGTACCTGTCACGGCCCATCAAAGTACCCGAGTACCTGTCACAGCCCATCAGAGTACCCGAGTACCTGTCACGGCACATCAGAGTACCCGACTACCTGTCACGGCACATCAGAGTACCCGAGTACCTGTCACGGCACATCAGAGAACCCGAGTACCTGTCACGGTCCAGCAGGGTACCCGAGTACCTGTCACGATCCATCAGGGTACCCGAGTACCTGTCACGGTCCATCAGGGTACCCGAGTACTTGTCACGGTCCATCAGGGTACCCGAGTACCTGTCATGGTCCATCAGGGTACCCGAGTACCTGTCACGGTCCATCAGGGTACACGAGTACCTGTCACGGTCCATCAGTTTACCCGAGTACCTGTCACGGTCCATCAGTTTACCCGAGTACCTGTCACGGTCCATCAGTTTACCCGAGTACCTGTCACGGTCCATCAGTTTACCCGAGTACCTGTCACGGTCCATCAGTTTACCCGAGTACCTGTCACGGTCCATCATGGTACCCGAGTATCTGTCACAGCCAATCAAAGTACCCGAGTACCTGTCACAGCCCATCAAAGTAGCCGAGTACCTGTCACGGTTCATCCGAGTACCTGAGTACCTGTCACGGTTCATCCGAGTGCCCGAGTAGCTGTCACAGCCCATCAAAGTACCCGAGTACCTGTCACGGTTAATTTGAGTACCCGAGTACCTGTCACAGCCCATCTGAGTACCCGAGTACCTGTCACAGCCCATCTGAGTACCCGAGTACCTGTCCCGGTCCATCTGAGTACCCGAGTACCTGTCCCGGTCTATCTGAGTACCCGAGTACCTGTCACGGTCCATCTGAGTACCCGAGTACCTGTCACCAGGCCATCAGAGTACCCGAGTACCTGTCACCAGGCCATCAGAGTACCAGAGTACCTATCTCCAGCCCATGTCAAATAGAATATACGTTGGGGTGTTTGCTTTCCAAAATGGGGTCATTTTGTGGGTAATTTCACTGTCCTGGTGGTCCAGGTTCTTCAAAAGTGTGATGGGTAGGAATGAAATGAGATGTGTCATTTATGCTCCTAGAATACCTGAACGTACTACTTCAATGTTCGGCCTCTCTATGTGATCACGCTGTGTAAAAGTCCTACACATGTGGTATCGCCATACTCTGGAAGAGTAGCAGAATGTATTTTGGGGTGTAATTTTTGCTATATATATATGTTATGTGTTAGAAATATCTTATAAATTGACAATTTTGTGTAAAAAAAAAATGCGTTTTAATTTTTTTCCACATATTCCAAAAACTTCTGGAAAAAAAATTAACCGTTCAAAAGACTCATTATGCCTTACCGATTATACGATGGGGTGTTTGCTTTCCAAAATGGGGTCATTTTATGGGAAATTCCATTGTCCTGGTATTCCAGGGCCTTCAAAAGTGTAATAGGTGGTTGAGAAATGAGATGCGTCATTTTTGCTCGTAGAACGTATGAAGGTACTACATCAATGTTGGTGCTCTGTATGTGGCCAGGCTGTGTAAAAGTCTCACACATGTGGTATCGCCGTACTCGGGAAGAGTAGCAGAATGTATTTTGGGGTGTAATTTGTTGTATGCATATGCTGTGTGTGAGAAATAACCTGATAATATGACAATTTTGTAAAAAAAAATAATAAAAAAAAAATCTTCATTTTGCAAAGAATTGTGGGAAAAAATGACAACTTAAAAAAACTCACCATGCTACTTACTTAATACCTTGGAATGTCTACTTTGTAAAAAGGGGTCATTTGGGGGGTATTTGTACTTTGCTGACTTGTTAGTGTCTCAAGAAATGAGATACACCTGATGTACTGAAGGCCTGATCCGATGTGATCAATTTTCAGCGATTGGCACCATAGTTTTTAGACTTTATAACTTTCACAAAGACCAAATAATATATACTAATGTGGGTTATTTTTACCAAAGATAGGTAGCAGTATAAATTTTGGCCAAAATTTATGAAGAAAAATTACTAATTCACAAAAATTTATGACAGAAACAAAGAAAAAGGCATTTTTTTCCACAAAATTTACGTTTTATTTTATTTATAGCACAAAAAATAAAAAACCCACTAGTGATTAAATACCACTAAAAGAAAGCTCTATTTGGAAAAAAGGACGCAAGTTTATATGGGTACAGTGTTTGATGACTGAGTAATTGTCATTCAAACTGTGAGAGAGCTGAAAGCTGAAAATTGGTGTGGTCAGGAAGGGGGTGTAAGTGCACTGTATTGAGGTGGTTAAAGACTGAGCAGGGATAGGCACGGACCAAGGCTGTAGCGGACATTTTCCCAAGTACAGACCTTAGTGAAGGACACCAAGGTATATTTCAAATTAAAACCATCAAAAAACACTGTCTACTCTCTGGCCTAGTTCTAGTAGTACAAATCCCCCTTTAGAGCAGGCCAGGGTCCCCATAGATCCCCCTTTAAAGCAGACCAGGCCAGGTGCCATAGATCCTAGTCTTACCTTTTCACCCCAGACCATGCTACAGGTCTTCCTGCACCACCAGGTAGCACTCCATGCTCTCCCTGCAAAGAATATACAGTATATATATATTTAGCCAACATGACCTCCTTTAGAGCAAGGTCCCCATAGATCCCTCTATAGAGCAGGCCAGGGTCCACATAGATTACCTTTAGAGCAGGCCAGGCCAGGTCCCATAGACCCCCTTTAGTCTTACCTTTTTACCCCCGTCCGTGCAGCCAGTTTTTCCTGTACCACCAGGTACTCCAGGTCCTCCTTGCAAATGACATCTATATTTAGCCAAAATGACCCTCTTTAGAGCAGTGTCCCTATAGATCCCCCTTTAGAGCAGGCCAGGGTACCCATATATATCCACCCCTTTAGAGCAGGCCAGCCAGGCCCTATAGATCTTAGTCATGCCGTTTCACCCTAGACCGGGCTACCAGGTTTTCCTGTGCCACCAGGTAGTACTCAAGGCTCTCCCTGCACAGAATATAATATATTTAGCCAACATAATGCATTATGCTGGAGCCGGTCCAGCACAGAAGAATCCATCCAGCTCCAGGCCACTGGACACCTGTCCTTGATGATGACCTTGACCTGCCTCGGTTCTCCCACAGGCGCTGCATGAAAGCACCGCCCACTCTGAATTTGAAAAGTACTCCTCTGTCAAAAACCATGAATCAGACCAAGATAGAACTACAGTTAAATCACACTTGTTTAATAATAAAAGTGAATAGAACAAACGTAGTCAAAACATAGCCAAAGTTTGGTAACCAGAATGGAGGAAGCCAGAGATCAGCGTAATGGAAAAGCAAGCAGGATCTAGAGTCAGAAGGAATGTGAGCCAAGCAAGTCTTTAACAGGAATGCAGGAGATAGTCTCTGTGATGTTGACCAAGGCAAAGGCAGAGATCATCTGGGCTGGACAGCTTAAGTAGGCAGGACTGACGAGCAGGATATCATCAACAGGTGATTAACTGTGGAGAGATAGGAGCTGGCAATTAGCCGACAGCTGATCGGCTAGCTCAGAGAAGGAAGGGCTGAGCCCAGCCCTGACACCCCCTCTGCTGCATTATTTTACAATGTGGAGCGGCGCTGCACTCTCGAGTCCACATGCATATCTCTCCACCCACAGACAGTGACTCTGACTCCAGAGGAGTGGGCAGTCCTGGACCGTATGGATCTTCAGAGAAGGAGCCACGAGCCAGCCCAGCCTTTGGAGCCACTTTAGGCCTGCTGAAAGATTCTCTCCAAAAACCAGCAGTGAAAATGACAAAACCCAGGAATTTAACCTGTTCATGATGGTATTTTTACTTCTCCAATTTACAATAGAGATTGTTCTCTCTTAGTTTCTGAAGCACGCAACAGACATCTGTGTGGTGGCTCTCCAGGGGCTTGGAAAATATGAGAATATAGTCGAGATAAACTACCACACATAACTTCAACAAATCTTGAAGGACATCGTCAATATATTCCTGAAAAACTTCCGGGGTGTCGCAAAGGCCAAAAGGCATTACAAGGTACTCATAATGGCTTGTTCTTCTATTAAACACAGTTTTCTTCTCGTCGCCTCCTTAATCCCCATAAGATTGTATGCCCCTCTTAAGTCAAGCTTCGTGAAAATTGTTGCTCCCTTAAGGTGGTGAAGTAACATTCTTAGCCCTTGTACACGCGGTCGGAGATTCCGACGGAATGTGTCCGATCAGACCGTTTTGTCGGATATTCTGACTGTGTGTGGTCTACATCGGACTGTTTCCGTCGGAGTATCCGACGGACCAAGTTTTCCAACTTGTTGGTAAAATTTTCAGACAAAATGCTCCGATCGGACATACTCCGATCATGTGTAGAGAATTCCGATCGGACAAAGTGCCACGCATGCTCAGATCAAATTCCTACACCAAAGCTATTGGCTACTAGCGTGAACGTAGTCCCGTCGTGACGAAATATTGTCATCACGTCGGATTTTCCGACAGCTTTGTCCGACCGTGTGTATGCAACAGTTTCGGACAAAATCCGACGGACAATATCCGACGGATTTGGTTGTCGGAATCTCCGACCGTGTGTACAAGGGCTTAGACAGACATGCATACAGATAGACATTCTTAATCGTGAAACAATTGAGACCCCTATAATCAATACAAGGTCTCAGTTCACCACTCTTCTTCTACACAAAGAAGAAACCAGCAGGAGACGAGGATTTGCGTATGAAACTTTGAGAAAGTGCATCTGCAACATACTCCTCCATGGCTTTATTCTCCAAGACCGACAAAGGGTAAATTCGGCCACGAGGGGGTATGGCACCAGGTTGAAGGTCAATTGCACAATCATACGACCGGTGTGGAGGCAAACTACCAGCTTGACCATTGTCAAAGACATCGCTAAAATCACGGTACTCCTCTGGCAGGGAGGAGTGTGAAGAGTTGCAAAGGACCTTTGCTACCTTCTGGAACCATGCCTTACTGCATTGTGGCGACCAGGAGAGAACCTCAGCACGGAGCCAGTCAAAAGAGGGGGTGTGCCTCTGTAACCAAGGATTACCAATAACCAGGGGAAACTTAGGTGAGGAAATACCTTGGAATTGGATTATCTCACGGTGAAGAACCCCCTACGGCCATGGACAATGGCACAGTCTCATGAGTCACATGGGTAGGCTGTAGGGGTCTCCCGTCAAGAGCCTCACTGGCAAGTGTGTCATGCAGCTGCAGCGGAATTGAGTGCTTTGATACAAAGGTAGCATCAATGAACAGACCTGCAGCCCCTGAGTCGGATAGAGCCTGTATCTCGATGAACGGCTCAGCCCAAGAAAGGGGGACTGAAACCAGAGGCTTATCCTTCTGGATAACTGGGGACGAAACAACGCCACCTAAGGTCTGTCCATGACAGGACCTCAAGGTTCAGGCATTACCTGGACGGGTAGGACAAGACTTCAAAAAGTGACCTGCCTGTCTACAATAAAGGCACAATCTATCCCTCCCCCTAAGGGATCTCTCATCCGCAGAGAGACACTTGAAGCCCAAGTGGATGGGTTCATCTTCACTGACCGACTCCGAACCAGGGGGCATGGGAAGTGAGGGAGGCAATGATGGGACTGCAAAGCTTGGTGACAAATGCGCAGGAGGCTTCTGCAAACGCTCCTTAAAAGAGTATCTTTCTCTGAGTCTGGAGTCAATGAGGATGGCAAACGTGATCAAGTTCTGCAGTTCAGTGGGTATCTCTTGGGCTGCTATCTCATCCTTGATTTTATCAGAGACCATGATAAAATGCAGTCAAGAGGGCCTCATTGTTCCATGCACTTGGCAGCAGAAGCGGAGCATGCGGGAGCGTCAAATACCCTTTTAAAAGAAGCCCTAAACTCAAGGTAACTTAAGATAACAGGGTTTTGCATCTCCCATAGAGGGTTTGCCAAGGCTGTCTCAGAATGCAAAGATATCACAAAACCTACTTTGCTTCTGTCCGTGGGAAACGCCTGGGGCAGCATCTCAAAGTATAGCTCAACCTGGTTGAGAAACCCTCTTCATTGGACTGGATCACCCCCAAATCGCTGGGGAAGCAGAGCGGAACCAGACATGCCTCTTATAGAGGTAATAATCAATAGAGGTAATAATCGAGGCAGGTGCTTGCACAGAGACTGGAGCAGCAGTAGGGATGGCCTGAAACACAGGTGGTACAGGAGCAGCCACAGTGGGAGATTTCAGATGAGCCGAGCAACTCGGGAGCGTTTGTAACACCATTAATAACTGATCCATGTGGTGATCCAGCTCATCCAATCTGGAAAAAATATTACCAACAAGTGGATTGACTGCATCTTCTGAATTCATGGCCTTCGCCTACTGTCAGAAACCATGAATCAGACCGAGACCGAAGTACAGTTAAATCACATGTTTAATAATATGTTTAATAATGTTTTAATGCTCATGTTTAATAATAGAAGTAAATAGAACAAACATAGTAAAAAAATAGCCAAAGTTCAGTAACCGGAACGGATAGTCAGACAAGCCAGAAATCAGGATAGTGGAACAGTAAGCAGAATCTGGAGCCAGAAGAAATGTCAGCCAAGCAAGTCTTTAACAGGAATGCAGGAGTCTCCGTGATGATGACCAAGATGAAGGCAGAGATCATCTGGGCTGGACAGCTTAAGTAGGCAGGACTGACGAGCAGGATATCGTCAACGGGTGAGTCACTGTGGAGAGAGATGGGAGCTGGCAATTAGCTGACAGCTGAGCAACCAGCTCAGAGAAGGAAGTGCTGAGCCCAGCCCTGACACCCCCTCTGCTGCATTATTTTACAATGCGGAGTGGCGCTGCACTCTCGAGTCCACATACATATCACTCCACCCACAGACAGTGACTCAGACTCCAGAGGAATGGGCAGTGCCGCACCGTCTGGATCTTCAGAGAAGGAGCCACGAGCCAGCCCAGCCATTGGGTAGGGTGAGGGAGGGTCTGACATCTGACTGACAGTTTTCTCTTTAAAAAGTCCTACCCGAAGCTCAAATAGTGGTGATCCCTAAACCTGGGAGAGATCCTACACTCTGCAGTAATTACCGCCCCATCTCCTTATTAAATGTTGATCTGAAACTGTATGCCAAAATTCTTGCCACGCGCCTAGCCCCCCTCCTTCCCTCCCTGATCCATGGGGACCAAGTGGGGTTTGTCCCTGGCCGTGAGGCCAGAGACAACACCACGAAAACGCTACATTTGATCTCCTATGCCAAGACACACAATATCCCCACCTGCCTCTTGGCCTGCGATGCCGAGAAGGCATTCGACAGGGTGAGCTGGCAGTTCCTTCGAGCATCCCTGCAACAAATAGGCTTAGGCCCCAATTTACTTTCCAAGATTATGGCTCTCTACTCTCGCCCAACTGCTCGGGTCTCAGCTAACGGGGACTCGTCCACACCATTCCGAATTAGCAATGGCACTAGGCAGGGTTGCCCCCTGTCGCCCTTGCTGTTCGCAATCACAGTGGAGCACCTGGCACAAGCTATACGCAACAATGCCTCTATTTACGGTATTCCTACCCCCTCGGCTCCCCGCAAGCTGTCACTCTATGCTGATGACTAACTTTTGTATGTCACGAACCCTCACACTAGCTTACCACATATTCTCGCGGAATTGGACCGCTTCGGTAGTTATAGTAATTTTAAACTTAACATAGCAAAAACTGAAGCCCTGAACATTTCTCTACCGGAGCGGGACTTGGCGACCCTGAAAAGGGACTATCCGTTCCGGTGGCAATCACGCTCTATTAAATATCTAGGGACTGCTATCCCGAGAGATCTGCAAGACATTTATTCCTTGAACTATAGCCCCTTGCTGACCAGCATTAAACGTTCCCTTGACTCCTGGTATAATTTGAAGCTCACTTGGTGGGGGAGGATGAACGTCATTAAAATGGACATACTGCCCAAGGTTCTGTATCTGTTCCAAACCCTCCCCATACTCCTCCCTCGGGCGTTCTTCCTCTCACTCCGATCTGAGATAATCAAATTTGTATGGCTACGCCACCCACCGCGACTGAAACATAAGCTCCTCTGTGCCCCTAAGCTCCGCGGGGGGACTGGCCTGCCTGACTTTCAACTGTATCACACAGCATCCCTATTATCCAGACTGCTGGAGTGGTTCCCTAGACCCCTAACTAAACTCTCGGTGACTATCGAACAGGATATGACCCCTAGGGACCTTAGGGCCCTTCTATGGGGACATCATGCTATGTTCCGCTCGCTTAGAGGGGTCTCCCCTCTGACGATCGCAGCTCTGACCAAATGGTATACCTTCTCCAGTACAATAGGCCTGTCCACGGATCCTGGCCCTCTTTCCTCCCTTTTTGACAACCCACTTCTTCCAACTCTCCTTTCGGCTACCCACGTTGGGGCATACCGCAGGGAGGATTGGCCCACTGCTACTCAATTTGTCCACCCTTCCACGGGTCGATTAAGAGACCTAGCAACCTCGTCACTTTTGCCGGGCTTGGATTGGCTCTCTGAGCGATCCGTCAACCAATTTTGTAATTCGCTCTTCCTATCCGGTAATATTCATAGACCGCTCACCCTATTTGAGGAACTTTGCACTCTTCCCCACACACCGAAGCACACGCTATCTCTTCTTTACAAAGAACTCCTTACTTACACCTCACTTCCTACTTATACAGACAAGTGGTCCGCTGACGTTGAGACCGAAATTACCCCATCGCAGTGGCATACCTCCTTTATTCTTACCCACCAATCCTCTAGGTCAGGGTTCACTCAGGAAAAGAATTACAAATTACTGTCACGATGGTACAGAGTTCCAGTCTCGGTACGCAGGATGTTCCCCGGTTCAACGGATGTGTGCTGGCGGTGCCATGGTGCGACAGGTACATACCTTCATGTTTGGTGGGATTGTTCTATGGTTCGCCCTTTCTGGGATAAGGTCTTTGAAACTTATAATGCTATGTATCAAGATACCATGTCCCCCTCGCCCTTGGTTGCTTTATTGTCCATTATACCGGGCTCCATTAAAAAGCACAAAGCTTGCCTACTTAGATTCCTCCTCTCTGCTGCCCGCCATAACATCACCCTTTACTGGAAGACAGACCGGGTCCCGTCGGTGGTTAGATGGGTTGAAATTCTTTTTTTTTTTTTTACCACTCAGTGTAAGTTTATTTACTTGCTATGGGACCACCTCAGCTTTCAGCTCAGTGTCCCTTCCAACAATCACATCATAGTGGTAAGTATTTTTTTTTTTTTTTTTTTTTTTTTTTTTTTTGGAGTGTTGATACCAGGCTTACTGTTTTTCATGTTAATCTTGTAATCCCTCTCTGTCACACACTCCCATCTTCTTCCTACCCCTTTCCCCTAACCTCCCCCCCCCCCCTCCTACCTATCTGTGGACCACCTTTTTCTATTTTTTCCATAAGTACTTTAATTTCTATCCCAATTGTACCTTGTAGTATCTTAACTGTACCTATTTAGGGCTTCCTCAACCCCTCTGAGATGAGCCATTTCTTCCTGAAATCTACCCAGCACTTCCATTTCCCTATAATTGGAGTAATACTCTGTTCTTCCCGGCTACTTCTTAAACACTCCATTTTATAGGTCTTTTCTACCGAATCCACCCATTCCCACATTGACGGAACTTCCTTCTCTTGCCATTTCTTCGGTATTAATTTTTTACCTGCATTCAGCAGGTGGGGGATCACTGATTCCTTATATTGTCTGAGCCCGATTCTTGTCCCATGGAATAACACTACCCAGGGATCAGCCTTCACCTCTTTGCCTGTAATCTCTTTGATGTGGGCTATAATTTGGTTCCAATAAGTTTTTATTTTTGGACAACTCCACCACAAGTGTGCCATCGTGCCCACCTCTCTACATCCTCTCCAACATTCCCTGGCGCCATCCTGCTGAAACTTGCTTTTCCTTTCTGGGGTATAATACCATCTCATCAGACATTTAGCGCTCATTTCAGCCGTTCTGGCATCTACCGCCGAGCCATGCACTAATTTAAATATTTTCTTTACTATTGTGTTTTCTAATTGTGATCCTAATTCCCTCTCCCATTTTTTGATGTACGCAGGTACCCCCAGCTCTACTCCCTCTAACAACATTCTGTACCATCTCGAAACAACTTTCTTTGCTGTCTTTAATGTACAGAGTTGTTCCAACGGGGTCAGATTTTCCGCTGTTCTAACCCGCACAGGGAGTTTTTTGATAAAACTCGAGAGCTGAGCGTACCTCCACTCATCAATTATCATCATCTCTTTTTTTTTGTGCCAACTCGTGATATGGTGCTAGTCCCTCCCCTTTCATTACATCTTTTAATTTTACCTCCTCTTTAACCCAGTTTCCTCCTATTTCCTGACATCCTGGTAAGAAAAAATTATTATTCTTTAATGCTATAAGTGGTGAATTATATTTTCCGTTAAATTGCCTATATATCTTATCCCAAATCCGCAGTGTGTTTCGTGTAATATTATTCCCTTCCAAAAATACACTTCTCTCTAAAGGGGGATTCCAAATTTGCTTATCTAATTTTGTTCTACATAAATCGTGTTCCAGTCTCACCCATCTTTTCTCTGTGTTGTCCCTTATGCTCCATTCACTCACTCTAGACACCACAACAGCTTCATAATAAGTCTGCGCATCTGGCACTGCTACTCCACCCCTGTTCTTTGGTTGACGAAGTGTAGCTAGGGCTACCCTGGCTTTTTTATTTTTCCAAACAAATTTCATTAGGATAGATTTTAATTTTGACAAGTAAACATTGGACAGAGGAATAGGGAGCATCTGAAACCTGTATAGGATCTTAGGGAATATTATCATCTTTAATGAATTTATTCTTCCCAACCATGATAGTGCCCTATAGCTACACCTTTTACATTCTGCCTGTATCTCATCTAGTAACGGGATATAATTACAACGGTACATTTTCCTCTCTGTTTTTGCTAATTTTATCCCTAAATATTTAAGCTCACTCTTCCACGGGAGTTTCCAACTTTGTTGTACCTTTTGTACCTCTCGCTTGTTAATATTGATATTCATTATCTCCGATTTTGACCTATTTATTTTAAAATTTGAGACCTCCCCGTATTGGTCGAGTAGCTCAAATAATTTAGGCATAGATGTCTTTGGGTTGTTCAAGTAAATTAAGATATCGTCCGCAAAGGCTGAGTATTTATATTCCGCTTTTTCCACTTTCACCCCTTCTATCCCGGGATCCCCTCTTATTGCTGCTAGGAGTGGCTCCAAAGAGAGCACAAACAGGAGGGGCGAAAGCGGACAGCCCTGCCTTGTACCCCTCTCCATTTCGAAAGGCTCCGACACATACCCATTAACTTTTATACATGTCTTTGGATGTTCGTACAGTACCTTTATCTTCTGTAACATCTTAGGTCCTAGCCCCATCTTCTCTAATGTCTTAAACATAAACCCCCAGTCTACTCTGTCGAAGGCTTTCTGTGCGTCCAACGACAAGAGCAGACTGGGGGTTCCACCCTGTCGCATCTTTTGAAGCAGGAGGAGTGTCTTTATTCCGTTATCTTTTCCCTCTCGTCCCCCTATGAAGCCCGTCTGGTCTGGGTGGACCAGTGATGTCATTAAACCCTTCATTCGCTCTGCTAATATTTTAGCATATAATTTTGTATCCGCGTTTAACAGCGAAATCGGCCTGTAGCTGGTACACTGTGTGGGATCTTTGCCCTCCTTCCGTATTAGAGTAATTGTAGCCCTTAAATCTTCATTACTCATTCTATATTCTTCTCCTAGGCCGTTCATATACCGACACAATTGGGGAACAAGAGCCTCTCTAAACGTTTTATAATATAGTGTTGTGAAACCGTCTGGTCCCGGGGATTTTCCTGGTGCTGATTTTAATAATGCTCTGACTATTTCATCCTCCGAAACTGGCCTTTCAAGTATGTCCCTTTCCATGGGGGTGATTTTAGTCAAAGCATTTTTCTCCAAAAATTCCCTGATCTTCTGCTCTTTCTCTCCGTTTTTGGCCTTTTTCTTACTGTCCGTAAATATCTGCTCAAAGTATAATCTAAAAGTTTCTGCTATATCTTTGGTAGTATAGAGCACTTTTCCATTTTTATTCTTAATTTCCCCAATGAAATTTTTTCCTTTTTTCTTTTTTAACATTCTGGCTAAAAACTTACTTGATTTATCTCCCCATAAATATTGTTCCTTGGCCAACCCTTTAAACGTCATCGCCGCTTCTTGGTCCAAAAGGTCCTTCAGCTCCATCCTTACCGTTAATAACTTTTTAAATACCAGGTCATTTTGGGGCAGACTTTTTTTTTTATGGTCTTGTTCTAAACAATGTATCTCGCTCATTAATTTATTGATTTTTTCGGCTCTCATTTTTTTCTTTTTAGATTGCATAGATATCAATATTCCCCTTATATAGGCCTTGTGCGCATCCCACAGCGTGTTACTTTTAATTCCCTCTGTATCATTAAATGTAAAATATTGATCGATCTCACTCGCTATTTTTATCCTATCCTCCTCCCTAAGCAATAGCTCCTCATTCAACCGCCATCCAGAGAGGTTCCTCCCTATCCTTGAGATATTTAGGCATAGTTTTACCGGGGCGTGATCCGAAAGAGTCATCACTTCTATCCCTGAATCCATCACATATTCCAATAGCCCATGGTCTATGAATATGTAATCGATGCGTGAATACGTCCCATGGACTGCTGAATAGAAGGAATAATCACGTGACTGGGGATTTTTTGCTCTCCATACATCCACTAATTGGTTGTTATATAGCTTTTGAGCTATATTTTTGTGTGCTGCGCTTCTCATCTTTTTAACCTCCGACGAACTATCGACTTCCGGGTTGAGGCCGAAGTTTAAATCTCCCATCATAATTACATAACCTGCTTTAAAGTCCATAAGTTTATATAATATCTTATTTAAAAAACTAATTGGGTTGCTATTAGGAGCATAAATATTTACTAAAGTACACTCCAATTCCTCTAATGTACCTCTTAGGAACAAATATCTTCCCTCTGCATCGCACATTTTTTCCTTCAACTGAAACCTTATTCTTTTGGAAAACCCTATCGCTACCCCTCTACTTCTGGCTGAAATGGTATCACTATAGAACCAGACCGGGTAGTTATTGGAATATAATCTAATGTTTGATGCGAGGGAGATATGTGTCTCCTGTAGAGATATAACGTCAGCCTCATAGCGCTTCAATTCTGCTAAGATCTTATGTCTTTTTATTGGGGTATTCATGCCCTTCACATTATAGGACATAAATTTCAGGCCGTCTATTTTACTATTGCCCATCTATTTGTCCTACGTTCCTTGCCCTACGTAGGTACTTCTTATCTTGTTTACTAAGGTGGTCCACATTTTTCCTCCACCCTCCCCCACCCCTCCCTCCACTTTACTTCCCTTCCCCAACCTTATACCTTCCCAACCTCCCCTATCTACCCCTCCCTCCTTCCCTTCTTTACATCCCATACCCACCTCCCTCCTTACCTTCCCCCTTCCCCCCAACTCCCTTGGCCTGTATACGGCCTTTGTTAGGTTAATGGTCGTGCATGCCCCTACCATCTCCTAATCTATTTGTTAAGAGGGTTTGGGGCTTGTCCACCTGCGCCTCTCCCGCCTCTCCCCATGAGACAGGAGGTATTACATCCCACCATCTTGTTTAATTTATATATTTTCCTTATTTCCTTCCCCTTTTCCCTCCCCTCCTTTCCCCGGACCCATTTTTTCCCCCTACAATGAGCCCATTATTCCATCTACCAACCAGGAAGAATTGGCGGGCGTATTCCCAGTTTCTCACAAAAATCTTCCAAATCTTCCGGGAAAACCAGCTTCGCCGATTTACCATCTTTGTTCCCTATTAAACAAGCAGGAAAGCCCCATCTATATTTAATGTTCTGAGCTTGCAATTCATCTAGTAGGGGTTTCAAAAGTCTTTTCCTTAAAAGCGTCTCGGGTGCCATATCCGGGAATATCTGTATTTCTCTCCCTTCATATACATGTGGGGTTGTTCCCCTTAACTTTTTCCATATTACTTCTTTCTCATCGAAATATGTGAAGCGCACTATTATGTCTCTCGGTCTGTCCATATCTCTAAATCTTGTTTTACCAATTCTATGGATTCTATCAATCCTTGGTGGAGCTCCCATCTCATTTCCCCAGCAGGGGGCGAGAATACTGTTTAGTATTACTCTTAAGTCTTCGCCTTTTGATTCCGGGATTGAGCGCAATTTCAAATTTTTCCTTCTACTTCTGTTTTCCTGGTCTTCCAGTTTATACAGCGTATTCCTTTGTGTTTGTTGAAGTGTTCTTAGTTGATCTTTAACTTTGTTTAGCTCTATGGCTTGGAGATCCATACGATTTTCTGTAGCTTCTACTCTCTCTAGTAATCCGCCTAAGTCCTCTCGGAGCCCCCTGATGTCCATTTTGATTGCATTCTCTAATTTTGAAAGCATTTCTGCCATTTCTCCTTTTGAGGGAGGAAGATCTTCTGTCCTAATTTCTTCCGTTTTGCTGCTCTCGCAGTCACTTTCTATTATTGTGTCCTCACTGGTATGTTGTGTTCCTCCACCCTTATGTTTGCCCGATCCCTTCTTGTATTCTGAGATGGTTGATTGTCTTTTATCCAATCCCGCTTCTTTGGGGCTTGCTCCTTGTGTCATATACTGTTGGATCGACGTATCTAGACTCTTATCTTTTATGTTCCGTGCGGCTCCACTTTTCGCCATCTTATTTGCTGAGTTGCTCATAGTTCAATCTGTCTCCAGATTTTGTGGATCCTAGACACCTCGAAAACTCTTTCCCTTAAGTCTTAATTCATCGATGAAGTCGCTTCCTCCAGCGGCTTTCCTTCTATGAAAGCTGATCATCCAGTTTACCTCTTTGCTCCCCGCTTTTACTTAGGGAATCTCAACCTTTTTCCACTCTATGTCTATGTTCCGCTGGCAGAGTCCCTTGGGGGGACCCCTTAACACTAACTTCTTCTCTCAGAATAATAATACTGCTCCCTGTTATATTTTATTTTGATATCTTCCTCCGCTGCGTAATCTGAGGGGGTTTCTTACCTAAGCGACATGTAACCTTTAACCGCGCCAAACCTCCCCTAGGTAAAAACCTATGGATCCTGGGGTTGACAGGTCACCCTGATATCCTGTCGAGTGCTTAGCGCCTCCTATCTTTCGATCTCCAACCTCGCATGGGGAAATAAAATGGCTGGGCTGTAGAGTTTAACCTCTATTTCTTATTCCTAATGTGATTCACAGGCAGAGTGGCAAAGGTTGTCAATATCTTATCCCAGGGGAGGGGGGACCAGTCAGCCATTTAGGAACTCATCTCTATTCTCCACTAATAACAGAAGAGTCCCTTAAAAGGGAGAGTAGGATATCCTACATTTAAGGAAATTTGTACTGATCTGGAATGCGCACGGCAAAGAGAGAGGAAAAAAAAACGAAAAAGCAAAAGAAAATCCCTGTAATCAGATCGTGCGATTTTCCTCTTATTGTATAATGTATACGCTATTACAAGCGATTCAGGTAGTCTATTCAATTCCTGCTGCATGAACAATATGTGCTGACGGCGAGGGAAGCAGGAGGAGGAGAAAAACACAAAAAAAAACGAAAAACAAAACAGGAAGAGGAGAGGAAAAAAAAACCTCCTCCCCCCAGTTATATTCGTCTAGCGTTTCACCGCAAGAAAAAGAGCTTAAAGTAGCATTGCAGATCTCTTTGCGATTAATTCCTCCTACCTTAATTACTCTTCTAAGGTTCTTACAGTCAGGTCAAGGTATCTAGTCCACTCTTATGTGTATCCGGGTCCGCAAAAAAGTAGGAGCAAAGAAAAACCTTTTTTAATCCCACGCCATTAAATCCACACTCTGATGTATATAAACTGCTTTTCTCATCGATGGTTGCTCAATGGTATAGATGCTTCGCCCAGCACATGCATACACCCCTGGAATAGAGGCAAACCTCATGGACTTCCTCCACCTAACCATGTGAGATTTGTCCTGGCGGTAGGTATTTATCCCTTCATTTTGAACCATGCGACTTTTTCTCCCCTATTATTGCATATGTGCCAATGTCGCATGCACTTGCGATAGTCAAAGAAGTAATGTTTAAGCTTATTTAAGGGAAATAATGCGTGTTGACCCTGCGGAACCACTGCTGTTTAGCGGACCACTTTCCAAGTTATCATCTCCTGGTATACTGAGCATAGCCATTACCATGTGCATATATAATAAAACTACGATCCTGTTAAGGTTTATACAACCCTGCAGTTGCTTTAAATTCAAAACTGTCGATGGAAACATGCACCAAGGAAAACTTTTCCGCAGCCGGCTTCCTTATCTACTTAACAAAGCTCCTTTTGACCTGCATACATTTAACCCCATAGACACGTTATTTGTTTCCCCTGGTTAGATGTATATTACACAGCAACAGTATTGTGACTTTAAGAATGTTACCGTCCTTGTCAATGCTGTGTCTCTTTCCCACCGGTCTCCTTCTAGTTTCCAGGCTCCGGAGGGTCTCCTCCAAATTCCTCCGAGGTCCTGCTGCATAGCCAGGGGGTATCCGTTGTGCACTGGAGCGGAGAAGAGGGGGAGGGTGGGCCGGTCGAGGTGATGAGGAGGCTGGGAAGCACCGTACTCAGGGCTGCGGGATGTTAGCAGCACCGCACCGAGCGCTTCCACATGTCTGGGCTGGGATCTCTCACCTCCCTGCTCCAAACCATGCCTTGCTGTTTGTTCGTCGGTGCGGTGAGCTTAGCGCTGGCAGGCCCCTCCCCTCAGGCGGACGCTACGTCCTCACGTTACACATCCGCCCTGCTCACTGATCAGCGATGATGGGTTGAAATTCTTAATGATATGATGGTCATGGAGGAGCTGCAGGCGAAGGTAGACGACAGATATGACAAGTTCACTGCTTTATGGTCTATCTGGCGCCATCACTCTGCCTCATCGGACTTCCTCAGTGGTCTCCGATAGGACAATGTCCCGCCTTGTGTTTCCAATGTTTACATGGGACACCTCCCTGGGGGTTGCACGGCTTGCAAGCCTGTGTTCTCATTTCCCTCAGTGCGCCCTCTTGCTGCTGGCCCCCGTTTGTCTTCCCTCTCTCCCCATGTGACGACCTGAGTTGTGCATTAGGTCATCGCCCCGGGTCCGCCCTGGAGGCTGTAGTATTAACCAATGTGATTTCTGTTCTGGGGTTCCTGTCTCCCTCTCAACCTCTCCTTTGCCATCCCTTGTCCCTTCCCCCTCCTTCTCCCACCCCCCACCCCTCTCCCCCTCCTACTGACCCCTTTCCTTATTTCCGTTTCAACTGGTATTAATCAGTTTTGTTAATCTCGCAGTTTTTTTTATATATGCTTTTACATTTGTACCCCACTGTTTGTGTATTTTCGAAACGTACTGCCATTTTGTACACCTCATTTGCACTGATTTGTGTTAATAAAAAATATGTTCAACCTTAAAAAGTCCTACCCGAAAGCACGGACCCCAGTATTCATGTGCACACACCTTGCTGATCCCTGAGTGTGAGAGCACAGAAAGCTGAAAATTGACCTGGGCAGCAAGTGGGTAAAAGTGCCCAGTATTGAAGTGGTTAAACAAGGTACTAGCAGGCTTTAGCACTTCTTGAAGCTTGTCGAAAGTCTGTTGAAGCCTGATAGCAGCGAGTTTAAAGTGGCAATCAACACTCCCATTAGGATCTGTCTTCAACATTTACAAACTGGCGCTAAATAGTACTTTAAAAGCTTCAACAAAGCTTGCTGAAAGCTCTGCAAATGCTTTGTCAAAGCTTGCTGGTCACACTGCTCTTATACAAGCTGAAGCCTGTGTGAAACAGTCCTTTTTTTACCAGGTGCTGGAAAAAGCACAATACTTACCTAATTATTTGCTTCTCCAGCAGTGGGCCTACCTCTCTATACTCTTGACACCCCATGCATGTGGCTGCTGGGCATTAATTGTATGGTGTGACAGTGCTGTGACTGGTTGAGAAGCAAAGTAATGACATCAGATAGAGCTGCGATTGGTTAAGAGGCAAAGTAATGACTTGAAGGGACTGGGCATATGGAGAGGAGGAAGGTAAATATTCCAATATCCCTGGTCTATATAAGCATTTAGCCTTGCAGGGAAGGTGGGGGGTATACTGCAAGTGAGTTTTTCTAGATGCTCTGAGTTCAGCTTTAAAATAATAATGTACATAAATATTATTTGCATCAACTTGACCTATTTTACATGTACAGTATATCTAAAGAAAGTATTTGCAAAGGTTGGGCATATTTCTAAGGTGAGGCAAAATTCTGAAAAATGGAGGTAGGAATATAAAAAAATCAGCACTTAGAATATCGATTTGCTGCCACAATGGTCTTTTTTATTGCATTTATAATTTTTATTTTTAAAAACAGTATTTGGCATTAGAAAATTATTATTTTGAGAGGTTGAAGAAGACATACAAAGTCTGGGTAGATGGTATGGTATAATTCTTCATAGGAAGTGTGGGGGGGTTGAAATGGAGACTAGTATCTGGTTTTTATTTTCTTGTTTCGGTTTATTTTTTGTTAAACACTGCTGTACTGTTATAGTTTCAGCTGAAAACACAGGTTAATAAAGGTGCTGTCTTGCTGAGTTTCCATGGTAGCCGCGTATTTCGTGCCATTTCTCCTGGTCATTATCCAACGCTGCTGGAAGAAAGTTACTTCTAGCCGCTGCTCTTCACTGCTTTTTGCAGGGCTATCACTTGTTTATTTAAAGGTAAGCAAACAGCGCTAAGAAGCCATAGCAGATCATTGTTTAGTAAAAACATACCGTATATACAGATTTTATAGGTAAGAAACTTCACACTGCACTGAAAATACTGAATTATATATTTATATTTTATATTCAGGGTGTTTAGACAATTTTTTAACACATTTTTGTTAAAGCAGTATTAAAGCCAAAAGCAAACATTTATTATATTGCATCTTACCAATTCTTAGACGTGATGGCTTTTTTTCTACAGAAAAGATTTCTTGCAGTTACAGGGAAACAGACCATTAACCACTGACATGGGTGCTTAAAATGGTCAGCTTTTATTCATTTTTCACCCAAAAAATATATTGTAACTGGTGATAGAGCTTTACCTTTAGTTTAGCTTCAGTTCGTTATTGTATTTAAGTCTGCTAGCTAATACTTATAACACCACCCCCCTCAGATAATTCTGCCCCCTGTTCCTGTTCCTCCAGAGTGATATCTGTATAATGCATGAGGTGTGTTGGGGGGGGGGGGGGGGGGAAGCCTAAAAAAACGAATACAACGATCACATCTAATGATTGGTAAGCTAATAATTGGTAATAATTGATATTACATTTGGTTTGGAATTTATTACCACTTTAGGCTTGATTCAGTGCAGTGCTTTTTGCAGTGCTTTCCGTGTTTTTGGACACGCATTCACACAGTGGGAAGGCTGGGATCTGGGGGCCTCCTTGTTAAAGGTTGCTTCCAGATTCCGATAAGCCCCCCATCCACAGACCCCGAAAACCACCGGGCAAGGGTTATCGGGAAGAGGCCCTTGTCCCCATCAACATGGGGACAAGTTGCTTTGGGGTGGGGGCACAGTCAATCCACTTGTTGAGGGCATGCGGCCTGGTATGGTTCAAGGGGGGGCGCTCGCTCGTCCCCTCCCCTTCCTTACCTGCTTGGCTGCAAGCTCAGATAAGGGTCTGGTATGGCTTTTGGGGGGACCCCCACGCCATTTTTTTTTACATTTTGGTGAAGGGGTCCCTTTTCGAATGCAGACTAGACCCAAGGGCCTGGTATGGACCTGGGAGGGGGGGAAAGGCAACGCTATTTTTTTTTTTACATTAAGCGGGAAGTCAGTTGACAGCTGAGGACTCATCAGTTGCATGCTGCATTTTGCGGGAAAAAAGTCCCTGACCCTTTCCAAAAATGCAGAGGCACTAAAAGGCATTGATAGGAACATGTTCCATAGGAACCCATGTTAAAAAATTTCCCTGCATTTCTGCAAAATGTATCAAAAAAACATATTGGTGAGAATCAAGCATTAGGTTTTGCATAGCGTGGGGATGAGTCAACATTTCCTTCAGGTTTTTTATTTCTATCTGTGACTGTATTGGGGAGATTTTCCCATATGTCCTTTTTTGTGATATCTATCCAAAGCTAAAAGGTTTTGGCTGAAATTGGGCTTAAATTTGCTTTTTTTTAATCAGTGTGAACATGCACAATTATTCCATTCCAAGAAAGAGTGTTCATATTCTAGTTCTTCGACGCAAAGAATTCCCAACAACTCTTCAAGATGAAAGTTAAAGCTAGAGTTCAAGGATAATTTTTGTAGTTTTATTTGTATGCTTAACCACCTCAATACAGTGCAGTTACACCCCCTTCCTGACCAGACCAATTTTCAGCTTTCAGCGCTCTCACAGTTTGAATGACAATTACTCAGTCATCCTACACTGTATCCATATGAAACTTGCGTCCTGTTTTCCACACAAATAGAGCTTTCTTTTAGTGGTATTTAATCACTAGTGGGTTTTTTATTTTTTGTGCTATAAATAAAATAAAACGTAAATTTTGTGAAAAAAATGCCTTTTTCTTCGTTTCTGTCATAAATTTTTGCTAATTAGTAATTTTTCTTCATAAATTTTGGCCAAAATTTATACTGCTACATATCTTTGGTAAAAATAACCCACATTAGTATATATTATTTGGTCTTTGTGAAAGTTATAGAGTCTACAAACTATGGTGCCAAGCACTGAAAATTGATCACTTCTGATCAGGCCTTCAGTACATCAGGTGTACCTCATTTCTTGAGACACTAACAAGTCAGGAAAGTACAAATACCCCCCAAATGACCCCTTTTTACAAAGTAGACATCCCAAGGTATTAAGTAAGTAGCATGGTGAGTTTTTTTAAGTTGTCATTTTTTCCCACAATTCTTTGCAAAATGAAGATTTTTATTTTTTTTTTATTTTTTTTTACAAAATTGTCATATTATCAGGTTATTTCTCACACACAGCATATGCATACAACAAATTACACCCCAAAATACTTTCTGCTACTCTTCCTGAGTACGGCGATACCACATGTGTAGGACTTTTACACAGCCTGGCCACATACAGAGCACTAACATTGATGTAGTACCTTCAGACGTTCTACGAGCAAAAATGACGCATCTCATTTCTCAACCACCTATTACACTTTTGAAGGCCCTGGAGTACCAGGACAATGGAATTTCCCATAAAATGACCCCATTTTGGAAAGCAAACACCCCAACGTATAATCTGTGAGGCATAATGAGTCTTTTGTCATGAGTCATTTTTTTCCAGAAGTTTTTGGAATATGTGGAAAAAAATTAAAACACATTTTTTTTTACACAAAATTGTCAATTTATAAGATATTTCTAACACATAGCATGTATATAGCAAAAATTACACCCCAAAATACATTCTGCTACTCCTCCCGAGTATGGCGATACCACATGTGTAGGACTTTTACACAGCCTGGCCACATAGAGAGGCCGAACATTGAAGTAGTACGTTCAGGCGTTCTAGGAGCATAAATGACACATCTCATTTCATTCCTACCCATCACACTTTTGAAGGTCCTGGACCACCAGGACAGTGAAATTACCCACAAAATGACCCCATTTTGGAAAGAAAACACCCCAACGTATATTCTATGAGACATGGGCTGCAAATAGGTACTCGGGTACTCTGATGGCCTGGTGACAGGTACTCGGGTACTCTGATGGCCTGGTGACAGGTACTCGGGTACTCTGATGGTTTGGTGACAGGTACTCGGGTACTCTGATGGTCTGGTGACAGGTACTCGGGTACTCTGATGGTCTGGTGACAGGTACTCGGGTACTCTGATGGTCTGGTGACAGGTACTCGGGTACTCTGATGGTCTGGTGGCAGGTACTCGGGTACTCTGATGGCCTGGTGGCAGGTACTCGGGTACTCTGATGGCCTGGTGACAGGTACTCGGGTACTCTGATGGCCTGGTGACAGATACTCGGGTACTCTGATGGCCTGGTGACAGGTACTCGGGTACTCTGATGGCCTGGTGACAGGTACTCGGGTACTCTGATGGCCTGGTGACAGGTACTCGGGTACTCTGATGGCCTGGTGACAGGTACTCGGGTACTCTGATGGCCTGGTGACAGGTACTCGGGTACTCTGATGGCCTGGTGACAGGTACTTGGGTACTCTGGCCTGGTGACAGGTACTCTGATGGTTTGGTGACTGGTATTTGGGTACTCTGAAGGGCGGTGACAGGTACTCTGATGGACTGTGACAGGTACTCGGGTACTCAGATGGACTGTGACAGGTACTCTGTTACACAGATGGACTGGAACAGGTACTCGGGTACTCGGATGGGCTGTGACAGGTACTCTGGTACCCTGATGGACTGTGACAGGTACTCGGGTACCCTGATGGACTGTGACAGGTACTCGGGTACCCTGATGGACTGTGACAGGTACTCGGGTACCCTGATGGACTGTGACAGGTACTCGGTACTCTAATGGACTGTGACAGGTACTCGGGTACCCTGATGGGCCGTGACAGGTACTCAGGTACTCTGATGGGCCGTGACAGGTACTCGGGTACTCTGATGTGCCGTGACAGGTACTCGGGTACTCTGATGTGCCGTGACAGATACTCGGGTACTCTGATGGGCTGTGACAGGTACTCGGGTACTCTGATGGGTTGTGACAGGTACTCGGGTACTCTGATGGGCTGTGACAGGTACTCGGGTACTCTGATGGGCTGTGACAGGTACTCGGGTACTCTGATGGGCTGTGACAGGTACTCGGGTACTCTGATGGGCTGTGACAGGTACTCGGGTACTCTGATGGGCTGTGACAGGTACTCGGGTACTCTGATGGGCTGTGACAGGTACTCGGGTACTCAGATGAACTGTGACAGGTACTCGGGTACTCTGATGGGCTGACAGGTACTCTGATGGGCTGTGACAGGTGCTCGGGTACTCTGATGTGCTGTGACAGGTACTCAAATACTCTGATGGACTGTGACAGGTACTCTGATGAACTGTGATTGACAGGTACTATGAGGGGTGGTGACAGGTCCTCTTTATTGGGGGGGGGGGCAATCAGTATGATTGGTGTACACTGTATGCGGTAACGAGATGTTACCGCAATCTCCTCCTCACACACAATCGGTGTGTGAGGAGGAGAACCCGGTAACATCCCGTTACCGCAGTTTGTTTACATTTTTGTGATCGGCTGTGAAAGGATCACAGCCGATCACGTGGGTAAACAGCCGGCCAATGGCTGTTTACCAGCGTCGGTGATGAGCAGTGTTCCCGGGGAACACGCCGCCACCGACGTGCACGCGCAGCGCGCTCGCGATCACGCGCATGCGCCGTGCACGTTCGGGGTGTTACCATTGTGATCGGCCATGACTTCATCACGCCCGATCACGTGGTAAACAGCCATAACGAATGGCTGTTCACCCCCTTCGGGGGCGAGCGGTGTCTCCGTGACACGCCGCCACCGAAGAAACAGGGATGCGCGCGCTCGATCGCGCGCATTCCCTGTTTAAACGGGAGGCCGTCATATGACGGCCTCCTGCCACAATAGGTGCGCCGCCTGGCCGTCATTTGACGGCCGGCGGTCAGCAACTAGTTAAAGATATAATGGTAATCATATCTTACTAGGAAATATATTAGCCAGAAGCATTTCTGAGGAGATATTGTCTCTCATTCCGAAAACCCACAAAGACCACTCCCTCCCTCAAAACTTCCGCCCCATATAGGTCATTTAAAAAAGGATTGCCTCAAATAGGTTAACATTGAGCAAGGTACCATCATCCCAAAATATTATATGAGGAAGAAAAAAAGCTCAAGAAAGGAGATTACTCCAGAAAGTATTCGAAGAGCATAAGGAGCACTAGGGACTTTTGCGGTACCAAAATATAGTATACAAAGAACCTTAAAATTTCATTTAAATTTATTAGATAAAATTAAAAAAAGAAAAACAAATACAAACAAACAATATCGGCAGAGACATATTGATAATAGTCAATCTGTACATGGATGGTAAAGTTTTACAATATTTGCTAAGAACCCCACACCGGGGTGGGGGTTTACATTGGTGTAGAGTAGACGTGTAGCTCGACCGATTTCGCGGCTAAAAGCCGCTTCCTCAGGAGACGTCAACTACAATATCTAACACACAAAAAATAATGGATATTTTTTTAAAAGAAAGGAGACATATTCATAATTCATCATAAAACATAAATTAATTACACTACGACTGGAGTGTTAAGTAACATAAGCTACCCATGACTCCCTCAAAGCATCCAACCCTTGGCCACAGAGACGGCAAACTTTGAGACACCCTTGCATGGGGTGCCCCCATGGGAGTGGATACGGGGGGTAAAGCATAAGAGAGCACAATTTGCACTACAGATGAAAAAATGGTAACAATAGAGTCAATTATAGTAGCGGTAAATACAGCACCATAGTGTGGCCCATGGACGAAATGCATATAACACAAACATAGATAAGAAATAGGTAAAGGTATCCCCATACCAAACAGTAAACCAAGTGGTCCATGGGTCACACACACAAATTATTTGTGGTAAGTATAGTGGGTTAAAGTAATAGTAACATACCTACTTATTGTCCTATACTAGCATAACACCAGGGCAAAACAAATTTCCAAAGCGAAAGGGAACCTCAATGGAGATCCCAAAGAGGATCCAAACAGATGGTCTATAAGAAAGAGTGATAAACAATGGACATGAGCCCAAAAAGGGATTACCAATCCGCTTACGTTGACACAATAGAGAGAAAAAAAGGGAAAATTGTATAAGTTCCCATGGTTAGAACAAGCTTACCTTTAGTCAATTCAATAACGTGTGCCTCACTTACTGGCGCGGCTCTGTTTTCTATTCAAAGCGGCGCTTTAAAAAACCCCAACCCGGAAGTGAAAGGAGCGTCATTTGACGCTCCCCAACGTCATCCATGGGTTGTGCGCATGCGCCAAGATAAAGATGCGCGCACATCGTCTCAGTAACCCCCGCTGATAAGACAGTGTCGGGGAAACTGAAAGGGCGCGGTGGACAGGCATATCAGCCAATAGGAATGCCAGTCGGCCGTAAATCCGCCCATGAAGACACACCGCCGGGTCCGGTGACAGATTGCTTGCATCATCAGCATCCTGATGTGCGCACGTATCCTCCCTGTAAACACAAGTGTCCGCAATGGAAGACAGAGGATGGAGCCAGCTCCATGGCTGGAGCCGGGTCCATCCTACTGGGGTCACCACATATCCGCCCCGGGGGCGAGAATCAACTCCTCAAGCCACTCCTGGTAGGGCCTGTCAAGGAGGGCCACAGGAACCATCAACCAATATTCAAAGAATAGTCAGAAAAAAGGATCAAGGGCTCGCTCCGAATTAAGGAGAGCAAAGGACATGGTAAATACCCATGCTTTCCACAGGGGCGAGTACTTGATAGTAAAAATAGTGAGCATAAAAAATTGCAAATGATAATACACGAGACCTGCCACAGAAGTCAATGCAACAAACCCGGATTCAAACAAGGTCTGGGAACAAAAATTCACAAACAGTAATGTTCAACAAAAAGTACCTAAGTCACACCCAGATAAGAAGAATAAAAAAGCAATAGAATAGGGACAAAGCTGAATCAAAGAAAATATTTATAGGTCTGGGCTTCATTAAGGCCAGTAGGGGTAAGAGCGTTCAAACCCTCAATATACAGGGCTTCACGTTTGAGGATTTCACAGTCCCAATCCCCTCCCCTAGGGTCTTGTGGGATCACCTTCAAGACCAGAAACTTCACTATTTCAGGTTGAAATCTATGGTGAATCCAGATGTGTCGAACCTACAGTGGTCAACTTGCCATTTGTAGAGTAGTACAAATGGTCGCCTAGGCGTTGTCATAGTTCCCTGATGGTCTTGCCTACATAAAATGCCTTGCAGGCACAGACCATCAGGTAAACCACCCCCCTCGTACCGCAATTAGCGTGTTGCGAGGGCGAGAAAGTCTCACCATTGGGCAGAACAAATGTCTCTCCCTCAAGTATCCAGGGACATTTGGGACATTGTCCTCATTTAAAAGTACCTTGTGCTCCTTCCATGGGCCTAGGGTGCGCCCTATAGTGACTACTCATGAGTTTGTCCTTAAGAGAGGTGACTTTCGTAAAGACAAGTTCAGGGGTAGATCTGACATATTTGCCTATTGTATGATGTTCCATTAAAAGGTGGCAATGCTCAGATAGGAGGTGTCGAAGTTGATGATGTACAGAATACTTAGTCACAATTTTAACAGTAGGAGGTTGTTGTTCACATGGGGGGCCATAGAGTAGAGATTGTCGACTACGGGAAAAGGCTTTATTAAAAGCCTTTCTTAAATTTGTACGACTATAGCCCCTTGTCAGGAGGCGTTCCCGTAGTGCATTAGCCTGTACATGAAAATCCCTGTCCTCTGAGCAGTTACGTCTCAATCTGAGGTTTTGAGCGTAAGGAATGCTGCGAACCAGAGGATGGGGATGTGAGCTAGAAGAATAGTGTTTCCTGCTGTGGGTTTTCGAAATAGGTCTGTTCTAAGTTTACCTGATGTATTCTTGATGATGTTTAAATCGAGAAACTAAATGTGACTATTATCGACCGTGTAAGTAAAATGTTAATTGAACTGGTTATGGTTTAGTACATTGATAAAAGGTCTTTAACTCTTGTTTGGTACCAGTCCAGATGACAAATAGGTTTATATACCTATACCAGCATAAAATCTGGTTCAAAAAGTGCTGAAGTGTTTCGTCACCAAAGATTGATCTTTCCCATCCACCTAAATAAAGATTGGCATATGAGGGAGCATACGAAGTGCCCATAGCTACACCCTGAACTTGTAAATAAAGTTGATCCATAAAGAGAAAATAATTTCTAGTTGAAATAAACTCAAGTAGTTTCAGAATAAAGTTATTGAGGGGCCAAGTAGTATGATCTTGTTCCATTAAAAAGGTGCCAGCCATCCGGACGCCCTGCCCATGGGGATTCTCGAGTAAAGTGCCTTGACATTGATAGCCACGAGGAGGGCATCCGGAGGGATCTGGACATATTCAATATGTTTTAGTAAGTCCGTGGTATCTTTAATATACAAGGGTAATCCTAGGCCGTGTGGCATAAGAAAAGTATCTACAAGCCTACTGGCGTTTTCAGTAAGAGAGCCCATACTAGAGACAATTGGTCTTCCTGGAGGTATTGTGAGGTTCTTATGGGTTTTGGGTAATGTATAGAACGTTGGTGTTCGCAGTGTAGTAGTATTAATGTATTTTAAAGTCTCTTCATCAATAAGACCCTCCATATAGGTCATTAATAATGATCTGAAAATTTTTGGTAGATTGGCAACAGTGATTGCCACACTAATCTCTCCGAATCATCAGATGGGTTTTTATTCCTGACAGACAAATAACTGATCCAAGACGCCAATTTATGCTCTACTCAGGTGCTGCTCCTTAGCCTTGACATTCATAACGTGTTTGACAGTGTCAGTTGGTCATACTGGGATTATTTGCTTCCTAAATTTGGAATCGAGAGAGCTTTTCTGAAAAGATTTCATGCCCTATATCAAGCCCCTCAAACTCCCATTAAACTACCTGTCAATAACTCCCAATTTTTCCCATTACAAAAAGGCACGAGACACTATCCCCACTTCTATTCGCCTTAGTGATAGAAGCCTTAGCCAGAGCCATCTCAGATAATATCAACATTAAAGGTTATCGTAAATGTCCTGGAGAATTCAAAAATAGTCTTTATGCAGATGATGTCCTCTTGTTTTTAACCAACCCATTAATTGTCCTACCAAATTTGACATCTTTGCTAGAATCTTTCCGTACAGTATCAGGCTCGGGTGTTAATTTAGAAAAATGCACAGCTATGCCCATCAATAGTTGCATAGTAGGTGAAGTTGAAAAAGACACAAGTCCATCAAGTCCAACCTATATGTGAAATATACCCGCAAGTTTTATAAATACGTTGTAACAACACTTTTTATTTACATGGTGCACCCACTTATTTCGCTATTTAGGAATACATCTTACTCCCACTTTCCAGGCTCTCTTCCACTATAATTACTCTCCAATTGTCGTCATATAAGATTCCTGCTGAAAATTTGGACCACCTATCACATCTCTGTTCTGGGCAGAGTCGCTGCCATAAAAATGGCAATCTTGCCCAAAATTCCTTTCTTTTGCAGAACTCTACCCATTTATGTCTCCAAATTGTATATAGAGGCCATTCAGAGGGACATCAACAAATTAATCTGGCTCTCTAAAAAAAAAAAAAAAAAACTCAGTGTTTCGATACCACCTCCCAGGCTTACTATGGTCCAGATCCAATAGACCCAGTCATTTCGCTCCTCTAAATAGCATATTCTGTCGGGCTACCTTTGGTCTCTATATAACACCAAATTTAAATTGGCATCCCCGCTCACACCCCTATGTTCCTTTGTGGGCGACCCGGACTTCCCACCAGCTTTCCAAAAGAGATATGGTGTCTACATTTGGACCTCATGTGCCTAACTACATTTACGTAATTTAAATCTGGTTCACCTTTTACAACCTTTTCCCAACTACAAGTAGAAAGTAATTTACCCTCCTCAGAGCATTTTGGATACCTTCAGATTTGACACTTCTTTCAGAGTAGAGGCACACTAATGTCCCGCTTACATCACACCGAATTTGAGCATATACTGTATGCAAAAGCATGTCCAGGGATAAAGGTCTAATTTCTCATATCTATAAATATCTAAATTAAATGTTTATTGCTCAGAAAACCAAACCAATGATCAAATGGGAAATTGAAGCTGATCGAAATTTCTCTCCCCATGGAGTGAGAAGAATTGTTAGAAAATATGTATAAAAACACGAAAGCACTATCTGTACGTGAAACAGCAATAAAACTTCACAGCAGATGGTACTTAACACCTGCTAAGCTCCATATCATGTACCCCTTTTTTGCCCCTATTCCGGATGTTCCTATTTTGTGTCAGAGATTAATCCATGCCCTTTTTGTTGCTTTTCACTGGGTAACTGCACTAAATTGGCTTTCTTACACCACTACTTGGTCACAGGTGCTGGCCAGAATGGAGACAATTAGGCTTTCAGAAAAAGTCCATCACACCTTGTATGATACAAGATATCTATTTGACAGGAAGTAGGAGCACTGGGATTCCCAGTTTTAAGTAATGTATTAATCGTTATAGGTGATAAGGTGAAATTTGCATTTCAATATCAATATTATTTTTTGTTGTCAATTTCTCTCTTGCTGACAATTTGTGTTGAGCTGCAATAACATGGCATCTACGTCCTGGTGCTCCTTTTTGTGTTGCACACTATTTCTTCATTGAATCTGATGGACTTCTGCCTTTCCAGTTAATGCCAAAGAGTATACTATTATTTTCGGATTTATACTACCCAATGTAATGCCAACCTATTATTTACTCTCTGTATGTGAAGTGATCTTCCAATAAAAACGTTTGTAATCAAAAAAATAAAGATACAATGATGTACAGATTTATAAAATCCTGTAATAACACTCATTCCATTAAATGTTTGCGATAAGACTATAGAAATTAGACACATTTTTGTAACTGTATCTTACTTGAAATTGAATAAATATAATTGAATCAGTAAAAAAAAATTCTCTAATTAAAAAAAAAAAAAGAATCTCTGGTAACTGGTAGGTGACCCCTGGGAATTCCTGTAGGCAAATTGTTTGCAAAGTGCACAATACCAAAAAAATATTATTTTAGTCGGTTTTGTATCTATCACCTGCTGATGCTACATGAAAGCCATATGAACAGAGAAAGGTCTGTGATTTTGATGTATCTTTGTTACATATTGGAAAAATAGGCTTGCACATCACTATAGTTACTAACTCCTATGATTGACACACATTAAACAATACTGAAGCATTACAGAGTTCCATAAGAACACAGTGGTCCTTCCCCAAAAATATTTTTTATCATGGTGAAACCTTTTCTTTAAAAAATCTGTACTTTAATCCTTGGCGAAGATCTTGCCAGTCTCAACTATTAGCCAATCAAAAGTGGTTTCCAGCATGACCTATTTGCGAGTGAAAATGATGACCCTGGTCTTGGATTATATAGCACTAAATCTTGTACCCCTCCTTTCCTTGTTGAGACAGAAGTCAGTAGTAGGTAGGGCAGTGTACAGAGGTCAGAGGGTCTCAATACTTTCTGAAACTGCAGTAACACTGCAGGGCTTTGTAGAAGTCTATGGGCAAAAGCAGCTAACCTGCATGAAAACCGCAGATTAGCTGCGCAATAGCAGAGCACAGCAAAGCAACCCCCTAATGGCAGATTCACACCAAGGTGGTCTGCTGCAGTATGCTCTTCTAAATAGGCTCAAGGCATCTGCATAGCCTAACAATAAATGCAGAAAAGCTCACATAACATACATTAACTCAAGTTATTCCATTACCACAGCACACTGGTGTGAATGGGCTTTCAGTCTTGGTCTATTAGGAAGGAGTAAATCAAAGAAGCTCTGGGTTGAATGATCACCGTAGTAGGTTTAAGCAACGGTCACTCGGTGGAACTTTGTCAATTCGTTATTTTAAAATAAAATGTGTATTTTCTATCGCTAATCAAAACTGGAAAAGTTAATATTTTCTATTCATATTCCTTTTAAATTGTAATATACGTTGAAAATAACCGTGTCTGCTGAGAAGCATAGGCTCATTTATGACCAACTAATAAACCAATACCTAGCATCTTTAGGTTTTTGTAAATATTTGGAGAGTACGGCTTCCTTACTGGGGTCTATCTTACAGCAAGGACAGAGCAAAGAACACCATGTATAGTGGATATAAAAAGTCTCAGTTTATAGGTCACATTAAAATTGGAAAAAGTTCTGAAATGATTTATCTTTGTCTCATTTTTTTACATCACAGAAACCTGACATTTTAAAAGGGGTGTGTAGACTTTTTATATCCACTGTACATGGACACTGAAAGGCAAATCCACTTTGCACTACGAGTGCAAATTATAAGTGCAAAGTGCAGTTGAAAGTGCAGTCTCTGTAAATCTGAGGGGTAGATCTGAAATGAGGGGAAGCTCTGCTGATTTTATTTTCCAATCGTGTAAGCTAAAATGTTGTTTTATATTATCCTTGCATGTACCCCTCGGATCTACAGTGTCTGCACTTCCAAGTGCACTTTCAGTGCAATTTCAAGTGCACTTTGCACTTGTAGTTACTTGTAGTGCAAAGTGGATTTGCCTTTAGTAAATAACCCCCCCAAAGTCTTGTTGACCTTAACTGCGTCAGAGGGAAATGAGTAAATGGCATCAAGCTATCAAGAACAATCTCCTACCTAATATTATATATTGCCTGGTTTGCTTTAGGGATGACCAATCTACTCTGTTAAATGCCTTTTTGGCATTGGCAGATAACAGGATTGGGGTGTGTTGCTTTTTAACACTCTCTACGCTGTTTTATACATTACCCTTTTTTTCACAGTAATAGTCGCTAAATTCTTTTTAGCTGAATGTTGCATATACAATCATAGCTGGACAAAAAAAAAATCAGGGGTTTATTAAGAGGAAGATGGTGATAATAGTGATGTGGCCTGATAGTGACAGACCTGCAGGGGATTCAATTAGAGCTAAATGGTCCTTAAACAGTAATGACAATACCTTAGCAAAAAATGGCCAGGGCCAACATGATCCATGGCTTTGCAGAAACCCTCGCAAAGATACCTTGTGTTGTGATATCACTCTGACCCTGCTGCTTTCTCAGTTGCATCCTAACTGGAATACAGCGTTGATTACATGTATTGTGCATATGACCATTTTATTGAAAACAACACAGAGTATACGAGTCAGTAACAGAAACATATCAAATACAAAAGTGCCACCATGACCTTTTGTACAGCGGAAAACACAGGATGAATTACAGTGGTATGGGTCATGGTAAGTAGAATATTGCAATACAGATTTAGTCATATATTGCTAGTATATAGGTAAAGTCAAACGTGTGTGTAACCAATATATTGAGTATTTAAGGGGTAAACATCCGAGCTAGGTCAAGTAAATTTGTTAGCGCGATACCTGTGGGAGCAATATCAGCAGGTCCAACCTGGGTACCTGGGATAGCGAATGTCTTGACCATTATGATGCGGCAGCTGTACCATAGTATGAAATGGGGTGTCTCCGGATAAATTTTGGTTGGCTGATTTGTTCTAAAAACAGAGTAGAGCTTTAGTGTAAAAGAATAGGGGGGTGAAAAGATTGAGGAAAAGACAGGAAGAGTTAGGTTGGGGGAAAATAAATAGGGGAGAGTGGAAGAGAGGTGGTAGGTGCCCACCCCCTCCTGGTCCATTAATGTATCAGACTTTTACATTTTAGTTAGATAGCGTTAGTTATTAGAGGACAGTATGTATTATATTTTTCTGTGGTCTGGAAGTGTTTCCAGCAGGCCCAAATGGTAGAGAATTTCTGCAAGCGTTCCTGGGAGGGGATGTCTGTAGATCGCCAGTGTGTTGGAATACACAGTCTGGCTGCATTGACTATGTGCATGGCCAGTGATTTAAAGTAGACTTTTTTTTAGAGAGGGTTGAGTGATGTAGAAGATATTGGGTTGGGTTGTAGTTTAAGGTATAGGTGGTGACCTGTTAGATAATTGAGTGGGCTTCCTTCCAGAGCGGTTGGATTAGGGAGCATTCCCACCATATGTGGATCATTGATCCTATCTCCTTTTTGCATCTCCAGCAGATATTTGGGATTGAGGGTGAGAATTTGTGTAGGCGGGCAGGCGTTCTATACCATTTGGTTGCTAGTTTATATCCGTTTTCTTGTATTGCTACGTTCGGTGAACCTTTGTGTGCATATGTATAGATATCTTCCCAATTGTCTTCTGTGAGAGTTATATTTAAGTCTTTTTCGCATGAGCTGTGTGAGGGTTTGGTTGTCATCTGGTCGGATTCGTCCTGGAGCAAAGTGTAGATGTAGGAGATCAGGTGTCTTTAGGGCGAATTGCGTGAGCATAGTAATTCGAATGCTAAGAGTTGTCTACACCACGTCGTGGCTGGGTCTTTGCTGCTGAGGAAATGTCTTAGTTGCCTATATGTCCAGAAGGGAAATTCATTTGTCTGGGAGGAAGAAACTAAGTCTTCATAGAGGCGTAATTGTCCCTTTTAGAAAAATTGGTGTGCTAGCACTTCTTCATGTTGGCACTCTTTTTTCAAGAACATAGTATATTCCCCTGGGTGGAACTCTGGATTACCTCGTAGGGATGTCATGGGGCCTGGTTGTGAAGACAGTATGGCTTGTCTATAGGCCATTTACCAGGGGAAAATAAGGGGGTGAGTTTTGATAGATTGGGACCAATTGGCTTGGTGTGAGCCAGGGGAGGATGTGTATTGGGGTTTTGTGGATTGATTTTCTAATGCTATCCATGCTTTCACTGCCTTGTGGACTTGCCAGTCAGCAATTCTGGTCAAGTGGCATGCCAGATGGTATTTGTAAAGATCGGGTAAACCAATTCCCCCTTCAGCTTTATAGCATGTGAGGCGAGAGTACTTAATGCATGGAGCCGTATTCTTCCAGATAAAGGATGTGCATGCTTTTTTGTACATTGCGAAGGAAGGCAGGTGGAAGATGGATTGGGATAGTTTGCATTAGGTATAAGAGGCGAAGAAGGACTATCGTTTTCATTATTTTCATCATTTCATGCCGACCTACCAAACCATGAGACATTAAGGTTGGACCACTCTTTTAGTTCGTTTTGGATCTTGGAGAGGGCAGGCCCAAAATTCTTATTATATAGATCTGCCATTTTCCTGGTGATTTGAATGCCCAGGTATGTGATGGATTTTTTCCATTGAAAAGGGAAGGATTCCTGGCAGTGGGTTACTTCCATTGGGGGTAGTGAGACGTTTAGGGCATGTGATTTGGCATAATTAAGTTTCAGGTGTGATAATTCACCAAAGTGTTCTATGTCACTTAGTAAGTTAGGCAAGGACACCACTTTAAATTCTATTTTTTCTAAGAGGCATCCCTTCACCGCAGAGTTGGCCCACAATCTATTTAGAATGGGTTCGAGAGTAAGGACAAAGATCAGGGGGGACAGGGGGAACCCCTGTCTCGTCCCATTGCTGATGAAGAAGGTGCTCGACAGGAGGCCATTAACTTTTACCTTGGCCGAGCGATTAGAATATAAGGAGTTTATATGTGTATACATGCGTGGTAGGAGACCCACTCCTTTCATCCCAGGCCACACTGTCAAACGCCTTCTCTGCATCAAGTGACAGAATCCCTGGGTCTACGTTGAAGTGAGCCAGTGGTGAAGGTTCAAGGTGCGTATAGTATTATCCCTGGCCTCCCTACCAGGGATAAAGCCTACTTAATCAGATGAGATAAGGCCAGGGATAAGAGGGAGCAATCTTTTGGCGAGAATTTTGGCATACAATTTGACGTCCACAATCAGTAAAGAAATTGGCCTATAGTTAGAGACCTGTGTCAGGTCTTTGCCTTCTTTTGGGATTACCGTCACGTGGGCTTCTAATAATCTGCCAGGGGAGGTTTGGAGGTCTGCCAGTGAGTTGAATACCTTTTAATAGTGTTGGTGTCAGTTCTTCTGTGAAGGATTTGTAGTATATAAGCAGAAGGCCATCCAGGTCCTGGGCTTTTACTCACTTTCATTTGTTTAATCGCTAAATTTAGTTCTTCTGAGGAGAGGGGCTTTTCATGGCTTCCGCCTGTTGGGCAGTGATTGGTTTGGGACAGAAAATGTTATTTTGGCTACTCGGCCCTCTGGATCCATTGTCTCTGGACTGTCCCATCTCAGGCTGTAGAGTTTGGAGTAACATTTTTCAAATTGTTTGGCAATGTCCACATTTTTAGAGAATATATTGCCATGTTTTTCTCGAGTCTGGTGAATCGTGGATAAGGATTTGGCTGTTTGAATTTTGAGAGCTAATAGCCTTCCTGCTTTTATTACCATGTTCATAGAATACTCTCTGACCGAGGATATATCTTCGTCTAGTGCGTTTCCCTAGTATGTGCAGTAGTATGGACCGGGCATGCATGAGGTCTTGGAGTGTGGTCAATGGAGTGGATCGTTTATGCGCTTTTTCAAGTATATTGATTGTTTTGATGAAGGACCTGATCTGTTCCTGGTATTTCTTTTTGTTGGCAGTTGCTAGGAATATTAGTTTGCCTCTGATTACACATTTGTGGGCCTCCCATAATGTGATGGGTGTAACGTCAGGAGAGGAGTTTTCTTTGAAGTACAATTGTAATCGAGAGCGTATTTGTTGCAGTTGTTCTGTGTCCTTTAATAGGGAGGGGTCTAGTCTCCACGATTTTGTTATTTTGATTGATTCTGGGAATATAAGGGTCATTGTAATGGGGTGGTGGTCGGATAGAAACATTGGTTCTATGGTGGCTTGATGTAGGGAGGTCAGGTTGGGTTGGGATAGGTAGAAGTAGTCTATCCTGGAGTACTTCTGATGTGGTGGGGAGAAAAAGGTAAAATCTTTGTCCTTCGTGAATAAGGTACGTCAAGTTTCGTGAAGCGCTAAGCTTTGCAGTTGTATTTTGATTTGTCGAAGCGTGCGGTAAGAAATGATGGAGGCTCCTGTGGAAGTGTCAAGGAGTGGATTCAGTGGGATGTCAAAATCCCTTCCTAAGACTACCATCCCCTCTTTGAAGGAGTGTAGCAAATCGCATACTTTCCTAAGAAACGCTAACTGGTGTTCGTTAGGACAGTAAACATTGGCTAATGTGAGCAGTTTGGATGCGTACATACCCTTAATGAGGATATATCTACCCTCTGGGTCTATTCTGGAGTCTAATAGTTGGAAGTTCGCGTGTTTGGAGATGAGGATCGAGACTCCCTTGGTTTTAGCCTCAGAGTTTGTAGCGTTTAGTGCTTTTGTTTAAATGTGGTTTGCTAGTTTAGGTATGGCATCTGTGCGAAAATGTGTCTCTTGTAAGAGGAAGAAGTGAGCTTTGTGTTTAGTCGGGGCTGATAGCACTTGTGATCTTTTCTCTGGGAGGTTTAAACCTTTTAGATTCAGTGAGAGGCATTTTAATGTCAGTTGATGTTGAGTTGGCAAATTGTTTTTCATTGCTAAGAGACCTAATCCAGGTATCTGAGGTTTGTGTAGCAGTGTGCCACGAATTACCGGTGGGCAGGACGTGAGCAGAGGGGGGGGAGGGCAGCAACCACTCAAACCAAAAGGGTGGAAGGGAGGGGTGTAGGATAGAAAGAGAGAAAGGAGGGAATAGAAGAGGGTAGGAGAGGAAAAGGGAGAGGGGTTAGTTATTAGTGTAGTGTGTGAATCCTGTAGTAATATAGTACACAATTGGTGTGTGTGCAGGGGCGGACTAACCATTGGGCCACTCGGGCACTGCCCGAGGGCCCCGAGCCACTAGGGGGCCCCATCAGGGTTGCCAGCCTCAGTAAAACCAGAGACAGTATGTAAAAATCAGTTTTTTTTTTTTTACATCTGTCTCTGAAATGTCCCTTACCGACATCCTTTTGGTCTAAAAATCCTGAGATTATAACAGCCCCACCTCTCCAGTACCTTCTCAGCCAATAGAAACCTATCTGTGTATACTGTGTGATTGTATACTGTGTGGCCCCATAATCTCCTATTGCCCGGGGCCCCATGAGTTGTCAGTCCACCCCTGTGTGTGTGTGGTGATACCAGAGGTGTAAGTGGAGTCTCCACTCTACCTGATCAAATTAAGCTGGGGTGTCAGCTACACTCCTGTGGGATAGCTGTGGGGGGACTATAAACTTAAAAGAGGCTGACGTCCACCCTGCAATTATCAGTGGGACAAGGCGGGCTCACCCTCCCCAACTTCCATCACTACTACTACTGGGTGGCAGTACTGGTAACCGCCCGTTGGTGGTTTTCGCAGCTGAGGGATAACCCGGCGGTGACCCTAGAGGCTGCAATTCTGGGGTCATAAGCTGCACTTAGTAACTGAATCTTCCGTGGTGTTAGAGCTCATCCCAACTTAACTACCCTGATGCGCATAACTATTATGGTCTGGGGCCGAGCTAGGGCAATATATCAAACCCCTGGTACGGTCTCTCCTCATATGCCTCTGTCGAGCAACCCTAATCTTTCTCACTTCCATGGTATCCCAGATCCACAGGTATGGGCTAATAGAGGAATAGTGGCCTTGAAGCATTTGGTAACTGAGGGCAGAATGAGCACATTCCCGGAACTCAAAACTAAATATAGCCTGCCAAACTGGATGTTCTTCTGGTTCTTACAAGTGAGGCATGCCTTTCAACATCAATTTCCTGGGGTTCTTGGGTCGGATCCAGTTGAGAAATTGTTAACCACTAAGATCCTAATGGCTCCCCTGTCCACAATCTATTTCCACTTGTCAGCCTCTCTACCAGCTAAGCTACCTAAGCTATATACTAAATGGAAAAGGGACATACCGTCCCTTGAGGAGGAAGACTGGGAGTCCTGTGTCTCCTCATATGACCCGACCTTGATCTCAGCCAGAGACCGTTTCATACAGCTGAAATTCTTACACTGGGTTTATTATACACCGCAGAGACTGGCAGTTATTTACAGGGATAGGTCCCCCAACTGTGCTAGATGTGGAAGTGAGGAGGCCACCTTTCTACACATGACTTGGTCATGCCCTGCACTACAGGGATTCTGGGAACAGGTCCTGGCTGATGTCAATCAGACAGCTGAAATTTCCCTTCCATTGAAGCCAGAAATCTTGATTTTAAATGTGATAGGCGACCCCACTGTTGGAAAAATATAGAAAACTGTGGCATATGCTACCTATTATGCCCAAAGGGAGGTGTTGTTGAAGTGTAGGTCCGAGCTCCCGCCCACCATCACCACCTGGAGAAACACCTTGAATGCTGTTCTAGCACTGTACAAAATAACATATGGCAATAGAAACTGCCGGAATAAATTCGACAAGATATGGTCCTACTGGATAGACTCTTGGGGATCCTTGCCACTGGAGTTGTCTCCCCCTGACCCAGATGAAGATTCATGATTCAGTGGTGGGATTCAGGAATATGGAACTGGTGTAGTATGCCCCCCCTCTTTGGTTCCCCTCCCTGCCCCCCTCTCCCCCCCTCCCCCTCTCATGCTCCCTTCCCTCTTGGACCCGGTCCAATCTCCCTCTCCCCTACTGGTGTTCCCTCTCCCCCCCCTCCCCTTCTACTTCCCTCCTTATGATATGCTGAACATTTTTGGATATACGATGTCTGGTTCCTAAATATACTTATTGACCATAAACATTATATGCAAATGTGCACTCTGCTGATATATATGTATTGACAATTTGCTTTGAATGACTCTGTACTGTAAGCTGACCTGTATGTACTGAATATAAATAAAGTTCACTTTTTGTTAAAAAAAAAAAAAAAAAAAAAAAGAAGAGGCTGACGATCTAGCACTAAGGAGGATGAAGTAGTAAACCAGATTGAATGAGGGGTGTGGGCTGTCACGAGACAAATTTGTAGGGATTTCTGCCCATCAGTGTTTTCCTTACTATTATATATTAGCCTTGATTGCTATGTTTTAATAGTAAAAACCCTTAATTGAGGTATTCTGATGCTGGGAACAACTTAACGTATAACAGTCAAATAAACAGAAGAAGAACAAAGAGAACACACAAAAACAGTAACAGTAGTCTCAAGGTAATGCAAAACCCAAATGGAGGTTGAAACATTTATCCAGACAAGCCCACTTATCAGGGTTTTCTACTGTTTGCTTAGTATAGTCTATTCACATTCCTTAGTTCTCAATACTCTCCATGAGGGTGTTTGCTTTACAACATTACGGTTGCATACATAGAGGTGGTTTATGAGTCATTATATGGAGTCTCCTTTTTCAATATTCCATATGCAATATCCTATACTTATAATTTTTTTTATTTACTTAATCAGCATGAGATAGCATGTGGGGGGTTTGTGATAATTGAAGTTGTTCAAGTATTAAATATGAACATGTTGCGTATGTTTAACTTTACGCGTGTGAATAATAATGCAACTGAAGGGTTTGCAGTTATTCTTCTATATAAGTGTTATATTTCCCTCATGGGAGAGTGTAAGTTAGTTTGCTTTATCTAGAGAGTATGATGGTGTGTATCGAGATAACTCTTAAAATGAATAACATTTTTAGATATTGACAGGTAAGTCAAGTGGGAGAGGGGTCGGTTCGAGCCTGGCGGGTCGTTAATTTTATTGAACAAAAGTGATTATTTGGTATTGTAAATATTTAGTGCAAGACCTGACCAGTTTCCATGTCTCAGGGCAGTGGTTATTTTAAGTATGAAGGCTACCTCTGTTCGGCTCACAGTCCGATCCTTCACAAGCTGACTGTAAAAATGTGTAAGCAGTATTAGGTAACACAAGCATATATACCGTAGAACATACATAAGGCAAATAAAAAAAAAAGTGAAATAAACTGCAAAAAACAGGGGAGGAAGGTCAAGTTAAGCCAGGCGGTAACAGGTGTTAGTTCAGGCTATGCATGTTTCAGCATGGTTCGGTCTATAGGCATGATTAATTCCAGGGTTGACTTCTTTGTATGGTGCCTTCTGGTCCCGGGCTTCGTACAGGGAAGTCACGGCGTGAGAGTCGGTCCCTTGGTGACGTGGGATCCAGTCTGCGGCGTCTGGAAGGTTGTCTTTGGGCTTTTGTTGAGGCGTTGTGGGCAACCGGTTTCCATGGTTCTGTGGGGAAATAGCAGTACCATTCGAGGAGATCCACCAGGGGTATATCCAGTTGTTCACTGAAGGTCGGTAAATCTTCTGGGGTCCGGAGAAGTGCTGTGGAACCTCTAGTAGAAGCAGAGAGGCAGAAGGGAAACTTCCATCTATGCTGGATGTTGCGTTGCTGAATGACTTCCACCAGGAGGTGTAAGGTGAGTCTGTTTTGTAGTGTGATCTGGGACAGATCTTGGAACAATTTTATTTCTTGCGCCAATAAACAGTATACGGCATCTGTCCCTTGCCTTTCTAAGGATTTCTTCTTTAAGGGGGGAAGTTTACAATACAGCAGACAATGTCTCTGGGTGGTTCAGAATCCCGGGGAGGGGGTCTTAGTGCACGATGTAAACGTTCCATTTCTATTGGGGAATCAGTAGGGCGCTTCAGCAGATCATTAAAGATGGCACACACTGTTTGTGGCAATGCAGCTTGATTGATTCCCTCTGGCACCCCCTCACCCTAACGTTATGTCTGCGGCCCCTGTTGTCGAGGTCCTCAACTTGTCTGTGAAGCTCAAACATGTGTGGGAGATGGAGATCATAGGTTATGTGCACTTGCCTGATCGCTATCGCCTGCGGTCGGGCGTTCTCTTCCACATCAGATATGCAGTGATTCATCGTGTGGATGTCAGCTTTTAGGTCAGATATTGCTGTCATCATCGTGTGTTTGATGTCTAGGGCAGCCTTTTGAAGGTCTCTTTGTAGGTCCAGGAGACTCGGGCGTGTAGCGCTGGAGCCGTCTCCATCCACTAGCTAGTCCGCAGTGCTGCTAGGCGAGCCCGGGAACGAGGCTTGTGAGGCCTGCATCGCCTCGTGTTGGGCCGCCTGGCGAGACCTAAAAAGCTCCGGGATGTTCCCGCTGGGCTGCGTTACCGGGTCTTTCAGCGAGCAGGGTGTTGAGGTGCTCCTGCTGGGTTTTCCCATTGTGGGTGGAAGATTTTAAAGCCCCCAATATAGCTTCTTTCGTCTTCAGTGTGCAGGAGCTGTCTTCTCAAGCGACCATCTCCAGTCCCGTCCAAGCCACGCCCCCACTTATGACCATTTTTTATGTGATGGCCCTTCAGATGTGGTAAGCAGTTTGGTGTGGTGTTAAGCATAGTGTTGGAGGCTCCATAAATTTGCCCACAGGGAGGCACAGTGTGAAATTTTGAAGTTTACTTCAGAGTGTGTTCACATGTGTGGATTGTTTTGGACACTATTTGACCGCTATTTGATCACCACATTGCTGTAATTAAGATTGCTCACATATCGCCAGTTGTATAGACAATTTGTACTTGGATTTGTGTGTTTTTAACAATTGCAAAGTTTATTCATGACTTCCTATTTAGGACTGAATCTTGTATGGATTTGTTGATTTATTTTGCACTATTAACCACTTAAGGACCGCCGCATGGCAATGCACGTCGGCACAATGGCACCGACAGGCACAAGCACGTACATGTATGTGCTTGCCTTCCAGCTGGTGGGGGGTCCGATCGGACCCCCTCGCGCTGGGTGCGGCGGTCCGTTTCACTTCAGGAGCGATCTGGGATGAGGGGATGGCCGTTGGTTTCTGCCCATCTCCTCTCGATCGCTCCTGGCGAATGATGAGCTTCCACCACTGTGTATTGTAAACACAGGCAGGGAGGAAGTGCTGTCATTCTCCTCGGGGCGGTCTTTTGCGAGGAGAACACAGAAAGTAAGTGCACCAAACACTACACTGACATGTAGGTACACATAGGCACACAAATCCCCCCCCCCCCCGATCGCCCCCGATCCCCCCAGCTAGTTATTTTTTTAGGTTCACCGCCAGGTTTTTATAGCGCTAGGTACCCCCATATACTACCCAATAATTTATTTTAACCCCCTGATTGCCCCTAGTTAACCCTTTCACCAGCGATCACCGTATAAGTGCCACTGGTGACGCTGGTTAGCCAGTTAGTTATTTAGGTTCCCCGTCAGGTTTTTATATAGCGCCAGGGACCCCCATATACTACCTAATAAAGATTTTAACCCCCTGATTGCCCCTAGTTAACCCTTTCACCAGTGATCACCGTATAAGTGTTTCGGGTGACTCTGGTTAGTTAGTTTGCTTTTTATAGCATCAGGGCACCCACCATTTATTACCCAATAAAGGTTTAACCCCCTGATCACCCGGCGGGTGATCTCAATTAGGTTTTAGGGTCAGGGTCTGCGTCGCCCCAGGCAGCGCTAGGTTAGTGCCAGTACCGCTAACACCCACGTGCAAAGCATAAACCTCCCGTAGTGGTATAAAATCTGAACAGATCAATATCCTGATCTGATCAGATCTATACTAGCGTCCCCAGCAGTTTAGGGTTCCAAAAAAAACGCATTGTTAGCGGGATCAGCCCAGATACCTGCTGGGCTGGCACCTGCGTTTTGCCCCTCTGCCCAGCCCACCCAAGTGCAGTATCGATCGATCACTGTCACTTACAAAACACTAAACACATAACTGCAGCGTTCGCAGAGTCAGGCCTGATCCCTGCGATCGCTGACAGTTTTTTTTGGTAGCGTTTTATATTTAAATCCTGAAGGCAGTGCTTGGTTTTCAGGGTCCCATACGTGGCTAGGCTCCCAAAAAGTCCCCCACATGTGGTATCCCCGTACTCGGTAGAAGCAGCAGAATTTATTTTGGGGTGTAATTTCACTTATGCCCATAGCATGTGTGAGCAATATATCATTTAGTGACAACTTTGTGCAAAAAAAAAAGTAATATTCCTGCAACTTGTGACAAAATATAAAATATTTCATGGACTCAACATGCCTCTCAGTAAATAGCTTGGGGTGTCTACTTTCCAAAATGGGGTCATTGGGGGGGTTGTGCTATTTTGGCATTTTATGGTCTTCGAAACTGCGATAGGTAGTGAGGAGTGAAATCAAAAATTTGCACCCTAGAAATCCTGAAGGCAGTGATTGGTTTTCGGGGTCCTGTACGCGGCTAGACCCCAAAAAGTACCACATATGTGATATCCCCGTACTCAGGAGAAGCAGCAGAATATATTTTGGGGTGCAATTCCACATATAACTATGGCATGTGTGAGCAATATATCATTTAGTGACAACTTTTTGTAAACTTTTTTTTTTTGTGTCATTATTCTATCACTTGGGACAAAAAAAAATATTCAATGGGCTCAACATGCCCCTCAGCAATTTCTTTGGGGTGTCTACTTTCCGAAATGGGGTCATTTGGGGGGGGGGTTTGTGTTATTTTGGCATTTCATGGCCTTCAAAACTGTGATAGGTAGTGAGGAGTCGAATCAAAAATTTGCACCCTTAGAAATCCTAAAGGCAGTGATTGGTTTTCGGGGTCCTGTACGTGGCTAGACTCCCAAAAAGTCCCACATATATGGTATCCCTGTACTCAGGAGAAGCAGCAGAATATATTTTGGGGTGCAATTCTACATATAACTATGGCATGTGTGAGCAATATATCATTTAGTGACAACTTTTTGTAAACTTTTTTTTTTGTGTCAATATTCAATCACTTGGGACAAAAAAAAAAAATATTCAATGGGCTCAACATGCCCCTCAGCAATTTCCTTGGGGTGTCTACTTTCCAGAATGGGGTCATTTGGGGGGGGGTGGAGTTGTAGTGCCCTGCCATTTTAGCACCTCAAGGAATGAGATAGGCAGTCATAAATTAAAAGCTGTGTAAATTCCAGAAAATGTACTCTAGTTTGTAGACGCTATAACTTTTGCGCAAACCAATAAATATACGCTTAGTGTCATTTTTTTTACTAAAGACATGTGGCTGAATAAATTTTGCCCTAAATGTATGACTAAAATTGAGTTTATTCTATTTTTCTTATAACAAAAATTAGAAAATATATTTTTTTCTCGAAATTTTCGTTTTTTTTCCATTTATATCGCAAAAAATTAAAATCGCAGAGGCAATCCAATACCATCAAAAGAAAGCTCTATTTGTGGGAAGAAAAGGACGCAAATTTCGTTTGGGTACAACATTGCATGACCGCACAATTACCAGTTAAAGCAGTGCAGTGCGAAATTGTAAAAAGACCTCTGGTCCTTAGGCTGACAATTGGTCCGGTGCTGAAGTGGTTAATGAATATTGAATGTATCTTTGTATGTTCTCATGTTTAAATATGGTTCTAGATGGCTATTTCATTTTTTTATTTTTATTTTTATGCTTTTTGTCAGTGACTCAAACTATTGAACCCAAGGACAGCCAGGCAACTAACATTTTCAGGTTCAGCATGATTCTAGACAACTATCATGCTATTGTCTGTCCTGCATATTTTCTTTGTGTGTTAGGAATTAAAGCGGGAGTCCACCGGGACTCCGCGTTTTTTTTTTTTTTTTTTTTAAAAGCCAGCAGCTACAAATACTGCAGCTGCTGACTTTTAAATAGTGACACTTACCTGTCCAGCGCGCCCGCGATGTCGGCACCCGAAGCCGATCGCTCGCTCGGCTGCCGGGTCCCGCCGCCATCTTGGGTATGGGAATCAGGAAATGGAGCCTTTTGGCTTCATTTCCTGGTTCCCTACTGCGCATGCGCGAGCCGCGCGGCGCAATCCGGACGGTCCCCGCTGCCTCTGGGAGCTGTGTGTTTCCCAGCAGGCAGCGGGGCACTTGCTGAAGGGGGCGGGCGCTTGCGGAACGGGGGCGTAACCTACGCTCGTTCCGCAGAGAGCTAGCCCGGAAGTGGGTGCAGTTACCTGGATTATCCAGGTAACTGCACCCCCCTCCCCCCTGAAAGGTGCCGATTGTGGCGCCGGAGGGGGGGGGATTCCGATGAGCGGAGGTTCATTTTAGGGTGGACCTCCGCTTTAATATTGTTTTATATGCTATTCATGTTTTGACTCACAATAGAAAGGATGCTTTTGTTTTCTGTTTATTAATAGAAATGGTTTGTTTCCAGGGATTGGTATACTATGACAAAGTCAGAATGTTTACATGATCTTGATGATAATATGAATTACTTTGGACATTCAGAGATATCACTTACAGCAGGTGAAGATGTGACAGCTGGCAATGTTTACACTGTTATGCAACCGCTGAACTATATTTTGTGTTTTGAAGTACAGGTACATAAGCCTTTCTGGCGGATTAAAGAAAACGTTGATCCTCTGTGGTAGATTCTGTTGGGCATGTTTATACCAATAAATCAGGTTTTATTGCCTGTTTAGCAGTGGAAACATCCACTACATACAAAATCTTTATTCCTAATTGATTGTGTTGACATTGAGTTGATGGTAAATAGAAGATCAGAATGAAATAAAAAAATAAAAAAATTATCTCATACAATTCTTATATAGCCATAGAAAACCTGTAGCAAGGCAAGTATGAAAGCCATTACCGACTGCTACTACTCAAAATGCTACTTGCCTGGATTTTATGCTGATCCTTTGGCTTCAGTAGTTTTAGTGACTGTTAAAGGATAAGTTCGCCTTTGTAACATGTTACACTGGCAGATCACAGATTATTCCTAGAGTTCAGTAACTGCCTGCCGGTGCGGGCAGATAGCTGGCTGAAAGTCTGTAGGAGCCTTGTTGTGCACCCGCTATCTGCTGATCACTTACAGGCTGCAGTGAACAAAAAATAAATGCACATTTTTTTACATGCAAAAATTCAATATTATTATTATTATTTTGTTTTTATGAAAGTGAACTTAACCTTTGGAGAACAAAAGTGCAGATCAGGAGCTACTGTATAACTCTACTGGCTGTTTGTTTTTCCTTAGTGATTTGGAACCTTTTGAAATCAGAGACAGTCTGGCAACTATTGTGTTCAAATTAGGGGGTTTAGTTATAGCATTCTAAATAATTCTTCGGTGACAAATTTCCTTCAGTCTACCAGTTTCTGCCAAAATTTCTTTACAGAAGATATTTTTCTTCTAGTTGGTGTTACTAAACCCAGGACCCTGCATTCACTATATCTGGTCTCTGTACAAGGAAATGCAAATATTTTAACTGCTAAATAGCAGTATATAGCAGTCCTGTAACTTCTATCAGTGCCTTTTTAAAGCTTGTAGGAGGAGGTCTACTCTGACTGTCCTATGAGGCGTCAGGATCCCGACCCTCTGTCTGAACAGTGTTGATTTTCCCTGTGCTGATCACATGCACTCTCCCAAGAAAAAAAAAAAAACTCTCTAGCAATACACACCAAACTGAGCATGTGCAGAGTGACATGCAGAATGCTCCGTCTTATCAGGATATGGCTTGGGGACAGTGGAAGAAGAGGAGGATCAGAGAAGACAGGTTCAAACAACCTTACACAATTACACAATGCAGAGGATTAGTTCCCTAGGTTCAGTATAATAAGTTTGCTTTACTGCATATACTGACTGATTTTACTGTTGTGGGTTTTTGTAACACTTTTATTTTTTTCTTGAAACAGCCACAGGTCATGTCATGACCTTGGTTTCACTGTGTGAATGACAGAAATACCCTCGTTCTAGTTTAAAAAAGACAATACTAAGGCGTATCCCTCAACCATGAGTTTAAGGAAAGGAAATTGCTTGATTCCCTACAGAATTGCTCCCTCCCATGGAGCCATCAGAATGCAATGATTACTGCTTTTGGCTATAACCGCCAACAGTGATCGCATTAATAAAATCTGACAGGCTGGTTGTACTGAAGTTGATCGATTGACTTCAGTACTATCAGCCTGCCCATATTTGGATTGAAATTCAGGCCCTTTCCTACAAAAACTGACACATTTTGACCCTTCTATGGCCAGCTTAAAGCGAGAGTCCGCCGGGAGTTCCGCCGTTTTTTTTAAAAAAGCCAGCAGCTACAAATACTGCAGCTGTTGACTTTTAAAATAAGGACACTTACCCGCCCAGCGCGCCCGCGATGTCGGCACCCGAAGCCGATCTCTCGATCGTCTCTCGGGTGCTGCCGCCACCATCTTGGGTATGGGAATCAGGAAGTGGAGCCTTTCGGCTTCATTTCCCGGTTCCCTACTGCGCATGCGCGAGTCGCGCTGCGCAATAAGGATGGTCCCGCTGCCTCTGGGATCCGTGTGTTTCCCAGCAGGCAGTGGGGGACTTTCGGAAAGGGGCGTAATCTATGCCCCTTTCCGCAGATAGCTATGCCGGAAGTGGGTGCAGATACCTGTACTGTACAGGTACCTGCACCCCCTCCCCCCTGAAAGGTGGCAATTGTGGCGCCGGAGGGGGGGAGGATTCCAATGAGCGGAAGGTCCACTTTAGGGTGGACCTCCGCTTTAAGCCTAGGAGGTATTTGATTAAAGTAGGTAGTTTGTGTCTTATTATCTCTGTAAATATTCAATTTGTTTTTTGTTTGATCAGGGTTTCCTCTTTCTTGAATAAAGCCTTTCTATCTGTGTTGTAATGTCCACTAGCTGATGTTTTTAGATGCCTATCATAAGCATTTGCTCCTTTAAAAAAACAATCTTACTGCTGATGAAGGTTTGAAAGCCATTTAAAACCCATTGCACTCTAAGGCCCCTTTCACATGGGCCAGATCTAGTTTTGCTCAACGGGATCCGTCCGCGGATCCCCTGCTGTGCTGAGTAGAGTGGCCAGATGACAGGTTCGTGCCCGCTCTGCTTCCCTTTACTTAGAACCCCCAAACATTATATATATATATATATATATATATATATATATATTTTATTCTAAAACCCTAGAGAATAAAATGGCGGTTGTTGCAATACATTATGTAACACCGTATTTGCGCAGTGGACTTAAAGCGCACTTTTTTGGGAAAAAATACTTAAAAAAATAAATAACACAACCATAAAGTTAGCCCGATTTTTTTTATATTGTGAAAGATATTGTTACGTCAAGTAAATTGATACCCAACATGTCACGCTTCAAATTTGCGTCCACTCGTGGAATGGCGACAAACTTTTACCCTTTAAAATCTCCATAGGCGACATTTAAAAAATTCTACAGGCTGCATGTTTTGAGTTACAGAGGAGATCTAGTACTAGAATTATTGCTTTTGCTCTACCTATCGCGGCAATACCTCACTTTTGTGGTTTGAACACCACTTACGTGTGCGGTCGCTTCTGAACACGAGCTTGGCGGGACAGGGCGCGTTTAAAATAATTTTTTTTCTTATTTATTTTAACTTTTCGTTTTTAGTTTTTCGCAGTTGTTTTGACAAAAAAAATTTCACTTTTATTCCTATTGCAAGGAATGTAAACATCCCTTGTAATAGATAAAAGCATCACAGGTCCTCTTAAATATGAGATCTGGGGTCAAAAAGGCCCCTTTCACCTGGGCGGTCTGATCAGGTTCGCCTGTCAGTTTTTCAGGCGGACCTGATCAGACTCTTAGCAGACTTATGGCTGTCTTGTGTCCCTGCAAGGCAGGAAATAAAAGCAGTCACATAGGTTCTAGTTGTCTGTGTAAATTTAAGATAGGTTAATTTATATATTGAAAATAAAGCTTTTTTTGTCGGTCGTAAAAAAAAAACTGGCTCCTAACTTTTTTAGCTGGCTCCTAGATTCCAAGCAAATTTGTCAAGCCCTGAGTAATTTTTCTTCAGAAATGTTGGCCAAAAAATGATACTGCTGCATATCTTTGGTAAAAATAACCAGAATCAGTATATATTATTTGGTCTTTGTGAAGGTTTGCAAAATTAAGATTTTTTTTTTCTTTTACATAATTGTCATATTAACAGGTTAATATGTCAAATCAAAATTGTACTCAGACTCAGTGAGCGCCCCGCTGCTCTCGTCGCTCAGGCTAAGAAGCTGGTATGCCTCCTCACTGGAAAATTATTTTATTACCATACCGTTGACTGTGTGCTGTGGTGTTATAGGGACACTAAGACAGATGTGTCTGCACTGATGGGTGCTAATGAGGCTGCACTGATGGGTGCTGATGAGGCTGCACTGATGGTTGCTCATGAGGATCCACTGATGGGTGCTGATAAGGATCCACTGATATTGTGTCACTGATGAGCACTCACTTATGAGCACTGATGTGCACTGTGGTGGCACTTACGGGCACTGTAGTGGCGCAGATGAGCACTGTACTGGTGCCGATGAGCTCTGTAGTGGCACTGTAGTGGTGCAGATGAGCACTGTAGTGGCACTAATGGGCACTGTAGTTGCACTAATGTAGCACTGTAGTGGCACTAATGGGCATTGTAATGGCACTGTAGGGCACACATGAGCTCTGTAGTGGCACTGTAGAGCACTGTAATGGTGCAGATGAGCACTGTAGGGCACAGGTGAGCACTGTAGTTGAACTGTAGGGCTCAGATTAGCTCTGTAGTAGCACAGGTGTGGCACTAATGGCACAGATGTGCACTGATGGGCACAGAAGAGCACTGATGTGCCAAAGTAGAGCACTGCTGGGTACAATAAAAATGAATATAACTCAGTTGGGCACTCGATTCCTCTCCTCCCCACATGCGCTGCATCAGTGTGAGGAGAGAGTTGAACCACACTCATTGGCCCTTTACCACGATCTGTGGTGGGCTGGGTTCCGAGAACCCGACTAGCACAGACAGTCCAGTGTGCGAGCCCCAGGTGGAGCATGGTAGCGTGATTCTGGGAGGATGTCATTGTATGCCCTCCCAGAGTTATCCAACCTCGCTGTAGCCATCTTTCAGCTAAGGCCTGGTCGGTAAGTGGTTAAAAATCGCAGAGAACTGCCTTAATTTCTACTTCCCAATTGACTGCAATGCATTTCCACTAATCTCTTGATTTTAAAATAAAAATTTAAGGAAATAAAAATTCATAATTTTTGTTCATCCTTGTTTATATGACATGTTTAAAGCAAACAAAGAAAACGCAGAACAATCAGAGCCAAGGATATGAAACTGAGCCTTATGTAGTGCCAAGCAAACCAACAGACACCATATTCTTTACCATGTAGGAAAAAATTGCCATTCCCCTATAAATTCTCACTTGTAACTTTATATCTGTTATGAACTTGATATCTAGCGTCGGCTATATAAAACAAATATGTAGATGGCAACCAAAGGCAAGCTAGAGATGGTTGGTTGGGGAGGGGCAACATAGTATATCCATAGGCTTCTGAAACTGTTGCAGTAACTATTTTTAAGCACTTGAGATTGTAGACTGATTAGTATTGGATTGTCAAAGTGTTACTGTACAGAAATAACTATTTTTTACAATTCCACTGTTGCTTTTTACAATTCTCTAAGAACTTCAAAATAGTTTGAATATTTTCTATTTAAAGTGTCACTAATACCCACATCATAAAAAACTATCAATGCATGTTTTATTACATGCTGTTCATACTCGGTCACTGTGAAATTAGTTTTCTGTATTCTGAAAAAAACCTGGTTGCTCTCTATTGCAGTTGTGGTGGCAACACTGAGACAGTTTTCAGTGAGTTTCTAAGGGAGGAAATGCTCAGCAATCACATCTGAGCAACCAATGTGACTATAGAGTCACACATGTGGGAATATACACGGGGTAAACTCCCTTCCTCCTCCTGCATGCACACTAACCAGCTAAACACAATGAAGGTGGGATATTACATGTAGATTAATGAAAGCTTCACCTCCCTCTTATTCTAAAACAGGCTAGAGGGGCATGACATCTGCTCACACCATGTTGTTTTGATTTCAAATATACAGTGGATATAAGAAGTATACACACTGTTAAAATGTCAGGTTTCTGTGATGTAAAAAAAATAAACAATAAATAATTTGAAGAAAAAAGAAAAGAAAAATTGAAGCCTTCAGCATATTGTAGTAAAATATATATATATATTTTTATTTTTTTCAGATATAAAGAAGAAGTGAAAAGAAATGCAAGGTAATTACCAGATTCTGTTTATGTGAAACTCCAGGCAAAGCACAAAATACAGAGCTCAGATACATATAGCTGATCTGTTTAATTGTATACATATTTGTAATTATTTCCCAGCTACTTCACATACCCCTGTTTTCCTGCATAGCAAGTTGTGGCACACCACTCTAAAGAGCTGCAGATTTTAAGCTTCCTGTGTCACCGGGGACTAAGACTAAGGCCTGGTTTCATACTAGTGCAATGCGACATTGATCCAATTTCAGGTGTGATAATGTATTGTGACCTATTTGTGATTTTGACACAATCTAAGCATGTTACTACTACGACTACTACTACTTTTGAGGGACCAAGGATTTGCTTGGGAGAAAAATAATAAAAACATTAAAATCCTTTCCAAATCGCATCAGATTTGCATTTACATGCATTTTCTGTTCATTTCCATTGAGGTCTATGGTGCCAAAATAATGCTGGAGTGTCACCAAAGGAGTGCAGGAACCTTCAACAAAATCGCTCTGTGCATTGCTTTGATGTAAATGGGCACCATTGAAAACAATGTAATTTCTATTGACATGTGACTCAAGTTGCATCAGAAATTGCACTAGTGTGACCCAGGCCTAACAATGAGCATCAATCTACTGCTGGGGTGCTCCATATTCTTTCCTTCTGCTGCCTCCATTGCCTTGAAAGATTATAGATTGACCGCATTGTGCCTGATTGGCTCAGAGTGCACAACCTCTCACTCGTTTCTGCTGTGTAAAACATTGAGGGGTGATAATAAACATTTTAGACAGTTATATCGTTGCTATTTTAAAACACACTTTTATTAAAATAAATTTGGACTGAGATTATTTTTTAATAATTGCCTTGAGTTCCTTTTTTTATTACATATATTTGTTTTTGTTGTGCTGAGTTCAGTTAAACATCTGCAGCAATGAAAAGCAAAAGGAAAAAAAATGTACAAGTGTAATGGCTCATAGTAAACAATCAGCAAGTCACTAAGCAGAATATGTATGCAGCCAGTATTGCATCGACTCCCAACCTATACACTCGTTTCAGGTCAGTAACTTACCAATTATTAAAGCAAGGACACAGATGATGGACCTGAAGCTTGCATTTTGAAGTGGACCTAGAAGGGCTGGAATACCAAATGTTTATGCAGCTCCATGTTCCCTTCTGGTCAAATGTTAGAAGATCTAAACATTTAGTTATATAATCTCTTCTGAAAGTAAATATCAATGAGTTCGAACTTTGATTCTCCCCTTTCTGCATAGATTATATGACCAAGTACCTAGACATATGTATTTCAGCCCTTTATATTTCTTTTAATCCATATCTGACTATTAACATATTTTTATACTAATCTGCTTTTAAAATTTTTTATTTTGTTTGTATTCTTAACTCAAAAAGTAAATTCTTTTGTTCACAGCCACCTCCCAATTTCAATTTTTTCCTACTTTTGTGATCTGACTTCCTGTTAGAGGGTATGAACGTATCTACCCTCTCTTGCTCACTTCCAGGGCTTTTCCCAAAAGCATCTTGTCCCCATTTTGATGAGGACAATTGCCTCTTCCCCACAGCCCTGGCCCCGTGGTTGTGGGTTTGGGGGGGTGACTTACCGAAATATGGAAGCCTCCTTTAACAAGGGGGACCCCCAAATCCCAACAACACCAAGTAATCTCCTACGCTCAGGTGCCTGCTCAGCTAAGTGGTATAGCCAATCCCTTTAGCAAAGTCAGTGGAATGTTGCTGGTCTTGCTGCCCTCCTCAGAATAATGGGTATCCTTTATAACTCAAACATACAAAAAGAACAGGGGGGGCCCATCGAACTTGTGCATTACCAAGGATAATATTTATTCATAAAATAACAAGAAATATACTCAAACATGTTTAAAAATAAGGCTTATCAATGCTCCAATAATAGCGAACAACATCTCTAAATTCTTACAGCCTGGACCAGATGTTTAGAGGACCCAGATGGCATCACAAGTGGCTTGTGCATTACAAAGGCGAGCCCTATTCCTCAGAGCCGTAGCAATGGTGATTTGATCTCCTGTACTGTCCCCTTTTAAGTACCTACCTGTGATTTATATTTCTTGTTATTTTATGAATACATTTTATCCTTGGTAATGCACAAGGTCAGTGTGCCCCCCCCCCCGTTCTTTTTGTAGGCCCCCCAGATGCCGCCTCTTCCCATTTGAATTAGTAAGGGGTACATTGTACTCCTACTCATTCACCAAAAAGTGTCAAAAAGTCAATTAAAACGCATGCACAATTTTTGATAAGTCCTTTATTTTAAAAAGAAATGTCCCCAAGTGTAGATACATAATCGTGATAAACGCCAGCTGCCGACCCAGACAAAAGAAAAACGATCTGCACCCAATGAAGGATCCTGTCGCTAAATAAACTAAGGGGCAGGGGGCCACCCGATGAGGTCACCTGGTGACACCACCCCCTCTTGATATTATTGATGGGGGCAATGTTTACGGGAAGAGAAAAAATCGAATGATCTTAGGTTTTATTGTGCACCACAAAAAATAGAGAAAATTATAAAGGCATATTCTTAAAAAAGACAGGATTACTCAAGACCATATCCTTCCAGAGGATCCAAAAATAAATATTATATCTAATGTGCATCATAATGCTTGTGTGGCCTTTAGTGCATGGGACGTACCTCCAGAAATCTCTGTACCAGCATGCGAGAACCTATTTACAATGTTAAAGGCTTCACTAAACATAGTATTTCTAAAAACTTTAGGTTGATCCATAATCGGGATCCCTGCAAGCTACAGTTCTGGGGATTGTAAAAGATAAAACATTATTAAGCAGTGTTAACCTCGAATAGCCCTAAAAATAAATGTCAGCATCTACAAATACTGGAGCTGTGGACTTTTAATATAAGGACACTTATATCATCAATTGGCTTCGAGTGCAGGCGTCGGGATTGCAAGTAAGCGAAACTGGCAGTGAAGCCGTCGGGCTTGACAGCCATTTTCCTGCTGTGCTTTCTGAACGATCCCGCTGTCTTCTGGGACGCAAATTGAAGCCGGACTCCAGCTAACATTTTATAAGCAGTTACAAGAAACATTTTTTGTTTTCGTTTGGGATTAAAGTTTTACATAAATGCTGATCATAGTAAGCACCCCCTGTCAGTAGTATATGGTTTAACAGACTTACTGGTCAGATTACCAGGTGAAAATAAAGGAACGATAGCTTAAAAAAAATGAATGAAGCCACCACTAAGATCTGAGAATTTGTAAGCTGTAATATGATATTTGCTTTTGTGTTTAATGCCTTTTTAATAGTATCCTTCCCTGAAAACACCTAAACTCAATAATTTAGAGGGGTGTACACATAATGTTAGCCATATATTGGTATTTATATTAGGGTTGCACTGATAACGGTGACTATGAGTGGCAATACTTTTGGTCAAGTACTTGCCGATACCGAGTCCCCGATAGCTTTGTGAGGCGATTTGAGCCCATACAAAACAAATGGGCTCAAATCACACTGCAAAGAATTGCATGCGTTTTGAACAGGAATTCTGTGTGAACTCAGGCTGAAGTCACTATGACAAGCCTGGGTTCACATAGGAGCAGTGTGGGAAACTGCATGCGATTTGGACAGGAACCATAACGCATTCCTTTTCAAGTCACCTGCAATTCTTTGAAGTGCGATCTGAGCCCATTCATTTTGTATGGGCTCAGATCGCACCACAAAGATATCAGAGCATTTGCACATGTGTTAGTACTCGTGCAAATGCTTAGTATCAGCACCAATACTGGATACTGCAACCCTAATTTATACAGTATATGTACTGCAAATGCCTTTCAGTGAATTTTTAAGAGTTCGTTTTAGAGAGGATCAATAAATTAAGTATCTGCATCTTCAGATGTTTTAATAAAGTCCTTAAAACTAAAAATGTAATAGTAAATACTACACAGTGCAACAGTGTAATCTCTAAAGCATATTAACGAGCCATTCATTTATTATTGTAGTTAATCTTCAATATATTATCTTTTTAAGAGTTCTGGGTCTCAAGAGTTTGTCATTTATTAACAAAGCATCATAACTTTTAGTTTTTATATGCCTTTACTGTCCTGAAAGCCTAAGTCCCTGTACACACGGTCGGAGATTTCGACAACCAAATCCGTCTGATTTTGTCCGTCGGATCTTGTCCGAAACTGTTGCATACACACGGTCGGACTAAGTTGTCAAAAATCCGATCATTCAGAACGTGATGACGTAATTTCGTTATGATGGGACTATGTTCGGGCTAGTAGCCAATAGCTTTGATGTAGGAATTTGATCTGAGCATGCGTGGCACTTGGTCCGATCAAAATTCTCTACACATGAGCGGAGTATGTCCAATCGAACCAGTTGGTCGGGAAATATTTCCAACATGTTGGAAGATTGGGTCCGACGGATATTCCGACGGAATCAGTCCGATGCATAACACACACAGTCGGATTATCCGACAACACGGTCCGAAAGGACACATTCCGACGAATTCTCCGACCGTGTGTACAAGGGCTTATATTTGTGTCAATTGTGGTCATGTTTGGGGGGAAAAAAAAAAATTATGTTTCAAAATTAAAAATTTGCACGCAAGTACAATTATTGCTGTTACAGTTCAGAAACCTTGCATATCTATTTATAGAAGTACAGGACAATATAACTTGCACAGCATCATACGTATTAGAAAAGGGAATCTATAATAATCAATCTTCATAAGAAATATGTTAGCTGCTTTAAATCTTATGCACAGTAAATATAGGAATTGGAAAAAAATTACTTTTCAGGCATATTGTACTATTTGTTTAAAATTAATGGTATTTATTACAAATCATTTATGAAAAAAGACTAGGACAAGTATAAAAACATTTACATAAGTGAATGTGATTTAAAAAACATGTCTCGGTGATCAGCCAAGCAGTCCAGAGTTCAATTCTGAACCTGGCATGGGCTAGGTTTTATTTATTTATATATATATATATATATATATATATATATATATATATATGTATATATGTTGATGCAGCCAAACCAGAATAGAGCAATCTGCTTCAACAATATTCAAAAGGTGCAAAAAATTGCTTGACTAGTTTCACACTATGCACACACTTTTTTTTGGAGCTATATGGATATAATGTGAAGAAGAAAAAAATAATTTTGTCACTGAGGTAAGGCAGGTAACCCAGGGACTTCACAAGGGGTACCCGGTCACTATAGGCCAGTGGTCATCAACCCTGTCCTCAGGGGCCCACTAACAGGCCAGGTTTTGTGTATTACCTTGGCTAGAGACAGACTAGAATACTGCAATCACTGAGCAGCGAATTACATCACCTGTGATGTATATCAGTTATCTTGCAAACCTGGCCTGTTGGTGGGCCCTGAGGATGGGGTTGATGACCACTACTATAGGCAACTACGGATGATAGTAATGATAAAGCATGTGTTATTGGGCAAATTAGACCCTTTTTAGCTTACAGGGGCGGTGGGTAGTTGTTTTACAAAGATTTTGCTGATGGATATTTCACTAGGCGTGTGTGTGTATGTGTGTGTGTATGTGTGTGTGTGTGTGTATATATATGTGTATATATATATATATATATATATATATGTAGCTATGTAACTTATGCATTGAAGAAGGTTACAAGTAAGAGTTTGGCTCCCTCTAGTGTCGTCTTTAATGCTATTAAAACTTTTTGTTTGGTTTCATTAAAGCCACGCTCCAAAGCATTGTGGGAGATATAGTGAATGAGGAAGTGACTCATGTGCTAAAACTCAGTCTTTGAACTACAGATCCACAATGCTGGGTCACAGAACAGCATGCTGGGTAGTGATATAAAAGAAGCATGGCCATTTGTCCAGCCTCTTGGTACACCATTCAAAACCTGTATGCAGGGAGGTGTGTGTGTGACCGACAGACTGCGGCCTGGAAGGCGTGGAGTGGAATCATTTGGCCTCTGAGGAGTTCCAGAGCACAGTTAGCTGGACCAGCGTGGAAATTTTTGCTTCTGAACGCATTTTTTTGCTTCTGGAAAAACGAGATTAAACGCAACTGCATAAAAACTGAAAAAAACGAGACTGTGTGCATGGACACATAGGATAACATTGAATGAGTTCAGGGGCAGTTGAAAAAACTGTCCAACTGCATCTGAACGCGCGTTTAACTGCGTCTCGTGTGCATGAGGCCTTAAACTAATAGTACAATATTACTGAAATGTCATTTTTTTTCCAATTCCTATATACACTTATTGTAGGATGTGGCATAGTATACCAGTAATTGTGCTGTCCACAGTGCCACCCTGTGGTGGCAGCACTCATAAACTGATATAATTTATGCACAGTAATGTCTTTATGAAGTCTCCCCATGATTATGCTACATCTCAGTGCTGAGAGGCAAGGACTGACAGACTTGTGTAAGACTGAGTGAAGAAGGACTGTCAGCAATCTCCTGAGTGATTTTACATGCCACATGTACTATCAATGAAAAATAGATAAAATAGTTGTAACAGGAATTATGCCCCAGAGAACATGCAATTTTTCAGATTTTGATAATGCTGTCAACATATTTATGCTTGAATTCCTGGATGTGCATCCCTTCTGAGGTCATTGTGAGGTGTTTTCACCTTCCTTGTATTCTCTTAATTTTATACCATGGACAATACAATAGGAGGAGCTGGATAATGCAGAAGTGGGCAGAAACACCCCATAGAAATTACAGCAGAGAGATCTTGGTGGAAAAGACAAATATGAAGCGAAACATTGATTTGGTCAACCAGGCTTCACCCAATATCTCTTTTGGACTGACCCTTTCACAAATGTAAAAATATTGTAATGATGATGTTGTACATATGCCCAGAATTATTTTTATTTTTTGGCTAAAATGCTGATCTGCTGAATTACCCTGCAAGAAATTGTTAGCAGGATTTTTTTTTTCGTGGCCATATTTGGACGATATATCCAGAGGATTTTAGAATAAAAGAGTTATCTTTTAGCCCCCCGAGTGGGTTAACGCACATCTTTAAGGGCTCCTGTTCCTTCTACTCCTGTTATGCAATAGTCATTTTTTTGGCTCACAGATTCATCCTTTATGGTGAATACTCTGGGCCAGAACTGGCCTATAAGGCTGGATTCACACTAGTGCAAATTGCATGCGGCTTTCCCCACATCCAATTCGCATGACAGGAGAGTGTGTCCAGCTCTCAATGGAGCCGGTTAACAGATCTCTGTGGTGGCTCTGGAGTGGATTGCACAGGGGTCCTGTGCATCTTTGGCTCCATTTCAGGTCAGAATTTAGGGGAAAAATTTGACCCGATTCATCCCTGAAACGGAGAACAGGGACACACCTGACCACACTTGACCCCCGTACACATGATCCAAATATCATACGACAGATCGTACGACTTTTTTCGCTTAATAGTTGCAAGTAGAAATTGAATAGGTTACTAAAGTCATGAAAATTCTCGTACGACAGAACAAAAAATCAGAAGTGATGTCATGTGTTGTAATGTATTTGACAATGCGAAAATTGTACGATCTGGTATCGTACGAGGAAAATTTTTGTGCTTGCCCGATCTAATAATATTGGATGAATTTTCATGATCGGCTCTCGAAAGCTCTGTACTAACGATCTGATTATCGTACGATCGCATCAAAAATGGTATTGTTCGTCTGATTTTCAGATCGTTTGTACGTGCCACTAGACTTCCTGCAATGGACAGTAGAACTTAAAGGAGCACTGTACAAGGAAGCCTGTGATGGCTTGGACTTCAATTTCCATAAATCCCTGCACATGGGAGGAGGAGAGACCTGAACCCTTTCCAGACAAATGTAGCGATCGAGGGAGACCAGCGAGAAACTGGGTCTAAGAGAGGGAGAGCCTGGGGGCTGAGACCTGTTGCTACTCCAGTGAGAATACTGAGCCTTGTGAGGACCTCCTAATTGTAAGGACTGAGACTTCGTGGACACCTGATCGCCAAGAATACTGCATCTAATCCATTGCATATTGGGAGTAGTGAGTGGAACTACTGAGCTTAACCCCTTGCTGTCCACAGTTATTACCAACTGAAACTGTCCCTTACTTAACAGGCTATCAGCCATCCCTTGTGTACAACCTTAAAGGGACAGCTACATGTGTACCACCTAAAGAAGGTCCAAACAAAGCCGGCCAACACTACCAATTGGGGGCAGCCACTTTGCAGTCACCTCCAGGGGTAACCCTTTTTTTGGTAATGCATACACCCACCCACTAAAGGACCAAATGCACAGAGTTCACTCAGGGACACTTTTTGAATAGTCCATTGCCAAGGGTTAATGTGAGGCTTTTATTGGTGCCATTTATGCTTTCACAGTTGACGCTATTATTACTGATACTTTGTGGATTAGTGTAATGGGGCTTAGCATTATTGCAGTGTAAGGCCGCGTACACACGCGGGGACTGTTCGCCCAACTTTGTCCGCTGAACAGTGTTTCGGCAGACAGTCCGCTCGTGTGTGGGCTTCAGCGGACAGTTTCAGCGGACAGTCTGACGAACAAAGTTTTTCGGAAATTCCGTAAAACTGTCCGCTGAAACTTGGTTTGAGCGGACAGTCTGCCCGTGTGTAGGCTTGTTCGTCAAACTAAGTTCCGCGCATGCTCAGAAAGGATTTACACGGCGAAGGTTGCATTGCAGTGTATAGGACGTCGTATTTCTAGTCCCGTCGTACGTGCCGTTCACGTCATCACGCAAGTTTCAGCGGACTGTTCGTTCGTTGTGTGTGGCCAAGTCCGTCCATGCTAATTTTGAGCGGACTGTCCGCTCAAACTGTTTGACGAACAAAGTTGGGCGAACAGTCCCCGCGTGTGTACGCGGCCTAAGTCAATGGCTGTAGGTGAGGCTAATTTGTCAGTCTGTTACCTATCGAACTCTTGTCCTGTTTATTTGTTCTATGCCTTGCATTTGCTTACCCTTCAGAAATACATTCACCTTATTAACCCTTAAGTTGCTTGTGGTCTATTTTTCTGTGCACTATCGTAGAGCAGTAGAATATTAACACTTAAGCTGCACAGGTGTGAGTAATCCTATAACAAGGTGCCAGTGGAGACCAAGCAGGTTAAAGAGTCATGGCAGAAAACAGAGGGGCTATCATCACCAGCAGCTGTGCTGCAGAACTATAGAAAGTCCCTTAAGCCAACATTGTTGGAAGCTAAGTCTCCCTTACGGTCATTCGTTTTAATGGCTTGGCTATTGAAGCAAGAGTTTTGAAGGATAAGGGGGTGTCAATCCCACACTCCTGAGAAGTCAGAAGGCTCCCTCCAAGGAAGGTTTACCACAAGACCTGGATATTCTGTATGGAGTGGTATGAACCTAATAAGCTATCCTTGCAAATATATTGAGGGTTGGATTTGTTTTTTCCTTCCTTGAGTCTGAAGTGGAGATGGGGCATGGTTTTGAACATGACCAAGGGACAGGCCTTGGCAGTCCAATTTCAAAGGCCAACGGCTTCCTGTTTTTTTTGCCTGCTTTTTTAAGTTGTCAGACTTCTGGTGCTTCTGGTCAGGTCACCTTTTGTTCCCATGGGACCTAAATTTCGTGGTGTCCGTTTTACTGAGACCACCTTTTTGCGCTGATTCGGGAAATTCCATTAGTACTTTGGGCTCAGAAGATTGGGTTCCTGGGTGTTATTACTACAACAAGGGGAACCACGGCTATTGTTCTTGCAGGAGGTGGGTTCAGTTGCTGCAAGACAAGACCCTGCATTAGATGTAGTTCACACCTTCTGCAAGATTTTACCAAGTGAATGTAAAAGCCACTGAGGAGGTTGTGTCCCCCTTTCCTCATGAGCATTGTTTTAGGACATCCCATCAAGTGAGGATAAGGTTATGTGTCTTGTGATGTATGGTAAAGAAACAACATTTTTGTAAGATGTAAGATGTTTCTTTACCTGAAAAATCAATTTCTTGGAGTATATCATTGGATATATTGCTTTCTACAAAACTGAGGTACTTCCTCTATGGGAGGAGATATATAAGGGAGGACTTCCTGCCTTTTTTGGCCATTGTTAAAGCACCTGTAGGTGACTCATAACCCAACAAGGATTAATATAGTTTCTCTGTTTCCTGTGATGTACTCCAAGAAATGGATTTTACATGCAAGTACAAAAATCTATTTTTTTTATATTGACTTTAGCAGCATTTGCTACTCAGTAATTGCTCACATCTATGGATACTCACAGTACACCAAATGTATTTGTCCTGTGGGCTGTGTTTGGAGAAAGAGCATTGGAACACCCTAGAGTTCATTTAAAGATATAAACAATTGCTGCGCTAAATACAAAAATAATATAACATGTGAAATGAAATAGTGTTACATGTAACATGTGGAATAAAATAAAGTGACAGTAGTCAGTCTCTAGGATTTTCATATAAGTACAGAAATGAAGTGATATATTGTTGCAACACATGTCCAAATGATAGTGATCGTACACCCAAGTGTGCCTTAAACCATATAGATACAAGATGTGCCCTTACCAGATAGCTAAACACTACATTATAAGAGTCTAATCATGCATGGAATCACACATCATGAAGGGTCCATCCACTGGAGGTAGAAAAGGGTGGTGTCATGGCCGCTGGTGCTAGTCAATCACTCTTTCTCATGGTGTTTTATGTAAAAAAGGCAAAAAGTCACCACAATTTTCTCAGAATTGCTGCCACATTTTTGAAAAAACAAATGGCCAAGCCTCATTCTGAAAATATAGCAAGTAACATGGCCACTATACAGGAAACAGCAGTATTAGCCAAACCTCCCTTTCAAATTAATATGGCCACGGAAGTTTAAATGAAAAGCCAAGCCGCAGTTTGAACCAGAGAGGGAGACCAAGCCTCCTTTTCAAACCAACATGGCTGTGGCAGAAAAAAGGGAAACCAAGCCTTGATCTGAATCAGAGGAAAGGAATCAAGCCTCATTTCCAAAGGGAATCATTCAGGGACATTGGTGCACTGAAGCCTAGGGGAGGAGGAGGGTAGATTTAGGGAAAGTTAAGATAAGGATACATGGATACACTCTCCTTTAAAGAAGTACAGCCAAAGCTCATTTGGCTGTACTTCTCCTGTGGATCACAGGAGTGCAATTCGTTCTGCACTCCTGTGACCCCCTTTTCAGCAGGGAGCAGGCTGAAGTCCGCTCTCTGCTGACATCACAGTCAGTCCAGGCTCTGCGTAATCAGGACTACGGAGTCTAGATCTGCCTAGATCCCTGGACCGACATCAGGCTCAGGCTCTCCAGCTCAGCGTTCCAGTAAACGAGGAAGGGGCAGAGCAGAGAGCTATGACTGACAGTCACCAGCTCTCTGCTCGGAGAGCTGTGAGAACCGAGCGATCAGCAGTGTTCGATCGCTCAGTTTTCACTGTAGAGGAGCCAGGGGACTGATGCTGTCTATGCAAGTATGAATAAAAAAAACACACTTCACTTTAAAAAAACTCTCCTTGCAACCTCCTACTTGCATCAGCCGATGTTCTGGAGCACCTGGTTTTATCATGGTAGCACTGTCCTAGGGTCTTGTGAGCCTTAGAGCATCAAATGGCTCAACTCCATTTATTTCAAACTGGCAGATAGAGCAGGTAGAGCTTAGGTGCTTTGCAACAAATTGAAAATTGGCACTCTTCCAGTATGCTGTAAGATTGCTGTGTGTGATAATGAACTCTTCCTTGATTTGGAACGGCTCATTATCCCCCCTAGGGAAGACCTACGCAGATTGATTTTTGCTTGATCCATCGCCAGTAATGTTCGATTCTGGCTTTGTTTGGCTAGCTTTATATGAATGAATTATTCTAATCTACTATTTGGATTTACATTTTATCAAAAAGGGTGTAAGGGAAATATACATAAAATAACTAAAATAAGACAGACTGGCTGACTTTAAGCTTATGCAATAGAATGTAAATACAAATTATTTTTTTTAATGTCTAGTTAATTATGGTTATATGTTTTCATTAAGGGAAAATTGTATTTCTAAAACCCATATATGCATCTTGAAGCATGACGAAAAAACAGCTCATCGTTTTAATTTTTTCTAAAATAAATATTTTGTGACTATTTACACATTTTTTTCACGCAAGTCACTCAATTTTAAGACCAGATTCACACGTTTTCCCAATGGAATCCATTTATAAAAATGTGTGAATCTTGGGTGAAAATTGCATAACTCTTGAGTGTCAATATTTATAAAAGATTAGTGTAACTGAAAACGTTCCTGTGATTCAGTGTTTATAAACACGGTATAGGTAAAGGAAACAAAAAGAAACATTAAGTCTCTTGGTTTTGTTATACATATAAAAAAAGTTTTTTACAAGTTTTATATACCCTTGACCTCTTATCCCCTTCGTGACCTGACCATTTTTTACTATTCAGCACTGTTATTTTAACTGGCAATTTTTTTTTCTTTATATAAAAAAGAGCATTATTTTGGTGGTATTTGATCATCGCTGTGTTTTTTTATTATATACATGAAAAAAGACCAGAATTTTTTTTTTTAAATATACTATTTTCTAATTCTATATTTTCTTTATAAATTCAGGCCAAACTGTATGTTAGTGTCTGCAAACAATGGTATATTCTATATACTGGAATATATGCAGCTTATAAGCAGATTTGACTTTCTGTCTATTTATCACATTTCTTGAGGTGCTAAATGACCCCTTTTTGGAAAGTAGATACCCCAAGTATTTGTGGAGAGGCATGTTGAGTTTTTGGAAGATCATGTTTTCTTATGCCACAAATTTTTGGAAAATGAATTATTTTTGTCGTACATCATAGGACACAAAGCCTTAAATATTTACTTAGTGGGTTATAGCTACCTTCAGGTGTTGACACTGGAACACCCAATACAGGCAGTTGACTCCCCTATATAACCCCTCCTCCTTCCAGGAGTACCTCAGTTTTTTTGCCAGTATCTAAAGGTGTTGGCACGAGTGAAGCTGTGCTCTGCGGAGCTCCAGGAGGGATCCATGCTGGATTTAAAAAGCCTCCACAACCGGATCCATCCCGCCAGGATGGTACCCGGGCCTCACATAGAAGAACAAGGTTTTGCCTTTAACGCTCCTCTTTGAGGGCTGGACCCTAGGAGTAAGGACTGTTTTTGGTCTTGCTACATTACCTAAAGCTGTCCTGAGGGGTGCTATGCATGGTTCAAAGGCGTGGAACCCCTATTAAAAGGGCCCCAGTCTTTGAAGGTTTATCCACAGTGCCCACCGTGATGGGTGAAGTTTGAATCTGTCTGTTTAAAGCAATATTCTGCAGCGAGGTTTAAATCTGTGCTAATACAGAGTGTGTCTAGCAGCTGGAGGGGAGGTCTCCTCTCCCCCTAAATGGGCAAACTGAGTGGATAGGGATACATGTTATGTTTAAACAAGCATAAATCTGAAAAGCTGATAAAACAGCTGTGTAAATCCCCTTCCCGATCCCCAGCCACCTGCCTCCTCTCTGAGGTGACTCTTGGTAAAGCACAGGAAAGGGCGTGGTGCGTAGACAATCAGGCTCAGACCTGAAAAAAGCTTAAAGCTGATACTCTGGGAAACAGACAGTGTCTATCAGAGCAGCTGAAGCAAGGCTGCCACAGGACACAGAAGCGCTGGTGCATGTGAGGGGTTTACACAGGTATTTAAAAATATTGTTTAGCGTTAGATCATTCTTTGCTACCAATGTTTTCCCTACTATTGTTCAAATAACTAGAACAGTTCTCAGAGTACCTTCTGCTTTTTGTGCTTTGCACTATGGCTTCAAGGCTTACTACTAAGGCACGAAAACCACCCCCAGGCGCTGGGAACTCCAGACATGCCTCCACATTGTCATCCTCTCCGGAGATACCTGACATGGCAAGCCATGCTGAGTCATTGGAAGCAATTGGGGGTGCAACTGCTTCTCACACTTAAGCCCCTGTATACGTGAATGAAGATACATTTTCCTCTGCCCTGCAGGGCTTAGAAGGAAGATTAGCTGCTTTAATCGCATCCTCCATTAAAGGAGATAAGAAGTGTGCTAGATCCCTCTCTCCCACTCCAAACACTGGATGAGGTATTACCCTCAAACAATCTGGAAACACAAACCAATTACTCCTCTGTGGAGGAAACAACAGTTGAAGTTTCAGCTTCACAATCTGAGGTACAAATCCTTATTGACATGGTTTGCGCCACTTTCATGCTACCCCTAACAGAGTCAGTTGAAAGTCTGGTTTCTTCTTTCCTTGAAACCTTCACAACCAGTGCATGTGCTTCCAGTCCACACATTACTAGAGAAGCTTATTTATACCAAATGGGATCATCCAGATAAGTATTTTCTCCCTCCAAAGAAATTCTCAGTTCTCTATCCTATGGAGGAAAAATTCACAAAAAAATGGAAAGTTCCAGCAGTAGATGCTGCGATTTCCAGTGTGAATAAAAGTTTAACTTGTCCAGTGGACAATGCACAAATGCTAAAATATCCAACAGATTAAAAGTTGGAATTCCTGCTAAAATCCTCTTTTTCTTTAGCAGGTACTGTTGCTCAGTCTGCAATTGCAGCTGTAGGCATCTGTCAGTCCTTAAAAAACAGCTCACAGAGGCCCTTAACAAGCTCCCTGGCCAGTGAGTTGGCCGATTTACCAAAAGCATTATGTTTTGCCATAGATGCTATGAAGGATTCTATACACCAGGCATCTTGCCTTGCACTTGTGCTAGTACACATGCGTAGGATCCTTTGGCTAAAGGATTACTCTGCTGAAGCACCCTGCAGAAACCTACTGTCTAGTTTCCCATTTCATGGGGAGCGACTATTTGGCGATGATTTGGATAAATACATCCAGACAAATTCCAGTGGAAAAAGTACTCTTTTGCCAGTCAAAAGAAAGTATAAATGTCCTTCATTTAAATGGACTTTCTCTCCTGCGCCAAGCACATCCGCCTCTAGGCAGTGGCAACGGCTTCCACCGTCAGATTCCAGAGGAAAATCGCAGGGTCTGGCTCAGGCTCAAAGGAAGACCTGGAGCTGCAAGACTGCAAAGCAGAATACTAAGACCTCTTCATGAAGAGATGTTTCCCCTCCACAAGGTGGGGGGAAGACTTCTGCATTTCGCAGAAGTCTGGCAGAGGGAAACTCAGGACAGATAGGCTCTCTCCATAGTGACTCTAGGATACTAGAGTTTTGGGAGTTTCTACCATCTCGCTTTCTGAGATGAAACGTTCCCAAGAATACAGGGAAAAGATAATCCCTGTTTCAAGCATTAGACCAATTATTGACTCAAGGGGTAATCATACAGATCCCCACAGAACAAGGTTTAGGTTTCTATTCAAACCTGTTTACGTTCCCAAAATCAAATGGAGATGTCAGGCCCATTCTGGATCTAAAAAATCGAAATCAGTTATCTAAGTTGCCAGCAGTTATTCCCAGGGGAATGATCTCTTCACCCCGAAGTGTTTCGGGCTGTTTGCCAAAGATAGGGGACTTCGGACAGAGATCTTGTAGTGTCCAGATTCAGCATGAAGTTAGTCAACTTTGTGTCCGGAACAGATGTGCTGGTAACCCTGTGGGATCAATTTTCACTGATCTACGCTTTTCCCCCGATTCAGTTGCTGACTCAACTTTTTTACAGGATCAAGCTGGAAAGAAAGCCGGTGATTCTGGTAGCACCAGCATGGCCCAGAAGGATCATAAAGATGGCAGTGGAGGGTCCTTGGCCTCTCCCACTAAGGCCAGATCTGCTATCGCAGGGGCAATATTACATCCTACTTCACGAATGCTAAATTTAACGTCTTGGCTATTGAAACCCACATTCTGAAGAAGCGTGGTCTTTCCAGGTCTGTTATCTCAACTTTAATCAATGCAAGGAAACCAGTTTTCCAGAGCTGTATATTATAGAATTTGGAAAGTTTCCTGGTGTGAATCCAAGGATTGGGATATTTTATAGGCAGAATCCTTGCCTTTCTACAATTGGGCGTAGAGATGAAGTTGGCCCTAAATACTATTAGGGGGCCAAGTCTCAGCCTTATCGTTTTTATTTCAAAGACCGTTTGCTAAACATTCTTTAGTCCGGGGTTTTATGCAAGGGGTGATGCGGATTAATCCGCCAGTTAAATCACCTTTAACCTCTAGGGACTTGAATTTAGTTTTGCCAGTGTTACAAAAACAGCCATTTGAACCATTACAGCATATTCCCTTAGTCCTTCTGACTAGGAAGCTGATATTTTTGGTTGCTATATCCTCAGCAAGGAGTGTTTCAGAATTGGCTGTTCTTTCTTGTAAAGAGCCGTATTTGATTATTCATGAGGAGTGGTGTTACGCCCTCATCTTTCAGGCTTTCATCTGAATGAAGATATTGTCCTGCCATCGTTTTTCCCAAAACCATGTTCCAGGGAAGAAAAATCACTACATTGTCTTGATGTAGAGAGAGCAGTGAAAATCTATTTAAAGAAAGCTGCTCAGATTCATAAGACTGATGTCTTATTTATTCTGACAGAAGTTCCTAAAAAAGACAGGCAGCGTCAAAATCCACTGTTGCTAAGTGGATTCGGCAAGTTATAATTCAAATTTATGATTTAAGGGGTAAGATTCCCCCTATTCAAGTTAAGGCACACTCTAGCAGAGCGGTAGTGCTTCTTGGGCAGTGCGTCACCCAGCCTCCTTTGCTCAGATCTGCAAGGCCACAACTTGGTCTTTCGTCCATACATTCACAAAATTTTACCAAGTGGATGTAAGATGGAATGAGGATATCGCCTTTGGGCGCAGTGTGCTGCAAGCAGCAGTATAAGTTCTCAAGGTCTGGGGGTACCCTATGGGTTGTGTCTCCCTCCCCTCAAGTAACATTGCTATGGAACGTCCCACTTCGTAAATACTTAAGGCTCTGTATCCTATGATATATGATAAAGAAAATAGGATTTTTATAACTGCTTACCTGTAAATTCCTTTTCTTGGAGTACATCATAGGACACAGAGGTCCCGCCCCTCTTCTTTTATGGGGTTTAAGTATATTGCTTATATTGCGTGGCTACAAAAACTGAGGTACTCCTGGAAGGGGGAGGGGTTATATAGGGGAGTCAATTTCCTGTATTGGGTGTGCCAGTGTCAACACCTGAAGGTAACTATAACCCACTAAGTAAATACTTAAGGATCTGTGTCCCATGATGTACAAGAAAATGATTTTACAGGTAAGCTGTTATAAAAATCCTTTTTTTTTTCTACACAAAGTTGTCACTTTAATGAGATATTTCTCAAACACATCATGGGTATATGTGGCATTATACTCTAAAACGGATTCTGCTATGTCTCCTGAGTTTTGGTATACCTCATATGTGAGAATTTTTAGTGAGCCTAGATGCATACCCGACCCAGAATTTGATTTCATGACTACCAGTCACACTACCCCACAAACACTTAGCTTTTTTTTAAAGTAGATGCTCCAAGGTATTTGATGAGAGGCATGGTGAACATTTGGCAGATCAAATTTTTTGTCACAAGGTTTTGAAAAATGAAAATATATATATTTTTTTCATTTTCAAAAAACTTAAATGAGATCAGCAAAATACCTGCCATGCCTCTTAGCAAATACCTTGAAGTGTCTGCTTTCCAAAAAGGGGTCATTTGGGGGTGTTTGTACTATCCTGCCATTTTAAGGCCTCCAAACTGTTATGCCGCGTACACACGACCGGAACAAGCCCGTCGGACATTTCGATCGTGTGTGGGCTCCATTGGACCTTTGCTTGCCAAAAATCCGGCAAACTTTAGAAATAGAACATGTTTTAAATTTTTCCACCGGATCGCTGCCGGACCGAGAAATACGTTTGTGTGTATGCTAATCTGACGGACAAAAACCGACGCTAGGACAGCTATTGGCTACTGGCTATGAACTTCCTTATTCTAGTCCGGTCGTCATCACGTTCAAATCCGTCGGACTTTGGTGTGATTGTGTGTGGCCAAGTCCGTTCATTCGGAAAGTCCGTCGGACCTAGTCCCTCAAAGTCCGGTCATGTGTAAGCGGCATAATAGATGGTCAGGAAATCATGCGCAAGTTACACCCTTTGAAAATCTGAAGGTTCTAATTAGATTTTGTGCCCCTGTCTGTGGCTAGGCTGACAAAAAATCTCACACGTGATATCCCTATACTCGGGAGAAGAAGCAGAATTTTGTGGTGTAATTCCACGTATACCCATGGCATGTGTGAGAAATATCTGTTTAAAGTGACAACTTTGTGTAAAAAAATAAATACATTTTTGGCCATTATTCCAAAAACTTTTATTTTTTTCATTCAGACGCTTCAATTGATGTGGATGAAGAAATGTCTTCCAGAAAAAAGTGTATGCTCCACATTAGAAGCTTTCACCACACATTCACCCCACACTTCTAATGTCGGGCATACATGTAATGCTCTTTTTTTTCATTCAGCCTATTGGTTGAACAAGGAAAAGAACCTAACAGATTCCTCCATTCACATCAATCATCGTGGATAAAGAATTCTCTGTTCTTTTAACTGTGAATGGAGAAATCCCCCTCTGCAGCGCCGCAGGCACTGGCGTATGTATTCTGAGAGCAGCACCCTGCTGCTGTCCGAGAACACAAATCGGCACTGCAGCTACAACAAAATAATAATTACAGCACTGGTTTAATAATATAAATTATTTATGAAAATTCATGCACAATCATTCCATAAATATTGTGATCCAACAAATCTCTCCAAACAAAACATGAAATAATTTCAAATAATACCACCCAACAGTGTAATAACTAAAAAGTTCCCATCACCAATATTATTCTTCCAAGTGTAGAAAAATCTTTGATCCAAAGTGACCACCACCACTAATACCACTAATACAGGAAAATGCATTTAACCACTTCCCACCCGGCCAATGCACATATACGGCCGGGTGGGAGCCGTCTACTTCTGATAGGACGTTCAGGAACGTCCATCAGAAGGAGCGGGATCGCGCGCGCCCGCACAGCGGAGCGATCCCGATGCGCCCGTGTCACCCGGACATGGCACATCACAGATCGGCAGGAGGGCTCTCTGATTGGCCCTCCTGATCACATGATGGCCGTGTCCAATCACGGCCGTCATGTGATGTAAACAAACAGCCGGTTGCTAGGCAATCGGCTCCTCCTCTCCTCACACAGAAGTCATCGCTGAGGAGAGGAGAGCAGATCGCTGCAGCCGGCTGATGATCAGTGAGTATGAGCTGTTTTTTACAGCTTTTTACTCACTGATCACCAATCTAGTGTAATACACAACACACCACACAGTATAAACACAGTCCCCACATATGTCCCCAAAACATACATGTCCCCAAAACATACATGTCCCCAAATAATAAAAACACATGTCCCTAATAATAAAAACATGTCCCCCACATATGTCCCACTAAAATCACATGTTCCAATGATTATCTGCACACGTATATACGTGATCACCTGCACACATATGTACATGATCATTTGCGTACATATGTCCGTGATCACACAAACCAATTATTATACACTTAACAGAAATTTTGGCTTTAATTTATGACAAAATTTGATTTTATTGGATTTCTTTTAAAATAGAAAAAAGAAAATATTGTTTTTTTTCCAAATTTCCGCTTTTTTGTGTTTATATCGCAAAAAATAAAAAACTGAGTCGTGAATAAATACCACCAAAATAAAGCTCTATTTGTGCGAACAAAATGATAAAAATTTCATTTGGGTACAGTGTAGCATGACCGCGCAATTGTCACTGAAATCGCTAGAGCGATGAAAGCTGAAAATTGGGCTGAGAAGGAAGGGGGCGAAAGTGCCCTGTATTGTAGTGGTTAAAGGAAGTGGGTGTCTATCTCAATACAAGATTAGGCAAACATAGCTTGTATTATTCTACATGTTTTATCTGTTCTGACTTCGCCAACGGGAATGCCCAATCGCTGGAAAACCTCATGAATATACCCTATCCCAATCCTTGTTGGATTGATCCTTGTTGGATTGATCCTTTATACACAGCTTAATACTCAGTGATTGATTCTTTATTTATTTATTTTTTTATTCAGTCAAGGTACTCAAAACACACACACATTATTTTCTTCAGTGAATTGAAATAGACCTAAAAAAAACGCTGCTTTAGCAGTTGTCTACTCAGCAGCTATCTGGGCTGACTTATCCTCGGGTACTGGACTGCATTATCACACTTTCCCGACCTCTGTGTCGCTTAAGCCACAGAGTGCTCTCCATGTCCAGAGCCATCACATGTGACCCAGTCTCCAAGGACTCACATAGTGAGTTAGGCTAGTTGGACTGAAGTACAGGGAGCTACTACACAGATAGTACAGATGGGCACCATTTTAAAGCAGTAATAGTTAAGGCTGGCGTCAACTGCTGGGTAAAGTTTTGCATGCGTGTGTTGCATGCTCTTTCTCCTATCATGCAGCTTAGAGGAAGCACTATTTCACTGTTGCTTTTGCTTCTGAACCACCCTGTGATTTATATAGTATTCAGTCTTGTTTCATGCTCTCTGTACAGGATGCCAAGGATGGGTCCTGAATGGCAGGTATATTTTCCCCACAATTTGGGTTGTGGTCCTTTTAAGGGGGACGGTTGGAAGACATTATTGAGTACTCAGTATTTCTCACACATGCAAAGGGAGAGGATTTCTGGGGTTAAGTTGGAGAGGACTGATTTTCAGTACTCGCTGAATTGGTAGATCCTCATTAGGGACCTAAAATTACAAAGATTCAAAGAGTTTTGGGAGGGAAGAACCTTTAAACCCTGATTACGGGTACTTTGGTCCAGAATGGGTTAACCCAGCTGCATCAGAGTCCAGAAAGGGAAGAGGAAATTGCACTTACCTATGAGGGCGAGAGTAGCATACACCTGAGTGAGCAGGGTGGACTGGTTTGGGACCAAGACACAACTGAACTGTGAAAACTTCCTCTTTGGGATCTCTGAAGCTGACAGGAAAGCCCAAACCCCAGTGTGGGACTGGTATAGTTGTAATGTGCCCCTTCTTTTGTTTTCCATTTGACCATAGTCATGGAGTATTTTGTGTTTGCTGAATAAAGCTGCTTTGTTTTCTGGATTGTTTGCAAGTTCACTAAAGACTGACACTTTTTCAAATGGCTGACAGTGATGCTGAGCTCCCATATCACACCGCCTACAGTGATGAGGTTATTTCAAGCCACCTGCATCACTCATCAGCAGCAGATTCTTTGGTGGGCTTCAAAGTACTCAACAAAGGTCTTGTCTTACTGTTCCCCTATGTGGTACAGCTCGTCTTTTCAAAGACACACCAAGGACAGTCCTTCTGCAATGGGGGACCTCAGGCCATACTAATCTACTGCATCTCGAGGTAATGTTTAAGTCCCCAGAAGAAACTGACCTGGAACCTAGATCCGCCATTATCAAGTTGTCCTTATTGGAGTACTGTAGCTTCAGACTTTTTTGCCCAATTATTGGAGCAATGTGTTTCCAAAGGCTCTAAGCATGCTCTGGTACCATCCATGGCAGAGTATAATCCTGATACTAATGGACTTCTATCTCCTAAGTGTCTCTTATTCAGTAGTAGACTGTGAGGGCCTTGAATCTGAAGAGATTTAGCAAATTCTGTGTAACTCATATTTACAGAGTTTCTAATACCCTGATCTATGCAGAACGTTCTACCCTGTGTTTAGAGCAGGTTTTCTCAACCAGAGTTCTGTGGAACCCTGGGCTCCCTCCAGAGGTTGCTAGAAGTTCCTCAGGCAGTAAGCGATTTCTACCTCTAAGATGAGTAACCCCTCACACCAGTGATCTTTTATCTATATGTAAGGGGGGGGTTCTTCAAATTTTTCACACTGACTGTCACACTCATGTATTGTGGGTTGTAAATATACTAGTTATTAGCAGGGTTTCCTGAAGCCAACATTTTTTTCAAGGGTTAAAAAGGTTGAGAGAGGCTGATTTAGAGGATCAGCCTGCTGTCTCAGGCCTAGGGTCTTTTAGAGCTCTTACAACTACAAAATACATTCCTAATACATTAGTAATTTAAAACAGGGTTCTCCAAACTGCAGCCTGCGGGCTGGATGTGGCTCTTTGCTTGCCTTTATATGGCCCTCCCACTGACACTGATGGGGCACTAGTCCTCCCACTGAACACCGATGATAGGATAATATTCCACCCACTGACACCAAACATGGGTTATTAATTCTCCCACAGACACCAATGATGGGACACAAGTCCTCTCACTGACATCTATTATGGGGCATTATTCCTCCCACTGACACCAATGATGGGGTACTATTCCTCCCACTGACACCAACGATGGGACCCTATTTCCCCAGTGACGCCAACAATGGGACCCCATTCCTCCCAGTGACGCCAATGATGAGACCCCATTCCTCCCAGTGACGCCAATGATGGGACCCCATTCCTCCCAGTGACGCCAACGTTGGGACCCCATTCCTCCCAGTGACGCCAACGATGGGACCCCATTCCTCCTAGTGAAACCAACGATGGGACCCCATTACTCCCAGTGACGCCAGCGATGGAACCCCATTGCTCACACTGACGCCAGGGATCGGACCCCAAACCTCCCACTGACGCCAGCGATGGGACCCCATACCTCCCACTGACGCCAGCGATGGGACCCCATACCTCCCACTGACGCCAGCGATGGGACCCCATACCTCCCACTGACGCCAGCGATGGGACCCCATACCTCCCACTGACACCAGCGATGGGACCCCATACCTCCCACTGACGCCAGCGATGGGACCCCATACCTCCCACTGACGCCAGCGATGGGACCCCATACCTCCCACTGACGCCAGCGATGGGACCCCATACCTCCCACTGACGCCAGCGATGGGACCCCATACCTCCCACTGACGCCAGCGATGGGATCCCATACCTCCCACTGACGCCAGCGATGGGACACCATACCTCCCACTGACGCCAGCGATGGGACACCATTCCTCCCACTGACTCCAACGATGGGACCCCATACCTCCCACTGACGCCAGCGATGGGACCCCATACCTCCCACTGACGCCAGCGATGGGACCCCATACCTCCCACTGACGCCAGCGATGGGACACCATACCTCCCACTGACGCCAGCGATGGGACACCATTCCTCCCACTGACTCCAGCGATGGGACCCCATATCTCCCACTGACGCCAGCGATGGGACCCCATACCTCCCACTTATTGAAAAGAATCAAGCAACCAATTTTATACAAAAGTAAAAAACAAAACCCTAGTACAAAACTTCAACAGAAATCAAAGGAATACACATTCATGTTCAGAATATTTATAATATATACATAATCCACTACCAACACATTTTTAGAAAACTATTTACATAAAGCAGCAGAGAGGGCCTAAGAGGCACAACCCATCACCTATGTACGCAGCCATTTATCAAAAATGTATTTAAAAAAATTATAATCTAGGGTGATAAGAGACAGACAGCCACACCCGAGAAGGAGACTCCTGGCAGTCAGGGAGGCTTGAAATCCCTCCACACCTTCAACCAAGCCCCCTGACTCAGCTTGTCTCTCTCAAGCACCCAAATCTTCTCCACCTCATGCAAAATGTCATACACTGCCACCTCAACAGGAAGGATTGTATGCCGAGTGCAGACCTAACACTGTGCGTTTCAGGTGAAATAACGGACTACTAGGCTAACTAAAAAAAGTGTATCCAAACAAAAACACCACCAATATTGAATGCTCCGTACACCTCACTCAGCATAACCCAGCCTGGAGAGGAAAGGAACACAGAGGGTCCACCCCACCTGTTTGTACACCTCTATGTTAAAAGGGCAATGAAGCAGAAAATGGTCCATAGTCTCCTCCTCACCTGCACACTCCTCCATGATGACCGCTACGATCCATCTCACTGCAGAATTTCAAATTGCCCTGAACATATAGCCTCCCGTGGAAGCACAACCAGGCCAGATCCCTGCATTTAAGGGGGACTCTATCCAAATTAATCAGTCTTAACCCTGACCTCAAAAATGGATTTCGGCAATAGAGCACTATTCTTCCCACTGACCACCAAGCCTAAGGCATTTTCTACTCCCACCGGCCACAATCCGCCCCCCTAAAGTTTGAAGGGCAGTAAACTGGCCCTTTGTTTGGAGACCCCTGATTTTAAAACATTACTTATTGAGAACTATAAGGAGTATATAAAATCATGAGCCCCTCCTGACAAGAGCTTTTTCTCTTTAAGGCTAGGTTCACACCATAGCGATGCGGGAACGCCTGAAATCCGCGGCGTTTTCCCGCATCGCATGCCTCCCGCCAGCAGTTCACACTGCCCTATGCGGACTGCTGGGAGTGTCAATGAAATGTTAATGACACCCCCAGATCCGTCCGCATATCGCAGTGCGATCTGCACACTCGCACAGGAATCGGATCGCATGGTGTGAACACCCATGGGATCCGATTCTGCTGCGGACCAAAAAAAGGGTCCCGTGCGAGTTTGCGGCGGGAGCGATGCGAATTCAGCCATATTATCTGTATGGCTGAACTCGCATCGCTACGGAGATCGGATGTGATTTGCACTGCAGTGCGGTGCGAATCACATCCGGATCTCTCACCCGCAGCGGTGTGAACCGGACCTAAAAGGAAATGTATTCCTAAGTGGTTTCTGCCCACTCTAGAAACACCACTGCAAAGATTGGTAGTGTTCTTAACTAGGGATGAGCTTCGTGTTCGAGTCGAACGTCCGTTCGACTCGAACATTGGCTGTTCGTCCGTTCGGCGAAATCCGAACACTTGGTCCGTTCGCGTCAAAATTTGCGTGGCGCTTATGGCCCACAATGCACTGCGATGGCGCAGTGCATTGCTGGCTCATGATTGGCCAAGGATGCACTGTGACCCCGCATGCTTGGCCAATCGCAGCGCCAGCAGCGAGGAGAGCCATGATTGGCCACAGGCAGGATGCCTGTGGCCAATCATAGCTCAGGCTGTGTAGTGCACGCCCCACACTATATAAGGCCGCCATTGAGGCGGCCTCGTGTAGTGTGTTGGCATCTGAAGCAGTGGGTGTTCTGTGTACCTTCAACACAGTACACACCGATCGTTTTTGGCTGATTTCCTATCTTGCTGTTGTGTAGTGGTTATTGTCTGTGCCCTGACCGCAGTATACACCACTATATTCACCTCACCTATATAGCTTGTGATCTATCTTTAATAATAGAGCTTGTAGTCAGTAGTGTTAGGAGATAGTGCGTGCTGTTTGCGTGCTCTGTACCCAGTACATACCGCTATAATCCACCTACATAGCTGTTCTCTATTTGAGCCCAATTGCCATCTGCAGGAGTTATTGGAAGTTGTGTGTGCCTCCAGCACAGCACAGTATACATCTGTATATACCCCTTTATCTCTGGTGTTCTATAAAAAAGGCATCTGCAGGAGTTAGTGGGTGTTGTGTGCCTCCAGCACAATATAAACTACCCAACTGCTGTTTTACCCAACTCCTTTCAGGCCATTACCATGTCTGGAAGGCCAGCAAGGAGAGGCAGACAGGCGTGAGCCGATAAAAGAGGGCAAGCAGGCTCTGTGTCTAGAGACAACAGTGCTGGTCGTGGACGCGGTGCATTGTCATCAGCACGTGGCCATGGGACATGCTTGTCCTTCTTTTCGGCAGCTGGACATGTTGAACCGCAACATGCCAACGACTTGGTAGAGTGGATGACAAAGCCCTCTTCATCCTCCTCATCCTCTCTCACCCAGTCTCAGGGTAGTAGCAAAGCAGCTGCCAACGCATCGTCTTCCCTCCTCTCAATGTCATCATCAGTGACTCCTTCCCTAGACCCACCACGTCCTCCTGAGGAGTCTCCTGAACTCTTTGAGCACAGTGTTGGGTACATGCTCCAGGAGGATGCCCAGTGTTTGGTGGGCTCTGATGATGACACTCAGCTAGAGGAAGGCAGTAGCGTGAGCGCAGAGAGAGGGGATGCTCAAGAAGGACAGCAATCTGGCAGTCATGTTCCACAAGCTGCAGCATACTGCCAGGTTTGCTACAGCGATGAAGAGGGAGGGGATGATGAGGGCACTGACTCCACGTGGGTGCCTGGAAGGAGGGAGGAGGAGGAGGCACATGTCCAACGAGGCAGGATGCCCTCCGGGGGCCAGCTTAGGGGCAGCACACCGACTGAATCACACCGCAGAGCTCCGCCTGTGCAGAGCGCTGCCTCAGCGCGTTATTCTAAAAGTTCTTTGGTGTGGGCCTTTTTTGAGACGAGTGCATCAGATCGCACCACTGCTATTTGCAACATATGTCTCAAGCGTATCTCACGTGGCCAAAACATCAGCCGCTTGGGCACCACATGCTTGACCAGACATATGTTGACCTGCCATGCAGCTCGTTGGCAAGCGTACCTCAAAGACCCACACCAAAGAACAAAGCGGACCTCTCCTTGCTCCTCATCAGCTGGCATCTCCAACCCCACTAGACCTTCAGTCCTCTCTGAAACCTGCTCTGAGAGGAATGAAGGTGTAGAATTAGGTGTGTCACAGCCAAGTGCTTCCGGGAACTCTGCTAGTGGTACACCCACGTCCGATTATAGCAGGCAAATGTCCCTGCCCCAGCTGCTGGACCGGCGGAAGAAGTTTACTCCCAGCCATCCACATGCCCAGCGGTTGAATGCTAGCTTGGCTAAATTGCTAGCACTTCAACTGCTGCCTTTTCAGTTGGTAGACTCGGCCCCCTTCCGTGAGTTTGTACAATGTGCGGTTCCTCAGTGGCAGGTCCCCAAACGCCACTTTTTCTCACGGAAGGCGATTCCGGCTCTCTACCGGCATGTGGAAGGCAATGTCCTTGCCTCGCTGGACAGGGCGGTCAGCGGTAAGGTGCATATTACCGCTGACTCATGGTCCAGCAGGCATGGACAGGGACGTTACCTGTCTTTCACGGCCCATTGGGTCACTCTTCTGGCTGCTGGGAAGGATGCAGGACAAGGTGCAGTAGTGTTGGAGGTTGTTCCGCCACCACGCCTCCAAAATGCTACTATTGGTTGTGACACACTTCTCTCCTCCACCCCCTCCTCTTCTTCTTCCTCCATGGCCTCTTCCAGTGCTCTGTCCTCAGAACCAGCGGTGCTCCGTAGGCGTTCCAGGGGCTACGCAAGTACGCAGACAAAACGATGCCATGCCGTGCTTGCGCTGGTTTGTTTGGGGGACAGGAGCCACACTGGGGCGGATGTTTTGTCAGCTCTGCAGGGGCAGGCCGAGAGGTGGTTGACGCCACGCCAGCTTAAGCCAGGAATGGTGGTTTGCGACAATGGCACCAACCTCCTCTCCGCCCTCCGACAGGGACAACTGACCCATGTGCCCTGTGTAGCTCATGTCCTTAACCTGGTGGTGCCGCGGTTCTTGGGCAGGTACCCCGGCTTACAGGATGTCCTGAAGCAGGCCAGGAAAGTCTGTGTGCATTTCCGCCGATCATTTAATGCCTGTGCTCGGCTGGCTGAGCTCCAAAAGGAGTTGAACCTGCCCAAGAACCGCCTTATATGTGACATGCCCACCAGATGGAACTCAACATTGGCCATGCTGCAGCGGCTGCACACGCAGCAGAGGGCCATCAATGAGTACCTGTGCGACTACGGCACCAGGACAGGGTCAGGGGAGCTTGGTTTTTTCTCACCACGCCAGTGGGGCATGATCAGGGATGCATGCACTGTCCTGTCACCGTTTGAGGAGGCCACAAGGATGGTGAGCAGTGACAGTGCATGCATCAGTGACACTGTACCTCTTGTCCACCTCTTGGAGCATTCGCTGCGTGGAATAATGGACAGGGCACTTGAGGCAGAACAGAGGCAGGAAGAGGAGGACTTCCTCTCCTCTCAAGGCCCCCTTTATCCAGACAGTGTTCCTGCTGTGCCACCCATCACACAGGAAGAGGAGGAGGAAGAGGAGGAGGAGGATGATTGTGTCAGCATGGAGGTGGAGGCTGGCACTCAGCATCAGCAGCAGCAGTCTTATAGGGATGATTTACAGTCCCAAGAAACACGTGGACTTGTACGTGGCTGGGAGGAGGTAGCTGCGGATCATGTTTGTCCTTAGTGACCCAGAGGACTCCGGACCGAATGACTCAGCTAACCTACGCTGCATGGCCTCCCTGATCCTGCAAAGCCTGCGGAAGGATCCTCGTATTCTTCGGATCAAGGAGAGGGACCATTACTGGCTGGCCACTCACCTTGATCCACGGTACAAGGGTAAGGTTGCCGACCTTATCTTGCCATCGCAGAGGGAGCAGAGGATGAGACATCTCCGGGAGGCCTTGCAGAAAGGTCTGTGCAACGCGTTCCCAGAGACTGGGAGGTTACAAACTCCTGGTCCTGGACAACGTGTTGCTGAGGCATCGGTCAGAAGGAGCGGTGGAGAAGGTGGCTGTCTGACTGATGCTTTCAGACAATTTTTTAGTCCGCAGCCCCAAGGTATGATTGGTTCCAGCACCCATCGCCAGCGTCTGATTTACATGGTGCAGGAATACCTAGGGGCAAGGTCAGACTTGGACATCTTTCCCACCGAAAATCCTCTGGCTTACTGGGTCTTGAGGATGGATCACTGGCCAGAGCTTGCACAGTATGCAATTGAGCTACTGGCCTGTCCTGCATCCAGCGTTCTTTCGGAACGCACCTTCAGTGCTGCTGGTGGCTTTGTTACCGATCACAGGGTGCTCCTGTCCACCGATTCAGTTGATCGACTGACCTTCATCAAGATGAATCAGTCTTGGATCACCCACAGCTACCAAGCACCTGAAGCTGATGTAACCGAATAATTTTTTTTGAAATACCACATCCCTTCAAGACTGCCTATGCTGATGCTGAGTGACTGTCCTGTTATGTTGATTATCTATCCTCTTCCTCCTCCGCTGATATGTTTGAAGAACATTTTTGGTTCTGGGTGATGCCAGCAGCCCAATTTTTCTGCCCCTGTTTAACAGGGGCGTTTAATTACAATTTTTGATGCAATGCTTTGCAGCAGGGCTAATTCCTGCAATAAAACTAGAGTATATGGCAGAGGTTGCAGTGTGGTGGCACCAGCACCAGTGCCTAAGGCCCAATTTTTCTGCCCCTGTTTAACAGGGACATGTAATTACAATTCTTGATATAATATTTCACAGGAGGGCCCCTTCCTGTGCCCACCCAGAGTAACGGTGAGGACTTATAGTGTTGTGGCACCAACACCACAACCACCAAAGGTCAATTTTTCTACCACTGTTCAACAATGGCATGTAATTACAATTCTTGATATAATCGTTCACAGCAGGGCGCTCCAGCGCCCACCAAGAGTCACTTTGAGGGCTTACAATGTTGTGGCAAAACCAACACCTTGTTCTGCCATTTCTGCAGAGCATATAGGGCAGGCCCCTACTTTCAAACATCCAACTTACAAACATCTCCTACTTGCAAACGCAAGGAGACAGCAGCAAGTGAGATGAAAAAAGATGGACGACAAAACAAATTATACAGGGGTGATAACCCTTCCCTATGTTTTCCAAAAAGCTTAAAAATGGTTTTTTTGACTGGAGCTACACTTTAAAAATGTACCAGTTGAAAATTACAAACAGATTCAACTTAACACAACAAACCTACACAGTCCCTGTCTTGTTTGCACCGCCTGTATACTGCTGTTCTGAGTATATAGGGCCTGGGGGCCACACGCATTTCCTTTTTTTAATATGGGTACAGGGTTCCCCTTAATATGCGTACAAGACCCAAATAGGCTGGTAATGGGCAGGGAGGGCTACCCATGCCATTTTTCTGAATGATTTTCAACCATATTGCAGGAACCAGATATAACATTAAAACCGTTTAATGTCATTTTGTGCAGGGACTGTTCTAAACACGGGAAACACGTGGCACTTCACAGGCATACTACAGACACCCCCCAAGCACCATATTTAAAGGAATATTTCACTTTTTTTTCACTTTAATCGTCAGTAAAATCAGTGCTCCCGCCAAAACGGACATTTTTAAAAACATTTTAGGCATTGACCCATGTCCCCTGGGGCAGGAGCCAGGTCCCCAAACCCTTTTTAGGACAGTATCTTGCATATTAGCCGTTAAAATTAGCACTTTCCATTTCGAACGTTCGAGTCCCATAGACTTCAATGGGGTTCTAACGTTCGTAACGAACGTGGAGTCCGTTCGAAAGTTCTGGTGCGAACCGAACCGGGGGGTGTTCGGCTCATCCCTATTCTTAACCTTTAGAAATTTTACTGGCAGACAGCTGGATTCTTTTCTAAGTCTAATTTCATGTTAATTGTATTTACTCAATGTCCCCTGCTAGTGATGCCTTAGATTTTACCATCACAGAGGGTGTTCTATTCCACCAGTTTTTTTGAGGTATGGTTGATTGGTTGGTTGGTCCTCCACTTTACTGATTAAGGTGCATAGCTCCTTCAGGTGGCAATTTCCTCATAGTGGTAAATATAATCTATTCATTTTGGCTGGCCTTTCTTTAGTTAGCCTTCATTCAGAAATTGATTTTTTTCAAATACTCCAGAAGTATGATCAACACATTAGTTGGATCTTTTAGTGACTTTTGCCCACCCCTCAATCAGACTACTTTTTGTTTTCCCAGATGGTTTACAAATCAGTTCCTGTGTCTCTCAACAGACAATGATAAAAAAGATTTTTGTACTTACTGTAAAATCTTTTTCATGAGGTCCATTGAGAGACAGAGGTCCCGTCCCTTTCTGTTGTCTCTTGTGCTGCTTACTTACTGTTTTTTAGTGTCCTGTATGTTACCTGACTGTTTAAGAATTTCTACAACAGGCCCTCTATAAACATTACGTTTTTTTTTTGTTATTTTAGGATAAGCACAAAACTTTTTTTTTTATACTTCAGAGGCTATAGCATTGGCCAAATAAAAGCTGAGCTAGAATGTTTCCACTCAACATATTTGTATAAGTCTGTTTCTGTACATCACCATATTAAAGAATTGCTAAGGTACCACTGTTATCAAGGCACTATCTTCTTTTGTTTTCTACCAACATAAAAATCATGTTTCCTTGTCAAATCTGTAGGAGGTATGGCTCTGTGGAATGCACCATGCCACTGAATTTTGAAAAATTGAGAAGTGCAAAGGATAAAATGTGGGTATGGTCCTTACAATGTGGCCACATTGAGGGTGGTAAGGGCTTTCTGTTATATAGAGTTTGGTTTTGAAAGAGAATGTGTGATGGGTGCTAACTTGGCTACACACAGGTCTGTCTTTGAAAATACAATCTGGTTTGCTAATTGATTGTAATGTGGTCCAAAAGCTGCTTCAGACTGTAATGACCCGTGTGTTACCCCTTTACCTTACATCCGCTCCAGTTACTTGTTAATTATTTCTGTGTTCTGGCACTATGTGCAGCGGTATTAGGCCAATGTTTGTGCCCAGAACAGTTACTAATAAAAATGACATTTAGAAATAATTGTGAGCATGTTACTTTTTGTCCAGAATGTTGATGTACTGTACCTCAGTTAGATTGAGAAGGCTGAACCTGGAAATTACAGCATTTAAAAGAAACACAACGATAAAAAAGAAAAACTTGCTATCACCATTTTTAATACGGAATAACCCACAGTAAATACTGATGCCTGTAAATAATTTTTTTTATTCCATTTAGATTTCTGAACCATATACATTTTTACCAGGAAGAGCGAGATTTGTCAGCTCTTTAAACACATCTAGGCTTTTCCCTCACTTCTGTAGGCTGTCTAATGCTGAGTACACACGGGAAGTTTCTTTTGTTCAACCCAGCAGGCTGAACGAAAAAAAAAACGTACAGATCGCTGTATGAACACACTTGAGGTTGGTGCAGAGATGTCCCCGTTGAGCTATTGTGTTCTGACAGGGGTACTGCTTCCCCACGAGAACACAATGATTAGCACTTCCAGCCATTGGCTGTGATTGCTGATCGGATGCTGGTTGGGCAAAGAGCTGTACACACAGGCCAAAAGTCATCCAGTAACTGCCGAACCAACTGTTTTTCAGCCGATTTTCGGCATGTGTGTATCTTGGTTAAGCCCTATCCAATACTTGTTTATGTAATATGACATTTCTGTTGTTGTCGGTTTGATTTGTGTGAGACACCATTTCTTTGTCTCTTCTTGTCAATTCTAGGAGGACCTCTTTCGAAAACTATTTTTAATTTTTTTTTTTGCATTGTTCAGTATATCACCCTACCCATGTCCAACTTTAATTTGTAGATACTCTGCTGGGTTCTGGGCAAAACTTTGTAGGCACTTGAAACCAAAAAAATATTTTGTATACATCTTGTTGCAAACCTTACTATTGTATAGTTCTATATCTATTGTATTATTGCTGACAGTGTCCCTTTTGAGAGAAGGGGGGTACCTTCAATTTATTTTTAAAAAACGACTGTGAGTTGGATCAGGGATGAAATTATATCTTCCCAAAAGGGGGCACAGACAGCATTGGCAGGGATCTGCTTATCTTTTTAAGTATTGTAGTTTTGTTTAGTCAGTCTTGCTATGTGTGCACCTCTACCATACTGCATAAGCAGAGAATAGAGACCACTATTTACAATTTGTCTTTATTTGTAGATGTTTGTCATATTTTTTTTGACTATGCAGCTGAAGAATACTGTTATTACCTGACTGGCTGTGCAGTGGGCTGCATTGGTTTATTGAGTTTGTTACACATATGTGACTAATATAATTAGTCCAAAAAAAAAAAAGTAATTTTTTTTAAATTCATTGTTAAATGTAAATACCATGATATTTGCTGCTTGAATGTTGACATGTGCTATGATTAAAGTGTCCATCTGTCGTTCTTTTTCATGGTCCTTGTTGAGAAAGAAAAATAATTATGTGCTTATTGCATCCCATTTTGTGTAAAATATATTGGTTCTGAATATTTATAAAAAGGAAATTTATACTGGTTTTGTACATAGCACTGTGCATAAGCAGAAGGTATCTGTATTTTCTTGCTTCTGCTTCAGATTTATAAAATAAATAGTTTATTCAGGCATTATAGAATAGTGGATGGAACTGTGTAAATCAGCTTTTACCACTGATTCAACTATGCATTGGGAACTGGTTTGCAGCAGAAGTAGAACTTAATATCACAGAGTTGATTATACCAAACTGCCTGCAGTTGTCTGCTTATTCTGTCACCTTGACCCCAAAGACCCTCCTCCACAAAAGCAATGGTTTCTTTACACTGTATTGGTGATGGCCAACAAACCTGAAATCCCTATACTGTATGTAGTTTTTCCTTTCTTACCGTAATCATATTAATCACTGCTTGCTGGTTTTATTTATATGAAGGGTCTTCAAAAAGTTTCCACACTTTTTTTTATATTTAATAAAGTTTAAAAAAAAAGTGTATAAACTTTTTAAGGAACCCTCATATTACGTTTCCAACCATGATACTGACCACACTAATGTTTATGTTCACAATTAACTTTTTATGAAGGGTAGTCTGCTTGTATTTGCCCTCCTTAATGCTCATCCCCCAATCAACATGCTAATGAAATTTCAAAAATCCCAATAAGTGTATTTTTTGATTAGTTTGTGTAAAAGCTATAGTGTCTACAAACTATGGTATATATACCGAATTATTTTTTTTTTTTATATAGCAGTAATGGCAATGATCAGCAACACTGGGACTGTGATAGTGCAGCAGGAAATCTGACACTAAATGACACTCGGTGGGAACTGATTAACTGACACTGACATCACTAATGACATCAATACATCGATCAGTGATACTATACTCTGTCACTGTACTAATGACACTGGCTGGGAAAGGGGTTAACATATCAGGGGAATCAAAGGGTTAAGCGTGTGCTCAGCAAGTGTTAATGTGTGTATTATGTGTTGCTATTTACTAAAAAACTATTTGTTCCTTCTCTCTGCGTGCCCTGTGTCCAGAAGAGGCCAGCAATGTACAGGTATGTCGCTGTGCCTGAAGGAACCACCCATCCACATTACAGTGCGCGTGGTCCTAAGGAGGTTAAACAGCCTTTACTTGCTAAGAGTTTGTTAATGAACCCTCAAAAAAATAATACACCCACACAAAAAGTGTAATATGAAAAGGTGCAAACTAAATGTGATATATAACTTAATGTTTATCCCCTAATACCATCATATAAGTAACTAGTAGAACAAAACGTGAAAAATAGAACTGCACATCTTCAAGCTTAACTGCTTGCCGACCAGTCATTATACTGCGGCAGGTCGGCACGATCCCATAAACCGTCCAAGCTGTATGTCGGCCCTTTAAATGCATATAGCAGACGCACGTGTGCGCCTGCTGCACAGCGGAGAAACCGATGCACGTGGCCTGCAGTCACGGGCACGAGATCCAGAACAGGGTTTTGCGTGTGTAAACACACGCACATCCCTGTTCAGTGAGGAGAGGAGAGACGGATCATCTGTTCCTACTAGCTGGGAACAACGATCTGTCTCCACCTCTAGTCAGTTCCATCCCCCCACAGTTAGAAACACAAATGAGGGAACAAATTTAACCCCTTAATTGGCCCATAGTGTTAACCCTTTCCCTGCCAGTGACATTTATACAGTAATCAGTGCATTCTTATAGCACTGATCGCTGTATAAATGTCAGTGGTCCCAAAAATGTGTCAAAGGGGTCCGATCTGTCCGCAATGTTGCAGTACTGATAAAAATCGCTGATCACTGCCATTACTAGTAACAAAATGAAATAATAAAAATGCCAGAAATCTATCCCATAGTTTGTAGACGCTATAACTTTATCGCAAACCAGGCAATATACCCTTATTGCTTTTTTTTTTTTGTTTACCAAAAATATGTAGAAGAATATATATATTGGCCAAAACTGATGAATTCTTTTAAAAATATTTTTGGAGATATTTATTACAGCAAAAAGTAAATAAATATTGTGTTTTTTTTTTTTTTTTTCAAAATTGTCACTCTTTTTTGTTTATAGTGCAAAAAATAAAAACCGCAAAGGTGATCAAATACCACCAAAAGAAAGCTCTATTTGTGGGGAGAAAAAAAGCACCTAAATTTTGTTTGGCCACAGGCTAGCACGACCACGCAGTTGTCAGTTATAGCGACGCAGTGCAAAAAATCGCAAAAAATGGCCTAGTCATTAAGCAGGAAAATCTTCCGGTCTGGAAGTGGTTAAAAAGCAGAAGATGTACACAGGAAAACTTGAAGACTTGACCAAGTATACACAACAAATATACCTCAAAAATGATAAACAAATGTGTAATAAAGTTCATAGAAAGCAGTTCAAATAAAGTGCTTGGTGTAAATAAAATTCCAGAAGTGATGTAAAAATGTATTGAAACAAAAGAGTGACACCCAGGAAAAAACGTATATCCCTCTTCTCCCATATAGAAATACACCGCACTCTCCGGAAATATATGACCTCTTTTCTCAAAGAAGGTCAGAATCGCTTACTGTATCTTCAGCAGGTGTTTTCCCAAGTAGATGTATACTTGATTCACCAACAATATCCTGAACATATGGACAACTGAACGCCACCATCTCCTGTAGAGTGCCCATGTGCCTTTAAGATATCCTGTATATATCTTTCTGAGAACCCTGTATGGCTTTTCTGCCTGTTCCTGTGGGGCGGCAGACCATTAGACCTATTCACAATGGCTGATTCGAAGGGGTGCGGGAAGGTAGAGAGCAAGTGCGAGAGGCTTAAAAGGAAAGGGCTGAGCTTGATGGCTAAGCGCTAGGGGTCTGAGCTTGATGGGTGAGAGGGAGGAGCTGAGATTTCAGCCATCAATGATTGATAGTCTTTATTAATAAGCTGTACACAGGAAATATTTAAAGACTATTTTGAATTGCCCATTCCATCAGTTTATTAAATCTAACAAAATCAGTTTGTGTTGAGATAAATATTTGTTCAACTGTAATTTTATCACCTTAATGAATGTTATTGTGTAGCCAGTGTAATTCACAGACAGCTGGACTCAAGTCATAGCTTTCAAGCAGTTATGATTACTAGCATGCCTTACTGTGAATGCTCTTGCTTTCCAGAGTAATAATAATTTTGTTGGTCAGTTCTGACATGCTGTAACCTTCACAAGGTCACATTAAGTAACACGTTCCTGTGGTTTTCGGCATCTGTCATATAAGAAACTCATACATTTTTTAATATGCATTTCCTTAAAGCAAAGTAATAATAAATAAGTTGGCCTAGGGAATGTGAAAAATCAAAATTTTACATTTTCAAACAAGAATTGTTATATTTCTCAGATGTCGTGGTCAATGTCATTGAAATGTTAAAATCTTAGGTTGAATAATACATGCTAAAATGACAGAGAATTGAAAAAGTTCTTTTGGGTGCTTTGAATCCTCAGACTTGTGTTACAAATATGTTTAATCAAGTCTTGAATGCATACACAATTTAAGCCATGATCAACATCTTGTTGCTTGAATAAAATTCATTACAATGCATTAGAATTGATTACTAGGCTTGGAATACTTAGAAAGAACATTGAGAAGGAAAATCACGGCTATTGTTGACAACACTAAGGTGAAGTAAATCAGAAGAAATTGTTTCCTTTTAGATCTGTGGAAAGACCAGATTGGCTGAGGACTAGGGTAGAAAAATTTCAGAGGGTGGTAGATATACGTTGCCATCTTCTCACATTTAATGCTCATCCAAGCTTATAGAGGTAAAATAATTGTTAGTCATAACTTCAACACTGAGTTAGCCAGCGACAGCTGCAGGGCAGAGGAGAGAGTGCTCAACAATGGCTGGGAATCTCTGGGCATGGTGACGTAAGCCATAGGAGAGATCACTTGTAAACAAACCGGCATCATGTCATGACGCCGGTTCCTCCCTCCCCTCTCTGTACTGAACGGTACAGTGTGAAGGGAGAGGGGGAGAGATCATTTTTAGCAGCGTTGTGGGCTGCATCTGTGCTCACAACACTGCTCAGTGCCAATACTCGCCAATACTCTGCAATACCTTTTAACAGAAACAAAAAATTTTTTTGATTTATACTGTAACGCAAAAAATTCAAAACCCAGCGGTGATTAAATGACTCCAAAAGAAAGCTCTATTTGTGTGAAAAAAAGGACAAACATTGTATATGGGCACATTGTTGCATGACTGAGTAATTGTCATTCAAAGTGTGAGAGCACCGAAAGCTGAAAATTAGTCTGATTAGGAAGGGGGTTTAAGTGCCCAAGTGCTAAACAATTCATATAATATTATATTTATAACTTATGTGCTTAGATTAACAGTGAAGTAAGTATTATATTAAAAACAAAAGTCCAAATGTTTGTTGTGATACGACTTCAATCTTTACACCGTCACCAATGGCAAAAACTTCATATAAATCACCTGGTGGATGTGAGTGAAAAGCCTACTTGCCAGACCACCATGACCTCTTTAACTAAAAAGAAGGTCGGTTTAGGCTGTGTTTGTCAGTTAGGAATCTTGCTGATGTACCGGTAGGGTTATAACTGGGAACCTTGTTGTTCTCCACCACAATTACCCACAGATAAACACGGGACCATAGTGTAAAACCATTTCAATATTTAAAAAAAAGATTAAAAACTAAAGCCATGACAGCATGGTGTCCCCCCAAAAATCCATACCAGACCCTTAAGCATGAGGCCCAGCAGGAGGGGAGCAAGCATCCCCCCGGACTATACCAGGCCACATGCCCTCAACATGGGGGGGTGGGTGGTACCATGTTGATGGGGACAAGGGCCTCTTCCCCACAACTCTGGGCTGCTGTTGTGGGGGTCTATGGGCAGTGGGCTTACCACAATCTGGATCTCACCCTCCTATGTGAATGAGTAAGGGTACACAAACCCCTACTCATTCACCCAAGAAAAGTGTCAAAAATAAATAAAAACAGTACACAGATTTTTGACAAAGTCCTTTATTATAAATAAAGAAGGTCCCCCGTCGCAGCTCCAACATGTCTTCTTTCACCGGTGAGATCTTCTCCCTCCGGTTCGACTGAAATTGTTTGGTTCGGCAAGACGTTTGTAAGTTCACCTTACATCTTTTAAAAATATACTAGTACAAAATAGGACTGATGGTGAAGTCTTTTTTTATTAAATTAGGTTTCATTCAGTGCTGGATTAAACTCCGTGGAGGGCCTATAGGCAGTCAAATCCTTGGGCCCCCCCTCACAGGTTTCTGGAGGTATCTTGAGGTTTACTGGGCATGCTCTCTAGTGTGATAACATTTAACTAAGTGGTGTGCACGTTGGCCACTAGATGGAGCTGACCATCACTACTGTAAATGTACGTAGCTGTCATCAAATATTTTTTTTACAAACAACTGAAAGAAGATGAGCTTTTAAGAGACGAACTGTAATATGAATCTGATGTCCATGGTTTAAGTTGTTGTTGGGTGCATTACAGTAATACAGTATTTTCTCTATACAGTCTCTAATATAAAGTTTTAATTTCCTAGAGTTAATTTATTTTATCTATTTTTGTAAACCATTTAGGAAATAATCGTAATTCTTTTTAAAGATTAAGGCAATATTATTTTGATCCATTGTTTCTGTGTCCTTAACCACTTGCACACAGTCAAATATTTACTGTATATACTGTATATATGCGATTGTGTTCAAGTGGTTATAACAGGGCCATGTCTGCAACTGTCAGCTATAACCCTGGTATTGAAATTTTAAGACGGAAATTCCCTATAAGCTTTTCAATATGTGCCTCCCCATGGGCTGTATGATTTCTTGCTATTATTTGAGCTTTTCAGTAGCTTCTTTGAGTGGGTGGTTTACAAATCATCTGGTATGCCGTCCCTTTTGCATTACCTAGATGACTTCTTGTTTTGTGGGACCAGCTGACAGTGGCCAATGTCAGGAGCTCCTTTCTGGCTTTCAGAACACCATTTGGCAGTTTGGCATTCCACTGTCTGCTGACAAAATGGAGCTTCCAACGACGGTTCTAGGTATTGAAATTGACACAGTAAATATTTTGTTTTGCTTGCTCAGCGATAAATTGACTAGGCTCCTCTCCCTGGTTCGTTTGGTCAAAGGGGCCAAAAAAATTCAGTTCAAACTGCTCAAGTCCCTCTTGAGTCATCTGGTTTTTGCCTGCAGTATCATTCCTATGGAGTGGGTCTTTTGTCAACGATTATCTTGGGCTCTGGAGGGCATAGTCGCCCCTCATTATTATATCTGCATAGCCAGACCAATCTGGGATGACCTACAGGTTTGGTTGCCTTTTCCTATAATGCGCATTCATGTTGGAAAATTGAAGAGGTGCCGAACAGCTGGAGCTTTATGCTGATGCTGCTGGCTCCTGTGGTTTCCGGGCCTTCTTTCAAGGGGAGTGATCCACTAAACATTGGCCAGCCTCATGTGCCCGCATGGATCTGTTGAGTAACATCACATCATTGGAGCTTTTTCCAATAATAGTGGCCATTGAGCTATGGGGTGAGAGATTACGCAACCAACGAGTTGTTTTCTGGTATGATTTGAGTGTGGTGCAGGTGATCAACCAATTTTACGCTAACCCCCCCGGTTGTTTCTTTGAAGCCTTTTTTTGTTGTTGGATGTTTGCAGTTGAATGTGTGGTTTAGGGCTAAACATGTACCTGGAGGTTTCAGTGACATTGCCGATGCTCTCTCTTTCTCAGCTCCACCTCTTTCGCTCCCTGGCTCCTTTGGCATCTCTAAAGGGCCTTCCTTGTCTGGCCTATTTGTGGAACCTCTCTTTCGATGTCTGTTAAATCTTCTTCAGGCTTCGCTTTCTCCGAACAAGTGAGTTTCTTAACATCGGGCCTGGTACGACTGGGTTCAGGCATCTCGCGATGAGTTCTCTTTTTCATCTTATACTGATCGTCGCCTCACTGGGCAATGGGAATTCCCATTGCCCAGTTTCACTCTCTATCACTCTCTATTGATATGCTGTTGATTTTACCATCGGTATATTTTTCTGATTTTGAGACCATATTATTTATTCTAAGTCGCCTTCTCCTGGGTGTTTTTTGGGGCCTTTTCGCATTGGAAGAATTGGTTTCCAAATCTCGATGTTTGGTGGGCAGTGTCAGAGCTTAGGACAATGTGCTTTTAAATGACTGTGTATCCTTTTTGCTGCGTAATTCACAAAACTGATAAAAACGGTAAGGGCAAATGAGTAGTCTTGCATGCAAATGAGGGTCCGTCTGTCCTGTTCTGTTAGCCTCTCATTTTTCAGCTTTATGTCTTTTGTCCTCCACCTTCCTTGTTCACACTGATTCCTCCTCCTAGAGCAGGTTTACATTTTTGCAAATTTTTTGTTTTTGCATTATGAAATTTGGTCGTCCATCGTAGGATTTTGCGGCCCACTCTTTCCGCATCAGTGCTGCCACTGCAGCTTCTGGCCTGGGCTTTTCTGATACAGAGCTCTGTCATTTGTGTAGATGGGAATCTTCAGGTTTTTTATTATATATATGCCCACAATTGTTTTGGTTCTAAGCTTTTCCCCAGCCCTTCTTTGGATCATCAGTAACTCTTTTATGTATTGGGCCTCCCACCGCGCTGTCATCCAGAGTTATGGAAGGAACTTAGGCTTTGCTTTTGAGGTTGTCAGAGTCTGTTGGCATGGTGTAGCAGGTTTATGCTGGTTTCAATTTCTACCGGAATGCCTATGGCTCCATTCGCATGTTCCTGGCCTATTTGTTTTAGTTCCCCACGCTAGCAGATGCTGGTTGTTCACGTTCGATTGATCTAATTTCTGCTATCAAAAAAGACATTGCTGTGCTGTTTTTACCAATTTAGTTTTAATCTGTTCAGAAATTGTTCCTCGCCTGGTTTTGGCACGTCACATTCCTGGCCCACGCTTGGAACGTTTTCGCCGGACGGTAAACGCCCAGGTCTTTTGTTTTGTGAATTGGGAGCATTGTTGTCTGTCACCAGGACTTGAAGGGTACAAATGATTTGAGACCAGATGGTGTTCATCTGAATAATATTGGCCTAGATATTTTTAACCTCGGCCTCCAGTCTGGTATTGAACATGCGCTGGTTACGGTGGGGAGCTATCCGCTAACCACTGATGTGTGAGTGGTGGTTTTTGGACATTGCCAGTGAAAATATTTGCCATAATGGGCTATGCCCTTGTTTGGAATTGGTTAATGTCTGTCCAGAACTTATGGTAAGGACAGGAACTCTCTTTACCTGGGTTATCCTAATGTTGAACCATGCTCACAGTACATCTGTGACTGTGTCAAATCCTTAAATAAAGCTGTGGCCTTGCTCTTTCCAACAACATGGTTGTATGTGTGTGTTTTACTCAGGTGGGCAAGGTTTTCTTATCAATTGTTTTTCCAGGCTTATTCCCCTCAACAGTCATGTTTTAACACCCTAGTGAAGGGGGTATGGGGACATAAAGGCCAATTCATTGTTGGTCGATTTTGTAAACCTCTGTTCTAGATTATATTAATAATTATCCTTGGGGTATGTGCAAGGAGGGACAGTGGGGTCAAAATGCAAATTTGAGACCATTAAATGAAGTCTGTCTTGAGATAAATAATTGGGCTACCTTTGCTGTATTCTCCTCCTGAAAATGCTATCTGCCAGGGTCCCTGAATGATCCAACTATGTCAATAGTTTGAGTTAAGTCACTGACCTACAACATGTATGCAGACCATGTTTTCTGGATTGACTCTTACCTTTATTTCCACATATAAACACAAAGTTTGGAGGTAAGGGACTTTTGCACCACCAAATATTGGAAGAAAAATAAGAAAAGGTGTTCTAAAAAAATATACAAATTTATTTCATATACATTACACAAAATATAAAAAATAGTCAAACATTTAATACAATTCCCTATGGTCTATAATTGACACCTATTGCCTAAACGCAGGTGACATTCTCTTTAAAGACCAAAAGAGGTTCCATCCCAGTACGTTCAACATGTTTTGCCATGATCGGCTTCTTCAGGAACAAGGGAGTAGAGATATTGATATCACAGAACAGCAAATATGTTACTCTTACTATACATAAAAAGAAAAAAGAAAAATCAATGCACAAGAAAAACGCATCAAAGTTACAAATTATTAATAAATAACAAAACAACAACCATGAAAACAAATGATATAGTATCAAAAATTGCAAGTGCATGAAGTGGGGGGGAGAGAGAAAAAAAAAAAAAAGCAAAACCCCATCCCTTCCAAGGCCCAGATATTAAAACCTCCTCTTACCTCCAAAAAAGGGGAAAAAAGAAACATCTACACCAAATGGGATTGATCTTCCTCACACAATGTTTTCCATTGATCCACATCGCAGACAATGCCAGTCTGCCCTCATATATGGCCAGGGAGACCTGCAGAGAGGGTAATAATTATTACAACTGTCTCTGAAAAATATACATAAAATAGTGCCTGAGTGAACTGTGAAATAAAGCTACTTTCCAGATCATTAAGATAAGGATGCAAGCAGGTCATCATTAAAGGGAACACACCCAGGTCATCATTAAAGGGAACACACCTACCCACCTTATGGATCAGTTACATAGAGTGGCTGTATATCAGGGAACTCGGGAAAAGGGCAAAAGATCCTCAAAGGGTTAATATCCACCGGATCTAATAGGAAACAAATAGCAAACAAATATATAATCCCCTCAGATTTATTGTGCTACTATGGCCCCATAGACCATGAAATAACAAACTGCATTTTGAAAAAAAGGAAAAAATGCAAAAAACGCATAAAGACGCATCATGAACTTCAAAGTATAGAAGTCTCTCACCTCTTCACGGTTTTGGGCTATAAATGTTCAGATTGAACCACTGGCTCACAATTTAGGACAGCAAACGAAGGGAAAGGAGGAAGGGGAGCAGAGGATTAGCACCCCCGCTCCCAAACACAGCAGATCCACAGCGTCCAAACTGGACCAGATCCTATCCACCTTGCAATGTAAAAAATAGATAGAATTATATAAAGTATGGCCCCTAAGGGCACACAAACAGGTATGCTTTGCAAATACTTATACAAAGTAGCCACAGAACTGCTATTTTACCTGACAACACCATGCAGGATGGAACTCCCGAGCTTCCAAACACTCCCAGCCTATCACATGGCAGGCCAGGTTTAAATAGCCCTCTCCATGGCGCCAAAATGTGACATGTGATGTCACATCGTCATGGCGCCAAGCGGACACAATGGGAGGACTTCCCGGGTCATCAAACTGCCGCAGGAACCGGAAATGAACATCACTTCCGGTGCAGCTAGGTGTCAGCAGGAAGGGAGGAAGACTACCTCTGCTGACACTTCCTGGACACAGTTAGAAATGGCCCAGAGAGCTCCGGAGAAAGATGACCCTTAAAGGGAGGCAACAGCAAGGGAGACCATTTAGACGGGAGCCCCCTCAAAATCAAATCCCTCAAGGGAACAACTCAAATTTAGCAGATTCAGATACATCATCGGTGTCCTCGGCGTCGTACGTGCCTATTTCATTGCGCACGGGGAAATCAGGGGCGATTCCGCATAAAAAGAAAAAGGACAGTGAAGCAAGTTCACAGGGTCGGCAAAGACCCAATAAGACAGCCAGTAAGGATAAAAAAACCAGACCCAAGCAGACGAGCACTTCAACAACCCCCAATACAACTGCAGTGGGAGACAGCTCAAGTCACTCAATATTATCTTTAAATATCCCAATTAGAAATATTGAGACTGTATCCAGAATAGCGGGACCTATGGGTTCACAGGGGCCCACACAAGGCTTCTTGGGAACAGCACCTATTTTTGCCTCCAATGTAAATGACTCTAAGCGGACGCTTATAAATACACCCACGTCTTCAAAGAAAATGTCTCAACCTTTAAAGTAATTGGTCCCGACCCTGGTATTACCAGGAGTCGGGGGGCATTTGACATTACAGTAGGTGACCGCGATATTGTGTCAATCTCGCCACTTCTAGCGGCGAGATTGACACCCTACGAGCTCCGTCGTTTTGCCGCATAAGGGACCATGTCTCTCTAATATCGAAACGAAAAATGGAAACCCCCATAAGCCGCCATGTGGGGCTGTATCATAATTTCGATCTCAAGTCTATTGGCTTCTTTAGCCTGGAGCATCTCCCTTTACAGGGTCGGGGGGGGGGCAATCTTGATAAAAAATTATTACAACTTGAAACAAGATGGATTTATTCCTTGCAGGCGACTCGCTTCCCTGGCCTCAATGAGGGTATTAGTTATAAGCCATTCTTGTAAAGAGGTGGCTTTGGTTTTATTTAGGTATATTCTATTCATTTTCATCTTCCATAACAGAAGTTTAAAAGGAGGAGGTGAATGGGAATTTATTTTATAATTATGTTTTTATTTATATATATATATATATATATATATATATATATATATATATATATATATATATATACACTACCTTTCAAAAGTTTGGGGTCACATTGAAATGTCCTTATTTTTGAAGGAAAAGCACTGTACTTTTCAATGAAGCTAACTTTAAACTAGTCCTAACTTTAAACAAATATACTCTATACATTGCTAATGTGGTAAATGACTATTCTAACTGCAAATGTCTAGTTTTTGGTGCAATATCTACATAGGTGTATAGAGGCCCATTTCCAGCAACTATCACTCCAGTGTTCTAATGGTACAATGTGTTTGCTCATTGGCTCAGAAGGCTAATTGATGATTAGCAAACCCTTGTGCAATCATGTTCACACATCTAAAAACAGTCTAGCTCCTTCCAGAAGCTACAAAACTGACCTTCCTGTGAGCAGATTGAGTTTCTGGAGCATCACATTTGTGGGGTCAATTAAACGCTCAAAATGGCCAGAAAAAGAGAACTTTCATCTGAAACTCGACAGTCTATTCTTGTTCTTAGAAATGAAGGCTATTCCATGCGAGAAATTGCAAAGAAATTGAAGATTTCCTACAACGGTGTGTACTACTCCCTTCAGAGGACAGCACAAACAGGCTCTAACCAGAGTAGAAAAAGAAGTGGGAGGCCGTGTTGCACAACTAAGCAAGAAGATAAGCACATTAGAGTCTCTAGTTTGAGAAACAGACGCCTCACAGGTCCCCAACTGGCATCTTCATTAAATAGTACCCGCAAAACACCAGTGTCAACATCTACAGTGAAGAGGCGGCTGCGGGATTTTGGGCTTCAGGGCAGAGTGGCAAAGAAAAAGCCATATCTGAGACTGGCCAATAAAAGAAAAAGATTAAGATGGGCAAAAGAACACAGACATTGGACAGAGGAAGACTGGAAAAAAGTGTTGTGGACGGATGAATCCAAGTTTGAGGTGTTTGGATCACAAAGAAGAACGTTTGTGAGACGCAGAACAAATGAAAAGATGCTGGAAGAATGCCTGACGCCATCTGTTAAGCATGGTGGGGGTAATGTGATGGTCTGGGGTTGCTTTGGTGCTGGTAAGGTGGGAGCTTTGTACAGGGTAAAAGGGATTCTGAATAAGGAAGGCTATCACTCCATTTTTCAACGCCATGCCATACCCAGTGGACAGCGCTTGATTGGAGCCAATTTCATCCTACAACAGGACAATGACCCTAAACACACCTCCAAATTGTGCAAGAACTATTTACAGCAGAAGCAGGCAGCTGGTATTCTATCGGTAATGGAGTGGCCAGCACAGTCACCAGATCTGAACCCCATTGAGCTGTTGTGGGAGCAGCTTGACCGTATGGTACGCCAGAAGTGCCCATCCAACCAATCCAACTTGTGGGAGCTGCTTCTAGAAGCGTGGGGTGCAATTTCTCCAGCTTACCTCAATAAATTAACAGCTAGAATGCCAAAGGTGTGCAATGCTGTAATTGCTGCAAAAGGAGGATTCTTTGACGAAAGCAAAGTTTGATGTAAAAACAATGTTATTTCAAATACAAATCATTATTTCTAACCTTGTCAATGTCTTGACTCTATTTTCTATTCATTTCACAATGTATGGTGGTGAATAAGTGTGACTTTTCATGGAAAACACAAAATTGTTTGGGTGACCCCAAACTTTTGAACGGTAGTGTATATATATATATATATATATATATATATACCGTATATATATACCGTATATATATATATATATATATATATATATATTTTTTTTTTTTTTTTTTTCATTGGTCTTTTGTCGCAGATCTTGGTTCGTGATGCCTTCTTCTTTTTGGCCACTGGGGGCCCGTATGGACACCCAAGGGCCCTGATTTATGGGGGAATGTGCTCCCCTTCTCTTCTTTTTCGTGGGGGCGCATGAGCCCTTTCAGGACCCACTGTGGATTTCCCTTTAAGGGTCATCTTTCTCCGAAGCTCTCTGGGCCATTTCTAACTGTGTCCAGGAGAGAGGTAGTCTTTCTCCCTTCCTGCTGACACCTAGCTGCACCGGAAGTGATGTTCATTTCCAGTTCCTGTGGCAGTTTGATGACCCGTGAAGTCCTCCCATTGTGTCCGCTTGGCGCCATGACGATGTGACATCACATGTCACGTTTTGGTGCCATGGAGAGGGCTTTTTAAACCTGGCCTGCCATGTGATAGGCTGGGAGGGTTTGGAAGCTCGGGAGTTCCATCCTGCGTGGTGTTGTCAGGTAAAAAGGCAGTTCTGTGCCTACTTTGTATAAGTATTTGCAGAGCATACCTGTTTGTGTGCCCTTAGGGGCCATAATTTATATAATTCTGTCTATTTTTACATTGCAAGGTGGATAGGATCTGGTCCAGTTTGGACGCTGTGGGTCTGCTGTGTTTGGGAGCGGGGTTGCTAATCCTCTGCTCCCCTTCCTCCTTTCCCTTCGTTTGCTGTCCTAAATTGTGAGCCAGTGGTTCAATCTGAACATTTATAGCCCAAAACCGTGAAGAGGTGAGAGACTTCTATACTTTGAAGTTCATGATGCGTCTTTATGCGTTTTTTTGAGTTTTTTCCTTTTTTCAAAATGCAGTTTATTTCATGGTCTATGGGGCCATAGTAGCACAATAATCCTGAGGGGATTATATATTTGTTTGCTATTTGTTTGCTATTTGTTTCCTATTAGATCCGGTGGATATTAACCCTTTGAGGATCTTTTGCCCTTTTCCCGAGCTCCCTGATATACAGCCACTCTATGTAACTGGTCCATAAGGTGGGTAGGTGTGTTCCCTTTAATGATGACCTGGGTGGGACCCTCACCTGCTTGCATCCTATGTCTTAATGATCTGGAAAGTAGCTTAATTTCACAGTTCACAATTTTATGTATATTTTTCAGAGACAGTTGTAATAATTATTACCCTCTCTGCGGGTCTCCCTGGCCATATATGAGGGCAGACCGGCATTGTCTGCGATGTGGATCAATGGAAAACATTGTGTGAGAAAGATCAATCCCATTTGGTGTAGCTGTTTCTTTTTTCCCCCTTTTTTGGAGGTAAGGGGAGGTTTTAATATCTGGGCCTTGGGAGGGAGGGGCTTTTTTTTTTTTTTTCTCTCTCCCCCCACTTCATGCACTTGAAATTTTTGCTACTATATCATTGTTTTTCATGGTTGTTGTTTTGTTATTTATTAATAATTTGTAACTTTGATGCGTTTTTCTTGTGCATTGATTTTTCTTTTTATGTATAGTTTAAAGATTAACATATTTGCTGTTCTGTGATATCAATATCTCTACTCCCTTGTTCCTGAAGGAGCCGATCATGGCGAAACATATTGAACGTACTGGGATGGAACCTCTTTTGGTCTTTAAAGAGAATGTCACCTGCGTTTAGGCAATAGGTGTCAATTATAGACCATAGGGAATTGTATTAAATGTTTGACTATTTTTTATATTTTGTGTAATGTATATGAAATAAATTTGTATATTTTTTTTAGAACACCTTTTCTTATTTTTCTTCCAATATTTGGTGCCACAAAAGTCCCTTACCTCCAAACTTTTTGTGTTTATATTTCCTTTTGGGATGCTGGTACCAGTATTGTATATTATTTGAACAGATCCCTGTCAGAGTACTTTTTTTCAATATTTATTTCCAAATGATTGTTTAAAGGCACTGTATTGGTTTCATTTTTTTTTTTTTAAACTAAAAATACATTTCCATTTTTCTACCACAGTACAACAACCTGGGCTAAGTCAGGTGAAAATAAAATGTAGCATATGACTCGGTCATATCATTCTAAGGTGGTGATGAGACTTTTTTTTACCAGGCTAACTGTAAAATGGAAGAAAAAGGTTTAACAGTAAAGATCGGTTCACACTGCTGAGACTTCCAAGTCGCATGACATGTGAAATCCCATGTTAGCCAATGAGAGTTGTCTTAATTAGCACTACTGAAGTCACTCCTACTTTAGAAAGGGTTCCTGCATTACTTCAAGTTGATTTCTGTCCAACTTGTGCCCATAAACTTTAATGCACGTCATCTCCAAGTCGAATCTTTATCTGTATTGATGTGATTTGGATCTCACATTAGAGAAAAATTACACTGGCATTCCCTGCAGCGTAGCCCCTCCCTTCCATCAAAGTAGTACTCAAGTTACATTTTCACCAGCAAATCGCATGGCAAAATTGCACCGTTAGTGCGACTTTCAGGTCACAGTAGTGTGAACCAAGCCTAAACCAGCTTTAAAATGTTGATCCATTGCTCCTCACTACCCTGTATACATTTTAGCAAAGATCCAACTCCTCTATGTAAATGTATAAATTATAATGGGCCAACAATGCTGAACTTTCTTAGCACTGACATAGCTTAGCACTGAATGTCCTTAGCTCTAGGCAGTGCTGGTGGTGAGGAGAGTTCACACCCACCAGCAGCACCAACATGACATTCTCAAAGAGGAGCCAGAGCTCTGGTGAAGTTGCAAAAAGGTCTGGGAATTGTGATTTATGCTAAAATATGCAGGGGAATGGAGAGATATTTAAAGTATGTGTTTTTTGTTTAGTCATTCCTGTATGTTTTTTTTATTTTTATTTTTTATTTTTTCTGTATGTTAACCTAAAACTTTCTTCTTAGTTTTGACTTAAGTGGGAAAGGATTACAACCCCTCCTGGGTTTTATTACTGTCTGGGGCTTTCTAAGGGACAAGATATCCCCTCACTTCCTGTCCTGCTAATAATATTTTGACAGATATGAAGTAAGGGTAACTCTCGAATAGTAAGACGTACTGTAAATTTTGTATTAGAGTAAGGGAAGGCTAGAACGCCTTTTAGATTTTTATGTCTCTATTGCAGATACAAAGTGAGGGAGAATCCCTGTAACCAAGCCCTGGATAGTGGTAACAACTTGACAGATGTGCTAATGTTTTCCCAATCTATCCAAAACTAAGAAAAAAAGATTAGGTACGACATAATTTTAACTGCTTTTGCCCAAAAAAAATTAATAAAAAAGCTCATGACCACAGAACTCAATAGCTGAAGCTCTGATTATGCAATCAGCTGAACAAGTAAGAACCAGTGACTTATCCCTACTCCCTGCTCTGTATGGTTTGGTATGGAGTTTCATTTAAAAAAGGCATATTCCCAAAGAGTTGGAAACATAACATTCCTTGAAGCCTATATCATGGGCGTATTCTTATTCTGTATGAATTATTTAATGGCTAACCAAAAGTTTTATATAAATAGCAATACAATTATGTAAAAACATTAGTTTAAAGTGATTGTAGACAAACACCCTCTAAAATAAACCATTCAGTTTAAAATAAAAATGAAATGCAAGACATTTATATATAGATATAAAAAGGGGGAAAGGTATTTAGAATGTTTTTCATAAGTGGTCATATTCCCTCTGTTCTTAGCTGCATAAGAGCTGGGGGGATGTGTGACAGGACAAGTCTTATCATAGCTAGAGAAGTGACCACAGTGTGTTCTGCTTAGTGAGGTCCGTTTTTTAAAATGGAAGGAACACCAGGGATTTCACACAAAGGAAGCAATACAAAGAGAACAGCATACTTTTTCATAAAAGTACATGGTACAGCAGACACCTATCATGAATATGACATTTTGGGCTTTGTTTTTCTTTAAGAATTAACTAAATCATAAAAGTAAAGAAAACTGAAAGAAAGCTATTATGGTTTCCCACTAAAATATGATATTGCCTCCTATGCTTTTTTGCTCCTCTGAAATTTTCATTCATTGTCAGTGCTGCAGAAAACTAAACTAGTTAGCAAGTCTGTCAGTAGTAAGACAGCTGGCAAAATGTGGCATGAACCATGCCAAATGATCTTGCAGCATCAAGCTGCAATAATGCACTGCATAACAAGACCACTACACAGTCATTTTCCGAATGGCACGGTTTACTTACCATAAGCTTTTGATCAGTCCAAACCGAGTTTGAAATTTATAGAAAAAAAACGCTAACAAAGTCCTGGAAAGAGATTGCTATAAATGTGAATTATAATGGATTTTTTTGAAGATACGTTGCTGCAAAGTGCTGCAACATAACTTACTAATGATGTCTACGTCTGAGGCAAGCTGTAAAACAGATGCGCAAAGATGCCATTCCACACAACATTAATAGCTTGCCAGGGGAAAATGCCCAACAATGATTGAGTTCTCTAGGTACAGAGTGCAAAACTATTTTATGAAGCAATATATGCTATCATAGACTATGGCATTATTTGTCACTATATAACAGCTACATTTTAATAGTGTGGGTTATAAAATTCTAATTATAATAATCTAATTGGTTGCTATCAGCAACGTCAAAACTCTTTTATATTCCTGCAGCTTAGCACCAGCACTTGAGGGGAGCTAGCTGGGAAATTACCCAGCAACCTCTTTGTTCAGCAGAGCTTCTGGTCCTTAACCACTTAAGGACTGGAAAGATTTGCACCCTTAATGACTAGCCATTTTTTTGCGATTCGGCACTGCATCGCTTTAACTGACAATTGCACAGTCGTGCGACGCTGTACCGAAACAGAATTTCCCTAAATAGAGCTTTCTTTTGGTGGTATTTGAACACCTCTGCGCTTTTTATTTCTTGTGCGATAAACAATTTTGAAAAAAACAAGTTATTTTTACTTATTGCTTTAATACATATCCAAAGAAAAATATAAAAAAAACACATTTATTCATCAGTTTAGACCAATATATATTCTTCTACATATTTTTGGTAAAGAAAATTGCAATAGGTGTATATTGATTGGTTTGCATAAAAATTATTGCGTCTACAAACTATGGGATGGATTTAAGGACTATTTTTTTTTTAATTGTTTTTACTAGTAATGGCGGTGATCTGCAATTTTTAGCAGGACTGTGACATTGCGGCAGACAAATCTGACCCCAAATGACACTTTTTGGGGACCAGTGACATTATTACATTATTCAGTGCTATAAAAATACAATGATCAATGTAAAAGTGACACTGGCAGGGGTTAACACCAGGGGGCGATCAAGGAGTTAAGTGTGTTCCCTAGGTGAGTTCTAACTGTAGGGAGATTGGCTCACTGGGGCATGACAGAGATCACTGTTCCCGATCACTGGGAACAGAAGATCTCTGACATGTCCCTTGTCAGAAAGGAGATCCACTTGTTTACACCGGCAGATGCCTGTTTTGCCTCTGAACTAAGCGATTGCGGGTCGCCGGCGGACATTGAGTCCACCCAATCCCGCAGGCACGCTCCTGCAGTGAGAGCGTGCTTTCCGCAATGGTGCCTGCGCGAGCTGCTGTACATGTATGGTGATTCGCGCAGGAGAGCTGACCTGCCGCCATATAATTATATACAGTGGTGTGAAAAAGTGTTTGCCCCCTTCCTCATTTCCTGTTCCTTTGCATGTTTGTCACACTTAAGTGTTTCGGAACATCAAACCAATTTAAACAATAGTCAAGGACAACACAAGTAAACACAAAATGCAATTTGTAAATGAAGGTGTTTATTATTAAAGGTGAAAAAAAATCCAAACCATCATGGCCCTGTGTGAAAAAGTGATTGCCCCCTAAACCTAATAACTGGTTGGGCCACCCTTAGCAGCAACAACTGCAACTAAGCGTTTGCGATAACGTGCAATGAGGCTTTTACAGCGTCCTGGAGGAATTTTGGCCCACTCATCTTTGCAGAATTGTCCTAATTCAGTTACATTAGAGGGTTTTCGAGCATGAACGGCCTTTTTAAGGTCATACCACAACATCTCAATAGGATTCAGGTCAGGACTTTGGCTAGGCCACTCCAAAGTCTTCATTTTGTTTTTCTTCAGCCATTCGGTGGTGGACTTGCTGGTGTGTTTAGGATCATTGTCCTGCTGCAGAACCCAAGTTCGTTTCAGCTTGAGTACACGAACAGATGGTCGGACATTCTCCTTCAGGATCTCTTGGTAGACAGCAGAATTCATAGTTCCTTTTATCACGGCAAGTCTTCCAGGTCCTGAAGCAGCAAAACAGCCCCAGACCATCACACTACCACCACCATATTTTACTGTTGGTATAATGTTCTTTTTATGAAATGCAGTGTTCCTTCTACGCCAGATATACTTGGACACACACCTTCCAAAGAGTTCCACTTTTGTCTCATCGGTCCACAGAATGTTGTCCCAAAAGTCTTGGGGATCATCAAGATGTGTTGTGGAGAAATTGAGACGAGCTTTGATGTTTTTTGCTCAGCAGTGGTTTTCTCCTTGGAACTCTGCCATGCAGGCCATTTTTGCCCAGTCTTTTCCTGATGGTGGAGGCATGAACGCTGACCTTAACTGAGGCAAGTGAGGCCTGCAGTTCCTTGGACGTTGTTGTGGGGTCTTTTGTGACCTCTTGGATGAGTCGTCGCTGCGCTCTTGGGGTAATTTTGGGCGGCCGGCCACTCCTGGGAAGGTTCACCACTGTTCCATGTCTTCGCCATTTGTGGATAATGGCTCTCACTGTGGTTCGCTGGATTCCCAAAGCTTTGGAAATGGCTTTATAACCCTTTCCAGACTGATAGATCTCAATTACTTTCTTTCTCAATTGTTCCTGAATTTCTTTGGGTCTCGGCATGATGTGTAGCTTTTAAGGATCTTCTGGTGGACCTTACTGTGTCAAGCAGCTCCTATTTAAGTGATGCCTTGATTGTGAACAGGTGTGGCAATAATCAGGCCTGGGTGTGGCTAGAGAAATTGAACTCAGGTGTGGACAACCACAGTTATAGTATGTTTTAACAAGGGGGGCAATCACTTTTTCACATAGGGCCATGATGGTTTGGATTTTTTTTCACCTTTAATAATAAACACCTTCATTTACAAATTGCATTTTGTGTTTACTTGTGTTGTCCTTGACTATTGTTTAAATTGGTTTGATGTTCCGAAACACTTAAGTGTGACAAACATGCAAAGGAACAGGAAATGAGGAAGGGGGCAAACACTTTTTCACACCACTGTAGTTATACGGCGGCTGGTCGACAAGTGGTTAATGCACCTTTTCATTCAGCCATAGCAGTGCCTTAGGCAACCCATAGATGAGTCCTTTTTTTTGTATTCCAGCGGGTTGAATGAAAAAAACTTGATTTCACCCATCTACACACTTGATGTGGAAGGGGGGAGTCCTCCTCGCAGAGCGATTGTATTCTGGCAACAGAATACACTGATCACTGTTGCAGAAGTCGGTAGATCGACTTCTGTATAACCACAGTGTCCATACATGGATGAAAATTTTGATCAACATATGATCAGCTTAACCCATCTTGCTCAGTAGGTGCATTGTGTGACTTATCCAGCTTTTGTCAGCTTATACACATCAAGACATTCTGACTACTCTACAGTGGGGAGGATCTGACAATTAAAATCTAATTTAAAGGGAACGCATAGTTTTTCAGTGAGCAAATGCTTACCTTAAAGCCCATCTCTGGGCAAGACAAAAACCGTCTCGCATCATCTAGGTGATCGATGGCAAAGAAAAGTCTAAATCTAAATGCCCTTTTTAATTACCCAAAAAAGAAGGAAATCCCTATTGGTGGACTTTAGAGGCACGTACAACCATATAGTAAAGTACAAAACTATATTTTTATTTATACAAAATCTGTATACACAAAATCACAAAAAGAGTAAGGAAGGTATAACACAAAGCAATTAAAAATAAGGAAAGGATGTCTATAATACAGAGTTGAGCACCCATACAAAATAAAGTGGACCTAAACACTCGTTACCCTACGCATTTTGGGGAAATTGTAAGGCTTCACAAATGTGAATCAGTAAGTGATAAGTTGCATTGATTAGAAAAAATGGTAACAAAAAAAGGGGGCACTATAAGAGCCACCCATCCCCTATTCCGATGGATGGGAGGATGGCACTGGAAAGAGGCAGGAGATACGCTGAGGTGACAAAAGGCAGGGTACCCTGAAAAAGGAGAAAAAGAGACATAGTGTAGTATTGGGAATGAATACAAAAAATAGGCATCTTGATAGCATAGTAGTATAATATAGTATAAGCAAAAAAGGTATACCTGTGGGAGGGACCATGAATGGAAAAAGCAGGCAAAAAGGAAGGGCCAGATTTCCAAAGTCTAGTGGTAACTGTAGAAGTATCAATACATTTTTTTATATATAATTTCAATGTGATATATATTGCATTTTGATAAAAAGAAAAAAGAAAAAAAGTGTTTTATATAAAAAATAGACAAATATATAGGCACATAAATACCTGCAAATAGGGCCCTCAATGCAGTAGGCAGGCAGGTAGAGAAAGCCCAGTCTCCAAGATACAGTAATCTAGTAAATCTAAAGAAGTGAGTATGAAAATCGATGAGTGTAGGACCCAACAGAAAACCAGCGCAGCATATGTAGCAGAGAATAAAATACTCTATCTGAAGATGAAATCTCTGTTTTAAAAAAAGGCATTAACTTTTGTCCAAATCAAGATATAAATACCTTTGAAATTTATAAGGATCTTCAACTATATGTTCGCAAACTACTTTTGAAATTATTTTCTAAACAGGGAACCTCTTGTGAACAAACCCCACAGAAGGAACTCAACCAGTTAATCTCCCTATTTGAAGAAAATGATCCAACCAACCTGATTGATCGCGTGGACCTACCCTCTCTGTTGGAGGAAATAGACAACCCAGATATTTCAGATTCTCAAGAAAAAATCTGATTTTTGTCCAGCACCAAGCTCTTGTCCCAACGCTATGGTCTTCCTTAAACTCATTCATAAAGATTTGAAAGCCTTGAAAATTCACACCAAAACTTCCTCCAATCTCATTGAAAGAGAACTTTGTGCTCTTAAACAATTATCTGACAATAATCGGATAACTATCAAATCTGCTGACAAGGGAGGCAATATTGTCATTTTTGACAATGCCTCCTATATCAACATGTGTACTAATATACTTAAAAACACGGATTGGTACCGACAGGTTCTGCACGATATAGTTAAAACATATAGCAACAAATTCTACTCTTTGGTAGATACCGCATATTCTAATCAGGTCATTACTAAACAAACTTGAGAATATATCCGCAAAAAAATTCCCTGGTGCGCTGGTCTTTTACGTGCTACCCTAAGTGCACAAGGACATTAAAAATCCTCCGGGCAGGCCGATCATTTTGGGTGTGGGAGCGATAATGCGAGTAAACTTGTTAATGAGTTACTGAAGCCTTTGGTTACGTCCTTACCTTCATTTGTCAAAGACACACTACACTTTCTTCAAATTCTTGAGCATTTACAGATCCCTGATAATGCTTTATTTGTCACGGTGGATGTAGAATCTCTGTATAGCTGCATCCCCGACAACAAAGCCCTAGCGGTTATTCAGCATTGTATACAAAGAGAACAGCAGATTAACCCTAGATATGGGGAATTTATTTTGTCCATGCTTGAGTTTATTCTTCAGCATAATGTTTTCACTTTCATGGGTTCCCACTACCTCCAGGTGCAGGGGGTGGTGATGGGGACATGTTGTGCCCCGTCATACGCCAACCTGTACCTGGGGGAGTGGGAACATATGGTTCTGGACGATGAAGACTTATCGATGTACTCGGACCACATCTGATGTTGGTACTGGTAAATCGATGACATCTTCATTGTCTGGGACGGACCCCCGGATTTCTTGGAACAATGGTTGTCAAGAATTAACAAAAATGACGTCAACTTAAGGTTTACTATGTCGTATAACCCACAACATGTGGCATTCTTGGATATTGAAGTTTATAGAGGAGAAAGGGGTTCTGTTATGAGCAAACTGTATAGAAGATCTACTGCAGGCAATTTGATTCTTTATGCCTCCAGTTTCCATCCACAACCCCTCCTTAATTCCATTCCCTACAGCCAATACTTGGGAATACGATGCAACTGCTCTGACGAGCTGGTCTTCAGGGAGGAGGCGAATAAGCTCCACGACAGACTCCTGCGGGTATTCACATGCCTCCCTGAAGCGTTCGTTCAAGCAGGCCTGCACTCGCACTAGAGAATCTCTTCTCCATTCTGTCAAACCTACCAAAGATACTAATATCACCAGAATAATCACAAAATATAATAATTAACATGACAACATAAGAAAAATCATTGACAAATATTGGCACCTTTTAATTTGTGACCCGACATTAGTCACTCCGACATCTCACTTTACTTTTAAGCGAGCCACCTCAGTTGGCGATAGACTAGTACATAGTGAATTCCGGGGAGAAGATAAGAATAAGCATTGCAAATACAGAGGAACCTTTATTTGTGGCAAGTACCACTATTGCAAATATATGCTAGTTCAAAAAAATCCGATTTTACCCAATGGCCAAGTTTTTCAACCAAGGCATTTTGCCAATTGTCATACTTCTGGTGTAATCTACTTGTTACTTTGCAAATGCCAATGTTTTTACGTTGGAAAAACAAAAGTTGAAATTTGTAGAAGAGCTTATCGACATATTTCTAGTATGATGTCGTGTGACCCAGATTTAGATTTAGGCCGACACACAGCCCTAGTACATAACGGCAAATTCCCTAAAACTAAATTTCTAATTTTAGACCGAATCCATCCAAATCCAAGGGGGGGGGGGGGGGTGACTGGAACAAGTCCCTCCTCCAACTAGAATCCCGTTGGATATTCAAGTTAAAAGCTACCGAACCACCTGGCCTTAATGAGAGCATCTGGTTTAAACCATTTCTCAAAGGCTTCTCAATAGGAACAATGGAAAATTGACATTGCATGCTTTCCCCTTATACATGCATAATACGGATACACGCTTACATATTTTGTTCAATACGATTATTTTGGCATGTCTTTTTTCATCTTCTATGGGTTGCTTCTTTTCTTGATGTATATCCTTTAAATGTCATGTGATAATTTTGTATTATGTAATTTAATCTTCTACAATTATGTACAACATTAATTTTGTTTTGTATGTCATCATTTTTTAGTTTTTTGATGGTTTCCAGTTTCTTGGGCTTCCTTTAAAACATCTTCATATACATCATTATTTTTATTTATCTGTTTTTTTTTCATATTCATCATTATTTCCTTCTTCATTTTTTATTTTCAATTTTATTATTACATTTTTTTTTATTTTCATTATCCTTATTTTTATGTTCCTGCTTTTTACTTCCTATGTCCCCCTTTCTATGGCCTGGGCTGTTGCGGAGAGATCGGCCGGCACACAAAGCCACCAGGGGGTTTTCTCTCCCGTGGCGGCGTCTATGGAGACACCAGCCAATGTATTCGACGCCAGCTGCCCTCCATCTTGCGACTCCAGCGGACATGCGCTGTCCACTGGAGAAGCTTTGTGTGTCGTGGGGGGAGTGAGCGGGGCCCCGTTCCGATGCATGTGGGTTCACATGCGCGCTGTGGATGGGGCCGAGCTCACACCGCTCAGGGGGCGTGCCGGCCGGGGACCCGCTCTCTCCTCCCTCTCCATCAGCTGCCGCAATCAGCTGTGCGCCAGCTTCGGTCCCTCCCACAGGTATACCTTTTTTGCTTATACCACTTTCATTTTATTTTTTTATACGTGATACGCTATCAAGATACCTATTTTTTGTATTCATTCCCAATACTACACTATGTCTCTCTTCTTTTTCTCCTTTTTCAGGGTCCCCTGTCTTTTGTCACCTCAGTGTATCTCCTGCATCTTTCCAGTGCCATCCTCCCGTCCGTTTTTTCTAATCAATGCAACTTATCTCTTACTGATTCACATTTGTGAAGCCCTATACACTGGAAAGCCATGCCACTTGATTACTTGACTTAATTGTTTTTTCATAAGACATTGCATGTCTACATCTTTATACTCTATGTAAGTACTAGGAACAATTTTTTGATTAATTTGTATTGCTTATATGTACGCTTCTTTTCCTAATATCCTGTCATTTGTGTTTTTTACTAGAATTTTGTTTCATATACTCTACACCTACCCCTGATGAAGGAGTTTACAATAGACGTTGTTTTATTATTTTTAATTGCTTTGTGTTATACTTTTCTTACTCGTTTTGTGATTTTGTGTATACATATTTTGTATAAATAAAAATATAGTTTTGTACTTTACTATATGGTTGTACGTGCCTCTAAAGTCCACCAATAGGGATGTTCTTCTTTTTTGCATTTTTAGAGGATGTGGCACAACAAATTTCCACAGATATGCCGATATATACCTTTGTTTTTTTTAAATTACCCAAAGCCATTGTTGCGTGATGCTCTAGTGCCAAGTTTTTCTTCTTCTCTGTTTGCCTGCGGGGGTGGGTCCTTCTTCAGCTATCCATGTCACTTTATCACAAGGGAGCCAGGGGACTGGACAATGTGGGGCCTTCACAGAATTAGCAGTACCTACACCTCAAAGTGTTGCCAGTGAGAGGCCCAGACACCGGACTTGCAGTGCCTTGAAAAAAGTATTCATACCCCTTGAAATTTTCACATTTTGTTATGTTGCAACCAAAAACGTAAATGTATTTTATTGAGATTTTATGTGATAGACCAACACAAAGTGGCACATCACACAAACCAATGTTCAATCCATCATCTGAAAATGGAAGGCGTATGGCACAACTGCAAACCTACCAAGATATGGCGGTCCACCTAAACGGACAGGCTGGGCAAGGAGAGTGTGACAGAACCCACTGTCACTGTGTGTTCTGGAGGGGGGCTGTGGGCTCGCCTCCTACCCACAGACTATGGCCCAGCAGAGAACATTGGGGTTTAGAGGGCTATTTGCCGTCTCCCACCACTTGGAGAAGATGGCACCTCCAGACATTTGTGTCCAGATTCGCCAGTCATCGGAACTGGGTGAATGCGGTATCTGTGGCTGGGCTTGTGGAGTCATTCCTGGCTACCTAAGATAATGAGATAATGTAATGTAATGTTACATCCCCCCCCCCCCCCTTGTTGTTGTGTTAATTGTGTTGGGTCATGTCATTTAGACAAAGGGTCTGGTCTGGAGACACATCCCAGCAGGGGATGTGTAAGGAGGGGCTGCCTGCTTGTCATAATCCCTTCATGTGCTTCAACTATAGTTGTATGAATATACAAGTGTTGAGTTTCCATTGGTTCTTCCTTGTCCCCTACCCCCTCTATGACCAGACTAAGGGGAGTGTCCCTAGCTATGTTAAAAAGTGTATGTTTGGCACTTAATAAACAGTTTATGCTCTGAATGTTTAACCCTCAACACCTTTGTGACTTGTCTCGTGATTGAAGGGTTAAGGGCTGGTTATGGCGAGTCTGCAGGCTGCGGGTGCGTTTGGAGGACAGGAGACACAGGTCTGGCAGAAATGCCCAGCAGTGGTATCTGAGATCCGTCACAGAGAACATTAATCAGAGAAGCAGCCAAGAGGCCCATGATATCTCTGGAGGAGCTGCAGAGATCAACAGCTCTGATGGGAGAATTTGTCAACAAGGCCACTATTAGTCATGCACTCCACAAATCTGGCTATTATGGAAGAGTGACAAGAAGAAAGCCATTGTTGAAAGATAGCCATAAGAAGTCCCATTTGCAGTTTTTGAGAAGCCATGTGGGGTACACAGCAAACATGTGGAAGAAGGTGCTCTGGTCATATGAGACAAAAATTGAACTTTGGCCTAAAAGCAAAACAATACTTGTGGCGGAAAACGAACACTTCACTTCACCCTGGACACACCATCCCCACCGTGAACATGGTGGTGGCAGTATCATATTGTGGGGATGCTTTTCTTCAGCAGGGACAGGGATGTTGGTAAGGGTTGATGGGTTGATGGGAAGATGGATGGAACCAAATCCAGGGCAATCTTAGAAGAAAACCTGTTAGAGTCTGCAAAAGACACAAGATTGAAGCGGAGGTTCACTTTCCAGCAGAACAACAACCCTAAACATACAGCCAGATCTACAATGGGATGGTTTTGATCAAAGCATATCCATGTGTTAGAATGGCCCAGTCAAAGTCCAGACCAAAATCCAATTGAGAAATTGTAGGAAGACTTGAAAATTGCTTTTCACAGGCGCTCTCCATCCAACCTGATAGAGCTTGAGTTATTTTCCAAAGAAGAATGGGTAAAAATGTCACGCTCTAGATGTGAAAAGCTGGTAGAGACATCCCCAAAAAGACTTGCAGCTGTAATTGCAGTGAAAGGCGGTTCTACAAAGTATTGACTTCCTTTACATAATAAGACTACAGGATAGGTTAGAGGTGGTGGGAAGAGATTTATATTTTGACTTGAGCTTTAAAGGTTTTTTGCATGACTTTAAAGCTGGTTATAAACAGAAACTAATTTAGGACATGTTGAAAAACTTTTCTAGATCAGCGGCTGCAGTCAATCGGATGCAGATGTTGATCAGTGTAATTTGACAGCTGCCAGTGTCGCTGTCAGAATGCAATGTTCGGCAGGGGGATTCCCCCATCAACCTAGTTTGTGTGGAGAGGAATCTGTTATTTTGCACTGGCTGAATAAAAAAAGCTCAACAGCAAGTATAAATGTGGAGCGGGATTCAATTATTCAAATGAGATTTTAGCCATACAAGGGAGTACATGTTTCTCAATGGATTGGTCTACTTACAGATTAAAGTGGTTCCAAAGACAGGTGTGTTATTTTTTTTTTTTACCTTACTACATTCTATGCATTAAGGTAACAAACGTTCTGAAAGCAGCTTCTTCCTCAGCCCCCCTAAATACTTGCCTGATTCCAATCTCGATCCAGCGATGTACACAAGAGTAGAGGCTCTCTTGACTCTTTCTCCTCATTGGCTCAGACATCACAGCAAGTAAGGAGGGAGCGGGGGCAGTGCTGAGCCATGCTCTGTGCATCTTATGGAGTGGGGCTCAGGAGCAAGCATGGGTGCCCCCGGTGCAGTGTTTGTTCTGCTTGGGAACTGGCAAACTTGCTGGCTGGATCACCCATATGAAAATAGAAGAAAAAAATCCTTTAAAAAGGAAAGTATTGCAGCCATCACATCTAAGAATTGGAAGCTGCAATATAAAAAATCGTTGCTTTTGGGTTTAATACTGCTTTAAGCCCAAGGGTATTCAGCTGTCCCTAGCTGCAAGTAATTCCTCAATGTGCAATTAAATTACATGTGAACAACTGCAGAGCCTCACAGCCTGTCATTGATTTGCACTTTCTTCCTGCTCACAATTGAGTATAAACACCTTGCTGCAAAAGTACTCTGATCTGGGCAGTCTACGACCATAAACGTCTGTGTTAATGAGCCCTTACAGGTACAAGTCATCAAAATCTGGGTGGCACTGCATTTGGAGACATGGCTTTTGGATCGTTCTTGAGTAGTTCCTCATGTGCTCTTGAGCAGTTGCCTCCTGAGTAATGTTGGCATCCCCTGTATTAAGAGAGAAAGGTTGGCAGATATTGTAGTTTACATGCTACTAACAAAACAGTAGATCAATGTGTTTTAATGAAGGAATGGATATAATTACAAAGTCAATAAGCTATTGTTTTCCAGAATATCCAGAAAATCCAGTGAAATTAAACCAATTCACTTTTTTCTTTGTTCGTTAAAAGTAAATTTTCCAGTAAAAAAGTATTTTTATCACATGTATGGCAAATGGTGTAAAATAAATTCATGATGTGTACAGTACAAGGCAGCACTATCTATAATACCATACATCTGCTTCTGCACAACTAACAAGAAGCAAGCGGTAACTCACAAAACGTGTCAAATTTTATAGTTGCCTTTTTAGAATCATGTATCAACATCTATAAGCTTCAAGCATGTACAGTATCTCACACAAGTGAGTACACCCCTCACATTTTTGTAAATATTTTATTAGATCTTTTCATGTGACAACACTGAAGAAATTACACTTTTCTACAATGTAAAGTAGTGAGTGTGCAGCTTGTATAACAATGTAAGTTTGCTGTCTCATCAAAATAACTCAGACCTTGCACTCCTCCACCTTCCCTTTGAGGATGCCCCACAGATGCTCAATAGGGTTTAGGTCTGGAGACATGCTTGGCCAGTCCATCACCTTTATCCTCAGCTTCTTTAGCAAGGCATTGGTCATCTTGGAGGTGTGTTTGGGGTCATTATTTTGGAATACTGCCCTGTGGCTCAGTCTCCTAGTGGAGGGGATCATGCTTGGCTTTTGTATGTCACAGTACAAGTTGGCATTAACGGTTCCTACAATAAACAATAGCTCCCCAGTGCTGGCAGCACTCATGCAGACCATGACACTCCCACCACCATGCTTGACTGTAGGCAGGACACACTTGTCTTTGACCTCACCTGCGCTATTAATCGTTATAAAATCGCAATCTCGATTCTCTCCTCTGACGATCTCTCCCACTGAGAATAGGCGATTCTTTCATATAAACAAGTGGAGAGATTATCTGCTCACTCAGCTGTCAAAATAAAGTATCCCGGGCAATCTGCCAAGTTTAGAACTTGCATGAAACATTGTAACTAACTTCTTAGATCAAAGGCATAGAACTTCTTGTGAAAACAAATAATCTGGGCAGTCTGCCAAGCTTTCAACCACGTGTGAATGCAGGAAATATAACCACTTAAAGTCTAAATCTTTTTCTGACACTTCTTTCTTAAGTTAAAATCAATATTTTTTGCTAGAAAATTACTTGGAACACCCAAACATTAATAAATAAAAAAAAATATATATAATATATAATTTTAGCAGAGACCCTAGGGAATAAAATGGCAATTGCTGCAATATTTTATGTCACACTGTGTTTGCCCAGCAGTCTTTCAAATGCAATTGTTTGGGAAAAAATACACTTCAATAAAAAAAAAAAAACAGTAAAGTTAGCTCATTTTTTTGTTTTAATGTGAAAGATCATGTTACGCCGCGAGAATCGTGATCTATCTTCTAAGCAAAAGAATCGTGATTCTCATTTTAGCCAGAATCGTGCAGCTCTAACGCTTGACACCATCTGAACCAAATAAATGTATCTTGGTCTCATTAGACCACTGGACATGGCTCCAGTAATCCATGTCCTTAGTCTGCTTGTCTTCAGCAAACTGTTTGTGGGCTTTCTTATGCATCATCTTTAGAAGAGGCTTCCTTTTGGGACAGCAGTCATGCAGCCCAATTTGATGCAGTGTGCGACCTATGGTCTGCACTGACATGCTGGTCCTAACCCCCACCCCCTCAACCTCTGGAGCAATGCTGGCAGCACTCATACCTCTATTTCCCAAAGACAACCTCTGGATATGTAGAAAAAGAAACTGCGCTACAGTGTACAAATATATTAAATTACGCAAACTGCGTGATAGGTGGTCTATGTGAGGACCTGTTGAGAGCTGCAGCTCAACTGTACCACATAACTACAGAAAAATAAATGAGAAATATGAATAAGCTGCGCTACAATAGTGACATTAGAAATCGTGAAAAATCAACTATGTGCTGTGTCACAAAGGCTACATCAAGTAGCCAAAGTGGTGCAAGTATCACGATGCCCAACCTAAGATAGACCCATATACGTATGCAGCAATGAATTCAAACTTAGATGGACTCTATATAACAACACAATTATAAATAGTTATTGCAATACAGTCCAATTGCTAGTGAAAAAACAATATAACTGACACCCCTGTGCATTAATATAAACAAATAAAATATATATTAAATATACAAAGTAACAATAGAATAAAAGTCCTTTCAATAAAGAAGACAAAAAAAGAGAGCAAATTCCTCCGCGTGTGAATTATATGCGATCCGCCACCAATGTGTAAGGATTTACTTCTTACCAGAAGTCTGTGACCCGATGGGGGGCGGAGCGACACGCTGACGTCACTTTGTGTTAGTGGTTGGAAGATCCAGGAAGGACGGGTTTGTCCGTGTGTGCCGGCTGGCGCACCAGACTTAAGGCTCTTGTTTTCTTGCATATTGTAAGTGCATTTCTGTATATTTTTATTGGAATTATTTAAAAAGGTTTCTACACTATTGGAGCCATTATATCTTTTTTTTATGATACTCATATGTACCCATGAGTCCTGGGTTATGTGGGATAAGCTGAAGAGGTCCGGTTTCACAATCTGTTTGGTGGAGATGGTGGTTTAAGGAGATCAGCAGGATCGGTTTGAGAACTTAACACATAAATACACATACATTTACACACTTTCTGCGACCCTTTGTAGCGGGGGGTCACAGACTTCTGGTAAGAAGTAAATCCTTACACACTGGTGGCGGATCGCACATAATTCACAAGCGGAGGAATTTGCTCTCTTTTTTGTCTTCTTTATTGAAAGGACTTTTATTCTATTGTTACTTTGTATATTTAATATATATTTTATTTGTTTATATTAATGCACATGGGTGTCAGTCACATTGTTTTTTCACTAGTAATTGGACTGTATTGCAATAGCTATTATTTATAATTGTGTTGTTTATCTAGAGTCCATCTAAGTTTGAATTCATTGCTGCATACGTATATGGGTCTATCTTATGTTGAGCATCGTGATACTTGCACCACTTTGGCTACTTAATGTAGCCTTTGTGACACGTAGGTGATTTTTCACGATTTCTAATGTCACTATTGTAGCGCAGCTTATTTATATTTCTCAACCTCTTGATATGACACTGAGCACGTGCACTCAACTTCTTTGGTCGACCATGGCGAGGCCTATTCTGAGTGGAACCTGTCTTTGTTAACCCACTGTATGGCCTTGGCCACCATGCTGCAGCTCAGATTCAGGGTCTTGGCAATCTTCTAATAGCCTAGGCCACCTTTATGTAGCACAACAATTCTTTTTTTAAGATCCTCATAGAGTTCTTTGCCATAAGGTGCCATGTTGAACTTCCATTGACCAATATGAGAAAGGGAGAGCGATAAAACCAAATTTAACACATCTGCTCCCCATTCACACCTGAGACACCGGGGAGGGAAATGGCTAATTGGGCCCAATTTAGACATTTTCACTTAGGGGTGTACTCACTTTTGTTGTCATCTGTTTAGACATTAATGGCTCTGTGCTCAGTTATTTTGATGGGACAGCGAATTTACACTGTCATACAAGCTATACACTCACTACTTTACATTTTAGCAAAGTGTAATTTCCTCAGTGTTGTCACATGAAAAGATAGAATAAAATATATTTACAAAAATGTGAGGGGTGTACTCACTTTTGTGAGATACTGTACACTATTATACATTATAGCCATTACCATTCGGCCTGGTATTTCTGTATATGCATTTTATGTATTATGATGACTACTTTTATCTTTTAATAATTCTAGAATGTATGCTTACTCTATATTTAGTGGCCATGTGTGTTCACCTCATTTGACTGCTTGAGATCCGCGCTATAGCCGAAATACGGCTATAGCGCGGACCTGCTTTGCCGAGACTATGTCTATTGACGTCGTCCCGTGCACGAGTGGCCTGCGCGGCACGCTCTGTGATGGGCGAGTCTATGAGACTCGCCCGATCAGAGATCGGAGCAAGGGGTCGATCCCGACCCCTTACCATGTGTTCAGCTTTCAGCCAATGACAGCTGAATATGTGATCACAACAGAGCCGGTGAGCGGCTTTTTTTTCTCCTCGCGCTGTCAGCGCGAGGAGAAAAAGAAAAGCCGATCACCGGCGGCCCCTGAGAGGGACTTCAGTCCTGATCACGGCGAGCTGGGGCCAAGTCATCAGTGCCCACCTGCCCCCTGCCAGTGCCACCTAATTATAGTAAAAGTGCCACCCCTCAGTACCACCCCTTAGTGCCCATAGTGCCACCCATCAGTGCCCATAGTGCCACCCATCAGTGCCCACAGTGCCACCCATCAGTGCCCACAGTGCCACCTATCAGTGCCCACAATCTGCCTCAACAACAGTGCTGCACCTCATATGCCACATATCCGTGCCCATCAGTGTCATCTACCAGTGCCCAGCAGTGCCACCTACCAGTGCTGCCCAGCAGTGCCACCTATCAGTGCCCATCAGTCCCATCTATCAGTGGTACCCATCCGTGCCACCCATCCGTGCCATCTTATCTGTGCCCATCTGTGCCCATCAGTGCTGCCTTATCTGTGCCTATCAGTACCGCCTTATCTGTGCCTATCGGTGCCACCTTAACTGTGCCTATCAGTGCCCACCAGTGCGGCCTATCAGTGCCCACCAGTGCCGCATCATCGGCGTATTTCAATGAAGGAGAAAAATTACCTGTTTGCAAAATTTTATAACGAGCTATTAAACATGATTTTTTTTTTTGCATCTTTTTTTGTTTGTTTAGCAAAAAATAAAACTCCCAGCTGTAATTAAATACCACCAAAAGAAATCTCTATTTGTGGAAAAAAAAAATGATAAAAATTTCATTTGGGTACGGTGTTGTATGACTGCGCAATTGTCATTCACAGTGCATCAGCGCTGAAAGCTGAAAATTGGTCTGGGCAGGAGGGGGGTTTAAGTGCCCAGTAAGCAAGTGGTTAAAGTCCCAGGGCTTATAATGTTTTGTTTGTATCTGCACAACAAACAAGTACATGGCCAATGCAAAAGGGCTGATTTACTAAAGCTGAGAATCTTCACTCAATAAATTGTGTGAAGATTTACTTCAATTATTCAATCATGTGAAAAGCAAATTCCTGTTTACTTATGTCATCTGCAGTGAACAGGAATTAATTTTTTGATATTTGATAATTGATGTGATTATTCAAACAATTTAAAGTAAATTCTTTCAAAAGAAGATATGTGATTAAAGCCAATATGTACTTTCATGGTACCATGCAAAGGCTTTGCACACATATATAAAAGATAATATTTATTACAAAAATACTCAGTTTAAGAGAGAAACATAGGAAAAATACATTTAAAAGCGAAAAAGAGTTTCGGTCAATAAATAAATATATATATATATATATATATATATATATATATCTATATGTGTATATATATATATATATATATAGAGAGAGAGAGAGAGAGAGAGAGAGAGAGAGAGCTATAGATATAGATATATACTTTTTTAGTTCACCTATAGACACTGGACTATATACCTAGTGATTGTTGTGGAGCCCTTCAGGGGGAGGATTCAAGATGCCTTGTACTCTTCAATATGGTGTGTTAACCCTTAGTATATACATCTATACTTTAAAATTATGCATGTAATGTTCCATTCTTGATATAGTTTATTCTATCATAAGATTGGGAATTCATATGCCCCCTGATATAGCGCTCCCACATTCACCAGGATAGACTTGTACCTGTGGGCCCTTACATTTTGTTGCGTCTTGATCCTGTGCTGCCCATGTAATAAAATTGTGATTTATTGTCAAATTTTTGTGATCATTATTTTTTCTCCTTTTTTTTAAAGAAATAAAATTGTTTAAGATTGCTCGTTATTATACAGAAACTCCTGAGGGAGAGGTAATATATCTGAGAAACATGTCGATTGAAGGATATACAGATGTTTTGTGTTCATTTGCAAGTGTCCTTTTAAAGAAGAAGTAAACTTCCTCTGCTGACATTTACCTATAGGTAAGCCTATAATAAGGCTTACCTGTAGATAGTGAAAATATCTCCTAAATGTGTACTGTTTAGGAGATATTTATATTACATGCAGCCAGTGACTTCACTGGCACATGCACTCTGAAAGAACAGCCACGTACCGTTCCTTCCAAGCCCCGTGCCGTGAACGGCAGGTCCCGCATGAGAGTGACGGCAATTTTGGCTCTGGCCAATTACAATGCTAGTGTCCACGAACCCGGAAGAATCTCCGGGGAAAATTTCAGCCGTCAAAGCGGTGTGCGGGCACCGCTGCAACAGCTTGGTTATTAGGTAAGTATTTCATAATGTGCATTTATTGTTTTTTTTTTTGTCCGAGTTTACAACCTCTTTAATGCCACTGCATCGGTGTATTCTGAATATAGAGCATTTAGTGTCCTATGGTGACACAGACTCTTTTTCACTTTTGTATGCATTTTTCCTATGTTTCTCTTTAGCTTAGTATTTTTGTAATAAATATCATCTTTTATATATACACGTGTGTGTAAAGCCTTTGTAGGGTACCATGAAAGTCCATATTAGCTTCAATCACATATCTTCTTTTAAATGACTTAAGGACGTAGGTCCTGTAGTAAATTAGTCGTATAAATTAGTAGTCCTGTAGTAAATTAGTCGTATTGTCTCTGGTGCTGTAATGTTTAAATCTCATTATGTTAAGTAGATTGTAAGCATGAGCAGTGCCCTTCTAAAGCCTGGTATACACTGGCCGAATATCAGCCGGTTTCTAGTCATATATACAGCTGCCTGTCTGGCAGAAGCCAGCAGCAGCCTGTCGTCATGACAGGCTGGAAAAACAGCAGCTGCTCGGCAACCGGTCAGTGCTCGTGGCTATTGACCGGTGTGTTCTGGCGGGAAGGCAGTCCATCTGTCACGACACAACTCAGCTGCTAAATTACTGTACTAACATTTTGTAGTTCGTAAATTGAGCACCTCAGTTTTTTTTAGTTCAGCCTATTGTGTTGAACAACAACAAATTGTCAGTGTGTACGGGGCTTAACCTCGTCTTGAACTGTGACTCTACTGTCTCCCTTTTAATTAAAAAAATGCTACACAAACTGTTGGAGCTGTATAAATATCCTGTATAATAGTGGCAATAGGTAGGTGGGGAATAACCCACCCACAGTTCAGGGGTAGGATCATTTTAAGGTCCCCTTTTCCATCGCTGCCTTCAAAATAAAGCACGTCGTTTTCTAGCAACAGGTTTGAATAACTGTTACGCCATCTGTAGATTCCAGTAATAGTGAGGATTCTTTGCTTCTCCTTCATAATATAGCTGTAAGCGCTCAGGGCAAGAGTGAATGTTAGAGCTGACAAATCATGTAATTGATCTTAGGATCTTTACCGGTTTTTACAACACTAGAGCAGCATGACTCTCCCAGAACAATGAGAATCTGCTTGAAACAAAGCTATTCACACATTCCCTTCTTCCTACCAAAAAATATATTATTGCTTACAACACAAAAATATGATGGCTTGAAGGAGCACTGTCACACAGCTAAAAAAAAGTCAACGTTGCAAAAAGCAAACAGAACTGAGGTTTCAGCTCAGACAAACTACAAAAGTAGAAGTAAATATGCAGGATGACATGCTACTTTTTTGCATTTTATTGAAAGAATATCATTTTTAACCTGTACTGTACTGACAGTAACTTTTCAGCAAGGCATTTTTGCAGCTGTTAAATTCCATTTGTTGGTACAATGTCAGTAAAATAATTAATTGATGTTTGCGTATGGTAGCTCAGAGTGTCTAGTACCCAATGGAGGTGCAGAGTAAACAGACCTTGTTAACGGTCCAGGGCTGCTGCATCCCAGATCATCCACTGATATAGGTTAGTCCCACCTCCCTGCCTATTACAAGATATCATTTTTAAATATATATTTGATACAAAATTTCCCCTTTAACTGTTTTGGGGTGGGACTACTGTGCTTCTCAAATATACATGTAACTAATTTCAAGTCAACTTGTTAGGTGAGAAATATGGGCAGCCATTGCTCATCTTCTGCAATTGCTAGCTTCCTGGCTCTTATTCTGATTAATATGTTTAATTCTTCCTGAGTCACTTACCCAGATGTTTATACATCAGGAGAGCCAAACAAAAGTCATTAAAGTGTTACTAAACCCACAACAGTAAAATCAGTCTGTATATGCAGCAAAGCATGCTTGTTATACTCCCTGTGAAACCTAAGGGATAATCCTCTGCATTGTGTAAAAAGGCTGTTTGATCCTGTCTCCTCTGATCATCTCCTTTTTCCACCGACTCCCAATATGATATTTACAGAGCCAGGGGACAGGCTGCACATGCTCAGTTTGGTGTGTATTGCTAGAGAGTTGTTTTCTTTTTAGGTAATGTGGCCTGGTACATTCAGGGGGGGGGGGGGGCGCTCGCTTCTCCCCACCCCCTTTCCTGACTTGCTCGGCTGTGTGCCCGGATAAGGGTCTGGTATGGTTTTTTGGGGGGACCCCACGCTGGTTTTTCAGTCTGGTATGGTCTTGGAGGGGGAACCCATGTCTTTTTTTTTTTTTTTTTTTTTTTTTTTATGTTTTTTTTTTTTTTATTTGGCCTGCAGTTTTCCCTAAAGATTCATACCAAACACAAAGTGCCTGGCATTGTCGGGATCAAAGTCGGGTGACTGTGGTGCCGTACCAGTGTGAACCCGGCCTGTAGGGGTATGTAGCAGTAGCTGCAGCTGTCTCTGATCATGATCATTAAGCTTTGCTGTAATCTGCAGAATGAGCTTGTGAGAGAGGGAATATTGACAGTGAGATAGTTGTCGGGAGTTGGAATTATGTGGTGACAGATTGAGAAATGGCCATCTTTTGCTTAGTGGTGAAGGATAAAAAAAAAATCTTGCAGTGTAGTTGTTAACTGATGTCACTCTGCCTGGGGGGCACAGTACTGCTTGCCATTTTCCCTGGGTGCTTCAGAGATTAAAGAAAGAGACACCCCCCTGTGTGCCAGATGTAACTTGTTACCTCAGATGACGTGTTCCTTTTATCCAAGGAAATAGGCATAGATTTTAAGATGTCTCTTTATTAAATATCACTTTTAATCTGCTGTTAACTGTTTGAAAGACTTTTGCCTGAAGTAGTTATAGTGTATGTTACCCTAAATATTTATGTTTTTCTATGTGTGTGCTCTTTATCATTTTCATTTAGTTCTTATATCTGAATCACCTGGTTGATCCTGCCAGTCCCCTTTCTTCCTTGTTCTAAACTGACTGCACAAAGCAAGGAAGCTCGCTTCCTCCTGCAAAATGTATTGATAGGATAAACACTCCTAGCATTCTTAAATATATATATATATATATATATATAAGGACAATTTATTTTAGAATTAAATTTTTTTTTTTTTGTGGAACAATTGTACAATTGTATTCAATAGTTGAAACTTTCATTTGGCTATATAGCATGCATTTTCACGCTCGTAAACGCTTTTTAGCCAAGCATTAATTTGCGACTTTACTATAACACTTGGTAAAAAATGAATGAGAGTTAAAATGTGAGTATTTTACATGTCTGTGAATGCGCACTTGTGCTGGTATATAGTTGTAGAAAGGGGGAATTTATCTCTTCTCGGACTTTCAATGATATTTCAGTTTATACATCAGTTTTTTTTTCAGCAGTTTAAAAGCAGATCATCTTAAACACTAAACCACATATTTAAGAGCCATTTAGGCTATCATATCATGCTCTAAACATTATTTCCATGTGCAATTCCTCCATTTCTTGCTGGGCTAATGATTTAGACAGTCTCTGTTGTCTGTGACCTATAGTGAATTTGATTTTGTGGGTATTTTTTCCCGAGCGCTATAGTGAATTCCATTTTCATGCTAATTTACGCGGTTTTGCTATTTTGCGAGTAATTATTCTTGCACTGGCTTATTCGCGCTATAGTAAATCAACCCCTGTATGTGAACTCACTACAAAGTATATTCACATGGGCAGTACGTTTAAAAGGCTAAAAATAAAACCTTTTTGGCTCACAAGCAAAGTTAAAAAAAACTATAAATAAGAAGAAAAGAGCCTTTAAAAAATATGAAAATTAAGGAACACTATCACCCTTTAAATGTTACAAAGAATATAACAGAATACGTAAAAGGGAAGTCAAGGCTGCAAAAATTCCAAACAAATGACAGATTGCAAAAGAATGTAGGACAAACCCCAAAAAATATAAAAATTGTTAAAAGGTCAGGTCTGAACATGTAGACCCTTTACAAAATAATCTAGAGTGGGTGAGTGGGGACAAAGAGAATGCAAATTTATTAAAATCCCTTTTCAGCTCTATGTATACAAAGGAGCATGGGGGAGCTCATGTCCATAATGGGGATGATATTGCCCCAAATTATCCACAGTGGCTAAAAGTTAATATGGTCCAGAATTATTTAGACAGAATAAAGGTGAATAAAGCACCTGGACCAGATGGCATCCACCCTCAGATCCTAAAATAATTGAGCTCTGTCATTTCATAGCCATTGTTTTTGATTTTTAGGAACTCTTTAATGGCTGGCGTAGTACCACTAGATTGGCATAAAGCCAATGTAGTGCCTACATTTAAAAAGACATCAAAGTCTTTACCAAGTAACTTTTATAGACCTGTTAGTTTAACCACTTAACAACCGCCCATTGCCGATAAACAGCTTCAGGGTGGTTGTTTAACTCTGAGAGGCCGTTAATTAACGGCCTCCCAGAATTCTGCTCTCGCGCCCCCTGGGGCACGCACACGAGAGCATCCGTGACCTCTCATCACGGATCACGGTAAACGGCCGCTCATCGCGGCCGTTTACCATGTGAGCGCTCCGTCAAATGACGGAGTGATCACTTGTAAACAAACCGGCTTTCATGTTATGACGCCGGTTCCTCCCTCCCCCTCTCTGTACCGATCGGTACAGCGGAGGGGAAAGAGATCGGTGTCCGCAGCGCTGTGGACTGCATCTGCAGTGCCCACATCGCTGCTCACCAAATTTAACCCCTCCATACCCTGGCAATACCAGCTAATACTGTGCAATACCCCCCAATACTGTGCAATACCCCCCAATACCCCCCCAGTACTCTGCAATACCCCCCAATACTCTGCAATACCCGCCAATACTCTGCAATACCCGCCAATACTCTCCAATACCCGCCCAATACTCTCCAATACCCGCCCAATACTCTCCAATACCCACCCAATACTCTGCAATACCCGCCAATACTTTGCAATACCCGCCAATACTCTGCAATACCCGCCAATACTCTGCAATACCCCGCCAATACTCTGCAATACCCCGCCAATACTCTGCAATACCCCGCCAATACTCTGCAATACCCCGCCAATACTCTGCAATACCCAGCCAATACTCTGCAATACCCAGCCATACTTGGAGATACCCTGCAATACCCAGCCATAGACACCCCCCCCCCTCACCGCCCTCCGGTGCTTCTACCAACTCGCCAATGCAATCAAAGCCAGCATTTTTTTAATTTTTATTTCAGGCTTCCCACCCTAGAGGTGAGATGTGGGGTCCTATTTGCCCCCCAGATCTCAGATTTAAAGAGCCCCTGTCCCCATGTGCTCGCATGCAGAAGCGAACGCATACGTAAGCCCTGCCCACACATGAAAACGGTGTTTAAACCACACATGTGAGGTATCGCCGTGAACGTTAGAGCAATAATTCTAGCCCTAGACCTCCTCTGTAACTCAAAACATGTAACCAGTAAAAAAAAATTTAAGCGTCGCCTATGGGGATTTTTAAGTAGCGACGTTTGGCACCATTCCACGGGCATGTGCAATTTTGAAGAGTGACATGTTCGATATCTATTTACTCAGCATAACTTCATCTTTCACTTTATGCAAAAATTGGGCTAACTTTACTGTTTTTTTTTTTTTAAGCACAAAACAGTTTTTTCCCCCAAAAAAACGCCTTCGAAAAATTGCTGCGCAAATACCGTGTGAGATAAAAATTTGCAACGACCACCATTGTATTCTCTAGGGTCTTTGCTAAAAAAAATATATAATGTTTTGGGGTTCTATGTAATTTTCTAGCAAATAAATGATGATTTTTACATGTAGGAGAGAAATGTCAGAATTGTCCTGGGTGCTCCAGAACACCTGATGGCGCTCCCTGCATGTTGGGCCTCTGTATGTGGCCAGGCTGTGTAAAAATCTCACACATGTGGTATCGACGTACTCGGGTGTAATAGCAGAATGTGTTTTGGGGTGTAATTTGTGGTATGCATATACTGTGTGTGAGAAATAAACTGATAATATGAAAATTTTGTGGAAAAAAAAAAATCTTGATTTTGCAAAGAATTGTGGGAAAAAAATGACAACTTCAAAAAACTCATCATGCCTCTTACTAAATACCTTGGAAGGTCTTCTTTCCAGAAAGGGGTCATTTGGGGGTATTTGTAATTTTATGGCATGTTAGGGTCTCAAGAATTGAAATAGGCCGTCAGTCCTTCAGGTGTGATCAATTTTCAGATATTGGCACCATGGCTTGTGGACTCTATAACTTTCACAAAGACCAAATAATATCCACCAATTTGTACTTATTTTTACCAAAGATATGTGGTGGTATAAATTTTGGCCAAAATTTATGAAGAAAAATTACTAATCTGCTAAATTTTATAACAGAAACAAAGAAAAATTCATTTTTTTACAGAATTTTCGGTCTTTTTTCTTTTATAGTACAAAAAATAAAAAACCCAGCGGTGATTAAATACCACCAAAAGAAAGCTCTATTTGTGTGAAAAAAGGACAAAAATTTCATATGGGTACTGTGTTGCATGACTGAGTAATTGTCATTCAAAATGTGAGAGCACCAAAAGCTGAAAATTGGTCTGGTTATTAAGGGTGTTTAAGTGCCCAGTGGTCAAGTGGTTAACTTCAATAGTTGGCAAGACACTGGAGAATTTAATAAAAGATTTAATAAAATAAAAGACCACATAGATGAGTTCTTGCTGAGGAAAAAAAAATATTTTAAGCAACAAACAGCATGGATTCATGAGAGACAGACTTTGTCAGGCAAATCTGATTTCATTTTATGAGGAGGTAAGTAAAAGCTTAGACAAAGAAGTCACTGTGGACGTAGTATAAATGGATTTTGCAAAAGCGTTTGACACAGTTCACTACACACGGGTAATGTGTAAGGTCTATAGGCCTGGAAAAATCAGTTTGTAATTGGATAGAAAACTGGCTAAAAGACCATATTCACAGTAGTGGTTAATGATTTATAATCTGAATGGTCTAGGGTTGTCAGGGGTGTACCTTAAGGTTCATTGTTGGGACCCTTACTTTTTAATATTTATAAATGATATAGGGTCTGGGATTAAAAGTACAATTTCAGTCTTTGCAGTTGACACCAAGCTATGCAGTGGAATAATGTCTTTACAGGATGTCTCCAATTTACAAGCCAACCTCAATGCACTGTTTAAATGGGCAACTATGTGGCAAATGAGGTTTAATGTTAATAAATGTAAAGTTATGCATTTGGGGGCTTAGAATATGCATGTATCATACATAGGGAGAGAGTACAACTGTGGAGAATGATCTGGGTATTCTGGTAGATCATAAGCTTCATAATGGCAACAATGCCAAGCAGTGGTTTCCAAAGCAAGCTAAAATCCTTTCTTGTATTAAGAGAGTTTTGGACTCCAGAGAAAAAAAATGTAATTTTGCCCCTGTAAAAATCATTAGTAAGACCTCATTTGGAATATGAAGTTCACTTTTGGTCACCAGTTCATAAAAAGGATATTGGGAGACTGGAGAAAATGCAGAAAGGAGCAACCAAACTGATAAGAGGCATAGAGGACCTCGGCTATAAGGAGAGATTAGAGGAACTGAATTTATTCTCTCTTGAGAAGAGGAGATTGAGGGGAACATATAATGAACTGAGTTATTCACTTTAAGGTCATCACATAGGCCAACTCTGTATGTCTAGAATAAACGAGATTTAATGTCCAAATACTGAAAGGTTTCTTCACAGTAAGAGCTGTGAAAATGTGGAATAGACTCCCTCAATAGGTGGTTCTGTCCAGCTCAGTGAATTGCTTTAAATGGGGCCTGGATTCTTTCCTAAATGTACATAATATGACTGGATATTAACATTTATAGGTAAAGTTTATCCAGGGAATATCCAATTGTCTCTTGGGGGATCAGGAAGGAATTATTTCCCCTGCTGGAGCAAATTGGATCATGCTTTGCTGTTTTTTTTTGCCTTCCTCTGGATCAACTGTGGGTATATAATTGTGTATATATGATTGTTTTCGTTTTTATTGGTTGAACTAGATGGATTTGTGTCTTTCAACCAGATTATGTAACTATAAGCCAAGCTATGCACAACGTGGCAAACAGTATACATGGCCAGATTTTGAGAGAGGGAGGGGCTTAAATGAGGATCATTAAACTGAATCTGTAGCTAGTTTCTCTATACACTGCATACATATAACAGACCTTGTACCCACAAAGTATTCCAAATTACTGTGCCACAACTGACAGCCTCCCAGACACAAATGAGCCTCAGGACAAAATATAATTTTTAAAACAATTTACGTTTCTATTACATATGCTTTTTTGCACACACAAAGGATATAATTTAGTCTGACTGAGGCAAACATGTTATACTTACCTACACTGTGCAGCTTGTTTTGCACAGAGTGGTCCCGAACCTGGTCTTCTGGGGTCCCTCGGCAGCTGTCTCAGCTTCCTCCTGCAAGTACTTCTCACGTTCATGCAAGCTCCCTCGCATGGTGAGAAGCACATGCAGGCGTGCTCCCGTGATACAGCTGGTGGCTATAACTGCTAGCTGTATGACTCGGCCCTGCCCCCGGCGTGCCGCATCATTGGATGTGATTGACAGCAGCGCAAGCCAATGGCTGCGCTGCTTTCAATCCATCCACTCTAGCCATAAATAGTCCCCAACCCGGCGCCATTTACATGCGCCAGCTGCGTGTGAGGTCATCGGGCCTGATCTCCCGCATTGCGCACGTACGAACAATCACGCACAAGTGTGCGTGCCGGAACTGCAGCCAAAGGGCACAACGATAGCCCAAGTTGCGACTGCACTAGTGTGAGGCATTCCCAGAGGACCTCAGGCTCAGCTCCCAGCTCCAAGGAGACCACACATCCACCAAAGGGAAAAAGAGAAAGGGTGCACCCGACACGCTGCTGCAGTGCAAACGGGTCTTAAAACGTCAGTGCTCACAACAGATACAAACACAATTGTTGCAAAAGCATTTACTTGTAACAAACATAGAAGATGGAAATCATTAATCATGATTAAATCCATGAATAAAAACAATAATATAATACAATTATACATAAACAGAAACATAGACCCTGCTATCCACCCAATGAATTAGTGATGGCTAAACTTTTTTGGGGGGGGGGGGGGTGACAAACAAGGTCCACCCGCACTAACCTCTCCATGGCTTCCTCAGTTTCTCCTCCCTGCCAACACGATCCACCCCGATTGGCCAGGAGGAGATATTTAGATACCATCCAATCCAATCTGCTAGATGAATGGGGAATGTGATCCCCATCCATCTGTTTTTAGCAAACCAGATCGGATGCAGGTGGGTGCGAACACATGTCCATTTACATCAGCTTCTCCATAAAGAAAAATAGGTGGTTCGATTGGGCCTGCCTGAAAAACAGAAAGGCAGACCCATCCAGTCTGCTTGTGTGAAAGGGGCCTAAGGCCTTGTTCAAACAGAGCATACATAGCATACCTTTACAGGGATGCACAGGTGTTCAGTGCATCTCTGTGAAGGCAGTCCCATTGATGTAATTTGTGATGTAGCAACTGCATGAACAGATCCGTTGCTCCAAATTTTTCATCCATGTAGGTCTGCATGCATGTCCCTGAGCTCACACTGTCTGCGTTCGGGGTCATGTACCCACACGGATGTGAGATTGGGAACAGCAACTATGCCTGTGCAGCCTTTGCATCCAAATTTACATTAATGGAACTGCCTCTATGGGGATGCACGGAACAGAATGCCTGTGCATTCCTGTGAGGGTAAACATGGCCCTCCATGGGTGTACACTTTAGTATGCCACATGTGGACGATGCTTTAGTAGTAATTTAGCCAGAATTTTGTAAGTTATGGTTTTATGTGCACTGTTTTTTCGTGAAAATAGCTATTTTTTGTAAAAATAGCGATATGAACATTTGCGCAATTATTGCGGGGCCCACAAAATCAGTAGCACTTTTTTTTATTCTATGGGTCATGTGCTTTCAGAAAATGTCTAGTTTGAGGGTGTCTTTTCAAATTGTTTTTATTTACAGTTTTGCGTGCCTTCAGGTTTCACCATTTCACAAAAAGATGCAATTTAAAATGTACAAATATTTGTTGTTTACTAACTCAATACAGTTTTAATATTGTAGGGCCTTAAAAATCAGTAGCACCTTCTTTTTATTCTACTGGTCCTATGCTTTTAGAAAATATATGGTTTGGGGAGTCTATAACAAACTCTGAAACCTGGAAGGGAACAATGAAAACCTTCAGACTTTTACAGCAATGTGGTTATTTCCATTTTTGCGTACTTTCAGTTTTAACCATTTTGTAAAAAGGTGCAATTAAAAAATTACAAATATTTTTTATGTATTAGCTCAATACGCGTTAAGCTTTTATATTTAGCAGGAATTTACTGTTTTTTTTTATCCGCTAAAAATTATTTTAGAAAATGTTTTTCGCAAATATATTGTTTAATAAATATTTGCGCAAATATCGTTGTGCCTTAACAATCAGAAGTACCTTATTTTTATACTACTGGTCCTATGCTTTAAGAAAAAATGTGATTTGGGGGGTCTTAGACTCTGGAAGCTGTAAGGGAACAATGAAAACCTTCAGATATTTAGAGAATCGTGTTTATTTATCATTCATGTTTGTGTACATTCAAATTCTACCATTTTGCAAAATGGCGTAATTTAAAAATGATAAATATTTATTAACTCAATACAGGTTAAGCTTTTATCTTTAGTAGGAATCTAGCAGGTGGGCACAACTTACGTATGTGTTTGCTTCTGCGTGTGAGCACACAAGAACAGGGTTACTTTACTTTTTTTTATATTGTTAATTGTACTTTTATTTTTCTAGTTTGACACTTTTTTTTTTATCACTTTTATTTCTATTACAAGGAATGTTAACATCCCTTGTAATAGGAATAAGCATGAAAGGTTGTCTTTACAGGGAGATATGGGGGTCAATAAATCTTACCACTAAACTGGGAAGCCTGAAATAAAAAAATAAAAAAAACTTTCTCAGCCCAGGCGGCGCCATTTTTCTTGAATGCCATCCGAACGATCATAGAGACTCCGGAGACCATCTGGTCTGCCAGAAATCTCTATGGTCAGCATCCGGGGCGGCAAATCCCTTCTCTGGTTTGCCGATGGCAGCGACGAGCCTCGGAGAAGCCACGGAGGGCAGCGGTAGGGGAGAAGTCCCCTCTCACCCCCGTAAGAATGATTGAGCGACTGAACAGCCGCTATGATTGTCCTTATGGTGTAGGGAATCGCTGGCTGAAAAAGAAGATTTCTGGATGATGTCTGTAACTGCAGTCATTATTCGGATATCACTGCATGAAGTCAAGGATGTCATATGATGGCAGGAAGCGGTTAAAGTATATTTTTTTGCATATAAAGTTCTATAGACATCCTATTATTCCAAAAGCACCATCTAAAGGACCCTTGGAAGAATTTAGTAAAGTAGGTAAGACAATTTTCTGTTATGGTTTTTAAAATATTAATCAACCAGTGACTCATCCAAGACCCTAATCCGCTGCTGACCGGATTTCCCTTTTGAATGTAAACAAAAGTGCGGGATTGCTGGTTATGTTATTACACAAATGTGTTATTTGCCATATTTGGACAATTACGGGAATCTTCCTGCTGGCATCTAAATGACATGAGTTTTATATTAAGGCAATCAAAGCTGCTATCAGGCTGAAAGCTCCAATATATAGACACTCCAGCTGCCATACCTCCATGCAACAAATCATTTCTGTCATGTACATTGTTCTATGGAGACATCACATAATTTGAAAGGGTGTCTATGACCTTTTTTATGAATTCCAGGGCCTATTTATATAAGGGGACAGGCACCAGCCACCAATATGAAAGGGGATAACTAAAGGAAAAGATGTTTGTATGTGATGGGACTGAAAACCATGACAGAAACAATAGAGTTCAGATGAGGGCCTGGGATTACTAAGCAAAGAATGTTAGTTATGTTAAATTGTAAATGTGATTTTTCAACTTTTTGTAAAATTTTTTAAAAACTTTTTTTATTTTCTTAACAAACACAAAACAATACAAACTCACAATGGCACAGCCAACATCTGGCTATTAACAGGGAAGAGACTCACACAGGGATCACAAGGTATGGTTACAGTAGACTATCTACGACTACCATCGTATAACAACAACAACAAAATGCTGTCATGGCTCCTGCCCTATGGGTGGACTCACACTGAGCTAGCACACCTAGAGTAACCCGCTAACCCTGGTTGGTCTATTAGGATGTTAAGGAGAGCATCATGTATCAGAGAGGTCACCTAATTTGTTGCAGCAGTGGATGGTTCCGCTAACCACTTACTCCAGACTCTGTCATGTTTTTTTCAGACAATGTGTATAGGTGTCCCTGTGAAGGGATATCACATTGTTAACAAGTGTTTTCCATGAGCCTATAGAGGGAGGAGTCTTTCGCTTCCAGCATAGAACAATGGATTTCCTGGCATAGATCAGCAGGAGACCCAACAAGGTTCTCTCAGCCACTCTGGGCACCAAGTCCTCCACCAGCCCCAGCAGGAATATTCTTGGGAAAGGAGCAATAGAGATACTTAGCAGATCATTCACCTCTGAAAGAATTTGTGACCAGAAACCTGTAATTAACGGGCAGGACCAAAAGATGTTAAGTCCCCGGGGGGAATGGTCACAACGCCAGCACCCCGGGGAGAGAGAAGACCTCATCTTGTGCACCCAAGCGGGAGTAAGATATGCCCTATGGACAATCTTGTATTGAATGAGGCTGTCTCTCAAGGAAACCAATATTTAAAATGGGAAGTCCCAAACATCCTCCCAGTCCTCAAAGTCCATCTCAGGAAGATCCCGGCCCCATTGTTGATGGAGCCTGGACAGCTCAAGAGAAGAGACCCGGAGGAGATGTGCATATAGCACTGAGGTGAGTTTTTCGGTACAATCAAAACGCGAAATCTGCTCCAGGTCGGATTGCACCATCTGCCTTTTACGTGGAGGGAACTGAGCCCTGAAAGCATGGGACAACTGTATATATCTGAATTTGTGCGAGAGCGGGACATTGTGGTGAGACATTAAGTGATCAAAGGAGAATATCGTTAGGTCTGCAGTGGTACCTGGCCCATATCACAAGGTCTGGAATCTCGAGAAAGTGTTGTAGGTTGGGATTGTTCCAGAGCAGTGCGTTCGAGGACACATCAGTCAGAGGATACTTTTCACAGGTCAGACCTTCTCTCCAGGCCCTAAGGGTGGTACGCGTGGAAGGGTTTGGGTCGTATGGAGCCTTTGGACCCCGCAAAAGGAGAACATTTTAACACTGCCTTTGTTTATAAACATACAGTGCATCTGGAAAGTATTCACATCGCTTGAGTTTTTGCACATTTTGTTACATTACAGCCTTATTTCAAAATTGATTAAATTCATTATTGTCCTCAAAATTCTACAAACAATACCCCATAATGACAACGTGCAAGTAGTATATTTGACATCTTTGTTAATATATATAAAAAAAAAAAAAAAAAAAAAAAAAAAAAGTATTCACAACCTTTGCCATGACACTCAGAACTGAGCTCAGGTGCATCCTGTTTCCACTGACCATCCTTGAGATGTCTTTACAACTTGATTGGAGTCCACCTGTGGTGAATTCAGTTGAGTGGACATGATTTGGAAAGGCACACACCTGTCTATATAAATCCCACAGTTAACAGTGCATGTCAGAGCACAAACCAAGCCGTGAAGTCCAAGGAATTGTCTGTAGACCTCCGAGACAGGATTGTATCGAGGCACATATCTGGGGAAGAGTACAGAAACATTTCTGCAGCCTTGAAGGTACCAATGAGCACAGTGGCCTCCATAATCCGTAAATGGAAGAAGGTTTTAACCACCAGGACTCTAACTAGAGTGAGCCACCCGGTCAAACTGAGCGATCAGGGGAGAAGGGCCTTGGGGAGCTGACCAAGAACCCGATGATCACTCTGACAGAGCTCCAGCTATTCTCTGTGGAGAGAGGAGAACCTTCCAGAAGAACAACCATCTCTGTAGCACTCCACCAATCAGACCTGTATTGTAGAGTAGTCAGACAGAAGCCACTCCTCAGTAAAAGGCACATGACAAGCCCGTGAGGAGTTTGCCAAAAGGCACTTGAAGGACTCTTAGACCATGAGAAACAAAATTCTCTGGTCTGATGAAACAAATATTGAACTCTTTGGCCTCAATGGCAAGCGTCCTGTCTGGAGGAAACCAAGCACCACTCATCACGTGGCCAATACCATCCCTACAGTGAAGTATGGGGAGACTAGTCACGATCGAGAAAAAGGCGAATGCGGCAATGTACTGAGACATCCTTGATGAAAACCTTTTCTAGAGCGCTCTGGACCTCGGACTGGAGCGAAGGTTCATCTTCCAACAGGACACACAAGATAACATAGGAGTGGGTATGGGACAACTCTGTGAGTGTCCTTGTGTGGCTTAGCCAGAGACCAGACTTGAACCAGATTGAACATTTCTGGAGCGATCCCACCTAATGGAGCTTGAGAGGTCCTGCAAAGAAGAATGGGAGAAACTGCCTAAAAATAGGTGTGGCAAGCTTGTAGCATCATGCTCAAAAAGACTTGAGGCTGTAATTGGTGCCAAAGATTGTTTCAACAAAGTATTGAACAAAGACTGTGAATACTTATGTACATGTCTTTTTTTTTTTATAAATTTGCAAAGATTTCAAACAAACTTCTTTCACATTGAATAAAATAATGCATTTAATCCATTTTTGAATAAGGCTGTAACATAAATGTGGAAAAAGTGAAGCGATGTGAATATTTTCCGGGTTTGCACTGTACAGCAGTCTCCTCTCTCTCGATTAAGGATGAGCTCAGGTGTGTTTGCAACCCGCACATGCAAAGCCCGCCAGGAAGTCGGCACTGCACATGGCTAATTGCAAGCAGTGAGACATTTAGCTGATCCGCGGCTGCAGAGATCAAGAAATGTCTCACTGGCTGTGATTAACGCTGTGCAGTGCCAACTTACTGGCGGGCTCTGCACGTGCGGGTTTCGAACATGCCTGAGCTCATTCTTACTCTCAATTGTGAAGGGTAAGGAAGCACTACATGTTTGTAAACACAGAAGGAACGAGAATTGTAGCAGATCGAGGCTGGGGGTTTTTAAAATGCCATTGATCAACATTGATTGTGGGATTGTTTTTCTACAGCTGGAGCAGGGTAATTTTACCATTGATGAGTTGGAGGTGGGAATTTTTATGCTACTAATCATTATGCTTGGGGGTGAGGGGATTTGGTGCAACATAGCCACACCCATTTTTTTCTTGAACATCTGTTCAATGTAATGGCAACCTAAACTTTTATGCCAGGCAGCAACTCAAATCCTTGCTTGGTAGAAAAATTTACAACACTCTAAGTTATTGCCCTGCCTGGTGTGCCTACAGTGTCTACCGTGATGGTTAATGTCTCAGCAGACAGAGTTTAAGATGTTCAGCAGTATTCTAAGAACATTGTGTAAACTGTAGGTTCACACAAGTTATATGTTATTTATGAGTGGAGCCATTTTCTTCAATATTTCTTCTGCACACCCAGCAGATTCCCAGAAAAGTATACAAAACTGTCAAGCAGTTTAAATCTCCAGCATCTATCAGGAACTGTAGTGTCAGTTTTGGATGGCCTGACCCTTTAACCATCACGCATGGGTTTTCATGTAGGGCTTGTTCACACTGGAACATGGTGCGGGAAAATATGTGTCCTGTGTGTGTTTCCTGCACTGCATTCAAAATGCACAAGGTGTTTTATCCACTGCGGGTGTTAATATAACACCCCAAATGTAGATCACAAATGCAGTCGGTTTGCCTGGACTGGAACGCATGGTAATGCAGTACCATGCTGTGCATTTTTGAAAAGTAGTGCATGTACTACTTTTGGTGCGATTTCAGCCCATTCATATGAATGGGATGAAAATTGTATTGCACTGGTTTGTATTTGTGTGTCTGTGTGATTTAGGTATGAACCGGCTCTTCATGTAGAAATAAATTGTCACTGGCGTATGCTGGTGTATGTGTGTGTTTGTTACTATATATATATATATATATATATATATACAGTAAGTGCATTTTAAACTGGGAGGTCTTTTGTTGTTTATCTGCCGATTAAAACCATATAAAAAAATACACAAAACATGGTATGTGTGTATGTACGCTGATAGCAATACAGATAAATAATACAAAAAAAAAAATACACCACGCTCAGTAACTATTAACAATACACAAATTAATTAAATTGGTGCATCACAGTCCAATAATAGCGTATTTCATTTCATATATAAGTCCTGTAAATTACTGCTCATGTTCTATGAACAGTAATTCCAGTGTTCCCCTTCAACTGTGCTCAAGGTACCCCACCGCAATGTTTGACCACCTATCTCTAGTGCAGTCAGCTGCGCTTTTAGATGAATGTTCCCCTGAATAGTGTAACTGCCTTTGGGACATTGCGATCCTTCTTCCTGAGATAGTGGTTTGAAGCAGAGGTCAAAAAGAGGGGGGACTCCTAGCGTAAAACCGTCAATTAAAATGTATTTTGCATAAGGGATAAAAAATTCACACTCAAATTATTCAGTGCCCATAAACCTGGCACCCGGTGTGTACAACATACAAAGCTAACGGATTCCTGACCAGCATTTGCTATGCTCCTCACAATGAGGCTTGGTTTGGTTCCCAGGAATGACGTAAGCGGAATAGTGCGATGCGCTATTTTGATTAATTTGTATATATTATTTATAGCTGAATACTGAGCGAGGTGTTTTTTTTCGTATTTATAATCAAAATAATCATCACAGATAATGATGAAGCTTGTGACGCAATTTCAATAATAATATTTTTGAAAAATATCATAAAAGTCAAATCATGGATTTTGTGTGAGTCTTTTGAACAATCTAATTGAGCATATTTAACAAAGAAACTTCTGTCACATAACAGGATAAAAAATTTAGTTCAGTTGGAAAACAGATTTCTGTCCAGTAAGACTAAGGATCCTTTCGGATCCGTGATGGTCCGCCCCGTGAACATCTGCTTGCTCAGCGGGGATCGCTCCATTGATCCCTGCTGAGCCGGGGGATGACAGGGCGGTCCCTGCACACTGTGTAGGGACCGCCCTGTCATATCTCTGCTCTCCCCTATGGGGGGATCGGATGAACACCTACCGTCTGTCTGTGTTCATCTGATCCGCTCTGCAGACGGATAGAAATATAGGATTTTCCTCCGTCTGCAGAATCGGACCATAGCAGGGACGGATGATATCGGGTGTCAGCGGATGAACATCTATCCCCATAGGGATGCATGTATGTCCGTATTTCATCCGAAAATGGATGGATGAAATACGGACGTACTGTCCGCACGTGTAAAAGGTGCCTTACACTCACAATTGAAAATGGTTGTCTGGGTTTTCATAATATTTAGGCCTTGTACACTGCAGCTGCTAAACTCACATTTAGGAGCAGTTGGACATTTTTTTAGCAGCCTCTGAACTCTCCTTGATGTTATCCTATGTGTACATGTATTCTCAATCGTTTATAATAGTTTAGAGGCAGTTGGGTCTACCAACCTTTTTTTGAAAGCAAATAAATCACGTTCAGGATGGTAGTTTACCGGCATTTGATATTCCAAATGTATGTATCTGCTTGTAAACATTACACTTAGTTGCACTAACTTGGTGTTGTGGGATTTCATTGTTCCATTTTAGATTAAACAGACTAATGCATATAAACAGTGTGGCTATACGTGCAGGACTAAAACTAAAAACAGCAGATCTCTCCCACTTTATTCCAGACATCATCAAACAATAGTGTTGGGCTATAACTGGCAACTAGTTGATCTTCAAACAGTTAAAAGTGCTGATCAGGGCAGATTTCTATCATTGTAGCATGTAGGCTGCAACATTTGTTGTCCAAAAATGAATGTCTCTGCTAAGATCACCCTTTTTTTTTCTCAATGCAACATTTCTGGGTTTAGTAATCTTAGCTTTTCTTAGAGCAGGGGTCTCCAAACTTTCTAAAAAAAAAGGGCCAGTTTTCTGTCCTTCAGATTTTAGGAGGACCGGACTGTGGCCAGTGGGAGTAGAAAAGAACCCGACATCAGTGGGGAAAAATATCACCCCGTTTTCTTTTTCAGGGAGAGTAATTGTGCCCCATTATTGGTGTAACCGGGAGGAATTGTGCCCCATTGCTGATATCATTGGGCTCCATCGTTGGTGTCATTCAGAGGAATTGTGCCCCATCACTAATGTTATTGGGCCCCATTGTTGGTGTCAGTGGGAGAGATTTTGCCCCATCGTTGGTGTCATTGGGAGGAAATGTGGCCCATTTATTGGTGTCAGTGAGGGGGAATTGTGCCCCATTGTTGGTATTAGTGGATGAAGTAGTGCAAACGAAAGATAATAGCAAGCAGCGTGTCGCAGTTTGGAGACCACTGGCTTACAGTGTTATCACAATGAGTAAAATGGCGAGAATCGAATAACATTTGACCCTTTAGACTTCCATTTGGTTTACAGCAAAGTTTGAAAGCTTCATATTTCGAACAAGATTTGCTAATAGTCTGCCAACTGCACCCAAGCCAATTTGTTCATCCCTACTGCTAAGTGTAAAACAGTTACAAATAATTCCTGTCAGGTTTTTACTGCTATCCATGGCTAACTCCATTAGAGAGATTTTCCTTCAATTTTTGTCCTACTGATCATGTTTTGCCACACAGGAAGTGGAGGTAACTTTTCTTTTTTTTTGTAGGCTAGAGGAAGGCTGGAACCCCTTTTGGATTTTTACTTTTGTCACTGACCTTGTTGCAAATTATCTTTTATTTCCTGTTTGAGAAGACTTTTGTCAACAGGACAGGAAGGGACAGAAAATCCCTTTTAATGGCATCCCCAATTACAGTAAAATTCCAACAAGAATACTGATAATGCCCCACTGGGCTAGTAGCGCCCAGTTAATTCAAGAAAACCCTGCCATGAGACCTGAGGATTTGCCTCAACCAGAGATGACATTGCATATCACAGTGACTGACATGAACCATGTCTAGGACTGAATTAGGTGTTATGAATTGCATGATCTTAAAGTGAAACGTCACTCTCCCAATCAACTGATTGTTTTTTAACCTCATGCTGCTAGCATTAGTTAACCACTTGCCGACCGCCGCACGACGATGTACGTCGACAGAATGGCACGGGCAGGCATATGGGCGTACATGTACGTCCCTGCCTTCCCGCGGGTGGGGGGCCCGATCGGCGGTCGGTTTTCGTTCAGAAGCGATCTGGGATGAGGGGGCGGCCATTCATTCATGGCCACCCCCTCTCGATCGCTCCTGACGAATGGAAGTGAGGCGTGACATCACTTCCTCTCCTGTAATGTAAACACAGGAGAGGAAGTGATGTAATCTCTCCTCTGTGTCGGTATTTTTCGTTCCGGCACCGAGGAGAGAGGATCGGTGAGTTGCACCAACACGACACTTCACAGTAGAACATGCCAGGCACACTCACACCCCCCCCTTCACCCCCCGATCACCCCCCCAATCACCCCTGCCCCCCCAGTCACAGTGACACCAATAGCATTATTTTTTTTTTTTTTTGCATTGGTGTCATTTGTGACTGTAATAACTGTTAGGGCAGTTAGGGTTAGCCCCCTTTAGCTCTAGGGTACCCCCCTAACCCCCCCAATAAAGGTTTAACCCCGTGATCACCCCCTGTCGCCAGTGTCACTAAGGCTGGGTTCACATTGCAGCGGTTTATGAGAACGGATGTGATTCGCACCGCACTGCAGTGCAAATCACATCCGATCTCTGTGCAATTCGAGTTCAGCCATACTGAATTTGCGCCGCACCCGCCGCAAATTCGCACGGGACCCTTTTTTTGGTCCGCAGCAGAATCGGATCGCATGGGTGTTCACACCATGCGATCCGAGTTTGCAGATCACACTGCGATATGCGAACTGATCTGGGGGTGTCATTAACAATTCACTGACACTACCAGCAGTTCGCATAGGGCAGTGTGAACTGCCGCCGGGAGGCATGCGATGCGGGAACCCGCCGCGGATCCGTGGCGTTCCCGCATCGCTCCAGTGTGAACCCAGCCTAATAAGCGATCGTTTTTCTGATCGCTGTATTAGTGTGACAGGTGACGCTAGTTAGGCAGGTAGGTATTTAGGTTCGCCGCAGCTTTTTATAGCGCCAGGGACCCCCATATACTACCGCATAAAGCCCCCTGATTGCCCCCTAGTTAACCCTTTCACCGGTGATCACCATATAACTGTTACAGGTGACGCTGGTTGGTTAGTTATTTTTTTATAGTTTCAGGGCACCCGCCATTTATTACCTAATAAAGGTTTAACCCCCTGATCACCCGGCGGGTGTCATTTGTGACTGTAATAACTGTTAGGGCAGTTAGGGTTAGCCCCCTTTAGTTCTAAGGTACCCCCCTAACCCCCCCAATAAAGGTTTAACCCCGTGATCACCCCCCCGTCGCCAGTGTCACTAAGGCTGGGTTCACATTGCAGCGGTTTATGAGAACGGATGTGATTTGCACCGCACTGCAGTGCAAATCACATCCGATCTCTGTGCGATTCGAGTTCAGCCATACAGATAGTATGGCTGAATTTGCGTCGCACCCGCCGCAAACTCGCACGGGACCCTTTTTTTGGTCCGCAGCAGAATCGGATCGCATGGGTGTTCACACCATGCGATCCGAGTTTGCAGATCGCACTGCGATATGCGAACTGATCTGGGGGTGTCATTAACATTTCACTGACACTCCCAGCAGTTCGCATAGGGCAGTGTGAACTGCCGCCGGGAGGCATGCGATGCGGGAACCCGCCGCGGATCCGTGGCGTTCCCGCATCGCTCCAGTGTGAACCCAGCCTAATAAGCGATCGTTTTTCTGATCGCTGTATTAGTGTCACAGGTGACGCTAGTTAGGCAGGTAGGTATTTAGGTTCGCCGCAGCTTTTTATAGCGCCAGGGACCCCCATATACTACCGCATAAAGCCCCCTGATTGCCCCCTAGTTAACCCTTTCACCAATGATCACCATATAACTGTTACAGGTGACGCTGGTTGGTTAGTTATTTTTTTATAATTTCAGGGCACCCGCCATTTATTACCTAGTCTCACTAGTGTACCCCTAAATTTAGGGGTGTCTACTTTCCAAAATGGGGTCAATTGGGGGGGGTTTGTGCCATCTTGGCATTTTATGACCTTCAAAACTGTAACGCCCTTAGAAAGCCTGAAGGCGGTGCTTGGTTTTCGGGGCCCCGTACGCGGCTAGGCTCCCAAAAAGTCCCACATATGTGATATCCCCGTACTCAGGAGAAGCAGCAGAATTAATTTTGGGGTGTCATTTCACATATGCCCATGGCATGCTTGAGCAATATATCATTTAGTGAAAACTTTGTGAAAAAAAAAAAAAAAGTTTGTAATTTTCCCGCAACTTGTGGCAAAATATAAAATATTCCATGGACTCAACATGCCTCTCAGCAAATAGCTTGGGGTGTCTACTTTCTAAAATGGGGTCATTTGTGGGGGTTTTGTGCCATCTTGGCATTTTATGGCCTTCAAAACTGTAATAGGTAGTGAGGGGTGAAGTCAAATATTTACGCCCTTAAAAAACCTGAAGGCGGTTCTTGGCTTTTGGGGCCCCGTACGCGGCTAGGCTCCCAAAAAGTCCCACATATGTGGTATCCCCGTACTCAGGAGAAGCAGCAGAATTTATTTTGGGGTGTCATTTCACATATGCCCATGGCATGTGTGAGCAATATATCATTTAGTGACAACTTTGTGAAAAAAAAATAAAAAAAAATTAAAGTTTGTAATTTTCCCACAACTTGTGGCAAAATATAAAATATTCCATGGACTCAACATGCCTCTCAGCAAATAGCGTGGGGTGTCTACTTTCTAAAATGGGGACATTTGTGGGGGTTTTGTGCCATCTTGGCATTTTATGGCCTTCAAAACTGTAATAGGTAGTGAGAAGTGAAATCAAAAATTTACGCCCTTAGAAAGCCTAAAGGCGGTGTTTGGTTTTCGGGGCCCCGTACGCGGCTAGGCTCCCAAAAAGTCCCACATATGTGGTATCCCCGTACTCAGGAGAAGCAGCAGAATTTATTTTGGGGTGTCATTTCACATATGCCCATAGCATGTGTGAGCAATATATCATTTAGTGACAACTTTGTGTAAAAAAAATTAAAACATTTTTTTTTGTCATTATTCAATCGCTTGAGGCAAAAAAATTAAATATTCAATGGGCTCAACATGCCACTTATCAATTTCCTTAGGGGGTCTACTTTCCAAAATGGGGTCATTTGGGGGGGTTTTGTACTGCCCTGCCATTTTAGCACCTCAAGAAATGAGATAGGCAGTCGTAAACAAAAACAAATTCCAGAAAACGTACCTTAGTTTGTAGATGTGACAACTTTTGCGCAAACCAATAAATATACAGTTATTGACTTTTTTTTTACCAAAGACATGTGGCTGAATACATTTTGGCCTAAATGTATGACTAAAATTGAGTTTATTGGATTTTTCTAATAAAAAGTAGAAAATATCATTTTTTTTTCAAAATTTGCGGTCTTTTTACGTTTATATCGCAAAAAATAAAAATCGCAGAGGCAATCAAATACCATCAAAAGAAAGCTCTATTTGTGGGAAGAAAAGGACGCAAATTTTGTTTGGGTACAACATTGCATGGCCGCACAATTACCAGTTAAAGCAGCGCAGTGCCAAATTGTAAAAAGACCTCTGGTCATTGACCAGCAAAATGGTCCGGTCTGAAAGTGGTTAAAGTGGAAGTCCAGTCAAAAATGAAAATTTTCCTATTAATAGTATGTTAAATACCGTTATCTTTGATATTATTCATTTTCTGGCTAGCTGATTGATTAGCTTAGAACGTCTAAGCTAAGACAGACAATCAGCTTCTTCCTGTTCTTCAGGGACAACTCTATTTCCCTTTATCTGAATTTAGTAAGCTTTCTTTCACTTCCTGAAAAAGGTTGTCAGTGGTTCTTAGACAGACATGCCCAGACCTGCCCAGCACCACCCCGTCATTCCTATCCTTCACAGAACATAATCTCCTCCGATCTTCATAGCCTCATTCTGTCTGGCAGGGAAGGGGAGGGAGGACAGTCTTTGGAAGTATAATCTCACTCCCCATTGTTCCAGCAGCACATAACACACACACTGTTTGTTAGAAACTGTAACATGGATTACAATGCAACATGATGTGGATGTAGAACTGCATAGTGTGGCACACGCTCAGCTGCTGTGGAAGGTGGAGGGAGCTTGGGAAGAAATATGAAAGAAATAAGGTTTAAAGGAACATTTTTGAAAGTTTGGAAGGATACAGATCAATTTATATTGCTCATTACATGTGAGTAATGAGTTTAAGGCTCTGTTTCCACTAGTGCGACTTTCATGCAACTTTAAACACAGTTGCATCGCAAGTCACGGCCCATTGATTTCAATGCCAAACGTTCCCATCTATGCGACCTTGAAAATCAGCAACTTTGAAAGGGTGACTGCACTACTGGGAATGGGTACCATTAAAATCAATGGGCTGTGACTTGCCATGCGACTTTATGTCCAAAGTCACATGACAAGTTATACTAGTGGAAACTGAGCCTTGGTGTACGTTTGCACTATTGTAGCCCCAAGGTTGCTTAATTTAAGTTGTGACTTTGATGCGACATTAGTGCAGCTTTGATCCAACTTTACACTCTCTGGATCAAAGTTGCATCAAGGTAGTGCAGGAACCTTTTCAAAGTCGGATAGATGGGAATGGGTGCCATTGAAAACAATGGTCTGTGACTTGTCATGCAACTTTGTGTCCAAAGTCGCAACTAGTGGAAACAAAGCCTTAGTGTGGTTACCTGTACTGTTCCTTTAGTGTAAAGTGATTGTAGACTTTGAGATGAGACCCCAGAGCACTTCCAACTACACTGACAGCCCCCCCCCCCCACGTGTCCAGTCCATCTCCTTTCTCCTGTGCACAGCTATACTGTATATGTGCACTGCATCTCTCCCCCCCCCCCCCCCCCATGTTGATTGGTCTTTTATTTTATTTATTAATTTTCTCATGAATGAGGATGTATAATGCATCCATACTGATGAGAGGACAGGAACCTATACGCCCCCTGGCTACACAGGAATAGTGTCCCTCCCTGGAACTGATGTCACTAGCACTAGCTTTCAGTGACCACACCCAGTGGCTGCTTTTAGGCTCAGAAGGAAGTAGAATTGATGTCATGTGACGGCACTGGACACTGCAAAATAAAGGTAGAAAAACTGGGATTTTTTCATTTTAAGGCATAAGGCTGAACTTAGCTCACATTAATGATTGCAGGGTGGAAATGTAAGGGTTAGGGTGGACTTCCACTTTAATAGGTAGGAAATTATATCATATTTACTTGTTTTAAACTTTTTTTACTTCCTGTGTTTTTTGCCTAGACAAATGATGCCGTACAGCTCATGAGTCTTCATGAGGGGAGGAGAGAAGGAGGGGTTTTCTCAGCTAAGCACACTCTCCTGCATGTATGCTTAAGCTAAGGGCAGATGGATTTCAGGAAGTAAATGCTACATGAATCATTTGCCATTACTCAAGATGGCCACGACCAGAAATGCTAGGGGGTTGTTGTTTTTCAAAGTGATTTCTAAAAGTAAAGCATGGCGATACGGATGGATGAAGGAGTTTGCTTTGAAGATTAAAAATGAATTTGTGTTTTTGGATTGTGGTGCTCATATGCAGTGAGGACCCACATTGATTCCTGAGAATACTGTAGTGTTTAGAAGCATTCACCTAAGTTACAACTATGCAATCACTACAAGGTGGGCGAGCTCAATAAATCTTGATAATTACTAGACCTTGTTCTATGACTGATAATTAGACCTTTGTGACAGGTAGATGGCCTTGCCGTCCACTTCAGCAGACCTTCAATACTTTGGCAAATTTTCCAGATATATAGATCTGTTACCAAGTATGTAGTGTCGCAGCTAGGCAAGTCATTTCCCCATCACTTTTGTTTTTCTGATTGACCACTTAACTGCAGTACTTCAACATATCTTCAACAAATAATTTTGTGTACTGAAAGTCAGTTATTCTGAAGAATCTCTCAGCAAAGTCCTCAAATTGGCAGCTAGCATGCCAGGTTTCTTTATGGTTGTCACAAGTGAACCTGAAATTCTCTAGCTGTAAAATCCTAAGGCTCTCATTAGTCATTCTACCCACTGAAACAACTGTTACAGTTAATATTGTCATCTTCTTGCCAGACAGCTCATTGGCAACTTCTGTCTAGGCTAGGTAAATGTTGAATGTCCTGGCATGATGAATTTTTGTTACATCTTTGACATACATTTGACATACATCCAACTTTGACATACATTCAAAAAATAAAAGATTCACAAAGCCAAATGATTAGTAGACGAAACTAATGTAATATATACTTATGTTGTCCAAAAAATTAAGTACAGTGAACATGGTTCATTGACGTCGGTATGTTAATGCAAATCAACTTTTTTTTTTTTTTTTTTTTTTATATTCAGCAATCCTTCTGCAAGTGTGTTGGAAATGATATACAAAATATATTGAGTATGTTTACTTTAACCACTTGAGACCCGCGCTATAGCCGAATGACGGCTACAGCGCGGACCTCCTTTGCTGGGACTATGGCGCGCTCTGTGATCGGCGAGTCTATGAGACTCGCCTGATCACCGATCCGAGCAAGGGGTCGATCCCGACCCCTTTTCACGTGATCAGCTGTCAGCCAATGACAGCTGATCATGTGATACAACGGAGCCGGCAATCGGCTATTATTCCTCCTCGAGCTGACAGCGCGAGGAGAAAAAAAAAGAGCCGATCACCGGCGGCCGTGATCGGGACATCAGTCCCGATCACGGCCAGCCCTGCCAGTGCCCAACTGCCCCCTGCCAGTGCCACCTCGATAAAAAATAAGTGCCCCCGTCAGTGCCACCCAGCAGTGCCCACAGTGCCACCCAGCAGTGCCCACAATCTGCCTCAACAAAGGTGCTGCACCCCAGTGCCACATATCCGTGCCCATCAGTGTCATCTACCAGTGCCCAGCAGTGCCACCTATCAGAGCCACCTATCAGTGCCCATCAGACCCATCTATCAGTGGTACCTATCAGTGCCCCTTAGTGCCACCCATCCGTGCCATCTTATCTGTGCCCATCTTTGCCCATCAGTGCTGCCTTATCTGTGCCCATCGGTGCCGCCTTATCTGTGCCTATTAGTGCCGCCTTAACTATGCCTATCAGTGCCCACCAGTGCAGCCTATCGGTGCCCACCAGTGCAGCCTATCAGTGCCGCCTCATCAGCGCACTTCAATGAAGGAGAAAAATGACCTGTTTGCAAAATTTAAATTAAACATGATTTTTTTTTTTGCATCTTTTTTTGTTTGTTTAGCAAAAAATAAAACTCCCAGCTGTAATTAAATACCACCAAAAGAAAGCTCTATTTGTGGGAAAAAAATGATAAAAATGTAATTTGGGTACAGTGTTGTATGCCCGCACAATTGTTATTCAAAGTGCATCAGCGCTGAAAGCTGAAAATTGGTCTGGGCAGGAGGGGGGTTTAAGTGCTCAGTAAGCAAGTAGTTAAAGTGTATGTAAAGCCATTATTTCTTTGTTTGGCGCGTGGTGAGGTTAGAACCTCTGTTGGGTTTTTATTGCTGACTGTGTTACCTCTATTTATTTATTACAGGTACTTGTATAGCCCCTCGTTGAATTCTTTCAAAAATATATAGTGTCATTTTTTCTAACAATTTAGAAAATGCAAATTGAGCAAACAGAAGAAAAACCTAAATCAAATCAATATTTTTTGCGACTACTTTTTGGCTTCAAAACCAACATCAATTCTTACACTTGCACACTGTGTACACTTGCACAAAGTAATTGAGTTTTTAGGATTAGAGACAGGTATGATTAACCAATTATACCAAGCAGGGGCTAATGATCATCAATTTCATATGTAGGTTGAAACTGTCATTACTGAAACAGGAACTTGCTGTGTAGGAGTCTTAAAACGAAGTGAGGAACAGCCAAACTCTGATACCAAGGTGAGGTTGTGGAAGTCGGTTTTATGCCACAGGTCATACACCATGACAGTACTGACCACACATGCTAGTTAACCCCTTCCCTCCGAGCGTATGCAGATGTGCGTACTCGGCATTCGGGGGGTATACCGGGATGATGCCCGCAGCTGCAGGCATCATCCTGGTATAGTTTTTCAGAGCCGGCGATCGGCTTTCCAGGTATAACAACCGATGCGGCTAAAAGCCACTTGGCTGTTATACCAGAGAAGCAGGAGGGGATATCCCCCTCCCCTGCCTCCCGCCACTCTTACCGGGGCACCCGTTCAATCAAACATCCACTGCATCTGGCGGCTAGGGAGAGACTGGCTTGAAGCCGTAAGTGGCTTCATTCCAGTCTCCTAATGAGTCATGACGTCACTTCCCGTTTACTCGGCTGCCAATGGCGCCAGTTTTTAAAAAAATACAGTGTTCAGAATCACCGAAAATGGTGATCTGAATACTTTGAAGTGTAAAGGAGGGATCGGGGGTCTTTTAGACCCCCGATCCCTCCATAAAGAGTACCTGTCACCGCCTATTTTCACAAGGGATGTTTACATTCCTTGTGACAGCAATAAAAGTGATCAAACATTTTTTTTCTTAAAAAACGATTTATTAATTTTAAAATAAATAAGAAAAATAAATTGAAAGTGCCCCCGTCGCGGCAAGCTCGCGCAGCAAAGGAAACACATACGTAAGTCGTGCCCGCATATGTAAACGGTGTTCAAATCACACATGTGAGGTATCGCCGCGATCATCAGAGCGAGAGCAATAGTTCTAGCCCTAGACCTCCTCTGTAACGCTAACCTGGTAACCGCCTATTGAGATTCTTAGGTACCGTAGTTTGTCGTCATTCCACGAGTGCGTGCAATTATAAAGCGTGACATGTTTGGTATCTATTTATTCGACGTAACATTATCTTTCACATTATGCAAAAAGATTGGGCTAATTTTACTGTTTCGTTTTTTTTAAATTCATGAAAGTGTCCCTTTTCCCAAAAAGTTGCGTTTAAAACACCACTGCACAAATACCGTGTGACCTCAAATATTACAACAATCGCCATTTTATTCTCTAGCGTCTCTGCTATAAAAAAATATATATATATAATGTTTGGGGGTTCCAAGTAATTTTATAGCAAAAAATATGGATTTTAACTTGTAAACACCAAATGTCAAAAATAGGCTTAGTCATGAAAGGTTTTACTGCATCAACGAGGTCTCTCCCAGGAAAATACTTCAAAGCAGGCTGGGGTTTCAAGAAGTGCTGTTCAAGTTCTTTTGAAAAGGCATAAAGAAATGGGCAACACAGAGGACTGTAGATGCAGTGGTCGGCTAAGGAAACTTTGACATCAGAAGATGTCCAGCAGTGCCATCAGCACAGAACTGGCAGAAATCAGTGTGACCCAGTTACAACCAACTACTGTATGGAGAAGCCTGGCCAGAAGTGGTCTTCATGGAAGAATTGCGGCGCCGTACCTTCACCCATGGGCGTCTGCACCAAATTCATACACACATGATCAAGACACTACAAGTGAGTTATTAAAAAAAAAAAAAACACATGTAGAATCTGCATTTGGTGTTAACAAAGGACAAATAAAATATATGATAAATGTATTTACTTTGGAATGTATGAACGTAAATATATACACATATATATATATATATATATATATATATATATATATATATTTAGAACTAAATAACTGTTATCATCCAAATTGGAAACTAAAACATATAAACTTTAACTGCAAATATCTGCACTCTTGCAATTTAGCAATCACATTTTTCAGAGTATTTTTTTTGTACAATTTTTGTTCACTGGTTAGTGATCTCGAAAAATAAACTGTAAACGTCTGTGGTCCTGTGCAAATTCCTCAATTACTTTGTCAATCAACTGTTGTTTGTTTTCAGCAATTTTTTCTCTATGTATGCTCATCATGCACAAACCAGATAAGCGATAATCTGCCATTGTCGATCTCAGCCTGGTTTTCACCATTCTCATTGTGCTGAAAGACCTTTCCACTGTACAAGTGGTCACTGGTAATGTGAGAGCAATGAGAATTGCTTGCTGGACTGACGGAAATAAATCTGTGTGGTTTAGCAAATCCAGAAATCCTTTGTCAAACTGCTCATCCTTCGTTGACCAGATCTCAAACCATGTGACTGTTTCAGCTTCCAGGTTTTCAATGCCGTAAATTTCTTTGTAGTCTGCAATATGGCATTTGTATTGCTCAAGTGACATTTTTGCCATTTGTTTTGGGTAAAGTGAGAACAGCCAAACCGGCTTTCTAATGATGCAATGATTAAGTCCATGTATGGCACATAGATAGACTGGCGATTAGTATTTTTCCACAGAAGAGGAACCAAAATTAGAATGATATACTTGCCTGCCACACTTTCTGGGAACGCAAAGTTTGATGTTCAATTTTTCTGCCATTGTTTGAACATTTGAAAAAATGTCCTTAAATTGTTCTTCTGCATTTTCTCTGTGATCGCGGAACACAGTGAGAAGATCTTGCACGTGATTATACACTTTGAGGACATCAAGCTGAACAGCTTGGAGAGCCTGGCTTACTTATTCCAATTTTGATGAGTAATTTGAAATGATGGTCAAGCAAAAGAGGAAGCTCACTGTGCTTGAAGAACATTGCAATTAATATGCATCCTGGCGTGTTTTCCCTGATGCTGTAGTGACCAGTAAGCTTAATTGATTAAAAATATCTTCAAAGTTTGAGCTAAAAATTTGAATGCTTTTGTATTTGGTTGTCCACCTTGTTTCACTCAGCAATGGCACATTAGGAATAAGAGATCTTCTTTTTGGACTCTCACGGAAAAAAAATTGATGATGGCTTTCACTGTACCAATAGAATTCCGTATATCAGGAACATCATTCAGATCATTAACCCTTTCCCGCCGAGCGTACGCACATCTGCGTACTCGGCTTCCGGGGGTTATACCGGGATGATGCCCGCACCTGCAGGCATCATCCCGGTACCGTTTTTTACAGCAGGCGATTGGCTATCCAGGCATAACAACCGATGCGGCTAAAAGCCGCTCGGCTGTTATGCCGGAGGAGCGGGAGGGGACGTCCCCCCCTCCCGCCGCCTCTCGCCGCTGTTACCGGTGCTCCCGCTCGATCGGGAGCACCGATTAAACATCCGTCGGCTCTGGCTGCTGGGGAGGAACTGGAACGAAGCCGTAATCGGCTTCGTTCCAGTCTCCTCATCGTAAACACGGAAGCGACGTCATGACGTCACTTCCCGTTTACTCGGCTGCCAATGGCGCCGGTTTTAAAAAAATATCCGGTATTCAGAATCGCCGTTTTCGGCGATCTGAATACATTGAAGTGTAAAGGAGGGGTGGGGGGTCTTTTAGACCCCCGATCCCTCCATAAAGAGTACCTGTCACCACCTATTACTGTCACAAGGGATGTTTACATTCCTTGTGACAGCAATAAAAGTGATCAAATTTTTTTTTTTTTTTTTTAAACAATTTAGTCATTTAAAAATAAATAAAATAAATAAAAAAATAAAAAAAAATTTTTCAAAGCGCCCGCCGTCCCCGCGAGCTCGCGAAGCAAAGAAAACGCATACGGAAGTCGCGCCCGCGTACGTAAACGGTGTTCAAGTCACACATGTGAGGTATCGCCGCGATCGTCAGAGCGAGAGCAATAATTCTAGCAGTAGACCTCCTCTGTAACGCTAACCTGGTAACCGTAAAAATTTTTTAAAGCGTCGCCTATTGAGATTTTTAGGTACCGTACTTTGTCGTCAATCTACAAGTGCGCGCAATTATAAAGTGTTACATGTTTGGTATCTATTTACTCGGCGTAACATTATCTTTCACATTTCGCAAAAAAATTGGGCTAATTTTACTGTTTTGTTTTTTTTTTATTCATGAAAGTGTCCCTTTTCCCAAAAAGTTGCGTTTAAAACACCACTGCGCAAATACCGTGTGACATAAAATATTGCAACAATCACCGTTTTATTCTCTAGAGCCTCTGCTAAAAAAATATATATAATGTTTGGGGGTTCCAAGTAATTTCCTAGCAAAAAATATGGATTTTAACTTGTAAACACCAAATTCCAAAAATAGGCTTAGTCATGAAAGGGTTAACAACCAAGCTGAGTTATGTGCAGCACAGTGAGCAAAAGCAGCTTTAGGATATTTTCTCATTATTATGGCTTGAATGCCACCTTCTTTTCCTGCCATTGTAAAGCATCCATCATATCCATGGCCATAGAGTTTTTCTAAGTTTAATCCAAATTTAGAACATGTATCCATAATCATATTTGCAATTGAGATGGTGTCCATTTCTTTTAACTAGTTGCTGTCCACTGGCTGTCAAATGACGGCCAGGCGGCGCAACTATTGTGGCGGGAGGCCGTCATATGATGGCCTCCTGTTTAAACAGGGAATGCGCACGATCGTGCGCGCACATCCCTGTTTCTTCGATGGCGGCATGTCACGGAGACACCGCTCGCCACCGAAGGGGGTGAACAGCCATTGGTTATGGCTGTTTACCACTTGATCGGCCGTGATGAAGTCACGGCCGATCACAGATGGTCACACCCCGACTGTGCACGGCGCATGCCCGCGATCGTGAGCGCGCTGCGCATGCACGTCGGTGGCGCCATGTTCCCCGGGAACACTGCTCGCCACCGACGCTGGTAAACAGCCATTGGCCGGCTGTTTACCCACGTGATCGTCTGTGATCCTTTCACAGCTGATCACTAAAATGTAAACAAACCGCGGTAACGATCGCGTGTGAGGAGGAGATTGTGGTAACATCTCGTTACCGCCTACAGTACACATGAAGCACACTGATTGCCCCCCCCCCAAAAAGAGGACCTGTCACCACCCCTCATATTACCTGTCAATCACAGTCCATCAGAGTACCTGTCACAGCCCATCAGAGTACCCAAGTACCTGTCACAATTCATCTGAGTACCCGAGTACCTGTCCCAGCCCATCTGAGTACCCGAGTACCTGTTACAGTTCATCTGAGTACCCGAGTACCTGTCCCGGCCCATCAGAGTACCTGAGTACCTGTCCCGGCCCATCAGAGTACCCGAGTACCTGTCACGGCCCATCAGAGTACCCGAGTACCTGTCACGGCCCATCAGAGTACCCGAGTACCTGTCGCGGCCCATCAGAGTACCCGAGTACCTGTCGCGGCCCATCAGGGTACCCGAGTACCTGTCGCGGCCCATCAGGGTACCCGAGTACCTGTCACGTTCCATCAGACTACCCGAGTACCTGTCACCAGGCCATCAGAGTACCCGAGTACCTGTCACCAGGCCATCAGAGTACCCGAGTACCTGTCACCAGGCCATCAGAGTACCCGAGTACCTGTCACCAGGCCATCAGAGTACCCGAGTACCTATCTCCAGCCCATCAGAGTACCCGAGTACCTATTTGCAGCCCATGTCTCATAGAATATACGTTGGGGTGTTTGCTTTCCAGAATGGGGTCATTTTGTGGATAATTTCACTGTCCTGGTGCTCCAGGACCTTCAAAAGTGTGATAGGTAGGAATGAAATGAGATGTGTCATTTATGCTCCTAGAATGCCTGAACGTACTACTTCAATGTTCGGCCTCTCTATGTGGCCACGCTGTGTAAAAGTCCTACACATGTGGTATCGCCATACTCGGGAAGAGTAGCAGAATGTATTTTGGGGTGTAATTTTTGCTATATACATGCTATGTGTTAGAAATATCTTATAAATTGACAATTTTGTGTAAAAAAAAAAAATGCATTTAAATTTTTTTCCACATATTCCAAAAACTTCTGGAAAAAAATTAACCATTCAAAAGACTCATTATGCCTCACAGATTATACGTTGTGGTGTTTGCTTTCCAAAATGAGGTAATTTTATGGGAAATTCCATTGTCCCGGTACTCCAGGGCCTTCAAAAGTGTAATAGGTGGTTGAGAAATGAGATGCGTAATTTTTGCTCATAGAACGTGTGAATCAATGTTGGTGCTCTGTATGTGGGAAGGCTGTGTAAAAGTCTCACACATGTGGTATCGCCGTACTCGGGAAGAGTAGCAGAATGTATTTTGGGGTGTAATTTGTTGTATGCATATGCTGTGTGTGAGAAATAATCTGATATGACAATTTTGTAAAAAAAAATAATAATAAAAAAAATCTTAATTTTGCAAAGAATTGTGGGAAAAAATGACAACTTAAAAAAACTCACCATGCTACTTACTTAATACCTTGGAATGTCTACTTTGTAAAAAGGGGTAATTTGGGGGGTATTTGTACTTTCCTGACTTAGTGTCTCAAGAAATGAGGTACACCTGATGTACTGAAGGCCTGATCAGAGGTGATTAATTTTCAGTGATTGGCACCATAGTTTGTAGACTCTATAACTTTCACAAAGACCAAATAATATATACTAATGTGGGTTATTTTTACCAAAGATATGTAGCAGTATACATTTTGGCCAAAATGTATGAAGAAAAATTACTAATTAGCAAAAATTTATGACGGAAACAAAGAAAAAGGCATTTTTTTCACAATTTACGTTTTATTTTATTTATAGCACAAAAAATAAAAAACCCACTAGTGATTAAATACCACTAAAAGAAAGCTCTATTTGTGTGGAAAAAAGGACACACGTTTCATATGGATACAGTGTTGGATGACTGAGTTATTGTCATTCAAACTGTGAGGGTGCTGAAAGCAGAAAATTGGTCTGGTCAGGAAGGGGGGTGTAAGTACACTGTATTGAGATGGTTAAGGTTCTCTGATGACAGCTACGGTGCTGATTGTGTCTACAAAACGTACTCCAAGTTACATCTGTTCTTTTCCAGAAATGTCAGCACTTTCATCAGCAATGATTGAAAACCCATTTGACATGTTGACTAAGGATACCAGATCTTCTCGTAATGTTTCTTCACATAATCTAATCAATTCATTTTCAACACAAACTGATGTATAATGTGCATTAACTGGTGCATTTTCAAGATGGTTCTTTAGGATCATATCTCCTGCCTCAATGCGAAATTGGTACAGACTTTGCACGTTTCCAGTTGTACTTTGTTTCCCACTTAAAGCAATGTCATGTGTTCCAAAAAATACGATAGTAGACAAAATTGGAAATAACTTTTTCCGATTTTCTTCAACTTGCCTTTTCACAGTGCTGTCTATTTGGCAAACAATACTTGTTTCAGGTTTCTTTCTGATCTCCAAAAAATATGTTGCATCCACTTGTGCATTTTTATGCCAAGACGTTGAAACATGGTTCCGTGCACCTTCATGGAAATCTTTATAAAGGCCTAGTTATGAATGCTCCTTGTACCCCACGATGAACTGGCTTTGAAAAAACTGTAAAATACTTGCAAATCGCACCTTTCAGTTGTGGAGAGTAGCTAAGCCAAGGTGAATATTGATTAATCCACACCTGATGGAAAAAGCGTGGTCCGGTTGAATTTTTCTTGAAGTCATCATTTTCTGGTGGGTTATATGCATTTACCCTGTTTCCCCGAAAATAAGACCTAGAGTGATTGTCGGTGATGGCTGCAATATAAGTCCTACCCTGTTTACCCAAAAATAAGCCCTACCCTGAAAATAAGACCTACAAGGTTTATTTGGGGGGTAGGGCTTATATTGCAGCCATCACGACCATCACGCTTGGTCTTATTTTCGGGGAAACAGAGTATTAGCAGATTGTATTTAAGATCATCTGTTTTTTTGATGAATTAAAATACAATCCAATGTCATTTACAGGAGCATCAACAGGAGCATCAACATGGCTACATTCTATTGGAGCTGGAACTGGACCTGCAGAACTGCTAGTGCTTGATTCTGCCTCTTGTTCGCACTGTCTAGATTCTTGTGTTGCTCCCTTATCAGATTCTACATCATCCAATTTCCATTTTGAAAAAAAATTGCGGATATCCATTTCTAAAAAGAAATGGGGATCATTAAATACTCTGCTCATCACCTGGCTACATCACTTGATTGCACCCAAAAGACTTGCCACAGCACCAGCTGTATAGATATAACCCCACGCCACCAGATCCACAGCACTTGAAATAACCCCACAGCACCAGATGTAGATTCACTGCACCAGATATAGATCCACTGCACAAGATAAAGATCCAGAGCACTAGAAAAACGGCATCACCAGCTATAAAACCATAGTACAAGATATAAACCCACAGCACAAGATATAAACTCAGAATGCAGAGTCCAGGACTGCATTGCGCTCAGAATGCAGGGATCAGGACTGTATTGCGCTCAGAATGCAGGAATCAGGACTGCATTGCGCTCAGAATGCAGGAATCAGGAGTGCTTTGCGCTCAGAATGCAGGAATCAGGAGTGCTTTGCGCTCAGAATGCAGGAACCAGGACTGCATTGTAATTAAATTAAACTTGGTGTGTATCTGCCACAGGGTGGTCCTGGGCATACACTACAAAAAAATCCACATGCCACGTCCCGATAATAGACTTTTTTAAAAACAAGAAAAGAAAAACACAAAAACCTCAACAAAAATTGTTGACCATACTGGACTTTTAGGCATAGATATATATATATATATATATATATATATATATATATATATCTAAGAAAAAAGGAGGGGAGGGAAAAAGAGTAATAATTTAAACCAATTTTTATTCTTCTAAAAAGAGAAAAAATACACCGAATCTCAATATTTCTTATCCTGTTTAGTATGTTAGAGGTATTTCATAATCTGTATATATTCCTGTACATATTCAGTCATAAGAACATTAAGGAAAAATTAACACTTAATACAGAAAACAGTTTGTGTAGACAGGATAGCAATTGAGGAACAGCTCAAAGATATTTAGATGTCCTACATGTTTCGCGTTCATCATAACGCTTCCTCAGGAGCTTAACATTTTTATTCCTTTGGATAGCCCAAAAGAGAAAAAAAAGGAAGAAAAGGTGTCTCTACAGGAGTAGAGTGGTGTATGGTATTGTAGTCAAACTATTGTATATAGAGCAGCCCACAGGTGAACAAGGAACTCCAGACATATATATATATATAAAGCAACAGAAGAAGGTGGTGTAATTACAATTGTAATTGCACTCGTGGAATAGTGCCAAAGTTCGGTACTTAAAAATCCCCATAGGTGATGCTTGATTTTTTTTTTTTTTACTGGTTACATGTTTTGAGTTAGAGGAGGTCTAGGGACAAAATAATTTCTCTTGCTCTAACGTTCGCGCCAATACCTCACGTGTGGTTTGAACACCGTTTTCATATGTGGGCGGGACTTACGTATGCGTTCGCTTCTACATGTGAGCACACGGGGACAGGGGCGCTTTTTTGAAAAAAAAAAAATATTTTTTGATCACTTTTATTGTTATTACAAGGAATGTAAACATCCCTTGTAATAGGAATATGACATGACAGGTCCTCTTTACAACCTCTGTTTGACTCACCAATCGTAGCGGTGAGTTGGTAGAAGCACCAGAGGGTGGCAGGAGGGGGGATGTCCCCTCTCGCCTCCTGTAAGAATGATCAAGTGGTGGAACAACCGCTATGATCTTCCTTATGGTGTAGGAAATCGCTGGCTGAAAACGGCAATATCTGAATGATGTCTGTAGCTACAGGCATCATTCAGATATACCCGCTCAAAGTCTGTCACGTCATATGACGGCGGGTGTGAGGTGATTAAAAAACACCCCCTGCCGCGTAATTCAGGCGTCCTGCGGCCAAAAAGGGTCCGGGCGCCTGAGTAGGGGGTGGCAGAAGATTGCATGAATCTATCTAAAGGTGATAGAGGGGTGGCAGGAGAGAGGGGGCGGCGCTCCCATGCGCCCTTAATGCACGGGCCGCCATTGTGTTCTGGCCATATTTTGATCTCGATGAAAACAGGCTGGGTATGGACTGGTCTGGTAGCCTGGTCTGAGTGGTAACTTACAAAGTGAAGAAGACATGAACAACATATCAACAAATACTACTACAATACACTAACTAGGTTTCCAGCAAATCTAGCAATAAAGCAATAATTCAATCAAAATGCTTTTCCTCCTGGGAGCCCTGGGCTCCTGGCTGCCAACTGCTGTTACCTGTGGTTTCTTGCTGTTCTTGTTGCCTAGGCATGCACAGGCACAGCACAGCACAGCAGGTAGCAGACTATAACTGGGTTGGGCGGCTCACAGACTGCCAGTGCCGGGGCAGTATATCACTCAGCGCGTTGGCAGCTTGAGTGGGCGAATCCACAAAAACACAATGAGAGTGAGAGTGACACAACTACACTACACAGACAGTCAATCAATGAAGAGGAGGGTGGAATGGCTGACCTGCGGAGCAGAGTACACTGGACAGTGTCAGACTGTCAGTGTGAAAACAGCAGAGAGCAGCCAGCAGAGAAACAGTCACAGATGTAGGAAAAAGTCTGCGGCGGCCGCGGACATTTAGACACAACACACAGGTGACCCAGCCAAGTAGCCAACAACACCTGATGATTCCAGGGGGGGGGGGGGGGCAACTGCCCCGCCTTGCCCGTATTTGCAGACGCCCATGCCTCCATCGTGGAACCAAGGCTAAGCGACTCAACTTTGCAAAAATACCTAGGAACTGAGGTACAGAAAATTGGCAGCAGTCAAAATTTGAAACATTTGACTACAGCAGGAAGTAGTTTGCTTGCAAAGGACTGCAGAGTGGTACAATGAGAGTCTGCAGGCAACAGTGAGCATGGTGGAAGTACCTTGAAAGTTTGGGGATGCATTTCTGAAAATGGAATTGTAGATTAGTTCAAGATTAATGATGTCCTGAATGCTGAGAAATACACGCAGATCCATCATGCCATACCATCAGGGAAGCATGTGATTGGCCCAAATGCATTCTATAGCATGACAACAACCCCAAAATAACAGTTAATGTCATTAAATTGGTTGTAAACCCTTACAAACCACTTTGACCTACAGGTAAGCCTCGATTAAGGCTTACCTGTAGGTCTAAGAAATATCTCCTAAGCCTAAACGGTTTAGGAGATATTTGCCGAAAGACAGGCACCGCTGTCTACGGCACATGGGCCGTAGACAGCGGCGCGCAGGCGCACCGAGTCAACAGCGATATGCCGCGAGTGGCGGCTCCTGTGTGCATGCGCGGGAGTGACGTCATCGCGGCTTCGTCGAATGATAGCGGCGGAGCAGCGAGACCCACCGAGAAGATAGATGCTCCGGACTACAGGGGACAGCGGTGACATCGCTGGCTCCTGTGTCAGGTAAGTGACACATAATGGACTACTACGCGATGCATAGTAGTACATTATGCTTTACCTTTGCAGGGAATCAAAGAGGAAGTAAACCTATCATGGTTTACTTCCTCTTTAAGAACTATCTTCAGTGTAAAGAAGAACCAGGAGTTCTGGAAGTGATAGTTTGACCCCCACAGTGCCCTGATCTTAACATCGAGTCGGTCTGGAATTAAATGAAGAGACAGAAGGATTTGAGGCAGCCTACTTCCACAGAAGATAAGTGGTAGACTTGTGCACAACAGAAAATTTCGTTTAGTTTCGGTTCGTTGTCATTTGTAAAATACATAATTTCGTTCTGTTATACTCGTTATGTTACGTTAATACGTTTTTGGATAATTCGTTATTATTCGTAGAGTGTCGAATTCATTTGTTCGTATTCGTTGAAATTTGCTATTTATGTATGTATAGACATTCGTGATAATGATTCATAGTTTGGAAAGTCGTTTGTTTATTGAATCTTTTAACACACACAATGACAACGTCTCTTCTCCTAGGCTCAAATACAATACAACACCCTTCTAACTCAGTTCTCAGGAATGCACTTTGCCAGTAATCCATCCTCTGGCACAAAATTAATTAGCTGATTGGACTATAAGATTCACTTTGAGCTGACCTTTTGTTTCATTAGATCTTTAAAGAATTACCGAATCATGTCGAATTCATTCAAATTCATTTGTTATATTTCTTTCGTATTCGTTGTTATTCGTTATTTTTTTATTCGGATGCATCCGAATGTCCGAAAGGTGCAAAATTCGTCCGAATTTCGATTCGTTACAAAACGAATTGCACAAGCCTAATAAGTGGTTGGTTCTCCAAGATGTCTGGAGCAACCTACCTTCCAAGTTCCTTCAAAAACTGTGTGCCTAGGAGTGTTGATGCTGTTTTGAAGACAAGCTGTTTTTCTCCAGTTCTTTTACTTTTTTTTTTTTTTTTTTAATCATTTTGTTAATCGCATTTATTTTACAGCATTTTTTTTTACACACACCTAAAACATTTGCACAATACTGTATATCATAATTATCTAAAAAAAATTTTTTCTAGTTTTGAGAATAACAATGAATGAAACAAATATATTTTCAGTAGTTTTCCCATTAAAACAGCCTGGATTATTACTTATGTTGAGCTGTCAGCAGCACTCCAGTTAAGAGAGGGTCCATTATAAATAATATTGATACTATGTTCTATGCTCTGATTATTTTCAGCATGGTGACCATGAAAATTATTTGAAAGCATTCACAGAGGAAATTACAACTGATAAAACTTTCCTCATAAAATGAAAAGTGAGATAGAAAGACTCAACTTACCGTATATACTCGAGTATAGGCCGACCCGAGTATAAGCCGAGGCCCCCAATTTACCCCCAAAAAACTGGGAAACCTATTGACTCGTGTATAAGCCGAGGGTGAGATATGCCTGTCCATCCCTGTGTGTGTGTCCATCCATCCATCCATCCCTGTGTGTGTGTCCATCCATCCATCCATCCCTGTGTGTGTGTGTGTCCATCCATCCATCCATCCCTGTGTGTGTGTGTGTCCATCCATCCATCCATCCCTGTGTGTGTGTGTGTGTCCATCCATCCATCCATCCCTGTGTGTGTGTGTGTGTCCATCCATCCATCCATCCCTGTGTGTGTGTCCGTCCATCCATCCATCCATCCCTGTGTGTGTGTCCGTCCATCCATCCATCCATCCATCCATCCCTGTGTGTGTCCATCCATGTGTGTGTGTGTGTGTGTGTGTGTGTGTGTGTGTGTGTGTGTGTGTGTGTGAGGCCTTGTGTGTCCAGCCTACCTGTGTCCCCAGCCTCCGTCCGGTCCCGAGCCTCCGTCCGGTCCCGTCCTGTCCCGAGCCGAGCCTCCGTCCGGTCCGGTCCCGTCCCGTCCCGAGACTCCGTCCGGTCCCGTCCCGTCCCGAGCCGAGCCGAGCCTCCGTCCGGTCCCGTCCCAGGATCACCGCTCTTCGTCGGCGCCCATTTTCCTGTTCAAATGCCGCGCCTCCCTGTCTGTGATAGGCGGAACACAATTTCCCAGCAGTCTGTGTTCCGCCTATCACGGCCATCCTTTCATCCTCGTCCGTAGTACGAGGATGAGCGGATGTCCGTGATAGGCGGAACACAGGCTGCTGGGAAATTCAGTGTTCCGCCTATCACAGGCGAAGGCGGAGCCGGAGGCGCGGCTTTTGAATTAGAATAGAATGGCCGCTGTCTGTCTGCTCGACACGCTGATCGAGCAGGCAGACAGCGATGACTCGAGTATAAGCCGAGGGGGGCACTTTCAGCCTCAAAAAAGAGGCTGAAAATCTCGGCTTATACTCGAGTATATACGGTAGTATTCATTATGCATCTGTAGAAGATTGTGAACATTTCATAGACACTTTTATACACCACAGTAGCAAAAAGTTATTATATATATATATATATATATATATATATATATATATATATATATATATATATATATAATATATCTTTTTTTTTTTTTTTTCTTACATTTGTCAGTCTTCACTTGGAAATGCAATACCCTAACTACCAAGACCTGAGGTGTGCCTTGGCCTACCTGGCCAAAACAGTTAAAAGAGGGCATACCCTGAATCTATGACTATGAAAAAATGTACGATGTGTACAAGTATAAAGAGGAGGAGGGATATATGCTAGAGGTCGACCGATATATCGGCCGATATTTGCAGTTTTTTAATTAATCGGCATCGGCCGATTGTGCTGATAAAAAGCCGATTTAGAACTACAGCGGGACTTTGAAATGACTTCTGTAATAGAAGTCAGTGCAAGTTGCCTGAGTCGTCATAGAAACGTCTTCCTCCTCTCTGGGCAGGCTGCCAAGAAAAGAACAGAAAGATACAATGTTTACACTTGAATGAATGAAGTCATCTCTGTGTGTAGAAGTTCTCAGTTTAACTATTTAAAGACTAAATCTTTTCTGACACTTGTTGCTTACAAGTAAAAATCCTGTATTTTCTACCAGAAAATCACTTAGACCCCCCAAAAAGTATATATATTTTTTTAGCAGAGATCCTAGGGAATAAAATAGCGGTTGTTGCAATATTTTATGTCACACGGCATTTGCACAGAGGTCTTTCAAAAAAGACACTATTTAAAAAATAAAAATAAAATAAAAACAGTAAAGTTAGCCCATTTATTTTTTTTCGTCCAAAAGTTTTGACTACCTGTTTTTATTTAATTTATAGTTTTTTTTTTTTATCTAAATCATACATACAAGTAAACTGATTGGAGGTTTGTTTTGTTTAATAAATGTTTAAATGTAAGAAATTTTCTGTATCACTTATGAAGGCTGCTTTCACACTGGAGCGGGCAGGCGTTGATGGTAAAACACAAGTTTTAGCAGCTCTTTACCATCATTTTAGCGGTGCTATTTGGCTGCTAGTGGGGCACATATAACCCAGCTAGCGGCCAAGGAAGAGGTTAAATGCGCCCATGAAGCACTGCTGCCAAATCGCATTGCATGCGCTTCGGCAGTGGTGCCCATTCATATCAATGGGCAGGAGTGGTGGAGGAGCGGTATACACCACTCCAAACGTGGTGCTTGCAGGACTCTTTTTTTAAGATCCTGCCAGCGCATCGCCTCAGTGTGAAAGCACTTTGTCTTTCACACAGACTGCAGGGGAGCCATTTTGCAGGCACTTTACAGGCGCTATTTTTAGCCCAAAAGCGCCTGAAAAACGCCCCAGTGGGAAAGGTGTGTTAGATCAAGGGGGATTAAAAAATAAATAAATAAATAAAAAAGGAAACAAATAAATTAAATAAAATCGGCCTAACCTATCGGCCCAAAAAAATCGGTATCATATAGAGAAAAACCCATATCGGTCGACCTCTAATATATACCCCCAGACTCTTCCAAATGCAGAATGGCCTCCGCCAGCCTTCTTATAGTCAGTCTTCACTTGCAAATGCGATGCCCTAACTACTAAAACCTGAGTTGTGGCTTGGCCTACCTGGTCAGTACACCTAAAAGAGGGCAAAATAATACGAAAATAGGCATGATAGGAAAGCCTGATGAAGGGTAAGTAAGAATCCATCAAGTAAAGTAGCGAACGCCCGGATGGCTTCAGTATACAGATCCAGTATGTATTCGCTGTAACAGGAGGAATTCCAGCGTCCCATGAATTGATGATAAGAAAATGACCCCCGTTTGAAACCTGCGAAACTGCCCAGATCCCAAACAATGTCCCGTAAATTATTTAGCTTAAGCCTAACTTCAGAGAAAACACAGTTATGAGTACGAACTGCTTGTAATGAGAGGATACACGGGGGAATAGGGGCAAGGGCTGACCCAAGGAGGCCCTGTGAAATAATTGCAAAGAAGATTGAACACTTCAAACGGACACCAGTTAATGTCTATTCTTGGTATGGGAACGTTTTGAGTGGGTGAGCCACAGAAATGAACAAATTGTTGGGAGATTGCAGGGGTCTGAAGTGTTGGAAACCTAATAGATATGCTTGAGACCAATCCACTGTTGCAAACATGCATCGAAAGCCAGAATCAGTACCCTTAGAAATCTTCCAACCCCCTGATCCACCTGATTGAACAATTGGCCAAATAACGAACGCAAAATGCGCAGACTAGGGCAGACAAAACTTCCGGGGGATAGCCAACTGAGTCAGCGCCAACTGAAAAACTCAGAGAGCCCTGCTCATGGTTGTGGAATAATATGGAGATACCATTGCAGACACACAGAAAAACTGGTCCCACATGAATTAAGTTGGGTTGTGCTACTGCCTGTAACCTGACAACCGAGTCGGAGTCCTGAAAAAAGGGAAGGATAGCCAGACTCGATCTTGAGGAATAATTCTCATGGCATATGTCTGGAAAGACAGATTCTGATGGTAGGGGACTCAGTTCTTAGACGGACAGAGAAGCCAATCTGTAACATAAGTGAAAATCAAACAGATGGTGTTGCGCTACCTGAACTAAATATAAATATAAAGAGCCTAATACTGGAAGAAATAAAATCTGGCTATAAATCAACTAGCCTATCTTAAATAAAAATTAAAGTGCCTTGTGCTATGAAAAATAGTAACCAGTGTATTAAAAACTTAAATTCCAGAACTCATGTGTTTATATATCAACATAAGTAACTCTAAGTAAAAGGGGAAAAATATTCCATAAAGTGCAAATGTCTTATATTAAAACGTGCAATTCATAGTGCATGATTACAAAAAGTTGGTAAAATACAGTCTTTAGTGAAATTAAATAAAGTGCCAGTGATTAATAGTTCCGTAATCTTCTTAATAGTAAAAAGTTAAATGTTCTTAATAAGAAGAAAAAATTAAATATATATATAAGACAGTCTATATATAAGCTGAAATAAGTGCTCAGTGACTTGTTCAGTGCTTCTCAAAAAGAAAAACAGGTGCCAGCAATCGTGTTGTAATTTCTGTGTCTCCAGTATACACGGCACACTAGGTAAAATGGCCCCTTACCTTACTGCTGTAAGGTAAACAGCAGATCAAGCAGCAAAAACAAGGGTCCAGGGATTCTATCCCAATTCCTAGCAGGTGGATATTGGTCCCCTCAGGTAGGTATTTTTCTCTCAGATAGTTTCCATATAAATCTTTGGCTTCAGTATAACTCCCAGAGGTCTCATAGGAAAGATAGAGGTACACTCGGATGGTGAAGTACGTTCGTAAAATTTATTATAACGATATATAAGAAGAGGTACTCACAAACATACGATAAAATACAGCTTTAAAAACGGACGAGCATTCCGCTCGTGTATGCGAACGTCACTTCCGGTATCTGTTACATAGACCTTAAGCGCCGAACAGTATGTTGTCTACCGGGCGCTCTGGTTCGGCACATCATGGATCTGGTGGACAGATTACTGGGAGGGGCTGGGGAAGACCCAGCTGTCATGGTGCACATTGGCACCAAAGACAAAGTCAGAGGCAGATGGAGTGTCCTAAAGGACGATTTTAAGGACTTAGGAGCTAAATTGAGGAGAAGGACCTCCAAGGTAGTATTCTGAAGAATACTACTGGTACATCGAGCCACACCAAAAAGTCACAGGGAGATTCGGGAAGTAAACAAGTGACTGAAGAGCTGGTGTAGTAAGGGGGAGTTTGGGTTCCTGGAGGACTGGGCCTACTTTTCAGTCGATAACCAGTACTATAGAAGGGACGGACTGCACCTAAATGAGGAGGTTGCAGATCAGCTGGGAATGAAGATGGCCAAAAAGTTAGAGGGGTTTTTAAACTAGGCGATGGGGGGAGGGTCCTGAGGTAGAGACGCGCGGAACATATTCCAGAGGGTAGTTTTGGGGGCATTAGTGTTAGGTTGACCAAAGCACAAAAACCCAAAATAAATATAGTAGCAAATCCTAGTTTGACAGGGCTGGCTTAGCCCTTCCTCCTCTGGGCTGGCCGCTCAGCTGTCGGCTAATTGCCAGCTCTCTTCTCTCTCTTCAGTTAACAGCTGTTCCCGATGATGCTCGTCTGGCCTGCCTATATATAAGTGTTTCAGCTCATTTCTCCTTTGCCTTCACGTTTGGTCACATCACTAGGAATCATTTCCTGCTGTTGTTTCAAGACTGACTTGCTAACATCCCTCCTGGCTTCCATCCTGCTTGCACTTGTTCTCCGTGGATCCCTGATGTCTGGACTGGCTGATTACCCAATCTGGCTTATGAACTTTGGACTGGCTGACTACCCGATCTGGCTACTGGACTCTGGCTTGCTTGACTACGCTTTTTTCCTATTTATCTTTTTATTTTTCTTAATAAACAAGTGTGATTAGATTGTACTTCTGTCTCTGGCTGTTTCATGGTACCTGACATAGTTACAATCTCGGAAACACCCAATAAGAGGATAATATGCAACCGGTCTAAACTACATGGCATGTTCACTAATGCCAGGAGCCTGGCGGACAAGATGGGTAAACTAGAGATACTGTTGTATGAGCAGGATTTGGATTTTGTGGGAATTTCAGAGACTTGGTTCAACAGCTCTGATGATTGGCTGGCAAACATTCAGGGGTATACCCTTTATTGCAAGGATAGAGAGGGTAATAAAGGGGGAGGGGTATGCCTATATATCAAGAATAATGTACAAGTGGATGTGAAAGATGACATCACTAAGGGAGCTAGGAGGAGGTGGAATCCTTATGGGTAGAGCTCTAAAGAGATGAAGCTAAGGGTAAAATAATATTGGGAGTATGCTATAGGCCCCCTAACCTGAGGGAGGAAGGGGAGACAGATCTCCTATCACAATTGGGATTAGCAGCAAGGATGGGAAGTGTTATCATAATGGGGGATTTGAATTATACAGACATAGACTGGGCGGAGGGAACCGTGCATTCATCTAAGGCTCGCCAACTCCTAAATGTCTTGCAGGACAATTTTTATGAGTCAGATGGTAGCTGCACCAACTAGAAATAAAGCGTTACTGGATCTACTGATTACCAACAACAGACCTGATCATGGATGTGGAAATACGGGGGAATTTAGGTAACAGCGATCACAGGTCAGTTGGCTTCAGTATAAACCACACAAATAGGAAACATCAGGGGAATACAAAGACACTGAACTTCCCTAAACTACGAACCTTGCTAGAAGGCATGAATTGGGATAAAATCTTATGAACAAATAACACAGAGGAGAGATGGGTTTGCTTTAAGAGCATATTAAATAAGGGCATTAGCCAACGTATCCCAACGTATGGTTAGTAAATTTAAAAGCGCGAACAAAAGTCCTGGGTTGCTTAACTCCAATGTAAAAATGCATATAAAAGCAAAGGAGAAGGCCTTCAAAAAATACAAGCATGAGGGTTCATCATCAACATTCAGACTTTATAAAGAATGCAACAAGTACGGCTAAGATAGAACATGAAAGACACATAGCAGAGGAGAACAAGAAAATCCCACGGAATTCTTTAACCACTTAAGCCCCTAACTATTTGGCTGCCTAAAGACCAGAGGACTTTTTACAATTTGGCACTGTGCTGCTTTAACTGGTAATTGTGCGGTCATGCAAGGTTGTACCCAAACAACCTTGGGACAACCCCCCCCCCCCCCAATGACCCCATTTTGGAAAGTAGAAATCAAAAGAAAATTGCTGAGAGGCATGTTGAGCCCATTGAATATTTTATTTATTTTTTTGTCCCAATTGATTGAATAATGACAAAAAAAAAAAAAAAACTGTATTTTACAAAAAGTTGTCACTAAATGATATATTGCTCATAATATATCTGCAAAATACTCACCATACCTCTCAGCAAATATCTTGGGGTGTCTACTTTCCAAAATGAGGTCATTTGGGGGGGGTTTGTGCCATCGGCATTCCATGGCCTCCGAAACTGTGATAGGCAGTGAGGAGTGAAATCAAAAATTTACACCCTTAGAAGGCCTGAAATCGGTGCTTGGTTTTCGGGGCCCCGTACGTGGCTAGGCTCCCAAAAAAAAACTCACAAATGTGGTATCCTCATACTCAGGAGAAGCAACAGAATGTACTTTGGGGTGTAATTTCACATATGCCCATGGCATGTTTGAGCAATGTATCATTTAGTGACAACTTTGTGCAAAAAAAAATGTCTTTTTCATGCAACTTGTGTCAAAATATAAAATATTCGACGGACTTGATTGGCATTTTATGCACAACATTTAGAAGCTTATGTCACACATCACCCACTCTTCTCACCACTTGAAGACAAAGCCCTTTCTGACACTTTTTGTTTACATGAAAAAATATATTTTTTTTGTGAGAAAATTACTTTGAAACCCCATATATTTTTAAAGCAAAGGCCCTACAGATTAAAATGGTGGGTGTTTCATTTTTTTTTTCACACAGTATTTGCGCAGCAATTTTTCAAACACATTTTTTTGGGGGGAAAAACACACTTTTTTTTAAATTTTAATGCAATAAAACACACTATATTGCCCAAATGATGAAATAAAAAAGATGATCTTAGGCCAAGTACATGGATACCAAACATGACATGCTTTAAAATTCCAAATGGGGGATAGTATGGGTGCTCAGACGTGGTGGGTTCCCAATTAGGATTGGCAAGTTCTGCAGGAAGGACACTATGGGCACAACGGGCCTGTCTTTGTCTTCTTGGTGGCAGTGGGACACTACTTGTGCTTGCCACCTCGCCAGCTTGAACTGCACTTATAAGACTCGCCACGTTACCACGTGATACTGCAGTGCTGGATGTACAACCAAGGTGTACTAGGCGACGGGTGCTTGCCAGTTCACCAGAAGGTTGAGCTGCACAAATACTTCTCTGCTCCATATGAGAGCCCTGCGGTTCCTGCACCTCAACAACAGCAGAAGAAGATCGAGGTCTGGTATGCCTGACCTTGGCAAGGACCACAACTCTGTTGTCAGAGCTATCTGTCATGGAGCCGCTGTTGTCTACAGGATCATATTCTGAGACTGAATCTGACAGATGAGTGACTCCCTCTTCACTATCTGTCATGCTCAGAAACATGTAGGCCTCTTCACTAGTGTACCTTCGATTTGCCATTTTGGGCTCTAAATTTACTGGTACACTAGTGAGACGCACAGGAAAAAAAGCTCCTAAGCTGTCAGCAACTGTATCAAACGCTACCAAAAAAAACTGTTAGCAATCGCAGGAATCAGGCCTGACTTTGCAAATGCTGCAGTTATGTGTTGTACAAGTAACCCCCTGATTGCCCCTAGTTAACCCTTTCACCAGTGATCACTGTATAAGTGTTACGGGTGACTGGTTAGTTTGCTTTTTATAGCATCAGGGCACCCACCATTTATTACCCAATAAAGGTTTAACCCCCTGATCACCCGGCGGGTGATATCAATTAGGTTTTAGGGTCAGATAGGGTCTGCGTCGCCCCAGGCAGCGCTAGGTTGGTGCCAGTACCGCTAACACCCACGCGCAAAGCATACACCTCCGGTAGTGGTATAGTATCTGAACAGATCAATATCTGATCTGATCAGATCTATACTAGCGTCCCCAGCAGTTTAGGGTTCCAAAAAAATGCATTGTTAGCGGGATCAACCCAGATACCTGCTAGCACCTGCGTTTTGCCCCTCCGCCTAGCCCACCCAAGTGCAGTATCAATCGATCACTGTCACTTACAAAACACTAAACACATAACTGCAGCGTTCGCAGAGTCAGGCCTGATCCCTGCGAACGCCAACAGTTTTTTTTGGTAGCATTTTATATTTAAATCCCGAAGGCAGTGCTTGGTTTTCGGGATCCCGTACGCGGCTAGGCTCCCAAAAAGTCCCCCACATGTGGTATCCCCGTACTCAGGAGAAGCAGCAGTATTTATTTTGATGTGTAATTTCACTTATGCCCATAGCATGTGTGAGCAATATATCATTTAGTGACAACTTTGTGCAAAAAAAAAAAGTTTGTAATATTCCCGCAACATGTGGCAAAATATAAAATATTCCATGGACTCAACATGCCTCTCAGTAAATAGCTTGAGGTGTCTACTTTCCAAAATGGGGTCATTTGGGGGGGGGGGTGTGCTATTTTGGCATTTTATGGCCTTCGAAACTGTGATAGGTAGTGAGGAGTGAAATCCAAAATTTGCACCCTTAGAAATCCTGAAGGCAGTGATTGGTTTTCGGGGTGCCATACGCGACTAGACTCCCAAAAAGTCCCACACATGTGGTATCCCCGTACTCAGGAGAAGCAGCAGAATATATTTTGGGGTGCAATTCCACATATAACTATGGCATGTGTGAGCAATATATCATTTAGTGACAACTTTCTGTAAACTTTTTTTTTTTTTGTCATTATTCAATCACTTGGGACAAAAAAAAAAAACATTCCATGGGTTCAACATGCCCCTCAGCAATTTCCTTGGGGTGTCTACTTTCCAAAATGGGGTCATTTGGGGGGGTTTGTACTGCCCTGCCATTTTAGCACCTCAAGAAATGAGTCATAAATTAAAAGCTGTGTAAATTCCAGAAAATGTACTCTAGTTTGTAGACGCTATAACTTTTGCGCAAACCAAAAAATATACGCTTATTGACATTTTTTTTACTAAAGATGTGGCTGAATACATTTTGGCCTAAATGTATGACTAAAATTTAGTTTATTCGATTTTTCCTAATATCGCAAAAAATTATAATAGCAGAGGCAATCAAATATCATCAAAAGTAAGCTCTATTTGTGGGAAAAAAAGAATGCAAATTTTGTTTGGGTACAACCTTGCATGACCGCGCAATTACCAGTTAAAGCAGCACAGTGCCAAATTGTAAAAAGACCTCTGGTCCTTAGGCTGACAATTGGTCAGGGGCTTAAGTGGTTAATTCACATATGTAAGAGGAATAACCTATGACCCTATCAAGATTGTTGGCTTCCTACATCAAATGCCTGTGTGCATCCTTGCAAAGCCTTCCTCCCTTCCTCACCAGTCTTTTTTATCTAAACACAGTGATGTTTTACTGCTACTTATCACGGCTTATCACCATGATAATTCAGGCACTTATACATGCTGAAACTTTTCTTCAGCAGTGTAATATTACTGTGACGTGCAAAGAATAGACACAGCATTATCCCAGCTTATTAATAGAGGTGCACCCAATGGGTTTTCTGGTGCCGATACCGAAAATGAAAAATACACTAGGCCGAAAACCGAAACCCATACCGAAACTGACCAATACCGAATACGACTGTTTTAAAAAAATATTTTTATACAAGAGATGGTCAGAGTCTGGGGACATGGTACAGGAGGTGGTCAGAGACTGGCGACATGGTACAGGAGGTGGTCAGAGACTGGCGACATGGTACAGGAGGTGGTCAGAGACTGGCGACATGGTACAGGAGGTGGTCAGAGACTGGCGACATGGTACAGGAGGTGGTCAGAGACTGGCGACATGGTACAGGAGGTGGTCAGAGACTGGCGACATGGTACAGGAGGTGGTCAGAGACTGGCGACATGGTACAGGAGGTGGTCAGAGACTGGCGACATGGTACAGGAGGTGGTCAGAGACTGCAGACATTATAAAAGAGATAAGTGTGTTGTCCCCAGTGCAGCCAGTGATGACCCCAATGCAGCCAGTAATGCCCCCTGTGCAGCCAGTAATTTCCCCTGTGCAGCGAAGAGAGAGGAGAGCCACCTCTGCTGTCTGGTTCAATAGAGCGCCGGGAACATCACAGCTTTAATTTCAGTAGCTGCGTGTTCCCCATCGCATGCCGTCACATACAGCCCCTCCCCCTTGTCCGGGCACTTTGATAGACAGATCACCCGTCCAATCTGGTTTCTTGAATCCAGAGCAGAGGATGCAGCCCATAACAGTGAGTAATATATGATGATAGGTATAATATATATTGAAAAAAAATCCTGGAGTTATGCCTAATGTAGCTATTAGATATAATTAAAGAGGAAGTAAACCCTGATGAGTTTACTTCCTCTTTTTTTCCCTGCAAAGGTAAAGCATAATGGACTACTATGCATCGCATAGTAGCCCATTATGTGTCACTTACCTGACACAGGAGCCAGCGAAGTCGCCGCTGTCCCCTGTAGTCCGCCGCATCCATCTTGCTGGTGGCGTCTCGCAGCTCCGCCGCTGTCATTCGGCGAAGCCGCGATGACGTCACTCCCGCGCATGCGCACGGGAGTCGACAAATGCGGCAGCTCCATTCTTGGAACTGCCGCGTAGACACTTGGAACTGCCGCGTAGACACTTGGAACTGCCGTAGACAGCGGTGCCCGTTTTCGGGCAAATATCTCCTAAACCATATAGGTTTAGGAGATATTGCTTGGACCTACAGGTGAGCCTTAATCTAGGCTTACCTGTAGGTCAAAGTGGTTTGTAAGGGTTTACAACCACTTTAATGTAAAAATATGTTAGGCTTTAGGACCACTTTAAGGATAGATTTAGGATACTCATAGCCATCAGATAGTAATTCAAAAAATGTTTTGGGTGAGATTGAAGGCAGGATAGCCCTTTTGTAACCCTTATACCTAAGCCCAGGAAAATGTAATTTATTGCATCCTACTTGTCCTGGGGTGTGGTAGCTGCAATAGCTTTCCTTTTTTGCCAGCAAAGCATGTTTTCTGTAAATAAAATACGTGTTTATCCTGCCAGGTGGCAATAAGGAGAAGGTGTTTGGGGTCCAAATAAATGAAAAGGCAACTAGTGACAACTCTGCTCCTCCACTGATACAGTTTAGCAAGGGAGTGTTGTCACTTTAGGATAGAAAGTGTGTTACTGGCATGATCATCAGGTGGAAATAAAGAGAAAACTAGAGCTGAAACAACTAATTGATTAATCAGTTATAAAATTAATCGATTACTATTTTCGTAATCGATTAATCGGCCAGTAACAAAATGGGGTTAAAAAAAAAACTAAAATGAGCCCTTTCTAGTACAAAAAGAGCAAATAATCGCTACTGGAAATATTACTTTCACAGTTCTATAGTAAAAACAAATGAACCCCTTACAGTAGTGATTATCTGCTTTTTTTGTATTATAAAGGGCTACTTCTAGTTTTTTTAACCCCATTAGGTTACTAAACTTCTTAGACCTGGTTCACATCTATGTGTTTTTTGGTGATATTTGCAGAAGCGCACTACAGTTAATTTCCATGGTTTCCTATGGGACACGTTCACGCAAAACTGTGCTTTTTTTGTTCAATATACTTCAATGGAGAAGCTGCAGAAAAGCATGTAATGCGTTTTTGCAGCAATTTGTGTTTTATAATCTGCCCAACAACACATTGGCCAAAAAAAATACAAAAGCACAAATCGTAGCAAAATCATGTGTGCAAAAATCTGCAAAAAAAACGCACAGCAAAAAGCACTGCAGAAACAGATCAAAAGCAAACTGCATAGGTATACCAATCCTTATGTTGGCCACACGGATCAATTTTCAGATGAGAATATTCATATGAAAAATCTTTGTACATTCACTGAATAAAAGAATGTTGTTTGAAATTTTCAACAATTAACATTCTGTTTTTAAAATGAATGTAATTTTTGAATGAAAAACCACATACATTTCTAAGGTATGTACTGTATAAATGATTTGATGATTTTACCCAACTGAAATTCATTTAACCGTTTGTCGAACAGCGCACACCAATTTACGTTGGCAGAATGGCGCTGATGGGCAAAAGGGCGTACAGGTATGTACCCTTTAGGAATCAGTGCTGCAAGTGTTCGCGTGCCGCCGTGGCCACCGTAACTGCGGGTCCCGTGGACTCAATGTCTGCCGGGTACCCGCGATCATGTCACGGAGAAGTAGAATGGGAGATGCTTTTGTAAAGAAAGCATTTCCCCATTCTGCCTAGTGACAGAACAGAGATCACTGCCCTCTGTCATCGAGAGCAGTGGTCGCTATCATGTGAGGTGTACCCCCCACAGTTAGTATCACTCCCTAGGACACCCTGTTTAACCCCTCCCTGTTTAACCCCTTTACCACCAGTCACATTTACACAGTAATCAGTGCATTTTTAATCACACTGATCGCTGTGTAAATGTTAATGGTCCAAAAATAGCACCAAAAGTGTCCGATGTGTGCGCCATAATGTCGCAGTCCCGCAGATCGCCGCCATTACTAATAAAAAGAAAAAAAAAGAATAAGAAAAATGCTATAAATCTATCCCCTATTTTGTAGAAGCTATAAACCAATCAATGCACGCTCATTGCAATTTTTTTTTTTTTTTTTTTTACAAAAATGAGAAGAATAATACCCATCAGCCTAAACTGAGGAAAAAAATGTATTTATATATATTTTTGGGGGATATTTATTATAGCAACATGTAAAAAATATTGCTTTTTCTTCACAATTGTCGCTCTTTTTTTGTTTATAGCGTAAAATAAAAACCGCAGAGGCGATCAAATACTACCAAATGAAAGCTCTATTTGTGCGAATAAAAAGGACATCAATTTTGTTTGGGTACAACATGACACGACAGCACAATTGTCAGTTAAACGACGCAGTGCTCTGGTCAGGAAGGGGGTAAATCCTTCCAGGGCTGAAGTGGTTAAAGCGATTTAAAGTGACTGTAAAACTTGTTTATTTATTAAAAAAAAAAATCTTATATGCTTAACTGCTCTCTGCAAAACCATTGCACAGAGCAACCCCGATTTTCCTCTTCTCGAATCCCCGACTGGCACTCCTGGCACCTCCTCCTGTTGACTGCCCCAATAGCAAGCTGTTCGCTATAGGGGCACTCATGCGTGCTCACTCCTGAGCCCCACTGTGTGTGTGGTCATAAGATGCACAGAACATGGCTCAGCCCCACTCCCTCCCACTGTGATCATCAATGGTTCCTGCTGCTGTATCTGAGCTAATGAGGAGGGAGAGAGCTGAAAGAGCCTTGGCTCTCGTGCACATCACTGGATTGAGAGCAGGCTCAGGTATGTATTTAGGGGAGGCTTTGGGGGGAGCTTGCCTTGCTGCATAGAAAACTTTTGGCTTTACAACCACTTTAATTTGGCTGGACTGACACAGAATCTCAGGGTTGCAAATAGGGCTTGGCTTACTCTCACGATGTAATACCGCCCGTTTCTCAGAGATCTTGTATATCTTTTTGTAGGCGCTACAACAAGAAACAAAATGATGCACTACATCCTCCCAAGCATCTTTCTCACTGGACAATAACACATCTTGCACTGTTATAGGATAACATTGAGCTGCTTCTACAGGCAAAGTACAAAACTCCTGTGGATGCAGTGTTTAAACCCAGTGTGCATGGACCCTTAACATACTTTGTATTACTCATTAATGTTCCTTTATTTCACCTCTTGTGTATCTTTTGCTATGAAAGCTGTGCACGCATTCCATTATTCTAAATATACTTTACTGTTCCTTGTTACTTTTTTTTTCTATCAGCTGAGCATACAGTTTCTTAAACTTAACTTTTTGCATCAATGCTAACTTGCCTAACCTCTTTCCTAAGGTGGCGATACATGGATCGAAATTCGGCTAGTTCAGCAGGTCTGTTGACGTTTGTATAAACAGCCTGTCGGGTCTTTCCCGAATGATCAGTGCCCCTAGCTATAGTCTACAACACTGATCAGTGCGTTCTGATGGTGGGGAAGTCTCCCAGCTGTCAGAACACAATAGCACAGTAGGAGACAAAATTAGTAATGGTAGGTTATCCTCGCGCTATAGTGGTAAAGTTAGAGCAGGTTGGTGTGGTTGCAGCAAAAAACACCGACAGAGGTGCAAACCCTCCCCTCAAAATGACAGTAAATAAGAAATAGATGGTGTTGCGCTCCACACCAAATAAATTAAATCTAATAACACAATTACTAAATAATCGCATAAAATCTTGAAAAACGTGCTCATGCGATTAAAATTCCATTAGTTCTAAAATAAATACCAAGTGAATAATCCAGTGCTTGAAATAAAACTATTTCCTACTAATATTCATAAAATTGAAAAATGATCTATATAATCGTGATACAGTGACAGGAAAAGAATCGCAAATCTTAAAATTGTCAAAAGAATTGTGACATCTAACAAATCTGTGTCAGTCCATGAAAGTGCATCCAAGTGCCAGCATGTGTGCAAAAAAATATATAAGATGATAAATACACAATGAAAATATATAAAGCGGTGTGTGAAAAAAAAAAAAAAAAAAAAAAATATTATTATCACAGAATACAAAAAATAATAGTCCAGCAAACGTGATAAAGAATGTCTCTAAATAAGTATAAAAAGGCTAAATCACAAAGTTCATGCAGAAAATGAAATAAATCCACGCTGTGCTATGTGAAGAAATTAATCCTATGAACAACCCCGGGATGATTCCACCAGTGATTTTGCAGCTCCTTAAACGTGGGTGCTCACACACTGAGTGCAGTGGGTACCTTACCTCACTGCTGTCAGTAAGACAGCAAAATGCTCCAGTGCAACAGTTGTGTCCTCAAATGGGGTGTATATCCTCAGTGGATGTAGGGGACCTTCAACACTTTGCGGTGTATATCCTAAATGTAGTATGGGCGCCCACAAAACCTTTTCCTCCAGATATTCCGCAAGGGATCGCAAGTCAGACCTCTGTGGCAGAAAATAAAAAGCTGTCCCTGTGTTCTGGAGCAGGTATCACCTCAGCCTCTGCTTTCTTCTAGAGAAAACAGATTTTCTCTAGAAGAAAGCAGAGGCTGAGGTGATACCTGCTCCAGAACACAGGGACAGCTTTTTATTTTCTGCCACAGAGGTCTGACTTGCGATCCCTTGCGGAATATCTGGAGGAAAAGGTTTTGTGGGCGCCCATACTACATTTAGGATATACACCGCAAAGTGTTGAAGGTCCCCTACATCCACTGAGGATATACACCCCATTTGAGGACACAACTGTTGCACTGGAGCATTTTGCTGTCTTACTGACAGCAGTGAGGTAAGGTACCCACTGCACTCAGTGTGTGAGCACCCACGTTTAAGGAGCTGCAAAATCACTGGTGGAATCATCCCGGGGTTGTTCATAGGATTAATTTCTTCACATAGCACAGCGTGGATTTATTTCATTTTCTGCATGAACTTTGTGATTTAGCCTTTTTATACTTATTTAGAGACATTCTTTATCACGTTTGCTGGACTATTATTTTTTGTATTCTGTGATAATAATTTTTTTTTTTTTTATTTTTTTTTTTTTTTCACACACCGCTTTATATATTTTCATTGTGTATTTATCATCTTATATATTTTTTTGCACACATGCTGGCACTTGGATGCACTTTCATGGACTGACACAGATTTGTTAGATGTCACAATTCTTTTGACAATTTTAAGATTTGCGATTCTTTTCCTGTCACTGTATCACGATTATATAGATCATTTTTCAATTTTATGAATATTAGTAGGAAATAGTTTTATTTCAAGCACTGGATTATTCACTTGGTATTTATTTTAGAACTAATGGAATTTTAATCGCATGAGCACGTTTTTCAAGATTTTATGCGATTATTTAGCGATTCTAACTTTAATCACATGAGTGCGCTTTCAAGATTTTATGCGATTATTTAGTAATTGTGTTATTAGATTTAATTTATTTGGTGTGGAGCGCAACACCATCTATTTCTTATTTACTAGCACAGTAGGAGAGATTCCCTGATCCACATCAAATTAGTGGATGCGGGAGCCTTTTTTTTTCTTCGTTCAACCCACGATTGTACGATAAAAAAAAAAAAATATATGGCCATCTTTACTCTCTCTCACTAATCTTACATCACATTCTCTTCTGAACTTTATTTTTCTAGAAGGGTCCTTTCCTTTGTTGAATGAAAAACGGACATACATGTATGTCTATGGGGTAGCGGACGTTAGCGGATGATCATCCGCTGACATCCGCATCCTATTTTTCTTCTAATGGACGAAAAATGGATGTTAGCGGATGACATCCGCTTACATCCGTTCTGCTGACATCTGTTTTTGACCCAAGAACACGGGCTTCAGTTTTTTAGTTCTCTTTTTTTTTTGTAAAAGACAGATGTCAGCGGACATGTAATGTAAATGTATGTATGTAAAAATTGACATCCGTATACATTTTTTCATCCCTGTTTTTACAAAAAAAAGTAACTGAACTAAAAAACTGAACAACCATGTGAAAGGACCCTAACTCTCTTCCTTGCTTTTGCTTTACCATTTGCTATATACGATTTTGCATTCCTACCCTACATTGTTTTTCTTCTGCATACTTTTTCAAATTGTCACTATTCACTGGTTAATCGTATTCTGTTTAGGTTACTTTTCTGTTATTCTTTTGCTCAGGATTTGCTTAAATTATTATACATTTAGTCAGTGAATAGTAACAATATGAGAAAGTGAACAAGTGAAAGAAATACTGTACAGTTAAATGCAAAACAGTATTTGGCTATCAGTAGAAAAAGCATCAAGTTATAGAAAGAAAAATTCAATTGCACCTATCTTAGACTAATTGCATCATTCTCAGTCATATTTCTATCTACCATGACTTGTTGGCAATATGTTATTGTAGAATTGTAAAGTTAGTGATAGCTTAAATATTTACTGTATTCGCGCTTAGGCAGATTTTATAAGTTTGAAATAGCAGGTTAACTTAAACTAAAGAAAAGGGTAATCTCAGCAGTCTTCATACAAATGCTAATATATAACTTTGAATTCTCCCACACCATCTACAGTTAGCAAATGAACAAAATACATATTCAAATAACAAACATCCAATTAACCTTGTGGGTCATTTGTTTTGGCTTTGTTCCGTTTTTGCGTTTTCATATAGCTCAACGGAAATGACTCACACATGGAAATTGTGAAAAGTCCCATTGTAACATTAAATTGGTCTGCTTAATTTGCTAGAGTATGTGAAAGAAGAACTTCTTGCGTCACCTTCGCAAACAATCAAATTCTGTTTGATTTTTATGGATGTGTTATGGATGGGTGTGATTCGTGGGGGGTCCACAGAATCCTGGGTGGAAGTTGCGAAACCTGACTTTAGCAGCAAATTCCAGAGAGCAGGCATATCTGCATTTCCTCTGCTTTGCCAGCATAATCTTTCTCCTTTACTTTATTATGATCAGGCACTGGGGGTCAGGAGAGAACCTATGGCAAATTATTACCAACACTTCCTCAAGGCAAGGGAGAAGGCATGCAGCAGCAAATGGTGGGAGGAAATTCTTCTGCTTGGGTAAAGGGCAGACAGTAGGAAAAATTAAATGTGGAATCATACATCTATAGGCTGCCCACCTTTCTAAAAGGCTTTAAAGGCCATTATAGGTTACCAGTTTTAAGTTAAACATAAGGTCTGGTGATAGAATTATTGCTCTTACTCTGATGTTCAATGCGATACCCCAAATGTGTGGTGAAATCACGGTTTACAAATGAGTGCAGGACCTACCCAGGCATTCATATTTATGCTTGACCACAGGTGGACTGGGGCATTTTATTTTAAAAAATGTTTTATTTATTTACCTTTTTTACACTTTATTTCTTTTATTTAATTAAACGTTATTGCTATCACAAGGGGTGAATGATATCCCTTATGATAGCCTTGGCAGTGACAGGTTCTCTATATTGAGAGATTTAGGGTCTATTAGACCCCAGTGTCTCCTCTGCCCTCCAATGCAGCCAATCAAACTGAGATCAGTTTAATCAGCTGCTTTAGTAGACGGTAATGGCTAGTAAACAAACAGCTGTAATTAGAAGTGAGAAAACCCTTGTCGCTTCCAGTTTTATACACCATAGAGAGGTTTCCGGGAATGGATGTTACTCCACCTCCTCTATAGTAAGCTGGTCCAATTGCCCAAAGCCACCCTGGGCACTCCGGTGGGACAGGAGAGCCCAGGCGCTGTGGCAAAAAGGGGGGCCCTTCCGCTCCTTGTAAAAATTACATGGCAGCTTTGTAGCAACTTGAATCTCTTTTACAATAAAGCACATTGCAAGCAGAAAATTATACCAGAATCATGACTGCAGTGTAACTACTTAAACCCACTGCAGGAAGTGACTAAATTAGGTTAATTATTTACACGCTTGGCATCATACAGTCCAAAAGAAGACAGGTGATGGATCAAAGAGGAGAGAGTCTGTGGGGGGACAGCATCGAAGATGATGTGAGAATCGCAGATAAAGATGCTTTGTAGTTTTAAAGTCGTGGGGCAAATGGTCAGGCTTCAAAAGTAAAATCGAGCTGGCCCCTAATGATCCATAGGATGTTCTTTAGCTAAGTAGTGTTAAGTCTGGTGTTCTGTGCGTATTGATGTATCCCATAGACAAGTACTAAGAATGGAAACACCCAAATCTGTTGCGCTGGGACCATATGATATACAATAAATTTAACAAATTATAAGTATGAGCAGCTAGCACAGTATGCATGGATAAACCTAAACGGATACATGAAGAATGGTGCAGCGCTAATTATAAAATCAATCAAATTCATGGACAAAGTCCATATATGAACCAAATAAATAATTGCTGGAATAGGTTCAATGACATATACAGGTGAATAAAAATGATGTACCAAACTAAATGGATAAATCAAATAAGAGCGCAAAGTCCATAGATGAACCAGATGAGTGATTCTTGAAGTATGACAGATGTGAAAAAACCACCACCATCACCCAAACACACACTGCCTCTTACCCTCAGGTAGATAGTGGTAAGCCTTGCTGCTGAGAGCTGTCATTTATTGATACCAATGCTTACTACTATCTACCTGAGGGTAAGAGGTGGTGTGTGTTTGGGTGATGGTGTTTTTTTCACATCTGTGTTACTGCAAGAATCACTCATCTGGTTCATCTATGGACTTTTCTCTCTTATTTGATTTATCCATTTAGTTTGGTACATCATTTTTATTCCCCTGTATATGTCATTGAACCTACTCCAGCAATCATTTATTTGTTTCATATATGGACTTTGTTCATGAATTGGATTTTATAATTAGCGCTGCACCATTTTTTCATATAAGTGCTAAGAATGGCATACAGCTACTGAAGTCCACTGTGTAGACTCTTAATTCATATAGATACTGTATTTATACAGTATATATATATATATATATATATATATATATATATATATATATATATATATATATATATGGCAGAGTTTATAATGTTAGAAAAATGAAAAAAAGGTTCTTTGTCTGGGTAGACCAGCATGCTAGTTCCACTTCCTGAATGCTTTATTTTTTAACAGTTTGTTAAGGTAATACATTATTCATGGAACAACAGAGGGCATTTGGATCAATTTTCTTGCAGGCAGGCTTCCTAGAGGAGGCTATAAGAAATCTCTGGTTTCCTGTGAAGCGTCTGTCTTTCAAAGTTCCTGTCGTGTTTCTGTTAACATGGGAGATGTTTAAAGTGAAGTGTTTGGTATAATTTAAATAAATGTTTAAAGACTATTTCCAAATAAAAAGTAAATATGACATTAAAAGAGACTTATATTTTGGTCAAACATTGATATTACACGTACAGAATTTAAAACCAAAATAAACTTGTACTTGCCATGTTAACTTACAGTGTACTTTCCGTGTACTTGCCATGTACTACCCATCTTTATGTAGAGCAACAATTATTTTTTTCAGATCCTCAGAGAGTTCTTTGCCATGAGGTGCTGCGATAAACTTCTAGTGACTAGTAGTATGATAGAGTGAGAGCGATAACACCAAATTTAACACACCTGCTCCCCATTCACACCTGAGACCTTGTAACACTAATGAGTTACATGACACCAGGGATGAAAAATGGCTAATTGGACCCAATTTTCACTCAGGGGTATATTCACTTTTGTTTCCAGCGGTTTAGACATTGACTGTGCGTTGAGTTATTTTGAGGGGACAGCAAATGTATACTGTTATACTAGCTGTGCACTCACTACTTTACATTGTAGCAAAGTGTCATTTCTTCAGTGTTGTCACATGAAAAGATATAATAAAATATTTACAAAAATGTGAGGGGTGTACTCACTTTTGTGAGATACTGTAAATGGCGATAGTGACACATTCCAGTGTTTTCATGTCCAAATAAAGTTCCTATTGTGCAGTATTGGAAATGGTCTCAATCAAGTGTTACAATCTTCCCATGTGCAAGAAAAATTGAAATAGCCTCTTACCAGAAACTCATGATCTCCAAATTATAAGAGATCACGAAATGTGTAGAACACATAGGGCTCCCTTCAGTTGATGAATTCCTTTTCAGCAGCGGCCAATCCCGGATCTGATGTTATGGGGTATATGCCTCCAGCCTCCACCCAGGAATACCTGAATGTACACACTCCAAGTCAGCTGTGTGCCTTACTCAGGTAATGTGGTAAAGCTCATGCATCAGAGAAAAGAGAAGGCTCATCATGCAATATGTAATAATATTTACTGAATGATAAAAAGTATTGCACTTACAAGAGGATAAAAACAAGCGGTAAAGCATCAATTCCAACTGCAGATTTAACGAGCAGATCAGTAATGTAGTGACGTCTCAGCTCCTGTGTTAACCGACACATTTCCCCATAATAGACATCATCTTGGGTTGCAAGTTTAGATTTCATATCAGCATGCAGAGCTGCATGGGGATGCAATTTTTAGAGGGGGAAGGTCTGCTTTAACCACTTTCAGACCGGACCAATTTGCTGGTCAAAGACCAGACCACTTTTTGCGATTCGGCACTGCGTCGCTTTAACTGACAATTGCGCGGTCGTGCGACGTGGCTCCCAAACAAAATTAACGTCCTTTTTTTCCCACAAATAGAGCTTTCTTTTGGTGGTATTTGATCACCCCTGCGGTTTTTATTTTTTGCGCTATAAACAAAAATAGAGCGACAATTTTGAAAAAAACGCATTATTTTTTACTTTTTGTAATAATAAATATCCCCCAAAAATATATAAAAAAACATTTTTTTCCCTCAGTTTAGGCCGATACGTATTCTTCTACATATTTTTGGTAAAAAAAATCGCAATAAGCGATTATTGATTGGTTTGCGCAAAAGTTACAGCGTTTACAAAATAGGGATAGTTTTATAGCATTTTTATTAATAATTTTTTATTATTTTTTTTTTTTACTAGTAATGGCGGCGATCTGCGATTTTTATTGTGACTGCGACATTGTGGGGGACCCATCGGACATTTTTGACACATTTTTGGGACCATTGTCATTTATACAGTAATCACTGCTATATAAATGCAGTGATTCCTGTGTAAATGACACTGGCAGTGAAAGGGTTAACCAGTGGGTGGCAGTGTAGGGGTTAAGTGTTCCTAGGGGTGTGTTACTAACTGTGGGGGGGTTGGGCTTTCATTTAGTGTACACTGATCTCTGCTCCAATCACATGGAGCAGAGATCAGCGTCACTAGTTGCTAGGCAGAATGGAAAATTGTTGTTTATACAGCATTTCCTCCATTCGGCCGCTCCGTGAGACGATCGCGGGGATGCCCGCGGCGATCGAGTCCGCGGGTCCCGCGACCGGACTCACGGGGGTCCCGACCAGCGCGCCGGCGGCGGCGCTCCCGATGGCACGGCGGCAACGAATATTGGACGTACATGTACGCCAATATGCCTGCCCGTGCCATTCTGTCGACGTAAATCGTCGCGCGCTGGTCGGGAAGTGGTTAAGTGAGACTGGATGTAATTTTTGCCAGAAGTAGGGCAGGAGCCCAGCAGACAGAGAAGACCGCACCAATGAGTAGGTAATTACAAAATAAGTAGGGAATATAAAAAGTTTTTTTATTTAGAACCTGTTGTTGAGCTTAAAGTGGTTGTAAAGGCAAACATTTTTTTTTTATCTTAATGCATTAAGATAAACAAAAACCTTCTGGGTGTATCAGCCCTCCTCTGCCCCCCTAATACTTACCTAAGCTCCATCTCTATCCAGTGATGTGCACGACTGCCTCGGCCATCCGGGACACTCCCTCCTGATTGACTGAAAAACAGCAGTAGCGCCATTGGTTCCTATTGGTTCAATCAAAGTTAGCCAATCAGGAAAGAGATGGGTGGGGCCGAAGCGCAGCTCCATGTCTGAATGGACACATGGAACCCCTCGACAGGAAGTGAGGGGGCAGGCGCACCATAGAGGGAACCAAGAAGAGGAGGATCCAGGCTTCTCCGTGAAAAACCATTTCACAGAGCAGGTACATATAACATGTCTCTTTTTTTCTTTAAAAATAATAGACTTTAGTATCACTTTAAATGGATATCCCAAAGACATATCCTGTTGCAGTCAGTGGTTATTGTCTCGCTGTCTCTTCTGAGTGCTTGTTCTTGATATACAGTATGATTTAAAAAAAAAAAAAAGATAAACCTCTGCAACCTGTACCAAATTATAACAATGATCTACACACAGTTCCAAGAGGAGTCAGTTCATTTCAATAATTATAATTCTTTGGAACCTACGATACAGTATAACTCACCTTATGACTTGTATGAAATAACACTATTAATTGGAGCTGAAATATGGCATGTCAGCTAATATCACAGTTACTTATTTCCCCCCTTGCTCTGTTTATTACAGAATTGTCTGCTTTCGTGATAACTACTGAACATTGTAAAATTATCTGTTAATGTGGAAAGCAAAAAGGAGAAATGTAAATTGTTTTAACTTATTATCATGTTCAAAATCTCAAAGAGCACATGTCCATTTTCATCTTAAAATCAATATAAGGATCAACTATTGTTATAAACAGATCTGTGATATCTCACAACATAGAAAAAAAAAGGGCTATAAAATACAGATGAGTATAAAAACTGAGCAATTCTCCTGTATGACATAATCACAGTTCAACAATAATAGGAATCTCCACCATCCACCACCTTGTGCAGCAACGCCTCAATCAAAAGCTGAAAAACCTGCTTACCAGCTCCTTATTACAGGGGGTCACTTTATCGCTTATTTATCCTCTTCGGAGCATCCTAATATGGAAGGAGTAGCATCACAAGACAGGTTGCTTGTGCACTCCCTTACATAACTTTTTTGCTGCCTGCAGCACAGGCTCGCAGAGTTCTGTGGCTGAAATATTGATCAGCCAAAGCACCATGTAAAAAGCTGTTAGCCAGTTTGTTTCCCCTTCATGGGGTACGGCTATTTAGAGACGATCTGGATAAGTACATCCAAATGACCTCTAATGGGGAAAGCTCTCTTTTACCAGTAAAAAGAGGTTCAAACATTTTTCCTTTTATCGTGCTGCCTCTCCTATGCCAGGGGCATCTGCCTCTAGGCAGTCGTGACGTTCTCAACCATCGGGTTCAAGGGAAAGACCCCAAGGGCAGCACCAGGGACAGAAGAGATCTTGGGGCAGAAAGCCCACAAAGCAGAATGCTAAAGCCTTCTCATGAAGGGGCAGCCCCACTCTTTTGGGTGAGGGGAAAGGTCTTGCGATTCTCAAGATCTGGCAGGAACAATGTCAAGACAGATGGATTTCTGCATTTTTTTCCCTAGGTTACGGCTAGAGTTCCGAGAGTTTCCGTCTCCTCCTTTTTTCTAAGGGAGAATGTTCCCAAGGACCCAGAGAAAAAATAAGTCTCTCTTTCTGGACTTTGGATCAGCTGTTATCCCAGTCGGTGATATCAGAGGTTCCCTTAGTGGAACAGGGGGTTTTGGCTCAAACCTTTTAAGGTTCCAGAACCAAACCGAGAGGTAAGACCCATTCTAGATCTCAAAGACCTGAATCGGCACTTAAATATTCAATCGTTTCATAATTTGATCGGTTTGTCCATTCTGCAAGGAGGGGAGTTTTTTGGCTTTAATCAATATCAAAAATGCATATCTCCATGTGCCAAATTTTCCCGCTCACCAGAAATTTCTGTGTTTTGAAATTTAAAATGATCTTTTCAATTGTGGCCCTGCCATTCGGTTTAACCTCCTTTAGCTAGATTAAGGACTCAAGGCATATCGATCCTAGCACACCAATTCTTTGTTCCCTGATGCCATGCCTCTATATGCCACCTCAGCTCCCATGCCAGTTGTTAACTCCAGTCCACTGTTGGTGATCCTGCCACACCCGAGATCCATGGTTAGCTTTGTAATTATGGGTGGAGGTTATATCACCTCCCCTCAACTTAACTAAAATGCTCTATTTATGCAACCAGTCTGACTCATTTTTTATATTTCATAGGCTTTGGCCATAATTGCTCCTGATGAGTGGTTATTAACCACAAAACGCGTTGAGCTACAGATGTACACCTATGCATCTTTTACTTATAATAAATATTCAGATATGTGCAACAATGTGCCTATTTAATGCCAGACTAGATATTTACTTTTTATTATCTGTTTTTTAGCTACTTGAATTGAATGATCATGTGTTATTGTGCCTTGCGTTTATGTGTGTGTACATATATATGTTGACCCTATGTGTATATTTATGAAATGAATTTTGGACTCACAGTGGGGTGTGTCTTGTTTTTATTAATACATTAAATAAACTTGTTACGAATAATCAATATTTTTATTTATTTTTTTCTAAGTGCATGTTTCATTCTAAGGTCCCATAGCCCTCTTCTTCATTTATACAAGGCATATCGATCCTAGCCTATTTAGAAGATCTGCTTTTAATAGATTATTCAGTCTCGGGTCAAAAACCAGAGTCTGATCACAGCCGTAACTATCTGAAATATCTGGGTTGGATACTCAGCCTAGGAAGATTCTCCTTAAAAATCATCAAGCAGATTACAGTACTTGGGGGCTGGTTATAGATACCATACAGAAAAAGGTATTTTTACCCCAGACAAGAATCCGTTCCATTGTAGGACTAATTCAACTTCTCAAAACAAAGGAGAAATACGGCTGTGCAGGAGATTGTTAGGGAAAATGGTGGTCTCCTTCAAGGCCGTCCCTTACACACAGTTTCTACTCAAAAAGCTGTTTCAAAACACCATCCTGTTGGTCTGGAATAAAAACATTCAGGCCTTGTTTGTTTCCAATACGCTTGGCTCCCGACATAAGTCAGAGCCTAAATTGGTGGTGGTTATCCAGCAAAAGGGAAAATCTTTATCCTGGAATGTGTTAACAACAGATGCCAGCCTTCTAGGCTGGGGAGCAGCTCTGGAAGAAGATTCTGTGCAGGGGAGATGGTCCAAGTTAGCGGACCTTGCCTATCAACTTTTTGGAAGATTCGGGCAGTACGTCTGGCCCTAGAATCTGGGATGGTCAGACTACGGGACTGTCCTGTCAGGATTTAGTCTGACAAGGCCACATCAGTGGCTTATATCAATCACTAGGAGGGCACAAGAGGTGTGCAGCCCAAAAAAGAGGTGAATAATGTTCTAGCTTGGGCAGAACACAACATTCTTTGCCTATCGGCAATTTTCATTTCAGGAATAAATTATTCTGGGAGAATGGTCTCTTCGTCACGACATCTTCCTAGTGATATGTCAGAGATATGTCAGAGATAGGGTATTCCAGACATGGACCTATTCGCATCCAAATTCAACAAACAACTTTGAGGCGAGAACAAGGGATTTGCTAGCAGGCGGAACAGATGCATTAGTCTTCCCATGGGATCAGTTTTCACTGATCTATGCATTTCCTCCAGTTCTGCTACTTCCACACCTTCTCCGCAGGATTAAGCAGGAATGAAAGGAAGTAATTCTGGTGGCCCCAGTGGGTCCCAGAAGATCTTGATTTACCAAGATCTTAAAGATGGTGGTAGGAGTCCTTTGGACTCTGCCATTATAGCCAGACCTTCTCGCACATGGTCTGGTATACTTTATAAAAGATTATGGGTGATCTTCTTCGGTAGTATCTACTTTGATTATTGCCAGGAAGCCGGCTTCCAGGATCATTTACTATAGAGTCTGGAAGGAATATGTTTCTTGGTGTAGATCCAGGAGTTGGCACCCCAGGAAGTATGTCATAGGCAGGATCCCTGATTTCCTGGGATCTGAAATGAAGATGGCCTTCACTTCTATCAAGGGTCAGATCCCAGCCTTGTCTGTGTTTTTTCAGGGGCCTCTTGCTTCCCACGTTTGGTGCGTAGCTTATTCAGGGGGTAACACGGATTAATCCCCCCATCAAGGCACCTCTAAATCCTTGGGATTTAAAATTGGTCTTATGCTGTGTACACACGATCAGAATTCCGACCAGAAAAAGACCGATGAGAGCTTTTCATGGGAAAATGCGACCGTGTATATGCTCCATCTGAATTTAGCTGTCTGAATTTCCGCCAGCCAAAAATTGATAGCATGTTCTCAATTTTCCCGACGGAAAAACTTTCTATCGGTAATTACGATCGCATGTATGCAATTCTGACATGCCAAATATCACTCATGCTCAGATTCAACTACGAGACAGAAGCTATTGGCTACTGACTATTGAACTTCCTTTTTTTGGCACGTTGTACGTGTTTTTTACGTCACCACATTATAAATGATCGGAATTTGATGTGACCGTGTGTAGGCAAGACAGCTTGAGCCGAATTCCGTCTGAAAAACCATCAGAGCTTTTTCTGACGAGAATTCCGATCGTGTGTATGCGGCATTAGCGGTTTTGCAGAATCAGCTGTTTGAGCCTTTACGAGAAATCCCCTTGGTTCTTTTTGACAAGAAAGATAATCTTTCTGGTTGTCATTTCTTCTGCTAGAAGAATATCTAACCTAGCAGCTCTGTCTTGTAAAGAGCCATATTTGAACATGCATAAGGATGAGGTGGTTTTATGTCCTCATCCTGAATTCCTACCAAAGATGTTAACAGGTTTTCATTTAAAACAAGAAATATTCTTCCTCCCAGAGACTCAATTTAGGGAAGAGAATGCACTACATTCCCTTGATGTAGTAAAAGCGCTCAGAGCCTATTTAAAGGTGACCGCTCAGGTTCGCAAAACACGTTTTGTTTGTACTGACAGAGGGTCCAAAGAGTGGACAGACAGCATCAAAATCCACTATTTTTCAAATGGATTCATCAAGTGATGGTTCAAGCTTCAGCTTAAAGAATAAAATTCTTCCTTCCTTCTTATATTAGAGCACACTCATCCAGGGCGATTAGTGCCTCTTGGGTGGTGCATCATCAGGCCTCTATGGCTCAGATCTGTAAGACCGCGGCTTGGTCTTTGGTTCATACATTTATCAGATTTTATCAAATCAATATTAAAGGTCATGAGGATATTGCCTTTGGAAGCAGTATACTGTGGGCTGCATTGTGAGTCCACTGGCCTCCTGTTTTTTATTGTCTCCCCCCCCCCCCCCTTCAGTTGCCATTGCTATGGGACATCCTACATAGTAACTACTATGACTCTGTGTCCCCTGATGTAAGAAAAGAAAATGGAATTTTTAAAAAAGATTACCTGTAAAATACTTTTCTTTGATGTACATCAGGGAACACAGAGGTCCCCCCCCCCCTTCTTATTATACACTTGTATTGCTTGGCTACAAAACTGAGGACTCCCAGTAATGGGAGGGGTTATATAGGGGAGTACATGTCTTGCCTTAGGGGCGTGCCAGTGTCCATCACCTGTCGGTCCGATGTATAACCCACATAGTAACTCCTATGGCTCTGTGTCCCCTGATGTACATCAAAGAAAATTTTACAGGTAAGCTGTTTTAAAAATCCTATTTTTTAAGTAAAGGTGAACTTACACTTTAAAGCCATCACAGAGGACAAGAGGTAAGACTCTTTACGTCTCAAGGAAAAGAGATTTAATCTCCAAATACAGAAAGAGTAAGAGCTGTGAAAATGTGGAGTAGACGTCCTCAAGAGCTGGTTCTTTCCAACTCAGTAGATTGCTTTTAAAGGTCCTGGATTAATTCCTAAATGTACATAACTGGATACTAATATTTATAGGTAAAGTTGATTCAGGGAACAACCAACTGCCTCTTGGAGGTTCAGGAAGGAATTTTGTCCCCTGCTGGAGCAAATTGGATCATGCTTTGCTGGGGTTTCCTCTGGATCAACTGTGGTTATAGGATTGCACATTGATTTCTTCCTTTAATTGGTTGAATTAGATGTCTTTTTCAACCAGGCGAACTATGTATGTGTGTGTAGGGATGGCCTTGCGGTTCGCCCGGGCGTTGGTTCGCGACAAATTTTGCGTGTTCCTGATTCGCCAAACCGGCGGACTTCTGGCGCTGTTCGCGCGGACATATGCGTTTATATTGTGAAAGAACTTTGACCCATGATGACACATCCATCATGGGGTACAGGACAGCCAATTGAGGCATTTCAGCACATGGACAATTGGACATTCCCCCTACCATATAAATAGACCTGATCTGGCGACCATTTTACATTCTGTCTTTTGTCAATGTAGGGAGAGGTTGCTGTGTGGAGCAGGGACAGACTGTAGTGACACAAATCACTAGCTATTAGGTCCACAAAAGTCCTTTTAAGGACTGGTATAGGTGTACAGTATATAGCGTTCTGGTGCACTGCTGCTGACTGCTGTGCTGCTGATTGCTGAGTGCACTGCTGACCGATTCTGCAGCTGTCTTTTGTCAGTGTAGAGACAGGACGCTGTGTGGAGCAGGGACAGTCAGTTTAATCACTAGCTATTACTATTAGGTCCACAAAGGTCCTTTTAATTACTGCATAGTAGCATAGTATAGTGCTAGTGTCAGTGCTCTCTATCTCGGTGCTGGTGTCAGTGCTCTCTATCTCGGTGCTGGTGTCAGTGTTTAGTATCTATTACGGTGCTGGTGTCAGTGTTTAGTATCTATTACGGTGCTGGTGTCAGTGCTCAGTCTCTATCGTGGTGCTGGTTTCAGACAGTGAGGGAGATAGCAGCAGAGAAGCCAATCAGCAGGCAGTGCCAGCACCATGGCTGAGGATCAGCACTGGACTGGCACCTCCGGACCACCGCAGTGGAGCCCTGCATATGTGGGCGTAAGGGCCAGGCAGAGGGAGGGGCTCAAGCACAGGTTGGCACACTGGGACACTCGCACAGGACTGTGCTGCCCTGACTGTAGCACTGATCATCTCCTGCACCCCCTTCATAGCCTGCCCTGACCTTGCCTCTCCTCCATGGCCTTCATGCGCTTCTGAATTGTCAAAATGTCACAGATAAAAAAAGAATGCTTGCCGTTGTCGATCCCGGATTCACTTTTGTTATGTCAGTGTCCATGTGGTGGGACTATGTGTGCACAGCTAGTAAGTATTTTGTGGCTGAAAATATGACCTGTAGGTTTTTAAAGTTCACCTGCCATTAACGTCAATGGGGTCCGCCACAAACTTTGCGGTTCGCGTTCGCGAAACGTCCCGTCAGAAGTTCGTCCATCACTATGTGTGTGTGTATGTATGTATGTATGTATGTATATATATATATGTATGTGTATATATATATATATATATATATATATATATATATATATATATATATATATATATATAGCTAGATATACAGTGCCTTGCAAAAGTATTCATCCCCTATAGGCTTTTTACCTAGTTTGTTACATTACAGCCTTTAGTTCAAAGTTTTTTTTTTAATCTGAATTATATGTGATGGATCAGAACACAATAATCTAAGTTGGTGAAGTAAAATTAGAAAAATATATACATAAAACTATTTTTCAGAAATTAAAAACTGATAATTGGCAGGTGCATATGTATGCCTTTGTTATGAAGCCAATAAAAGCTCTGGTGCAACCAGTTACCTTCCGAAGTCACATAATTGGTGAAATGATGTCCACCTGTTTGCAATCTAAGTGTCATATGATCTGTCATTACATATACACACACCTTTTTGAAAGGCCCCAGAGGCTGCAACACCTAAGCAAGAGGCACCACTAACCAAAGACTGCCGCTCACCAAAACTCATGGATCGGGCAAGGAGGGCATTAATCATAGAGGCAGCACAGAGACCTAAGGTAACCCTGGAGGAGCTACAGAGTTCCTCAGCAGAGACTGGAGTATCTGTGCATAGGACGACAATAAGCCATTCGTTCCATAGAGTTGGGCTTTATGGCAGAGCGGCCAGAAGAAAGCCATTACTTTCAGCTAAAAACAAAATGTTATTTTTTGAGTTTGTGAAAAGGCATGTGGGACTGACGAGACTAAAATTGAACTTTTTGGCCATCAAAGAAAAGGCTATGTCTGGCGCAAACCCATCACATCACCCAAAGAACACCATCGCCACAGTGAAACGTGGTGGCAGCATCATGCTGTGGGAATGTTTTTCAGCAGTCAGAACTGGAAAACTGGTCAGAGTTGAGGGAGAGATGGACGGTGCTAAATACGGGGATATTCTTGAGCAAAACCTGTACCACTCTGTGTGTGATTTGAGGCTAGGACAGAGGTTCACCTTCCAGCAGGACAATGACCCCAAACACACTGCTAAAGCAAGACTTGAGTGGTTTAAGGGGAAACATGTAAATGTGTTAGAATGGCCTAATCAAAGCCCAGACCTCAATCAAATAGAAAATCTGTGGACAGACTTAAAGATTGCTGTTCACAAGTGCAAACCATCCAACTTGAAGGAGGTGGAGCAGTTTTGCAAGTTGGAATGGGCAAAAATCCCAGTGGTAAGATGTGGCAAGCTAATAGAGACGTATCCAAAGCAACTTGGAGCTGTGATAGCTGCAAAAGGTGGCTCTACAAAGTATTGACTTTAGAGGGTTGAATAGTTATGCTCGTTGACTTTTTCTGTTATTTTGTCCTGTTGTTTGCTTGACAATCAAAAAAAAGAAAAAAACATCTTCAATGTTGTGGGCATTTTCTGTAAAATAAATTATGCAAATCCTCAAACAGTCCATGTTAATTCCAGGTTGTGAGGCAACAAAACACGAAAAAGGGGGGTGAATACTTTTGCAAGGCATTGTAGATGGATATATATATATATATATATATATATATATATATATATATATATATATATATATATATATATATATATATATATATACATTTTTTTTATTACAAAATCTCAGTTCTCAGCTGCATAAGTGACTTGGAGATGTAGTGGTAGAGAAACAACAGAACACTGATCTTCCCAGTGGATGGCTATGTGTGTGTGTGGTGGGGGGGGGGGGGGGGGTGAGGCTCTCAGGACAAAACTAACCATTGGAGAACTGGCAGGCTTTTTTTCACATGACAGCACAGCTGGGATTGGTGTGCTGTCATGCCTAGTGCTGTGAGTTTGAAATAGGAAAGCAAGGTGACTGGTAGGATCACTAGGTATTTTACACTAAGAAGGCAATCAAATGAGAGCAGGATGCTGTTTAACACAAGTACATAGTACATGTTAAACATGTCATGGATATAAAATTTTGGGGTAACATACACTTAGAGGAAAATACATCAATATGGCAAATTAGTAATTTTGGCAAAACTGATTTACCTTTAAAAGAATGTTCCTGTGGTGCTTTGTGAACCACATAACACCTCCCAAGTCATCTCTAGCAACTAGTCAGTGATTGGCCACCCCTCTGTTTTTATAAGCCAGGCATCCTCTCTTTCTGTTCTGTCTTTCATAATTTTTGTACAGAATGTTAGCGTGTGGGACATATGGGAGTCAGTCAGAGCTTAGTGAATGAGGTATAGCTGGTCTTTGCAAAGAATACTCAATCACATGCAAGAAATATAAAAAAACAAAGAAAAACAGCATTTTTGCTTGAACATTATTGGATGATGGAAGTCAGCAGAACTCTGAAGCTCTGTAGCAACTGCACTTAGCCCTTGTACACGTGGTCGGAGATTCCGACAACCAAATCCGTCGGATTTTGTCCGTCGGATTTTGTCCGAAACTGTTGTATACACACGGTCGGACAAAGTTGTCGGAAAATCCGACGTGATGACGTTATTTCGTTACGACTGGACTATGTTCACGCTAGTAGCCAATAGCTTTGGTGTAGGAATTTGATCTGAGCATGCGTGGCACTTTGTCCAATCGGAATTCTCTACATATGATCGGAGTATGTCCGATCGGAGCATTTTGTCGGAAAATATTTCCGGCAAGTTGGTCCGACGGATATTCCGACGGAAGCAGTCCGATGCAGACCACACACAGTCGGAATATCCGACAAAACGCTCCGATCGGACACATTCCGACGGAATCTCCGATCGTGTGTACAAGGGCTTAGAGTGCAACTGTGCTTTGCAAAGTGCACAATCCATTTGCCTTTAGTAAACCAACTGCATAGATTTTTCTTTTTAATAAGCAAATGTTGCCTAAAGCCAATTACACACTATTAGATTTTCTGCAGATTTTTGTCTTCAGATTTACCAAAACCATATAATATGAGGTCAAACCTTAAAAGTTTAAATTTGTATGCAATCAGACAGCCCCTTGCACTACATGGTTTTGGTAAATCCGAAGACAAAAATCTGCAGAAAACCCAATAGTGTGTATGGGGTCTAAGCAGCAAAATCAGTGATTTTGCAGTGAAATCAAACTTGCCAAAATGATTCCACTTATACCTTGTTAGAGTATTCATAATGCATTGATTGGTTATCTCCTGTCCTGCTTATGAAAAGTATTTTTATGTCAAAGCTCTTTACAGCTATAACAATATATATATATATATATATATACAGTGGTGTGAAAAAGTGTTTGCCCCCTTCCTCATTTCCTGTTCCTTTGCATGTTTGTCACACTTAAGTGTTTCGGAACATCAAACCAATTTAAACAATAGTCAAGGACAACACAAGTAAACACAAAATGCAATTTGTAAATGAAGGTGTTTATTATTAAAGGTGAAAAAAAATCCAAACCATCATGGCCCTGTGTGAAAAAGTGATTGCCCCCCTTGTTAAAACATACTATAACTGTGGTTGTCCACACCTGAGTTCAATTTCTCTAGCCACACCCAGGCCTGATTATTGCCACACCTGTTCACAATCAAGGCATCACTTAAATAGGAGCTGCTTGACACAGTAAGGTCCACCAGAAGATCCTTAAAAGCTACACATCATGCCGAGACCCAAAGAAATTCAGGAACAATTGAGAAAGAAAGTAATTGAGATCTATCAGTCTGGAAAGGGTTATAAAGCCATTTCCAAAGCTTTGGGAATCCAGCGAACCACAGTGAGAGCCATTATCCACAAATGGCGAAGACATGGAACAGTGGTGAACCTTCCCAGGAGTGGCCGGCCACCCAAAATTACCCCAAGAGCGCAGCGACGACTCATCCAAGAGGTCACAAAAGACCCCACAACAATGTCCAAGGAACTGCAGGCCTCACTTGCCTCAGTTAAGGTCAACGTTCATGCCTCCACCATCAGGAAAAGACTGGTCAAAAATGGCCTGCATGGCAGAGTTCCAAGGAGAAAACCACTGCTGAGCAAAAAGAACATCAAAGCTCGTCTCAATTTCTCCACAACACATCTTGATGATCCCCAAGACCTTTGGGACAACATTCTGTGGACCGATGAGACAAAAGTGAAACTCTTTGGAAGGTGTGTGTCCAAGTATATCTGGCGTAGAAGGAACACTGCATTTCATAAAAAGAACATTATACCAACAGTAAAATATGGTGGTGGTAGTGTGATGGTCTGGGGCTGTTTTGCTGCTTCAGGGCCTGGAAGACTTGCCGTGATAAAAGGAACTATGAATTCTGCTGTCTACCAAGAGATCCTGAAGGAGAATGTCCGACCATCTGTTGGTGTACTCAAGCTGAAACGAACTTGGGTTCTGCAGCAGGACAATGATCCTAAACACACCAGCAAGTCCACCACCGAATGGCTGAAGAAAAACAAAATGAAGACTTTGGAGTGGCCTAGCCAAAGTCCTGACCTGAATCCTATTGAGATGTTGTGGTATGACCTTAAAAAGGCCGTTCATGTTCGAAAACCCTCTAATGTAACTGAATTAGGACAATTCTGCAAAAGATGAGTGGGCCAAAATTCCTCCAGGACGCTGTAAAAGCCTCATTGCACGTTATCGCAAACGCTTGGTTGCAGTTGTTGCTGCTAAGGGTGGCCCAACCAGTTATTAGGTTTAGGGGGCAATCACTTTTTCACACAGGGCCATGATGGTTTGGATTTTTTTTCACCTTTAATAATAAACACCTTCATTTACAAATTGCATTTTGTGTTTACTTGTGTTGTCCTTGACTATTGTTTAAATTGGTTTGATGTTCCGAAACACTTAAGTGTGACAAACATGCAAAGGAACAGGAAATGAGGAAGGGGGCAAACACTTTTTCACACCACTGTATATATATATATATATATATATATATATATATATATATATATATATATATATATGTTGCCAATTCTTGTCTCATGCACAGGATAAAATTGAACCTACCAGTGAGATAACTGTTTTATACAGACTGAGGCCCGGTTCACACTTGTGCGATGGCAGACATTGCATGTAATTCGCAGCGCACTGCTGTTCACATTAGATGCAATGTCTGTGCAGTGCGATATCAGCCATACAGATAGTATGGCTGATATCTCACCGCATTCGGTCTAAACACGCACAGGATCCTTTTTCTGTTCGGACCAGAATCGTATCACATGTGTGTTCACACATATGCGATCCGATTCATGTCTGAACTGTCAGTTCGCAGTGTGATACGCGACCTGAAATGAGGGTGTCATTAACATATAATGACACTTCCCAGCAGTGTGCATAGGGCAGTGTGAACTGCCGTGCGAGTCGGGTGCGATGCGGGAAACCACACTTGATTCACAGGTTTCTCGCATCGCACAAGTGTGAACTGGGCCTGGATCAGTTATTACATTCGTATAAGGTAGTAGCAAAGAATATGGCTTGCAGAAATACTTAAATATCTTCGTACAAAAGCCAGCTTGACACATTTAATTCCAGTTGTCCACAGAAATTGAAGTGGCAGGTGATAAATATCATCTATGTTTCTTTTGGTTACAATCTTTCTTCAGCTTGACTAGAGGGCTATTTACAGGGGATGCTGAGTGTGCATTACTTCCTGACACATAAACATGCAGTCTTTATCTGTTCAGCACTTCTAACCTATATAGTTTATCATCAGCAAGACACTATCTGCATCAGGAGATCATTGCGTAATGACAAAATGTCACTGGAGTGGAAGATTGTACAGATACTGTACGCAGACAATTTACCTCAATGCCCTCATACACCAGCCAGCAATTATTGGCAAATGTAAAGGAGAAGCCATGCTGAGATTGCAGTGCAGTCAATGGTATCAGCATTGTGTTTTACAAATGTTTTTGTTTCTGGTACATTTTTTATAGATTACGGTTCTCACAAGCTTTTTCTGATGGTATTGAAAATAAAGACGTTTATATATTCATACAGAGGTGTCCATAGTAGCTCATTTCCTATGCAGGCTCTCCCTCCTACTTTGCAGGGCAAAACAATGGTTGTGCTTTACTACCTTAAATGCCTGATTTATGAGCCCAATGCCTATAGGTCTGGTTTACTAAGTCAAATGAACAACAGCATTGTTAAATTGATATGGCATTCTTGCATCATGGGTCCACGTGAGCATGCTGATCTACACTTAAACAGCAAATGTGATCCCTAAACCAATTTAGCTCATACACTGATATTTATCCTAGTTTGTATGTTGAACATGCAAATAATGCTGCTTATATGCACTATGTTCCTATAAAGTAACAAAAATAAGGTTTTTACAATTACCTTTGATAACTGCAGTAAACATGATTTTTTTTTATTCCTATATGGTATATACATGTAAATATATTAAAAGTAGTTGGCAACAGTTTAGCTGGTGTACATTTAGATGCTGGAACTTACTATCCATAGCAAACTACACTTGAAAAAATTCAGTGTATGTACCGGGGACATGGTTTTGTTGTCTACACACAATAAATGAGCCAAGGTACATACATATCTTTCATGTCAGCCTCTATGTGTTTATGGACTCATCAATATTAAAGCCTACCTTCAGTCATTTTTTTTTTCAACTTTCCATCTATTAAATCTTCTGCCCTTGTTGTTTTAACTATGGATAGTAAAACATTTTTTCTGCCAGTAATTACCTTATACAGCCCACTTCCTGTTTCTTGTCTGGTCATTAGCCTAGGCTTATGACATTATGCACAGCTCTCTCTTTCTAAATCTTGTGAGAGTTTGCCAGGAAGGGGGTGGGGGGGGGGGGTGAGTCATAAGAGGGCCAATGAGGGCTGAGGAGCTGGAGCTGTTTAAATCCAAGAAGTGAAACAGACAGCAGCATCAGCTGCTCACAGTTAAAATGGCTGTAGCCAAACTTAGTGGAGGGAGATTTCTGCAGAATATTTGGCAAGTATAGAATCACAGTATATATAAAATAATATGCAAAGTGGTTGGAGGGAAGCTTCTGAATGGCAAAGATGTTTTTATTACAATCTATGTGTGCAGACTGTAGTTCCTCTTTAAGCATTTTCAGCAGCTGATCTATATACAAACTGAGTATGCAACTTCCTTATAATTTATTCCTTGCCCATATTTCAGTTTAAGCTGGTGCCCCAGGTTTCCGGTTTCTTTGTGGCTCCTTTTCTGATGAAGCATCTTTTGGAGCCTTCCGTATGTAGCACTAACCCCCAAAGGAGCTGCTGGTTTGATTGGGCTTAACGTTACCACCTTCTCCTCGATTCACGTTTAAGGGTGTCCCATGGTAGATGGCCCAGTAACTTGAGAGACTGATGATAGATACACATAAAGGGATTTTAAATCGGGATCAGACGGTTAGGAAGGAAGTTCAGGTACTCTTAGTGTCAAAGTCAATAATGAAGAACTTGCTCACTTTGACTGAATCCAGAGAATAGCCATTCACATTTGGATGTTCACTCAAGTTGGATAGTCCCTCTCTCACAAGGTCTAGCAGCCAACAAGGTGCTTAACTTCAGGAACAAGTCTCTGCTACAGACCTTGTAGAACATACAAGAATAAGTCTCTGCCACAGACGTTGCTATAGAACACGTAGGAAAACTAAACTTGTAGAACACTTGTGTGATACCTGGATCTTTCAGCCAGCTAGGCGATATCCACAAGACCCGATTCACTTTGGTACTTCAGCCCTTTCAGGCTCTTGCTAAGAAACCAAGCTGTATGTGGTCTTCTTCTGAAGAGTCCTCACCTGGAATGCTATGAAGCTAATGGGTCTCTCCCAAACCAGAGACGGCACCCAAACACCTCAGAATCCTCCTTTAGTTTCCTTGCCTCGGGCTAGCCAGCCCCGAGACAACAAGTCAGGTGGATCCGCACCCCAGGCCATAGCCTTCCTGGGGGCTGGTCCGGAGGACCAGGACCATGAAGTCAGCACATCCTTCTGGACCGGAACCCCAAACAACGTGCAATCCGCATCTTAAGTACCCTCTCCCAGAAAGCTCAGCAAGAGCGCCGCTCCCACTGTGCAGGCTCCTAGAGAGAGTAATCTTAAAACACCCAACCAGACTGTAGTTCCATGCCTACCAGAAGAGACAATGCCCCCCCCCCCCCCCCCCCGTGGCCAGGCTGAACATCCCATAGTTCAGTCAGACTAATGCTGAGGTCCAAATTTAGACAATTTCACCCAAACCAAACTGTAGTTCAGTTGTAACCTTAAATTTATAAAAACATAGTGTGCGCTCTTCAGGAGCCGGTGCTACACTTACATGCAGGGACTAGAGTTATGTCTCCTGTCTGTGTGCATCAATGGAAACACCCAGCCCCATAGCTAGAATGGCAAGGAACTTCCCTGCATCTCCCACCCCCCCTCTCCAAGCTAACAGATTGGCTGGAAACTGCACTGTCCACTGTTAATGTTTTTCTGTGAATACAGGATGCTGAGAGAGCAGGAGCTAGTAACATTTCAAGTTGTAAATTGCAAGTGTTGGGGAAATAATTTTTTAACAAAGACATGCTGAGGGATTAATACTACTTTAAGTAGCCGTGGCCACTGCGGTCCAAAAAAGTCATGGCATTACAAGTGACTGTGTAGTACATTCTGTTCTTCTACCCTGATGAATGAGCCCCTAGCGCTTATGCGGGGCTCCATAGGACAGTACATAGGGCATTAGTTAGGCTGTTCCCTCCCTTCTCCCTTATTCTTTTAGGTTGCCCCAGGTGATGGAAGACTGTCCAGTGGCATGGTAACAGGTCCCGATTGGCTAAATCGGGTGGGATGGAGCCGAGCTGTGTCTATATAAGCCAGCGACTTTCCCGCTCCGTTCACCACCTGAGTAGACCCTGCCGAAGACGGACCCCTGCACTGCTCCAGCAGCTTTACCTGAAAGATGGAAGAGTTACTGCACTGTCTTAACCACAAAGCTGAGAGCTGTGGAGGGGCAGAGTGGTTGAGGCAGTGTTTAGAGGAAGATGCGGTCCCTTCTGTGATTTAGCTTCAACTGATATGGAGCATGCTCAGACTGTGCCCATTGAAGTAATGGAGACTGTCAGTCACAAGGCTCCCCCTGCTGGCCAGAAGAGAGGTTGCAAAGGTAACATGGGAAAAAGGTTGAGAATGGAAGATTCTCCCTCTTGTCCTGTGAGAGAACAGGTGAAACAGGCAAGGTCTCTCTCATCTAACAGAGCCATGATGGAATCATCTCAGCTAGCTCCTGCGGGCATATCAAATGAGGTACCAACATCAGGGCAGTCTGTTAGCATGAACCAATTCTGGTGAGAGAAATGTTTTGAATTTATTACAATTGTGTAAAGCAGTTGGTTCTTTAGCCAATGTACTTGCAAAAATGGGTGAGCCTATTAATATTGGCAATGTATGGAGTGGCGGTGGCGCAGGTGGTTTGATTGTACCAGTTAATGATGTTTTTTCACAAGGTAACCCCGCCACTGCAGTGAGTATTAACCCTTTGAGTAAGAATGTTTCTATGGATACCAGTATTTCATATATTTCTGTTTCTGTCTCTGATACTACTATACCTCTACCTATTAAAACTATGGTTTCTGAATCCTGTTTTAAAGACGCCCTCCCTTGTGAATTATCCCCTTTGGGATATCATTTATCCACAGCAGTCAAAGAAAAAATTTGGCAGGGAGAATTCATAGACATTTTGTCATTGCTCCCGTCATTTAAGGAATTTTTGCTAAAATCTGATAAAAGAATGGATGACAGGTCTGAGGAAGATAGGAGGAGGGCAATTCCACTGACTTTTCAGAACTGGCTGCAGGCCTTTTGTATTTTTGCTTCTGTCATGGGTGAAAGTTTTCCTGACAAATGCCCAGGATTGTTTCAACACCTAGATATATTTGCGGAAGCATACCGCCATTCTGGTGCCATTGCATGGTTTGGCTATGATGAGAGCTTCAGACAGAAGCGTTTCATTCACCCATCCCTCCGCTGGGGTGTTAAGGATGTGGGTCGGTGGTAAATAAATTTTCATTTATCCCCTTTAGGCCTGGTCCCAAAGAAGGAGCCAGGCTCCTTTTCTTCTGATCCATAATTTATCTTTTCAGCATGGGAAGTCTTTAAATGATGAAATAGCGGAGTTTGAATCAACAGTGTCATATGCTTCTTTTAACGATGATCTTTGTCTTTTAAAGCATTTTGGCAAAGCAGCTTATATGTATCTATTTTTATACCTATTTATATTGAAAAGTTTAACAAAAAAACAAATATATATACTGTGTGTGTGTGTATATATATATATTGGCAAATAACTGCAATGCTTTGTGCCAGAATCGAATTTTTGATTTTCAAATGAAAGAAATGATAAAACAATGATTAAACCTTATATCTACAGTAACATTAATTTTTTAATTAAGGCAGAAGTTTTTTTATCTTTCTTTCTCTTTCATAGAATGCATTAACGTTCTTGAACAGGTTAGGAATCCCTGGGACCTTCTGAGGTGTTACATAAATGTATTCCACATACATATTATCTCCTGTTAAAGTCATTCCTTTTTAACCACTTGACCACTAGGCACTTAAACACCCTTAATATCCAGGCCAATTTTCAGCTTTCGGTGCTCTCACATTTTGAATGACAATTACTCAGTCATGCAACACTGTACCCACATGAAATGTTTGTCCTTTTTTTTTTCACAAATAGAGCATTCTTTTGGTGGTATTTAATCACCGCTGGGTTTTTTATTTTTTGTGCTATAAAAGAAAAAATACTGAAAATTCTGTAAAAAAAAATATGAATTTTTCTTTGTTTCTGTTATAAAATTTAGCAGATTAGTAATTTTTCTTCATAAATTTTGGCCAAAATTTATACTACTGCACATTTTTGGTAAAAATAAGTACAAATTGGTGGATATTATTTGGTCTATGTGAAAGTTATAGAGTCCACCAGCTATGGTGCCAATATCTGAAAATGTATCGCACCTGAAGTACTGACGGCCTATCTCATTTTTTGAGACCCTAACATGGCAGAAAAGTACAAATACCCCCCAAATGACCCCTTTTTAGAAAGAGGTACAGTAGTGGGGCAGATGAGCAGGGGGTTACAGTGGTGGGAAAGATGAGCAGGGGGTTACAGTGGTGGGGCAGAGCAGCAGGGGGTACAGAGGTGGGGCAGAGGAGAAAGGAGTTACATCATTGGAACACATGCGCAGGGGGTTGCAGTGGTGGGGCAGAAGAGCAGATAAGTTCAGTGTTAGGACAGATAAGAAGATGGTTCAGTGGGCATGGAGGTACAGTGGTGGAGCAGATGAGAAAGGGGGAACATTGGTGGGGCAGATGAGCAGGGGGGTACAGAGATGGGGCAGATGTGCAGGGTAGTACAGTGGTGGGGAGATGTGCAGGGTAGTACAGTGGTGGGGAGATGTGCAGGATGTTAATTTCTCACTACAAAAGTAGTTTACAGCATTTACTTTATAAAAAATCCTTTTCGTGATTGAAAGTGTGAAGTTGAAATTTTTTGTTAGAAAATTGGCACGCTCAATTAATTTGAAAACACTTTTCGGCACACTGTGCTCAAAAGGCTGTCTACCCCTGCTTCAATGGATCAAAAAACGTGTATTGAAAAATGCAAAATGCTCCTAAAATATGCATCAACAGCAACCTGCATAGGTTTGAACCAGGCCTAAAGGATGAGTTCACCTTTTAGAACATTTTACACCATATACAGGGTTTAACATGTTTTGGTTGCCCCCTCCCCTCCTTTTTCGGATGAATTTATCTGTGTGCTGTTTTTAATAGTAACTCGGGTTCCAAAGAGGGCTTTACCTTCTTCCAAGTATATAAACATGTTCCAAATAGTCCAAGTTTTCTTATAGGCTTCTTGTCTGTCTTGGGCTGTCAGTATCAGATGCTCCATTTTATTTATATCTTCCACTTTCCGCAGCCACATTGCTGTGGTCGGTGGAGTTTGTTGTTTCCAAAGTAAGGGAATGCAGGACTTAGCTGCGTTTGTCAGGTGGCGTAGTAGGGACTTTTTATATTTTCTGGGGGAAAAAGTCGATACGTGCAGTAGGAAGAATGCTGGGTTGTTCGGGATCTGAAAGTCTGTAAATTTTTGGGATATTGTACGGACCGCTGTCCAGAATGTTGTCAGCCTAGGGCAGGACCAAAATATATGTAGCATTGTTCCCTTATCTTCTCAGCAGCGCCAACAGTGTTCTGGTGCGTCAGGAAAGATAACGTGCAGGCGACTAAGTGTTAAGTGCCACCTCATAAGAATTTTATAGTTTGTCTCCTGTATTTTTGTGCATAGTGAAGACTTGAGGGAGAATTTTATTATGTTTTGAATTTGAGGTGCTGTGAAGGTGCGATCTAGATCTACTTGCCATTTTGCAATGCCTGAAAGATGTGGCTGCTGGGTCGGTGTATTTAGGAGTGAATACATTTTGGAAAGAACCCATGGTAATGGCTCTGTCTGAACAGTATTCTTCGAATGTGGTCATGGGTCTGGTGTAGCTTTGTGGGTTTGGAATTGTCTGAAGAAAGTGGTGCGGTTGTGCAACACTCCAAAACTCAAGTTGGAATGGACCTGTAGGGTTCATAAGTTCTAGGATGGAGGGCCATCTATCTTGTATTACTCCTTTTTTTTTTTCTTTTTTTTTTCTCTCTCTACCTTGTATTACAAACTGAGAGGCTGTGGTGTGGTTAGAGTTCCGCATTGTCTAAAATTGTGTGGGTGTTATTCCTGGGGAAAATTTGGGGTTAATGGCGACATTTTGGTTGTCGGGGAGTTTTGTAATGCAGCCTGCAAGCCTTGATGGAGGGTATTGCCTATCAGAGGGTGTGATTTTGTCTCCATTGATAGCGAGTCGCTGCACCACAGCATGGTCTTCAGCGGGATGGTACTCTGATGATCTATTTATGCCCATAACTTAGATTCTTGGTGGCGACTCCAATCAATAACCCTGCCCAAATGGATTGCTTGGTAGTACCTTTTTATATCAGGTAGCGCTAAACCTCCATAGTGTTTTGGCATTGAGAGTTGGGTGCATGGGGTTCGTGGTTGTTTGTGTGCCCAGACAAAGTGGGTAAATAAAGCTTGCGCCTGCTTAAAGTATGCAGGAGGTGCTTTAATCGATAAGGCTTGGAAGAGGTAAAGAAATTTTGGCAATATGCTCAGTTTCAGCAAGTTACATCTTCCAAACCAAGAGTGAGTCCCCTTGTGCAATTAGTCTAAAAGCACCTTTCTCTTTGCTAGGGGGGGAATTCTTCTCATATTTGCAGGAAAGATTGGGTGGGATGTTAGTCCGTAGGTAAGTCAGGGTGGAGGACGTCCACCTAAACTGGAAATTTGATCGTATGGTAGGGGAGCACACGCGGTGGTATTGATATTCCCATAGCCTCTGATTTAGAGAAGTTTATCTTTAGGTTAGATCGTTTCCCATTGATCTAAAATTCTCTAAGCAGGTTTGGCAGGGACACTCTTGGGTTGGTAAGTGAAAAGAGCAAGTCATCAGCATAAGACAGTCACCCCCTGTATATCTGGGTTAAATCTGATTGTGGCCAGGAAAGGTTCTAAAGAGAGGGCAAATAAGAGAGGGGGATAATGGGCATCCCTGTCTTGTCCCGTTTGTCATTGGAAAGGGCTCCGACAGGACCCCATTTGCCTTCACTTGGGCTGTCGGGTTGGAATATATTCCAGCTATCCTATTGAGCATTACTTCTCCTAGACCTACGTGTCTGAGAACTGCAAACATGGATGACCAGTTCACCTGGTCGAAGGCCTTTTCGGCATCAGTATTTAGAAATACACATGGGGTGTTTGTGGCCCCTGCAACATGTAGCATGTTCAGCACCTTATTGGTATCTGTGAATATATAAACTACAAGTTCAATCCACCACTGCAGCCGGCACACCTATCAGCACACCTGTAGTTCATTCACACTGCCTACAGCTCTGCAATGACAGCCATACAGAAGTACGGGCAATAGAACTGTAGGCAGTGTCTGCAGGAGCCTGACACTTCACCCGCACTCTGTTGATTGCGGGTGCAATATTTTTCAGTCTCCAGTTCTAAAAAAGAAAATGCCCTGGCAAAAAAACTGTGCCTTTATTATTTTTTTAATAAAAAGGTGAACCTATCCTGTAGGTATTTATAACTCAATCCTTTACCCCTAGACTAAGTGAGCATTTACCCATGCAGTATAGGGGGCCCTACTGCAAGAATGGATTTTTTTATGAACAAGAATGGTTTTATGTATATATATGTGAGTGTTTGTGTATACTATATATATATGTGTGTGTATGTATATATATATATATATATATATATATATATACAGTATACACACACGTGTTTGAGTTTTGGGGTGCATACCATAATGCAATAGTCTTAACAACATCATATCCCCCAAAATAAAAACATTCAATATAACAAAGTATAAAAGTAAATATTTATACCATAATTCCTGTTTGCTAGTAAATATTTATGCAGTGTTTACCAGCTAATGCAGTAAACAATGTTTTATGTATTCTGTGTAGACTTTGTTTTTTTTATGTATTTAGCACAAGACTGTTCTAGTGACAGATGAGATTTGCTAATTTGTATTGAAGTTTCCTGGGTGTTCCAGTCCTCGACTGAGTCTGACACATTTGCAAAATGCTTGCATTTATGCATCTCCTTACAAAGATCTATCATTCTGTTATAACCTTTTAATTTTGCTATGTAGATAATCAATAATCCAAATTTAGGTGATGAATTTTAAGTTGACAGAAAATAGCTACATCAGTAAGGTAAAATAAATGTAGCGTAGTTTTTTTTTTTTTGTTTTTTTTAAGAAGCTAAAATACTAGCAAGACTAAATTCACAGGTGTAAATTGGTCAATAAATGAAAACTATGATGGTTTTTATTTTACCTTTTTAAGTCTTTGAACTATTGTTTTATATCTTTCTTCCTAACTATTTACAATATTTGTTTTGCAAATAAACAAATACAAGGCTTTCCAGAGCACCCTTTGTGGATTGACTTGAAAGACAGCACAGCTGACACAGCTTTAACACCTAATTGAAACTGCAAACTGTACTATACAATAAGGTATAGGACACTATGAGGACTGAATGCTCTGAGCATCTGTGCGGCAAGCCCATGTTCTGTGTGCATTTTCCACACTGTGTTCCAAACGCACTGGATGTGCAATCTGCTGTGATTCCTAACGACACCCCAAGCGCAGATGGCAAATGCAGTGCATTTGCCTGCACCGAATCACCGGGTACCACAGTGCCATGTGATTCGGTTGCATTCAATTTTTTTTCGTATATCCGATTTTATTTTAAATTTTTATAATCACAACAGCATTAACACAAAAACAAAGATGAACATTGACATCAACTCATAAATATTTATAACATAACAAACCCAAAAATGCAAAAAAAAAAAGGCCATTACCCTTCCTCCCATATGTCCACATTTTGAGAATCGTACCCCGTAACTCAATCCCGTATCCATGTGGTCAAGCCACGGTTTCCAGATAGGAATTGGGTTGGCCAGAGATTTAGAGTAGGAGTTGCTGCCCACATCCATGATTTGATAAAGTACGAAAAGGATTCCTCTATGGCAGCCATGTCCAAAGTCCGGCCCGCAGGCCATTTGCGGCTTGCATTCTGGTTGGCTGTGGCCCCCACTTGGAATTTGCATATATATTCATCTGTGGCCCCCAAGGTTTGAGCGTGTTATGTTTTTTATGCTGTTAATGTATCTTCTTTAGCCTGACAAATTCCGAGCGCCGCGCTCATTCTTAGTATGAGCCGGGCCGTGTGGCTGGGCATGTTCACAAGTCTGTGGGCCCAAGCCACTATAAAGGTGACAGCACGAAGAGCCAATCACAGGCACTTTCACTATTCCCGATCTCTGCAGAGATCGGGGAAATGTCACAGTGCCTGTGATTGGCGGTGGCGCTGTCAGCTTCCTTGCGGGCTCGGGCACATAGACTTGTGAACACACCCAGCCACACGCCCCGACTCCTACTAGGAATGAGAGCGGCACTCCGGATTTGTCAGGCTAAAGAAGATTGATATAGTAAAAGCATAAAAAACATAACACGCTCGAGCTTTGGGGGCCACAGATGGACATACTTGGGGGGCCACATCAAACTGGAATGCGGTTCCTTTCCTTTCCTTTTGAGAGAGAAAGAGAGATATTTATATATATATTTTTTAAACATAACACGCCTGAGCTCATCATTAACCTGAGCAGAGAAGATATATATATCATCATATATTGTCATCAGTGTTATGAAATGAATAGTATGCCGTTTGCAATAAACTTTGCATAAAATTTTTAATTCGCATTTAATTTAATGGTTCAAAAAATGGTCGGCCCTCGCGTATGTTCACTTCATGAAATTTGGCCCTCTTTGAAAAAAGTTTGGACACCCTTGCTCTATGAGACTTTGAAAGGCAGAAATCCTTTTTGTACGGTTTCCAGATAGTATCAAAGCTCTTGGATACATTTCTCCTTTAAAAAAAAACATGCCTCTCATAGAAAATTGATCTATTCAGATCAAATCAGATATAGTCATCGGATGAGGAGAGGTCCACCTAATGGCAATTTGTCTTTGTGCCATAAAGAGTGCTCTTACCACAGTAAACCATGTTGGTGGTTTAAGGACTGAGATATCAAGCCCAGTAGACACATTAGAGAGGATCCACTGAGAGATTCAGATCTAAAATCCCATTAAGTATACCGACGACCTCTGCCCAATACCTCTGGAGTTTCAGGGCATCGCCATAATAGATATATCAGTGACTCCGTATTGCCACATCTGGAGCAAGCTGAGTCAGTTAGTAAACCAATTTTAAAAGTAGTGCACGCACTACTCTTGCTGCAGTACAATGGGGTTTATTTACTAAAGCTGGAGAGTGCAAAATCAGTCTAATTTCTGCAGAGAAACCAATCCGTGTCTAACCTTAGAAGTGGCACATAATTGTGAAGTGGAAGGAAAATGATAAATGGTTTTCAATTTTTTTTTACCAATAAATATGTGAAAAGTGTGGTGTGCATTTGTATTCAGCCCCCCCCCCACCCCCCCCCCCCCCAAGTTGAAACTTTGTAGAACCATTTCTCTCTGTAATTACAGCTGCAAGTCTTTTTTTTTTTTTCTAGAGAGTAACATTTTTGCCCTTTTTATTTTTAATTTTTTTGCAAAATAGCTCAAGCTCTGTCAGATTGGATGGAGAGTGTCTGTGAACAGCAATTTTCAAGTCTTGCCACAGACTCTCAATTGGATTTAGGTCTGGACTTTTACTGGGTCATTCTAACACATGACTATGCTTTTAACTAAAACATTCCATTTTAGCTCTGGCTGTATGTTTAAGGTTGTTGTCCTGCTAGAAGGTGAACCTCCACCCCAGTCACAACTCAACTCAAACTAAAAGCTGCGTAAATTCCTTAAAATGTACCCTAGTTTGTAAACGCTATAACTTTTGCGCCAACCAATAAATATATGCTTATTGATTTATTTATTTTTACCCGAGACGTGGCTGAATGCATTTGGCCTAAATGTATGACTAAAATTGAGTTTATTGTATTTTTTCTGTAACAACAAGTTTAAAATATAATATAATATAAAATATAATTTTTAAAAAAATTTCCACAGCATTGCATGACCACACAATTACCAAACAGTGCAGTGCCAAATTGTAAAATGTGCTCTGGGCAGGAAGGGGGTAAAATCTTCTGGGGCAGAAGTGGTTGAGCTGCTTTGCTTTGAAGTTAGTGAATAGGGTTGGGAAGGTCTATGGTGTCCTCTCAATAGGCTAATAAGGATGTTCTGGAATGCAGCTTAAAGTTTTTCAAATGAATAAGATGAAGTCCTAATGTAGCCATGTCCTAAAGGGGAGTCACTGCTGCGAAAAAAATACATTTCATGGCTGAATATGAATTCCAAACAACATGGCTGCCCTGTCTCACACCAGTTTTTGGGGTTCCTAGTTCATATTCTCATCACAATTACCAAATCTGGGGGGGTTTAAATTTCTCTATCACTGCATCAACCACCAATGGGGAGGGGTTATATTTCACTGCCACTGCACTGACTGCCAAAGCTGAGAGGTTAAATTTCACTGCCACTGCACTGACCATTAATAAGAAAGGGGGTGGGGGTAATAAAAGACTGCCACTGACCACTGGTTGCGGGGATAAATTATCATTTCTACTGGGCACCAGAAGTACAGGTTAACAGCACTGCCACTGACACCAATGTCGTCGGTTGCAGTGTTATTGCGATCACAAACACCAATCTTTAGGAATATTACTGTGGTCACTGACACCAATGCCAGGGGTTAATGTTGCTTCACTGACAGCAATGCCGGTGTTTTTTAGTGGGGGTCACTGACCCCAATGCAGAGGTTTACTACTGCTGTCACTGACACCAATACTTTGGACTATTATTGAGGTCACTAACATCAGTGCTGGTATTTATTATTGCGGTCACTGGCACCAATGCTGGGTATTATTTTTACAGTCACCGAGGTGGTTACTCATGCAGTCATGGGCAGCAGTGCTTGGGGTCATTATTATGGTCACTGTTAGCAATGCTGAGGCTATTTATTGCAGCCAATGACAACAATTTTCTCTTCAGTGTGCATTGCAGTGTTGTAAACAGAAGGGACCAACATTTTTGGGTAATGTGATGCATTACAGTCAATTCATTTTGAATAACTCGATACAATGCACCACTGTTGAGGGAACCTCTAGATGTATCAGAATCATACTTGAGACCCTCTGTTATTTACAAGTTGACCACCACTGCTTTGAATGAGAGCAAGTGTTGTGTTTTTTTTAACTTGATATACCAAAAAAAACAATACTCTAATAGCATATATGTAGAATATATTGCTCTCCATTATGTTTGTTCAATTTGTGCCTAAAATGCTCATTCTCATTAGACAAGGCAAAAAAACGCATCCTTTAGCACACGTGGCACAGCAACACATGGTAAAACAGCTCAAGAATTCATGAAATACTTCACATCTTGAGCCACTAGCATAGATTCTAAATGGAGAACAGCATATATTGCATTTCTGCTTTCAAGTCTTCTTTAAAATGTGGGTAAAGCATATAAAGTGCTTTGTTTTGTAATATGGCTATGCTTTACGCATCAGTTAATATCTGTTTTAATAAAATACTCTGAAAAAAGTGTAAGCTGGTGTTTATTCTAGTTTCCGTATATAGCATATATTAACACTAGACAAACAATTGACTTGTCTAAGCTTGAACTACAGATATAAACTAACACTAGTTACAAATACACTGTGAGGTGTTGCATATTTAGAGATAATATGGTATCTATATTTTTATTCCAAAGGCACATCATGTTTAATGGGTCTACCACAATCAGGCATAAGCTACAGACAACATTGCGTCTGGACAATGAGCATAGATAGAGCAATGAGGCCTGTTCTGTTTTCAATATAAAAAATAGTATAGTGTAAAATTGTTGTTTATTATTAATATATATATATATATATATATATATATATATATATATATATATAGGTTGTAAGTGATAAGGGGGCGCTGGATATAATAAACATTAAATAATAACAGTAAAGTGCTCTAGTACTTAATAACCTTAAATGATAACAATAAAGTGCTCTAGTGCGTAATAATACCACAGATATCTTACTATTCAATACATGCTGCAATATACATTGAATGGATGAAATGAATCAACTCAAACAGTGAACATATATATAGAAAATGTCCATGTACATAAAAAATAGTGAAGCTGAAGTAGGGATAAATCCTGTGTCCTGTCACCACTTATGAGAAATGCACAAACACGTCACTCGGTGAATTATGGTAAGTAGCATACTCACCGACTCACCTTGACCCCTTTGTTTAAAAGGAAGCTCAAGTGATGCTTTAGCAGGTTTAAGGAACTGCCAACCTTGATGGGGAAACTCTGCTTAGGTGTACCAGAAATGTTGTTTCAATCCACGTTTGCTCAAGAAAAAAATATGGAGAGAACCGGACCATAGCATAATATTGTTTTATTTAAAATAACATAAAAAGCAAAAATAGCCAAATGGCCTCTTACTTAAAAGTGACAATGCCTTGGCACTAGAGGGAACGAACGTATCAGACCGGTGAGTTGGAACCTAGCCATGCCGCTTCCGCTGCTTGAATTGGCGTGTGTATATATATATATATATATATATATATATGAAATAATTTTTAATTTTGGATTATAGGAATTTTCTAACCAAACTAGAGGCATGAGTCCTATTAACATTTAACCAGCACAAGGGGAAGACATTGCCAGGTGGGTTAGATCGAGCTTGCTTACAGAACAAATTCCCTGGACAATGGGGTCTTGGTTATCTACACACACCTGCAGCAGACCTCTTATGACCTTGAAGCTGGGCTATATTTGGCAATCAACAAATGTGGACAGGAAAGAAATTCTTGTATAGGGAGAAGTCCACTGCGTTGTTGTGGACAAAACAATTAACAACCTGTGTGTCCAGTGCTTGCCATGGTCTCAGTGCTGGGAGAATAAATGATATAAGACCCCCACGCAAAGATATCAACTGCTTGCAAAAGTCTACTGTTTCGCTAGTTTAAATTATTCCAATAAAATAAGTCAGTTTCATGGACTCTTATGTGGCAGATCATAAGGTAAAGACCTTATGACACTGTCGTAATATATCTAAATATCTATGCAAGGGACCATATTCCTTGAAAAAGACTGTTTACATGCTAATGGGTTATAAACTATTTTAATAGACATTACAACTATAATTATCATGGACATATTTATAAATATATAAGTTTAGATCAGGGGTCGGCAACCCCTGGCACGTGTGCCACAAATGGTACGTGAAGCATATTTTGCTGGCTCGTGACTCCCTCCCCATCTGTGGTGCTGGCTTAGGGAAGTGACATTGAGTTACAGCTTCTGCTGCTCTAGTGCATATGCCGATCACAGGCACTGCGGTGGGGCCCTGTGCTCAAGCATATTGTACAACATGGGAAAAGCTGATGGGTTCTATGTCTTTGCTGCGGCTGCAATCATCACCTGGAGCCGCAGCAAAGACCCATCCAGCACAGTCTTTTGAGGTGTGATGGTGCAGGAATTGGGGTGATATGAGGTGTGAAGGTACATGAATTGAGGCAATCAGATGTGTGAAGGTTCAGGACATGAGGTGATCTGATGTGTGAAGGCTCAGGACATGAGGTGATCTGATGTGTGAAGGCTCAGGACATGAGGTGATCTGATGTGTGAAGGCTCAGGACATGAGGTGATCTGATGTGTGAAGGTTCAGGAAATTGTGCTAATCTGAGATGTGATGGTGCAGGACTTGGGGTAATCTGTGGTGTGAAGATGCAGGAGTTGGGGTGGTTCTGAGATGTGAATGTGCAGGAATTGGGGCTGATCTGAGGTGTAAAGGTGCAGGAATTGGGGCTGATCTGAGAGAACTTTATTAAGATGACTGCTATCACCTCACACTTAATTTCCAACTGTTCCTTTTGCAGAAGCGCTCTACTGGCATATAATATCCACCCTACCGTACTTGCCTCGCAACACACGTCTTCTGGAATAAGGTAAGTTACCATTTACTTTACCACCTACCTTTGATTTTTAAAAGCTTAATATTCATTTCCTACTATTTTTTAAGTCGTTTACAGCATTTTGTGACTGAGAGTGTGAAGTTGAATTTTTTTTTATATAACCGACTGCCTACCCCTGCTTTAGATGGTAACACAATGTTGCAATGTATCTATGTCGATCGGAAATAAAAATGTTTTATCCTGACAAAATAGCCCAGTGCCGGAAAAAGGATTCTTAATATTAGTACGATTTGTTCATTTGTAATCAATATTTTAGAAATGTGTGCTTTATAATGTAAGCCATACCCAAATAACAGTTTGTAGTGTGGGAATTTAATGTATATTAGAATAAATAAATAATAATTTCCCAGATAATCTTAAGATAAACATTTCTAGTCTTGGAGGCAATGCTTGAATAAACACATAGGTCTGTAAACGAATCCACTGATAAGAATAAGGTAACACCTTCTTGGCCACCCCCCAGGCATGTTTTTACATCTCATCATCTAGAGTCCTCCCAGTGTTTGACAGCCATATTGGGGGAGTCTGGCCAATAACCGTTTTAAAGCCTTCAACTATTTGTGGAACAGTAACTATAATCTCCATATCTTTTTTGGATTTTTCTGTGTGCAATTATTGAATTGCTACCCTGTTGGATATCTTAACACTCCAAAATTTGGTCATTTTAATTTGCTGTATTGGCATAACGTTAAACAAATTCACTAGGTAATTTGAGCAGATTCACAGGTCTAGTTAGCCAAACACAGGTTGTTATCTGCCAAATTAGATCCAATTGGTTAGGATGTCTACAAAATGGGAAATGTATTATTGTATTCAATCTCATCGGCATATATCTGCAAAAGATAGTGTCTGTACATATTAATAAAACTGTTATTGGTGTTTGTAAGTGACCTATTGTGAATAAATTATTTATTTTTGATGGTGTGCAGTCTATACTTACACAGGTCTTGTGGTATTATTCAAAGAATTTTCTGCATAGGCAAAAGAATTTGTGAATAAATAAGTCAGTTAAATTATTTTTATAAATGATTTTTGAATTAGAGGCATTGTGGTTCATTGAACAATTAGACAATTAATTTAGCTGACTAAATAAATTGTTCAGACATTCCCAGACACCAGAAAAGGAAGGCTGCATCAGTAGTTTAGAGTGCTCTTCTTTTCCCTTTAAACAAGGAACATCAGCCAAGGTCTATGAGTGCCAGTGAACCATCTTGCTCATTGACTGGACTCTACTGAACTCCCCAAACCAGACTTCAAAGTAGAAGTTCAGCCTAAAATTAAAATCTCGAAATCTACTTGCATGCGCTATCTAAGGCCGCGTACACACGGGCGGATTGTCTGCCCAACTAAGTTCGGCAGACAATCCGACAGACAGTCCGTTCAAAATTAGCATGAACGGACTTGACCACACACGATAAGCAGACAGTCCGCTGAAAGCGTGCGTGATGACGTGTACAGCACGTACGACGGGACTAGAAAAACAACGTCCTATACACTGCAATGCAACCTTCGGCCGTGTAAACCCTTTCTGAGCATGCGCCATACTTAGTCCGTCCAACTTGCCTACACACGAGCGGACTGTCCGCTGAAACCAAGTTTGGACGGACAAAACCAAGTTTGAACGGACTGTCTTACGGAAATTCCGTAAGACTTTGTTCGTCAGACTGTCCGCTGAAAAAGTCAGCTGAAGCCCACACACGAGCGGATTGTCCGCTGAAACACTGTTCAGCGGACTAAGTTGGGCAGACAGTCCGCCCGTGTGTACGCGGCCTAAGACTAACTTCTCTATGCCTGTAAAGCAAAAATTGCTATACATAATTTTTCTTAAGTCGCTCCGCTCTGGTCAGGTCCCATGCTGAGCTGCCAATGACGGTTTCTCTGTGTAGGCAGTTACAGAAGAGACAGCAGACAACGGAAGCCCCCTAGTAACTTTATGGGTGACGTCACTTACCAGGCATTTCACAGTCGTCGTTGGCTTTCTTTGACGCTGTGTCCAGCACAGTAAACAGTATAGTGGCAGTTACATTACCCCCCTTCACCCCCTTTATTGGTGGTCACTGGTTACTTACCTTTTAACATGCTCCTGTGCTGAAATACAGATAGCGTTTCAGCACCCTGCTGCCACGCTGCAAAGTCATGCATAGGTACCCAACAGGTAACGAATCAACCCCAGTACATGGTGGGCCTCATACAGAAAGTTAGTGAGATGAATGCAACCCACGTTCCATGTGTTAGGCACTAGGGGTAAAGGACAGAGATTTAAAGGGAAACATGGTTCAGAATATATGTTTTATAGTTTTTCAGAATAACAAAAACTAAATAGAACACGAGATCTCCCAACATTAGGATGACATACAAAAGTTGTCAATTGGTAATGCAAAAAATTTCAGATGGCAAATTCATGTAACAATGTCCAAAAAGATCATGTACTAATTCAGTTATAAATTAATTGACGAGTTAACCCCCATATTAAATTTTTGGAGTCCAATAGTATTGGATGTTGTGTAATTCTCATCAAGGGAGAGGAAAAACTTTGTTTTATGTTAGTTGTTTTCTCAAGTGTTTAAGAAATGTTTTTATAGCATTTGATTAAATCGTATAATAGCTTTGTTTTACATAGAAAAATACATACCAAAGTGTTCAGAAAGCATCGTGGGTTAGCTAAAAAAGGCAGCTAAGCAGACAGTGTTTGTTTTGCAACTCACTTTGTTGAATTAAAGCCTCAGATTGAGCTCTGAGATAAAGGGGCAGGTCTCTTCTATTTGTATCTATGACAAGCCATCCACTTGTTATCAGTTAAGTGTGTGTGCTATTTCACTGGCACTATATCAAGAGACTTAAATCAAATATATAATCACTTTCTTTGGGGTCATTACAAATTAACTTAATGTGGATGTAAACCCATTTCATGAAATTTGAGCTGTACGCTCATCTGCAGTGTTTTCTTATCTCTCTCCAAAGCACTATGTCCCATGGCTGTCTCTTGCTCCATAGCTTTGTTATCAGCCTGATGATGTCTCACACATTCTCCGAGACAGAAGATAGAAGTGTGTGTTGGGGGGAGGTTGCTATAAAAAGATTAGCAGTCAGCTTGCTGTCTAAGAGCAGACCTCTGCACATTCCTTTCTTCCTTTGCCTATGAGAAGAGGGGGTGTGTGCCTTTCCTCCAATCAGCTTTCTTGGCTGTATGCCAATAATTCACTCCCAGTGCTAACCACAAAGAAAAAAAACTTTAACACGAAAAGCACATTCGAAAGGATATATACAGATGAAGACAGCAGATGTACATGTAAAACTTATGTAGGGAGATTTGTTTCATCTGAGACTAGTCACTTCACTGGGTATATGTTGGGGTTTTCATCCACTTTAAGATTAACAGAGCCAGGCAAGTGGAGATCTCATCAAGATTTGATCATTGAATTAAAAGTCCAAGTGTCAAGCACTATCCACTATAACTTGTGTATGTAAGTTAAATCTACATTACAGTGCCTATAAATTCAACAGGTTTTATTAAAAAAGGCTGTAAAATGATACACACACACACACACACACACACACACACACACACACACACACACACACACACACACACACACACACACACACACACACACTGTACAGCTGTGGAAAGGATCCATGAGTTAGTTTGTGTACCTCCCTTTGTGACTGGCTATAAGGTGCTGAATGGGCACAGAAAACCTGTTTTCGATATAGCTTCTTCTAATTTTTTTTCCAGCTTGTATCCTCTTCTTCGTGCAACTGACCTCTGTGTTCTCTTTATATAGCAGATTTTATGCACCATGTTACCACAAGCGTGTTTATCTTTGATAGCAAGCTATTAGTGGATGACTCTATTGTTGCAAAGAATTTACAGTATATACGTTCTTTTAAAAATGTTATTGTAGTTTTAAGGTTTTTTTCGAAACCTTTGTAATTTTGACACACCATAGTTCTCAATTCCACAATGTTGGCTATACAGTACAGAGGATAATTTTGTTGCAATTTTATACATTTTGGAACAGCTTTTGATCATGTAAACTATTGAATGGAGAAAGTCCATCAGCCCGCCAACAGTCTTTACATTTGTATATTTAAATGCTAGGTGTTAGTAGATTTCCTTAGTCCCAGTATGGGCGCCATTATGCTAACCATACATTTGACAAATGTATGCCAATTTGTAGAGCTTTTCATGAGCTTTTAAATAAAAGGATATTCTCACCTTTCTCAATATGTTACATGTTACACCCGTATTTAGGGTGTAACATGTTCCGCAACCTCTCCACCCACAGCTGATCCTCTTCTTTATTTGACAGTGGACCTGCACCTGCTGTCACAAATTGAAAACAGCACAGCCTGGTGGGACTCCACCCCCCCCCCCCCCCAGCGCGTCATTCATTCACAGAGTTCTGTGAATGAATGAATTACAAGTACCACATCTCATCAGGATGTACAGGAGAGGAGTGTGGAGGGCATGGCAGTGGGTAGTATGTACAGGAACGGAGTGCAGGGGGGTATGACAGTGGGCAGTATGCAGAGGAGTGTGGAGGAAATGACAGTGGAGGGTATGACAGCAGTATGTACAGGACAGGAGTGTGGAGGGGTATGACAGAGGGCAGTATGTACAGGAGAGCAGTGTGGAGGGATTGACAGTGAGCAGTATGTACAGGAGAGGCGTGTGGAGGGTATGACAGCGGGCACTATGTACAGGTGAGGAGGATGAAGGCATCTGGGAAGGAAAATTGTAAGGATTTGTGGAAGGATTTTTAGGGACTGCATAGTGGTTAAGCGGACCATACATGGATTGAAATTAAGCCAATTAAGCAGAGACAAGCCATACTCAATCTATGTATGGGCTAGCTGGTTGTACACAAGTCAATCTATTAATAGACTTGAGTACAACCAGCCTGTCAGGTTTTTCCCAAAACAATCAGTGCTGACAGCTTTAGTTAGCAACACTGATCGTTGTATTCTGTGGTAGGAATGGCTCCCCACTGGCAGAACACAATAACATTGGGAGTGATTCCCCTATCCACGGGTCAGCAGGTGAGAGGGTGTGTGGAGACAGGCTGGGGAGAGAGGTCTGTCAGCATTGAGGTGTGAGGTGGTCATGGAGGGATATCAATCAGCAGGTAGGGGGAGTAACTGGGAGTGATATCTTTTGAAGTAGTGTCTGTCATCTGCAGGTTGGGAAATGGTCACCTGTGATTTAAGTTGAAGGGAGGTGGCTACCATGGGAAGTGGCTGGGGAGTGACCTTGTTGGTGGTGAGTGTGAAATGGATGATGTGTTTCAAGTTTCTTTCTCATTTGCGGTAATGCTTAATGCCCTCTGAAAAGTGATGTGTGGTGGATTGCTTTTCAATGAGTGGTATAGCAGCAGCTGACAGGTGTTCATGAAGTCTTGCTGCCGCCTCCTTGTTTTTCTTTTTACATTGGTGAATGGTAATTTTACGTTGTTGGACTATGTTGCTATTGCGAGCGAGTTGGCTTGCAGTTTGGCTTGCAGTTGCAGAGTGGCCCCATTGAAATCAATAGGCGAGTTTGACAGGAGGGTGCTGCCTGTCCAACTCTGCAGGCTCCAAGCTATCTAATGAGCTCAGTGCCTCTGACAAGAAGTGAGAGGCTCTGTGAGCTCACCCTCTCAGTCTGCTGCAAACAGAGTGTGCCAGCTTGTATTTAAACTGGCCAATCTGTATGTAGCTTCTGACAGGCTGCTCAAGGAGCCCTATATCTCAAGGGAGGGAGAAGAGCTACTGCAGAAGGGATAACGCTGGATCAAGAATAGATTCAGGTAAGTGTTTAAGGGGGGCTGGGGGGAGCTGCTATTGAAAGGTTTGTTACCTTAATGCATTCTCTGCATTAAGGTAAGAAAAAAAACATTTTGCCTTTCGTACCACTTTTTGTTACATCTGCAAGCTGTTGCTGGTTGATATCAAAGGGCTTCCGAGTCCTTTATTAATGAGCCTGGTAGCCTGACAAATGGTAGACTTGTGAACCTGGGCAGCTGGGCTGCGAACCAAAATCCATGCCCAACATAGGAATTTTGCCATAAGGTTCTTAAATGAGACTGACCTATTTTTCCTCACTAGGCTTCCCTTGAGCCCATACAATAAAAACCAACATTAATTAATAGAGTCCAGAAGTTTACTTTCCAACTTCATAGAATTGTGCGAATCACAGAAACAACTTACAATATCTTACAAAGTGAGTGCACCCATGATATTTTTGTAAATATTTTATTATATCTTTTCATTTGACAACACTGAAGAAATTACACTTTGCTATGCCCCCTCAAAATAACTGAACACACAGCCATTAATATTTAAACTACTGGCAACAAAAGTGAGTACACCCCTAAGTGAAAAATGTCCAAATTGGGCCCAAAAGTGTCAATTTTTTGTGTGGCCACCATTATTTACCAGCATTGCCTTAACCCTCATGGGCATGGAGTTCACCAGAGCTTCACAGTTTGCCATTGGAGTCCTCTTCCACTCCTCCATTACAACATCATGGAGCTGGTGGATTTTAGAGACCTTGCGCTCCTCCACCTTCCGTTTTAAGGATGCCACACAGATGCTCAATAGGGTTTAAGTCTGGAGACATGCTTGGCCAATCCATCACTTTTACCCTCAGCTTTTTTAGCAAGACAGTGGTAGCATTGGAGGTGTGTTTGGGGATGTTATCACGTTGGAATAAAGCCTTGCGGCAAAGTCTCTGAAGGGAGGGGATCGTGCTCTGCCTCAGTATGTCACAGTACATGTTGGCAATCATGGTTCCCTCAATGAAGGTTAGCTCCCCAGTACTCATGCAGCCCCAGACCATGACATTCCCACCACCATGCTTGACTATAGCCAAGACAACTTCTGGATATGATGCTGAGCACGTGCACTCAATTTCTTTGGTCGACCATAGCAAGGCCTATTCTGAGTGGAATTTGTCCTGTTAAACTGCCGTATGGTCTTGGTCACCATGCTGCAGCTCAGTTTCAGGGTCTTGGCAATCTTCTTATAGCCTAGGCCCATGATGGCAAACCTTTGCACCCAAGACGTTTTGGAACTACATTTCCCATGATGGTCAACCATACTGCAGAGTGCATGAGCATTATGGTAAATGTAGTTCCAAAACATCTAGGGTGCCAAAGTTTGCCATCACTGGCCTAGCTAGGCCATCTTTATGTAGAGCAACAGCTCTTTTTTTGAGATGCTCAGAGAGTTATATTTTACATGAGGTGCCATATTGAACTTCCAGTGACCAGTATGAGAGAATGAGGGCAGTGAGTCGCATAACACTGGGAGGGGAAAAAATTGACATTTTCACTTAGGGGTGTACTCCCTTTTGATGCCAGCAGTTTAGACATTAATGGCTGTGTGTTCAGTGATTTTGAGGGGACAGCAAATTTACACTGTTATACATGCTGTACACTCACTACTTTACATTGTAGCAAAATGTATACATAAAGGAGAAAAGAAACACTCAATTATACCAGAAGTTGCATACATCCTTTATACAATGGATAAAAAGGAGATACACCCAAGGAAATGGGACATTAAGGCTGGTTTCACACCTATGCATTTTTTGTGCTTTTTGCATTTTGCAGATTTGCCCTACAGAATGTGTTCCATAGGAAACCATGGTGAATGGACTATAGTGCAAATCTGCAAAATGCAAAAAGCACTAAAAATCCATAGGTGTGAATCCAGCCTAAGGGCAACAGTATGCAAGTATAATATCAATAAAATATTTTATTCAAAGAATGTACAAATTTGTATAATTTTATAATTTAACAATATTCAAACCAATAAAAACACTAATGATTGTGTTATTAGGTTCCCATATGAATCCGGACAGCCCGAAAAAAATAATTAAGCAATAATATGAGTGATATTTGAATGGAAGAAAGGGGGATTTTTGGTTGGGTATTTTCTTTTTTTGTTTACCAACGATTTTATTGAATAGGAAAATGAAAACCATCAAGTTACCATGCAAAGTCATAGACATCGTAAATATACATCATTATAATATAGTCCAGTAATACATATATGTCAAGCGTAAATGGTTACAGTTAGTAAAAATAACATTGACTGCCCAAATTTTAGAATCCAAACTAACGTCATTCTTGAAATAAGAATATCTTAGGGGCGTCTCTAACTTGATGCTACACAAAAAAGAAACGGGGGGGAGGGGAGAAGATGGGTGAACAAGGGCATGCCCTGGCGCACCGACGTGTGGGCGCTATTCATATGAACAACCTTTGACCTTGGGTCTTACTGATCAAAGGATGACCAGGAGGCCCATTTTATTTCAAATATTGACATAGTATCCATTAAAGTGTGGTGCATTCTCTCCATAAGCCTGATAGCCTCCATGCATCTTATCTGGTCTCAAGGAACTGTCAGCGATCTCCAGTGTAGGGCAATTGTCCAGTGCACCACACTGAAGAGTGTATGGGCCAGCTTCTGAGCCGGGGGGGGGGGTGCCCCTGGGAGGTCCGCAAACAAAAGGCCCATCTGGAGGGTAATTGTTTCTTGTAATCCTGTGACTTGGGCCAATTTATCAGCTACTTTTTGCCATATGGGCAGGAGGACCCTGCAATTCCAAAAAGTATGGAGGAGGGTACCCCCATCTGGACACCACCAGAAGCACCCCCCCCCCAGGATCAAAGGATTACATTTGTTCAATCTTGAGGGGATATAATACCACCTAGTGTGGAGTTTTATAACAGTTTCCCTAACTGCCAGGGATTTTGTGCATTTCCTCATATTTGATATCATATTCAACCACACATCTGGAGCTATATCCAGGCCTGTTTCTGTCTCCCACAAAGCATAGCTTGAGACTTAGCAGGGAGATCTAACTCATTTAGAAGTCGATACACTGTAGAAATAGTACCTTTGTCCCTAGAGGAAGACCGACATGAGCTTGGTGTAAGCGGCCTCTCTCCTTGATAATGGGAAGCATAAAAATGCCGGACCTGCAGGTATTTATAGAATTCCTCCCTGGATAGACCATGCTGCTCCTGCTAAAGGGGGGCTCTTGAGACAGTGCCTCTAAGGTGGTTAAGTTTTTCTGTATCCAATATTAAAATCTATGGGCATGTTGAAAGCCGCTGGGAACCTGGGGTCTCCCAGGAATGAGGCCAGGCCAGGGCAAAGTGAGCTCAGGGCATATGATTTCTTGTATAGGGACCATAGTTGTAGTGATTGGGCAACCAATCCGTTTAGAGATACCAAGTGCTTTGGCCGAACCCCTTCTCCCCTGAGAAGACCTGGGAGGTAATATGGATTCACAGAGGTTCTCTCGAACTGAAGCCATGGGACCATTCCCGGGGGGGAGTGCGTTTGAGCTATCTGCACCAGTCTGGCTGAGACATAATATAGCCACAAATGCGGGAGCCCCAGGCCCCACAGCGCTGCTGGTCTAAAGAAAAGTTTTTTGTTCAGCCTAGGTTTTTTGTTTTGCCAAACAAACATATTGACCTCTTTTTGGATAGTATCTATTGTATGACGTGAAACATATAAAGGTAAGGACCTAAAATAAAAAAAGAAGTTTAGGGAGTTTAGACATTTTAATGCCCTGTATTCTACCCATAAATGATGATAACCGATACTTATCCCACATGCGTAGTAATTGTTTAACATCAAAGACTTTAGGGTAATTTACAAAGTATAGCTTGGGAAGGGATGTGGCGAGCTTAATACCCAAGTAGGGTAACGTTTCCATGCATAGAGTAAATCCATAACTTGATTGAATACCCGTGTAGTGTATGTTGCGGAATGTTAATTGGGAGTGCAGCACATTTTGACAGATTAACCCCCAGGCCTGACAGACTGTGGAAGGTGTTTAACACAGAGATCAGGTTTGGCAAAGAGACCACCAGGTCGGATAAAAAAAGAAGTACATCGTCCGCGTACATGCTTAATTTAAATCCTTTTCCCCCTCCGTATAACCTCCGATGTTGGGATTCAAACATATCGCCATGGCCAGAGTATCAGGTCACCTTGAGGCCAGGTGACAGATGCACCCGTAGGGATTAGGAGTGCACCGCAAGGTTGTGGACCCTACGGCTGACTGCTGCGGACGGGGGTCAAGGTGTTAGGAAGGCAGGGCCGCCAGAACACCAAGATGGTACCCACCGGGGTTAGAGCTTAAGATTCCCTGGGGCGCGGAGTCTAAGAGCCAGCAGGTGTTCACCAGAGCCTCGAGTGGTGAGGATGGACTTGGCTGCAACTGGCTCCAGGTCGCGGCCCCCAGGGCCCCCCAGCTCACACCCACAGTAGACAAACAGGAGGATAGGGATGGTGAGGGACAAGACAAGGTCGGGGCCATGAGCAGACAGGAAAAGTCGGCCAAAAGGTCAGGATCACAGGCAAACAGGGATAGTCTAGGACACGCCAAAGTCGGTAACGGAAAACAATAGAAGAGCACACGGCAGGTAACAGGAAGCTAGCACACAAAGGTTGATCAGCAGGGTTGGCTAGCAGTGCACAGGTTAATATAGTGTTCTCTGATGGGAGCTAGGGTGGAGCCATGCCAGAGGATGGATTATAAAAGCAGTCAGGTGAGGGTCGGCTGGTCTCTAGAAATGAACACATGGAGACAGGTAAGCAGACGAACTCTATTGCATAACCATGACACAGAGGTTCAATCGCCAGTGCGAAAAGCAGGGAGATAGGGGACATCCTTGCCTGATTCACCTGCCCAGAGTGAAATATTCCGAGGTGCAACCCGGCAATTTAATTTGGGTGCGAGGGTGGTGATATAGAGCTCTGAAACCATGCATAAACTCTCCCCCAAACCCAAATTTGAACAGGACGGATTCTAAATAAGGCCAAGTGACACTATCAAATGTCTTATGTACATCTAGACTTAATAATAAAACTTTTTTGGAGTATAGGTTTGTGTCTTGAATTATATTGTATGCTAAACGGATATTATCAGTGATTTGCCTAAAGGGAATAAAGCCTGTCTGGTTAGGGGAGATCAGTGTGGGGATAATATTTGAGAGCCTGTCAGCAAGAAGGCGGCTAAAGAGTTTCAAATCATTGTTTATTACCGAAATTGATCGGTAATTTTGAGGAAGGGAATGATCCTTGTTTGGCTTGTGTATCAGGGACATGTTCACAAGTAACATGTCTTCTGGGAAAGTGTGGCCTTCTAAAATGTGGCTAAAGAGCTTTACTAAGTGGGGGATCAGCTGTGCCAAAAATGTTTTATAGTAAATAGAAGTGAATCTGTCCGGACCTGGGGCTCTAGAGGGCTTCTGATAGACAATCATCCCTCAAATTTCCTCGGCGCTAAAGGGGGCATTTAGGGTCTTGGTCTGCTCCTCTGTAAGTCATGGAAGAGGCAAGCCGTCCAACCATGCTTTAATGGAGGGACCAGGCATGGAGGGTGGGGCTGCTAATAGGTCCTGATAAAATTTGGAAAATATCCCCAATACCTCCGTGGGGTGAGTGACCATCTCACCTCTGTTATTTGTAAGTTTGTAAGAGTGAGGAGGTAGAATGGTAGAGTTTTTAATTTCCTTGCAAACATCGCTGAAGCCGAGTTGCTATGCAGCAAAAACTTAGCCTTCGACCATCTTAATGTCTTTTCTATTTGCTCAGAGAGAATTGTGTCCAGTTCAGTTCTCTTAGTCATAATCAGTCTATGAGTGTCAGGGGAGTGTGATTGGCTATGGATATGGTACAGTTTGGTCAGCTCTTTGGAAAGTCTAGTAATGTCTTTTGTTCCCTGTCTTTTCATGACCACTTTGTGGGCTGCCCACAACGTGGTGGGTGCAATGTCCCCCATGTTATTTGTTTTAAAGTATTCGTATAAGTGCTCAGTAATCTTAGCCACCAGGTCTGGGTCTGAGAGGAGAGAGTCATTGAGACGCCAAGAGGCATTGACTGGTAAAATGCCTATATGCGAGACTGAGAACATTACAACCTGATGGTCCAACCATGGACACGGATGAATATTTGCTGCTGTTGAATTTGCTAGCAGTACAGGGGTGCTAAATATATAGTTGAGTCTAGAGTAGCTGTCATGGAGGTGAGAGTAAAAAGTATAGTCTTGAGCCCCCACGTTATGGCCAAGCCAGGAATCTATCAATTGGTGGGAACTGAGCAAACGGATGAGTGTCTTCGGAAAAGCATTGGGGTTGGGTATTTTCTACACTATTTATGTATATACATAAAGGAGAAAAGAACCACTCAATTACACTAGAAGTTGCCTACATCCCTAATACAATGGTTAAAAAAGAGATACCCCCAAGGAAATGGGACTTTAAGGGCAACAGTATGCAAGTATAATATAAATAAAATATTTTATTCAAAGAATGTACACATTTTATATAATTTTAACCAATAAAAACACTAATGATTGTGTTGGTAGGTTCCCATATGAATCAGAACAGTCCGAAAAAATAAGCAATAATATGTGGTATATTTGGATTGTAGCAAAGTGTAATTTCTTCAATGTTGTCACATGGAAAGATATAAAATATTTACAAAAATGTGAGGAGTGTACTCACTTTTGTGAGACACTGTAGTTCTTCATCGACTGCCTTATTTCCACCTCCATGAGCTCCATTTAACTATAAATTATACCTCAGGGGATCTGAGATAAACATCACCAATACAATATACCTCTTAGCCCTACAAGTCACCTAATGTAATCTGTGGCTTCTGCTCTCCATACTTTTTAATTGGCCCATTGGGATGGCTATATAGCAGACAACTGAGCCTCCTGCTGTAAATTGGCCACTTCTGGGCGCTGGAACGCACACCAGCCACCAAATGGAATGCTATTTCCGGAACTGGAGTTGTGTCATCCTAGTAACCACTCCCAAAAATATGACAGAGCGGAGCACACTGTAAGGAAAGAGGAGGAGCCTGATTACTACAAGGTATTTTATCACTACCAATAGAATATACTAGGCCTCTGGAGGACAACATAGGCCTTAGTGTTAGCTGAAAGTTACCAAGATGTAAATGAGGTTGGAAAGCGGACTTCTGTACTCTGTCAATCTGACATGCTACTAATAAATGTTGGTTTGTGAGTATAATTTGTAATTTTTAATTCCTTAATAAATTGACGGAGGTAATGCACTAGGTGTTTGTGCCCTTTTTGTTTTTGTTGTTTGTGCACTACACGATTCCTCGATCTGAGGAGGCCCGCATCGCCTTAACCATCCAGCCCAATTTGCACAGTGAATATCTGAGCTTTTAAGTGTCAAGTTTGTTCTTTGATTCCTGGAGCCCATAAATGCTTCAATCTATACTCTGGGTTGACAAATATCATCCTTTTACCACCTGGCATTTTAACCAAGATTGTCACAATATGTACTGTATATATAAAATATCAGTGTAAAAAATAGCATTTATTCCAAACCAATTACAGTATAAGCAGAACCTTAGTCTCATAATTTTGTTTGCAACACAGATAGACTTTTCTAAATGGTCCAAATTTCAGACTCTTCCCTTCTTGACCCCAGTATTTGTCTTGTTTCGCCATGTGATTTAATGTTCTTTGTCTTGCTGATCTCTGCTATTGACCTCTAGCTTGTCTGAGTGCTCAGTTAATCTTTTGTAGTTAATCATCTAAAACTGTGTGAAAAGTAAAACTCTGTTTCCTGCATTATTTATATGGTGAGATTAAAAACAAAGAAAAGCAGAACCTACTGCATAGCCCTAGTTAAGATAATACCTGCTTATCGGAAGTGTATTTATATTAGTTTATTATGTGGTATTGGTAGATCAGACATGTCACAGTAACAGTTTACAATTATTGTGATGTAATAAGTGTAGTCAGCCTGGATGTTTTAGACCTCATTGTGGTAGCAGTGAAGGGTCCCTCACATTTGCCCTTTCTTGAGGTGCAGAAAGCATTGTAGTGCCTTTAGGTAAATCTTGAATTGTCAGATAAAGACATTTTATTGAGTGCAAAGACTATGTGCAGTAACCCATAGCAAACAAAAACCTATGTATAATAAGGAGTGAAGATGTGTATACAATATTATCTGAAGCCATCATATTGTACAGTATATCATTCTATCACAATAAAACATTTAAAAACAAAAAACAACATTATTACATTTTATGTCACAGATCAAAGTAGGCTTATTTTAGTGTGACATCAATAGCTTAATAGCTTATGATGTGGTCACTATGAGATCCTTTGCTTTTCTAAATGTTTCTAAAGTGCATCAGTGACTTTGATGATGGTAATACAGATAATATAGATGTCATATATCAACATAATTAACTGCTTGCTGACCACCGCACAGATGTACGTCGGCAGAATGGCACAGGCAGGCAAATGGGTGTACCTGTACGTCCCTTTAAATTTTACTCCTGACGGGCACATGCCCGCCACATGCTGCGGAAGCATGCACGCGGGTCCCGGGAACGCAATGTTATAGGTTTAGGAGATATTTCTTGGACCTACAGGTAAGCCTTAATCTAGGTTTACCTGTAGATCAAAGTGTGTTGTAAGGGTTTACAACCACTTTAAGTATTTTTAACAAATGAAAAATTTGATTGTATAAGAATATTTTATTATCTTGATTTAAAGTAGACAAAGAAATTTAAAGTAATTTTCTCTTTGTTGGTTCCTATTTGTGTGTGCTTTTGTGTTTATAATATAGTTTTGTTTAGACATTCTCTGGCAGTTACATTGAGAAGAAGCTACAAACAAGGCTGATCATTCTCAAGTGTTTCTGCCCTCGCCTTTTGTGACCCAGACACTTCAGTCTTTAACACATATTGGTGTTTGGTGTAAACAGATCTGTCATATAAACATAAGATCACAGACACAAAAGGAAAAGTGTCCACCTGTTTTAAACACTTCATTGATCTCTGGTTTCAGGCAGAGGATTATTGGCAGGGCTTTTCCTGATGAGCTTTGAAAACAGATTTGATGTTTTCACTTTGAGAAGTAAATTGATCTATCAACACAATGAGATGTGGATGTTAAATGGTCCTGCGCTGGAAATGTGTGTAAAATTTGGGTTTTTGAAGGTCGTTTAGCGCATTTCTGTATTCTGCATTGCAGCTGCATTAAACTTTTATATTTATAGCAACAATTTATCTAGTGGTCCCCACACACTTATAAGAGAATGTTAGCTTCTTATTAATTGTTAAAGTGCACCTGTTAGATATTAACAAGCATAATTCATAGAAAGAGTAGGGCAGGGGAGGTAGATATGCTGCAGGTTTATCTTCAAATGATTGAGATTCATGTAAGTGATTAGGCTGGATATAATCCCGTGACCTTTGTCTTTGTCTGCATTCTCTTTCTACTCCTTCAGTATTTCTTTCTGTTAACTGTTTTTTAATTACCTGCATAACCTGTGTCTGTCTGTCTTTTTCTCTCTCCCCTCTTCTCACCTGTGCCTGGTTTAATCAATCCCCAAGAGCCTGTGTGCATGTCAAGTAGTAGTCCTATTCATTACTATGCTTACTAGCTTATTCACATCTATGAAATGCACTTAGCACATTTTTGAGCATTCATGTTAGGCAGGCCCCTTTGAAAGAAATAGTAGATGCATAAGAAGATCGACATCTTGCATTTGTAATGCATCTTCATTATGGAAATCAGTATGCTGAATTTCTGAATCGGTTTGCATAATGAGTTAATAGAAAAAACAAAAAGGGTACTGATGATACATAGACTTTTCATAACCTTACATTTTACTGGTGCATTGTGTAGACTATTAGCACTTCAGCCTGTGTTAGTTTGTGCTCTTTGATAAGGATTACAGCTTTTATTACTTCCCTGATTCTTGCTTATATGTGTTCCGAATAAGGTTAGATGCTCTCTGATTACTTCTTTCTCCTGTATCCATTCCTGTAGTGTGTAGACGATCTGTTCGATTTTTGGCTGCGACCCTCTGCCTGTGATATAACTGTGTCTGAGCACAATGCGCCTGACCATGGAAAATGCTTGTATGACAATTTGCCACTTTGCTTGAGTGGCCTGTCTCATCAACAGTGAAGCCATTACTTAGAAGCTGGTGAGGACTGGCATTTGCCCCTGGCCAGTACAAATAATATAGTTATGTCTGGTGGCCCTGAATGGAGATTGTTGGGCTAATTTATTAAAGGAGTTGAGAATCTTCACGCAAAAATTGTTTAAATGCTCAATTATCTATCATCGTGTTTAGCTCATAAAGTATTCATCTTTCACAATTAATCCCTTAGAATACAATTTTGTTGGAATATATATGTAAAAAAGATGTGGTACAATAAACCAGGTTCCCTAATGCACAAAATCGGTAATTATTGGGACATTTTTGAGCCGAAAAAACGAAGGACAAGTTTGGAAATTTTCTGCCGAACGAAATTGAGAGGTGTTTCCCATCCGAACTGTTTGCACTAGGTATATGTAAAAAAAAACAAACACAAAATGTATTAATTTATGTCCATTGAACGATTTATCAGTCATTACATGATGGCACCATTGTTTATTCTCACGGCCGAATGTTCATTGTTTGAAAATGGGTTTGGCCGACTTTTCGTATAGTGTATGGCCAGCATAAGACAACACTTAACTTTCACCTTTCAGTCCTTAGCACAAATCAGGTATTCCATATACTGTGTACCAATCAACACCCAGTAAAGGTGACAGTGAAATTGGTTGGAAAGGGTGATTATAATGGTCACCTTTTATTTACATGTTCAAAGAGCTATTATTGCAACTGATCAAGCACCCCCTGGCAGTGTTTGGTATGCCCCAATTCTTGTCACTGTTCTGGATAACATATTCTGGATGCAAATGTAGAGAAAAATATAACTATTTTCATTACATGTATTAGGCTCCATTCACACTTCTGCGATTTGTCATGTGACTTTGGCCTTTAAAGTCGCACCCCATTCTTGTCAATGGCACCCGTTCAAATGTGTGCGACTCAAAGTTGCAGCAACTTTGAAAATGTGCCTGCACTGCTTTGGTGCAACTTGGATCCACTGAATGTAAAGTTGGATCAAAGTCACTCTCCAAAGTCGCACTGGTAATTGTACAACTCTGGAGATGCGATAATGTGAATCGCATACAGTTATCAGAATTCAATATTTTTCTCAACTGGCTCCTTAATTGTCAGAAAACTTGTCTAAAAATGTTATTGCCGTTTTGTTAAAAAAGAATACCAATGCCCACAGTGCCACCCATTAATGTCCACCAGTGCTGCCAATCAATGCCCACCAGTGCCACAGATCAGTGCCACCTCAGTGCTTATCACTGCCACCTATCAGTGCCCATTAGGGCTGCCTTATAATTGTCTATCAATGCCCATCAGTGCACATCAATGAAGGAGAAAAATTACCTGTTTTCAACATTTTATTACAAACTATGAAACCGTTTTTTTTTTTTTTTTCAAAATTTTTGGTTTATTTAGCAAAAAAAAAGAGCAGCACTTAAATATCACCAAAAGAAAACACTATAAGTGTGAAAAAATATGATAAACATTTCATTTGGGTGACACTGTAGCATGACCGTGCAACTGTCATTCAAAGAGTGACAGTGCTGAAAGCTGAAAACTGGCCTGGGAAAATTGCTCAGTAAGCAAGTGTTTAATGTGATCAGCTGTGTTCAAATACAGCTGATAACATGTAAACAAACTTGCTGGTTATCTGCATTTCTGTCACAGAATGAGGAAAGAAGAGCTGGTAACCCACAATTCTGGCCTGGAACATTTACACTGATAATCAGGGCACTGATAATTAGTGCAGCCCCATCAGTGCTGCCTTACAGTGCCTCATCATGGCTCATTAGTTAAGGAGAAAGATTACTTATTTGCAAAATGTATAACAGAAACTAAGAAAAACTGTTTTGATTTTTCAAAATGTTTGTTTTTTTGGTTTGTATTGCAAAAAATAAAAAATAAAACAGTGGTGATTAAATATCTCCAAAATAAAGCTATATCTGTCTCAAAAAAAAATTTCATATGGGTATAGTGTTGCTTGTTGGCATCCCAGGATTCATACACTTTGAAACAATTTCCTCTCACTTCCAGTTTTGGGTATGGGACAGGAAGTAACACAGATATCCAAAAAAAAAAAAAAAAACCCTGGCAGAGGTTATAACTCTCCCTTGTTCTATCCAAAAAAAATCTATTAAGAAAAAAAGCTTTTGCTCTAGTTCTACTTTAAATTATTGCCTAATTTACAGTATAAAATAAATAAAAGCAAGAAAAAATGTAATATAAACGAATGCACACTAAACGAATTAATTTCATATGAAAAAAATCTAAAATTATTTGTGTATTCCTTTTGCAGCTGCTTAACTGTGGAATATGTTGAATTCCTTTTAATTTCTAGAATATTTTTAATTATTTTAATTTTAATAAAAGGATTGTGTTTGGGGAAGGGCATCAAGGGCCCAGACACAAATGAATGACTCAAATGTCTTTATAATTGGTTCATTGATTTCTTGACTACCTATTTTTCATTTAGGCGCTCTGTTACCCCCAACATCAATAATCATTATCACTTCATGTGGAACAAACTGTCCTTAAGGGGTACAAAATCAAGTGAAAGGTCATATTAAACTCTCTAGCTGTAGAAGTATCTATAGGACACGGAGTTAAATATGTGACATTTAACCACTTCAGCCCCGGACCAATTGTCAGCCTAAGGACCAGAGGTCTTTTTACAATTTCGCACTGCACTGCTTTAACTGGTAATTGCGCGGTCATGCAATGTTGTACCCAAACAAAATTTGGGTCCTTTTCTTCCCACAAATAGAGCTTTCTTTTGATGGTATTTGATTGCCTCTGCGATATTTATTTTTTACGATATAAAAGGAAAAAGACTGAAATTTCTTTTAAAAAATAGATATTTTCTACTTTTTGTTATAAGAAAAATCGAATGAACTAAATTTTAGTCATACATTTAGGCCAAAATGTATTCAACCACATGTCTTTAGTAAAACAAATGTCAATAAGCATATATTTATTGGTTTGCGCAAAAGTTATAGCGTCTACAACATAGAGTACATTTTCTGGAATTTACACAGCTTTTAATTTATGACTGCCTATCTCATTTCTTGAGGTGCTAAAATGGCAGGGTAGTACAAACCCCCCCAAAATGACCCCATTTTGGAAAGTAGACACCCCAAGGAAATTGCTGAGGGGCATGTTGAACCCATTGAATATTTTTTTTTTTTTGTCCCAAGTGATTGAATAATGACACACACAAAAAAAAAAAAAGTTTACAAAAAGTTGTCACTAAATGATATTGCTCACACATGCCATAGTTATATGTGGAATTGCACCCCAAAATATATTCTGCTGCTTCTCTTGAGTACGGGGATACCACATATGTGGGACTTTTTGGGAGTCTAGCCACGTACGGGACCCCGAAAACCAATCACTGCCTTCAGGATTTCTAATGGTGCAAATTTTTGATTTCACTCCTCACTACCTATTACAGTTTCGAAGGCCATAAAATGCCAAAATAGCACAAAACCCCCCCAAATGACCCCATTTTGGAAAGTAGATACCCCAAGCTATTTACTGACAGGCATGTTGAGTCCATCAAATATTTTATATTTTGCCACAAGTTGCAGGAATATTACAATTTTTTTTTTGCACAAAGTTGTCACTAAATGATATATTGCTCACACATGCTATGGGCATAAGTGAAATTGCACCCCAAAATAAATTCTGCTGCTTCTCCCGAGTAGGGGGATACCACATGTGGGGGACTTTTTGGGAGCCTAGCTGCGTACGGGACCCCGAAAACCAAGCACCGCCTTCAGGATTTAAATATAAAACACTACCAAAAAAAAACTGTTAGCGATTGCAGGGATCAGGCCTGACTCTGCGAACGCTGCAGTTATGTGTGTAGTATTTTGTAAGTGACAGTGATTAATCGATACTGCACTTGGGTGGGCTGGGCAGAGGGGCAAAACACAGGTGCTAGCACGTATCTGGGCTGATCCCACTAACAATGTGTTTTTTGGAACCCTAAACTGCTGGGGACGATAGTATAGATCTGATCAGATCAGATATTGATCTGTTCAGATACTATACCACTACGGGAGGTGTATGCTTTGCGCGTGGGTGTTAGCGGTACTGTTGTGGAAAATTTTAGATGTATTTATTATATGTATTGTCATAAGAGTCCTCCTGTGTTCATTCTCCCCCAGTCCGCTCTAAAAGAGCTGACTGGGGCAGACTAACGCTGGTTGAGATCCGTTAGGTAGTGGATAATATCTTGGGCTTGGAAAAAAAGGTGTTTGCGGAGTGGGGGTATGTCCGCCAGCAAAAGGGCCCCTGTACATTGTACAGACGATCGTCTGGGGACATATGCTTGCTCTGCGGGGATTGGTTGTGTGCGGATGTGTGCTCATTGTCTCTGCTGTGTCTGATCAGCACATGGAGATAGGCAGTGCACATCTGTAGATAGCTTTCCATTCACAAGATGTACAATAATCCAAGTATACATTGTTCTCTGGAACAATGTATATATTAAGGATTTCTATCAACGGAATTATAGTCATCGTTCATTGGTTTTGTGTGGTTTCCATCATTGAAAGCATTTAGTCAGTTTGTGTCACTGACTATTTGAATGTATACATGTCTGTGATTGGTACCTTCTTCTGTATTGTATTGTATTGTCCTTATATGGGCATTCACATCCTGTTACTGCTGTGAGGTCACACCCTTTGTGGGAGATGTTCAGCTGTTGGAGTCAAAACCTCCAGGGCGTGGCTTCCAGTGGGAAAGGTAAATAAATAAAACTTTGGTCAAGGTGAGCACGAGGGAGGCTGACCGTTTTGGAGAATGAAAGACTGCTGGTGATGTCTCTTTAATGGGGAACCAGAGGGGCCTGGCTGAGGAGCAGCCAGGCTGAAATGAGGATGTAGGTTGCATTGGGGATGTCTGGTCATTGGGATGAATGGGTTGGAAAAGGTAAGCATAAAGCATTATATCATTAAGACGGAAATGGGTGCTTATTGGAAGCACAGCAGTAGATGGGGCTGTGTGCATAGCAGAGCAGCCAAATTTCTACAACAGTACTGGCACTAACCTAGCGCTGCCTGGGGCGACGCAGACCCTGACCCTAAAACCTAATTGATATCACCCGCCGGGTGATCAGGGGGTTAAACCTTTATTGGGTAATAAATGGTGGGTGCCCTGATGCTATAAAAAGCAAACTAACTATCCAGAGTCACCCGTAACACTTATACGGTGATCACTGGTGAAAGGGTTAACTAGGGGCAATCAGGGGGTTAAAATCTTTATTAGGTAGTATATGGGGGTTCCTAGCGCTGTAAAAACCTGGCGGTGAACCTAAAAAAATAACTAGCTACCTAGCGGCACCAGTGACACTAATGCAGCGATCAGAAAAACGATTGCTTAGTGACACTGGCAAAAGGGGGTGAAAGGGTTTACTCTAGGGGCAATCAGGGTGTTAAACCTTTATGGGGGGGTAGGGGGCTACCCTGGACCTAACACTAACTGCCCTGACAGTTTTTACTGTCACAGGGGGCTACCCTGGACCTAATACTAACTGCCCTGACAGTTTTTACTGTCACAACTGACACTAAATGCAGTGATCAGTAAATAAATGATCACTGCAATCAGTGACACTGTGACTGGGAGGGGGGGAGGGGCGATCAGGTTGGGGGGGGGGATTTGTGTGCCTATGTGTACCTACATGTCAGTGTAGTGTTGGTGCACTTACTATTGTGTTCTCCGGTCAAAAAGACTGCCCCGAGGAGAATGACATCACTTCCTCCCTGCCTGTGTTTACACTACACAGGCGGGGGAAGCTTCTCATTCGCCAGGAGCGATCGAGAGGGGATGGCCAGAAACGGACCGCCTCAGCCAGCGGGAGGGGGTCCGTTCGGACCCCCCACCCGCTGGAAGGCAAGCACGTACATGTACGTGCTTGTTCCTGTCGATGCCATTTTGCCGACGTACATTGCCATGCGGCGGTCCTTAAGTGGTTAAGATCACATATGACAAGCTTGAAGGCCTGAATTGTGATTGAATTGTGAAGTCTATATATGTCTAAAAAAAACAAAAAAACAATAAAGTTGGCTTGTACACTTACCTTGTGCAAGCTAGGAATCCAGTATGACTCAAGTGTTGTGTCTTATATTAGTTACAGTTACTCTAGTTACCATTCTGTTTTTTTTAAATGAAATTAACACTTGATTAATAAAAAAAAAAAAAAAAAGGCGCAATACTTACATATCTTACTGCCCATACTGGGGATCCTAACATTTGGCTCTAACAGGGAATTATCAGCAAGTTAATTGTGGCAAAGGGTACCCTTTTAGCATTTAATTTCCAATTAGAAACAGCAGAACACTTTCACACATGTCCCATTAACCAGACACACTCCGATTTTCTATTATCAAATTTGCCTGTCAGGATTTGACACCATCAGAGGCATATCCTGTAGAGCTGCAACTGACGATTCATTTGTCTGTCAACGAATCTATTGATTATTTTTTTGATTAGTCAACGACTATCCGATTATTTTTTTTATTTTTAGTTTTTAATGAATCTAGTGTTTTTTTTTGATTAGCTAATTAATCCTTTGGATAACCTTGAGAGTATTGTATTGCAGAGTATTGTATTGCAGAGTATTGTATTGCAGAGTATTGCATTGCAGAGTATTGCATTGGTGGGCAGAGTATTGCATTGGCGGGCAGAGTATTGCATTGGCGGGCAGAGTATTGTATTGCAGAGTATTGCATTGCAGAGTATTGCATTGGCTGGCAGAGTATTGTATTGCAGAGTATTGCATTGGCGGGCAGAGTATTGGCGGACAGAGTATTGGCGGACAGAGTATTGTACTGTATTGGCTGGCAGAGTATTGTATTGCAGAGTATTGCGTTGGCTGGCAGAGTATTGTATTGCAGAGTATTGCATGGGCTGGCAGAGTATTGTATTGCAGAGTATTGCATTGGCTGGCAGAGTATTGTATTGCAGAGTATTGCATTGGCTGGCAGAGTATTGGCAGGGTATGGAGGATGGCTGCTTCCATCCGACCTCTCCCCTCCACTGCACAGATCAGTACAGAGAGGGGAGAGAGAAACCGGCATCATGTCATGACGCCGGTTTGTTTACAAGTGATCGCTCCATCGGAGCGATCACATTGTAAACGCGTGGGTGTAGAAAGATGGCCGCCGCTTCGTAGCTAGGCTGAAGCCACGGCCTCTCCTAAGGCCGAGACCGCGGAGTGCTCCGCGGATCGCGGCATGTGCGCTCGGATCACGGATCGGTGATGATCCGTTGCACCCCTAGGGACGGCAGCATGGAGGGGGAGAAGAGAGGGGGACGGCGGCACGGAGGGGGAGAAGAGAGGGGGATGGCGGCACGGAGGGCAGCGGTAGATACTAAGCACTGCCACCACTGTGACGCATCGATGCCCTGCACGCACGTCGACGTATTTTCTTAGTCGATTACGTCGACGCGTCGTGGCAGCTCTAATATCCTGCCACTACTGAGAAAAGGGTTATTCCTGCGCCTAATCAGGGAAGAATCCGATAATCGTACTGCTGCATACACTGAAATGGGGATGCTTGGGTCCCAATAGCGGAGTAAAGAGGTAAAAAAGTAGTGATGCGCGGTACTATAATAGGGAGTTGGCCTAGGAGGCTTAATAAATTCTATAGGCACTAAGATTGTGCGTGATATATATATTCCCGTATACAGTAAGAGAAAGGTATATAAAAAGTTGTGCGTATTTTTATAAGGGGGTGGTGGACAACTCTCACCACTATAGCATGATGATATTCAAGATAGGAGACAAATGTAATGAGTAAGAAAAAAAAAAAGAAAAAATTGCAATGCTTGGAATAAGTAATCCCTAATGCGATTTTATAACTGACAGAATCGCATAAAGTGCCAGTGCTAGACAATAAATAGAATCATGAAAGTATTAACTACACCATAGATTAAATAAAACAATATATATAAAGCAGTCACAAAGAATAGTGAATCGCAGTGCGATTTGTTCACGCTGACAAAATCGCATAAAGTGCCAGTGCTAAAGGTGAGAAGGTGTGTGGAATATTCTATTACACAATAAGGTAAATAGGATAATATGTATAAAACAATCACCAACTCGATAAAACGTATGTGCAAGAAATGGTGAGTTGTAGCTGCCAGAAGTCGCATAAAGTGCTAGTGTCACAGAAGTGGTAGAACAAGGTCCGTGCGGGTGTTCTCTACCATATAATCATCAAAACAATATTCCTGCGACCGTGAACAGCTCAATAGTTCAATTGTGCAAGAAAATGACAGAAAATCAAAATAAACGCATAAGTAATATTGGTGTTAAGGGAGTAAAAAGAATCCCACAAACTAATCAAAAAACTGTGTGCGATACCTACAAGAAATTATATAAAAAATAACAATAGCATATATCAGAGTGTGACCATTCTGCTTTGTGCGATAAACGGTGGCGATTATGTCAAAAGTCGCATATGTCGACAAATCGCATATAATGTCCGTGTCTGTATATAAGTGCACAGAGCAATATAATCGGTGATGGTGGTGAAAGAGGTGAATATATCCCACGTGGTCCTGTGTGGTTGGAGTATGGGTGTCCCCTTACCTTACAGCTGTAAGGTAACAGCGTGTGATATGTATATCCTCAGAACTCCTGTACTTTATCCCTCGAGGTCTTGTCCCGATATTTACAGATCCTGGTATCCACGGATCCTGGCGTCTCCTGCCTATCACGCTGTGTTGGTCCCTTTAAGTATTTGCTCAGCAGCACTCAGCGTGGGGGGGGGGTGTAGGTTTACCTCGGCAATTGGTGCATATGTAAGGGGTTAAAGAAATAAGGAGGAAGGGAGCCCCATAGTGTAGTAATTCTCAACACATATGATTTATTACAGCAAAACAGTAATGTACTCACAAGCAGACAAGTTTCAAATGCAGTGTATAAACGAGCCTCGAGCTCGATTGCGTCACTTCCGGTAGCGTCCCGACGCGTGTTCGTCACGGTCACGTGACTTCATCAGGGGATGTCTAGTGCCCACGGAAGTGTCTTTAAATAGAGACATTAATAGCTAATTTGGCGGCCATTTTGGGGAAGACCCGGAAGTATCCCGGCGGCCATTTTGTCGTCTACATGGTCGCCGGAAGTGTACGGGCGGCCATTTTTTTGGTTATTCCGCCGTTTTTTATCATGTTTATGGCCAGAAAAAACTGTGTGGCCATTTTTTGGGGAGTGTCTCCAGCGGGGCTTGTCTTGATTTACATAGGAGTGTCATCGCCCCCTTAGTAACGAGCGTTCATAGTTACAGATGGAAACATGAGGTGATGTTTAAAAACATGTGATACGGGCTGCAAGTTAAACCTATAATGTAGGTACCAGACACATAATTATGAGTAAAACAAGTGCTGGTAAATAATGTCTGAACATTATTAGATTTATGCTAGAGTTGCTATAAAAATCCTTAATAAAAATTACATGTAAAAAATATAAAAGAAGGTATATAAAATTTAGAAAAATTATTACCATATATTTATTTATGCGTAAATATAAAAATTTGTGATTCCTAATAGAGATATAGGTGCCACGAATAAATTAAGGCTAAGGTAATTTATGTAGCCTTGTTTTGATAAGCAAAAAATAAAAAATAATAAAAATATTTAATGTTATAATTATATCGAAAATATGTGATAAGCGAGGTTAGAGGATTAAAATTAAAATCCGAAAAAACTTTAATTAAAAATATAAAAGATAAAAATAAAATGCATATAAAAACGAAAAAAAACCGTTCTCAATGCTGCCGGAAATGACGTATGGAGCAAGATGTAAAATTACATTCAGGATAATCAGAACACACAAAGAGATTAAAATAGAGTACATATAGAAAATATGCATGTATGTGCACCCATATGCGTAAATACCTGTGTGTGTCACCACCATATTTAGATACAACCCGGTGACATACAGGGTGCAAACATATAAAATGTCTAAACCTATATATAACGAGAGGAGCTCTAAGAGAGAGATTGGGGGGCGTTGTGAATGAGAGGTGAGAGAAGGGCGGTATATGGACTATAAAACTCTAAAAGATCCTAAAAAAATGGAAGAAATCGCAGAGAGATGAAGAACGGTTAAAAATCGCTAATAAAACAATTCAAATCAAATTCCACGTTGAGGCCCTTTGGTGTGAATGTGTCTAGTGTGAATATCCATTTGGACTCGATTTGGCTGAGGGTTCTTACTTTGTGTCCCCCTCTCCAATGTTTAACATAGGGCTCAATCCCCCAGAATTTAAGTTGGGAGGGGTCTTTCTTATGATGTAACGCAAAGTGCCTTGATACGCTGTGTTTGTCAAATCCCTTTAGTATGTTCTTCACATGTTCTTTCACGCGTACCTTGAGCGGTCTCTTGGTACGGCCAATGTATTGGAGGCCGCAGCTGCATTCTAATGCGTATACTACTCCAATCGTGTTGCAACAGATGAATTCTTTGATGTCGTAGCTATTGCCTGTGCTGGTTGAAGTGAATTCTTTTTTCTTTTCATTCGGGCGTTTTGTTCTGGTGCATGCGTAGCATCGTTTGCAGGGAAAGAATCCTTTTCCCGTGAAAAAGGAGAGACCCCTACTCGGTGGGTCTGGTGTATTCTTCACTATTTTATCTCTGATAGTGGGGGCTCGCCTGTAAACAAATTTTGGGCGAGTGGGCAACACATCTTTCAAGCATGTATCTGAGCGTAGTATCTCCCAATTGCGTTTAATAATTTTTTCGACTTGTTTAAACTGTACATTAAAGTCCAGGATGATCGGAATGTTATCTTGTATTGTCCCGTTATGGGGTTTATCTTTGATGAGATCTTTGCGATTTAGTCTTGCTACTTCTGATATTTTTTTGTTAATAAAATCGTCTTCGTAGCCTTTTTCTATAAATTTTTGTTTCATTTTTTTAGCTTGATCGAGAAAGTGTTCCTCCTGTGTGCAATTGCGTCTCAGGCGCATGAGTTGGCCTTTTGGTATGTTGTAAAGCCAATTCCTGTGGTGGCAGCTTTCCAGTGGTAAATAACTATTGCGGTCTACGCTTTTAAAGTGTGTTTTAGAAAGAAGTTTTTTATTCTCTTGTATTATTTCCAGATCTAGGAAGGTGATAGATTTATTATTTATTTCCCACGATAGTTTTATATTCCTATTGTTCTCATTTAGCTTCTCCAGGAAAGTAGTTAATTTTGATCGTTCGCCTTTCCACAGGATAATCACGTCATCTATATATCTCCGATATGTATACAGTTCGCTTGGAGGTTTAGTAAACACTTCTTCTTCCTCCCATTGTGACATAAAGAGGCCTGCAACGCTAGGGGCGAATTTAGCTCCCATGGCTACGCCCGTCTTTTGGTGGTAATAATTTCTGTTGTACCAGAAGTAGCTATTTTTGAGGCAGAAGTCTAGACATTTTATCAGGAATTTTCTCTGAGAGCAGGGGAGGTCTGTGTATTTTCCTCCAATAATTTACTCCCTTCCGAAAATCCACAAAGATAGAGAAAACCCACCTCCCAGACCAATAGTGAATGGTATAGACTCCTTGACAGCGAGAATGGGACAATATATCGACTACTATCTGCAGCCGGCTGTACAGAAGACACGTGCATATCTGAGAGACACCAAACACATACTACAAATTATAGATGGTATACCAACAGAAGAGGGACCCTGGTGGCTTGCTACGGCGGACGTAGCCTCACTGTATACGATTATTCAGCACCATCAAGCCTGTGAGGCAACAAAATGGGGATTGCGGAAATACACAGACCTCCCCTGCTCTCAGAGAAAATTCCTGATAAAATGTCTAGACTTCTGCCTCAAAAATAGCTACTTCTGGTACAACAGAAATTATTACCACCAAAAGACGGGCGTAGCCATGGGAGCTAAATTCGCCCCTAGCGTTGCAGGCCTCTTTATGTCACAATGGGAGGAAGAAGAAGTGTTTACTAAACCTCCAAGCGAACTGTATACATATCGGAGATATATAGATGACGTGATTATCCTGTGGAAAGGCGAACGATCAAAATTAACTACTTTCCTGGAGAAGCTAAATGAGAACAATAGGAATATAAAACTATCGTGGGAAATAAATAATAAATCTATCACCTTCCTAGATCTGGAAATAATACAAGAGAATAAAAAACTTCTTTCTAAAACACACTTTAAAAGCGTAGACCGCAATAGTTATTTACCACTGGAAAGCTGCCACCACAGGAATTGGCTTTACAACATACCAAAAGGCCAACTCATGCGCCTGAGACGCAATTGCACACAGGAGGAACACTTTCTCGATCAAGCTAAAAAAATGAAACAAAAATTTATAGAAAAAGGCTACGAAGACGATTTTATTAACAAAAAAATATCAGAAGTAGCAAGACTAAATCGCAAAGATCTCATCAAAGATAAACCCCATAACGGGACAATACAAGATAACATTCCGATCATCCTGGACTTTAATGTACAGTTTAAACAAGTCGAAAAAATTATTAAACGCAATTGGGAGATACTACGCTCAGATACATGCTTGAAAGATGTGTTGCCCACTCGCCCAAAATTTGTTTACAGGCGAGCCCCCACTATCAGAGATAAAATAGTGAAGAATACACCAGACCCACCGAGTAGGGGTCTCTCCTTTTTCACGGGAAAAGGATTCTTTCCCTGCAAACGATGCTACGCATGCACCAGAACAAAACGCCCGAATGAAAAGAAAAAAGAATTCACTTCAACCAGCACAGGCAATAGCTACGACATCAAAGAATTCATCTGTTGCAACACGATTGGAGTAGTATACGCATTAGAATGCAGCTGCGGCCTCCAATACATTGGCCGTACCAAGAGACCGCTCAAGGTACGCGTGAAAGAACATGTGAAGAACATACTAAAGGGATTTGACAAACACAGCGTATCAAGGCACTTTGCGTTACATCATAAGAAAGACCCCTCCCAACTTAAATTCTGGGGGATTGAGCCCTATGTTAAACATTGGAGAGGGGGACACAAAGTAAGAACCCTCAGCCAAATCGAGTCCAAATGGATATTCACACTAGACACATTCACACCAAAGGGCCTCAACGTGGAATTTGATTTGAATTGTTTTATTAGCGATTTTTAACCGTTCTTCATCTCTCTGCGATTTCTTCCATTTTTTTAGGATCTTTTAGAGTTTTATAGTCCATATACCGCCCTTCTCTCACCTCTCATTCACAACGCCCCCCAATCTCTCTCTTAGAGCTCCTCTCGTTATATATAGGTTTAGACATTTTATATGTTTGCACCCTGTATGTCACCGGGTTGTATCTAAATATGGTGGTGACACACACAGGTATTTACGCATATGGGTGCACATACATGCATATTTTCTATATGTACTCTATTTTAATCTCTTTGTGTGTTCTGATTATCCTGAATGTAATTTTACATCTTGCTCCATACGTCATTTCCGGCAGCATTGAGAACGGTTTTTTTTCGTTTTTATATGCATTTTATTTTTATCTTTTATATTTTTAATTAAAGTTTTTTCGGATTTTAATTTTAATCCTCTAACCTCGCTTATCACATATTTTCGATATAATTATAACATTAAATATTTTTATTATTTTTTATTTTTTGCTTATCAAAACAAGGCTACATAAATTACCTTAGCCTTAATTTATTCGTGGCACCTATATCTCTATTAGGAATCACAAATTTTTATATTTACGCATAAATAAATATATGGTAATAATTTTTCTAAATTTTATATACCTTCTTTTATATTTTTTACATGTAATTTTTATTAAGGATTTTTATAGCAACTCTAGCATAAATCTAATAATGTTCAGACATTATTTACCAGCACTTGTTTTACTCATAATTATGTGTCTGGTACCTACATTATAGGTTTAACTTGCAGCCCGTATCACATGTTTTTAAACATCACCTCATGTTTCCATCTGTAACTATGAACGCTCGTTACTAAGGGGGCGATGACACTCCTATGTAAATCAAGACAAGCCCCGCTGGAGACACTCCCCAAAAAATGGCCACACAGTTTTTTCTGGCCATAAACATGATAAAAAACGGCGGAATAACCAAAAAAATGGCCGCCCGTACACTTCCGGCGACCATGTAGACGACAAAATGGCCGCCGGGATACTTCCGGGTCTTCCCCAAAATGGCCGCCAAATTAGCTATTAATGTCTCTATTTAAAGACACTTCCGTGGGCACTAGACATCCCCTGATGAAGTCACGTGACCGTGACGAACACGCGTCGGGACGCTACCGGAAGTGACGCAATCGAGCTCGAGGCTCGTTTATACACTGCATTTGAAACTTGTCTGCTTGTGAGTACATTACTGTTTTGCTGTAATAAATCATATGTGTTGAGAATTACTACACTATGGGGCTCCCTTCCTCCTTATTTCTTTAACCCCTTACATATGCACCAATTGCCGAGGTAAACCTACACCCCCCCCCCACGCTGAGTGCTGCTGAGCAAATACTTAAAGGGACCAACACAGCGTGATAGGCAGGAGACGCCAGGATCCGTGGATACCAGGATCTGTAAATATCGGGACAAGACCTCGAGGGATAAAGTACAGGAGTTCTGAGGATATACATATCACACGCTGTTACCTTACAGCTGTAAGGTAAGGGGACACCCATACTCCAACCACACAGGACCACGTGGGATATATTCACCTCTTTCACCACCATCACCGATTATATTGCTCTGTGCACTTATATACAGACACGGACATTATATGCGATTTGTCGACATATGCGACTTTTGACATAATCGCCACCGTTTATCGCACAAAGCAGAATGGTCACACTCTGATATATGCTATTGTTATTTTTTATATAATTTCTTGTAGGTATCGCACACAGTTTTTTGATTAGTTTGTGGGATTCTTTTTACTCCCTTAACACCAATATTACTTATGCGTTTATTTTGATTTTCTGTCATTTTCTTGCACAATTGAACTATTGAGCTGTTCACGGTCGCAGGAATATTGTTTTGATGATTATATGGTAGAGAACACCCGCACGGACCTTGTTCTACCACTTCTGTGACACTAGCACTTTATGCGACTTCTGGCAGCTACAACTCACCATTTCTTGCACATACGTTTTATCGAGTTGGTGATTGTTTTATACATATTATCCTATTTACCTTATTGTGTAATAGAATATTCCACACACCTTCTCACCTTTAGCACTGGCACTTTATGCGATTTTGTCAGCGTGAACAAATCGCACTGCGATTCACTATTCTTTGTGACTGCTTTATATATATTGTTTTATTTAATCTATGGTGTAGTTAATACTTTCATGATTCTATTTATTGTCTAGCACTGGCACTTTATGCGATTCTGTCAGTTATAAAATCGCATTAGGGATTACTTATTCCAAGCATTGCAATTTTTTCTTTTTTTTTTCTTACTCATTACATTTGTCTCCTATCTTGAATATCATCATGCTATAGTGGTGAGAGTTGTCCACCACCCCCTTATAAAAATACGCACAACTTTTTATATACCTTTCTCTTACTGTATACGGGAATATATATATCACGCACAATCTTAGTGCCTATAGAATTTATTAAGCCTCCTAGGCCAACTCCCTATTATAGTACCGCGCATCACTACTTTTTTACCTCTTTATCCTGCCACTACTACCTCTAATCATTTAGGACTAAGAGCAGGAAGAGATGTCCTGCATTATTTTCTTCCTCTAGAAACATTCCAGCTGCCTCAATATTATATGTCACACTCAATATTATGACAAATTAGGCCTAAGCAAAAGAGCAGCTGCAGAATGTCTGCTGTGGTTGATAGATAACATTCCCAATTGAGTTGTCTTGCATATGGTTGCCTGTGTTTAAGTCAGCTTTAACATAAATGCAATTAAATATAAAGATTTTGCATAGGTGTAAATCCATTATTGTTTTGCATTAAATCATCTTTTAACTGTTAAGTCTTTATTACCATTAAGCATTTTAATACTTTTGCTTAGCGTTGACTTGAAACTGTTCACTTTTCTACTAACTTAAAGGAGTTCTAAAGGTAGAAGTAAAAAAAGTTCTTTGTCCAGCCTCCCCCCTCCCTTAGCCCCCAAAATACTTACCTGGGCCTGATCTCGATCCAGGGTTGTGTACAACAGAAGAGGCTCTCTCTGCTCTCTCCTCACAGGACATCAAGGCAGCAGTGAGAGCAATTGGCAGTAAAGCAGGGTCATTGGATACACAGTGCATGACTAAGGATCAAGCCCTCATGAGTGCCCCCATAGGAAGCGGCTTGCTATGGGGCATTCAACAGATGGGAGAAGCCAGGAGCACCATCTGGGATCCCCAGAAGAGAAGAATAGGGGTCGTTTTGTGCAAAATTATTGCACAGAGCAGCTATGTAAGACATATTTGTTTCTTTTGTAATTTTTGTTTTACAATCACTTTAACACTTTAAATATGGCTACAGCGCAGCCAGAATGTCCTTTTTTCTCAAACCTTTCCATCTTTTTTTTTTTCATTTGCTTAGCAAAAAATAAAAAGCCCGGTGATGAATGAAAGACAGCTTTATCTGTCTCAAAAAAAATTATAAAAAATGTCATATTAATGCCGAAAAGTTAGAGGGGCTTTTAAACTAGGCGGGGGTCCAGAGGTAGAGATAGTCAGTGCAGAACATATTACAGAGGGTAGTATTGGGGGCATTAGTGGTAGGTTGACTAAAGCACCTAAACCCTAGGTAAGTATAGTAACAAGTCCTATTTGCAACCCCAGAGCACCCAATAAGGAGGTAGTATGCAACTGGTCTAAACTACATGGCATGTTCACCAATGCCAGGAGTCTAGCGGACAAGATGGGAGAACTAGAGCTACTGTTGTATGAGGAGGATTTCGATTTTGTAGGAATTACAGTGACTTGGTTCGACAGCTCTCATGATTGGCTGGCAACCATTCAAGGGTATTCCTTATTGCAGTGATAGAGAGGGTAAAAAAAATGATGTACAAGTGAATGTGGGAGATGACATCACTAAGAGAGCAAGGGAGGAGGGTCATTATAATGGGGGATTTTAATTATTCAGACATAGACTGGGTGGACTTTTTTTTTCATATAAGACTTGTTACTTTCTTTTGGCAAGCACACCTTGCATAAAATAATTATTGTGAATTGGCACAACCGAGAACAAGACTTTTTGCCTGTGGGAACCAATGCTGCCCAACTCGTGTGCGGTGAACACACCCTGCAGTTAAGGATATCCTGTGTTTAAGCCACGGAAAAAAAAATCAGTTTCTTCAGCGAAAGAGATCCACCCCAGGAGGGGATGGGGGATTAGAATGCCTTGGTGTCCATCGAGCTCAAGGTGGAGGTGCCCGTTCAGGATACAGCCAGCATACCTAGTATATGATTCTTAACCCTGCAGGGTGCTAGAATCTGGTAGGGAACTGAAGGGGAGCACGGAAGTCACTTGGTCCCATTCCACATTGGTGGAGAAATCCAGGCACAAATCACTTTGGAAAAGCACAAGCCACTTGTTAATTTTCAGTTTTTTAATTTTTTGTAATTCATTGTTTTGCACAAAGCCTAGACTTTATTTACTAGTATTTTTCACAACAATCAATTTATTCATTTTTATTTTCTATACACTTTTCAAAAGGACTATGCATTTCAAATTTTTACATATGGATTTGCACAAATATGTATCTCAACAAATAATGTTTTATCAGATGAATTAATGAGATTAATATCACCTTCTGAATACCTATATTAGAATAACCTATATTGGAAGAATCAATGAGACTAATATTGCTTTTCGCACAAACAACTTAGGAGTAGGTGTTGGACATAACATATACAAGAATTAGAGTAATATTAGCACTTTAGCCAATATAGAAATATAATATAGCCACATTAGCACTTTATTCAAATACAGGTCACAGGCTAAATATACACGTGTTATCCTTTTTGTAAAAGTGATCACGGGAACAAGCAAAAGTTACCCATTTGTATACTCGCCCAGGAAGAGTACCCACTCTGTGGAGTTGCTCTTCAGGTGATGGATCATTCTGTCCATATTAACAAATTATCTATATTTATACTCAGTTGGAGAAGTGAGTTATTGGAGAGAATCACTCTTCAGGTGTTAAGCAGTGCCATATATATTCTACTTTTTTGGAGCTTTTAACCAAAGCATCTTAGGGGAGGCAGCAGCTTCCTTTTTTAAGTGTGGAACAACACAACTTAAAGTGGTGTTGCCACCAAAAAATTAAAAGCTGCTTAAAATTCGTAAAAAAAATAAAAAATAAAAATAATTGGCAAAAAAATGTTTTACTCACCTCTAAATACCTGTTGCTAGGGGGGTCCCTTGTAGTCTGCCTTCTTCATTGCCCGGGCTGGTGACATCACTTCCCCTCGCGCCGCACATTCACCTGGGACCTGTCACGTGTCCCAGGTGACTGTGCGGCATATCACGGCACCCTGCGCCGCTCGTGCATGCGCAGTGGGTGCCCGGCTGTGAAGCCATAGCCGGGTGCCCACATTACGCAAGACGGCGCCGCGAGCGGAGCGGGAAACGAGGGGGGGCTTCGTTCCCCTGCATCGCTGGACCCTGGGACAGGTAAGTGTCCGATTATTAAAAGCCAGCAGCTGCAGTATTTGTAGCTGCTGACTTTTAATTTTTTTTTTAGGGGGTACCCCACTTTAAGTACAGGTCAATTTGTTTTAGTATAAATCACACAAATAGGAAACAAGGGGAATACAAATACACTGAATTGCAAAAGAGCCAACTTCCCTAAACTATGATCCTTGCTAGAAGAAGATAATTTGGATACAATCTTAGGAACCCTTTAAGAGCATATTAAATATGGGCATTAGCCAGTGCATCCCAATGGGAAATAAATTTAAAGGAGCTAATAAAAGCCCAGGGTGGCTTAACTCCAACGTAAAAATGCATACAGATGCAAAGGAGAAGGCCTTCAAAAAATGCAAGGCTGAAGGATCATCATCAGCATTCCATCTTTACAAAGAATGCAATAAGAAATCTAATGGTGCGATCACGATGGCTAGGAGAGAACACGAAAGGCGCATAGCGGTGGAGAGTAAAAAAAAGATCCCAAGAAATTCTTTAAGTACATAAATAGTAAGAAAAGGAAGTTGAGATCTTATTAAGCCCTTAAAGAATGATGAAGGGAATCTGGTTACTAAGGATGGAGAGATGGCAAAGGTATTGAATTTATTCTTCTCGGTCTTCACGAGGGAATCGGGGGGGGCTTCAATGCAATGTTTATCCTCATGACATGTCACAGGAAGCACCCTCATGGCTAACAGAGGACAGAATTAGAAATAAAATTAAAAAACATAACATTAATAGGTCGCCGGGACCAGATGAATTGCACCCAAGGGTCCTTAACCACTTAAGCCCCGGACCATTTGGCTGCCTAAAGACTAAAATGTTCCCACAAATAGAGCTTTCTTTTGATGGTATCTGCTTGCCTCTGCGATTTTTTATTTTTTGCGATATCAATGGAAAAAGGCCGACATTTAAAAAAATATATATGTATTTTCTACTTTTTGTTATAAGAAAAATCCAATAAACTCAATTTTATTTGTACATTTAGGCCAAAATGTATTCAGCCACATGTCTTTGGTAAAAAAATGTCAAGCGTATATTGGTTTGTGAATTTACACCGTTTTTAGTTTAATCTCATTTCTTGAAGTGCTAAAATGGCAGGGCAGTACAACCCCCCCCCCACCCCCAATGACCCCATTTTGGAAAGTAGACCCCAAGAAAATTGCTGAGAGGCATGTTGAGCCCATTGAATATTTAATTTGTGTGTCCCAAGTGATTGAATAATGACAAGAAAAAAAATTACAAAAAGTTGTCACTAAATGATATATTGTTTACACATGCCATAGTTATGGAATTGCACCCCAAAATACATTTTGCTGCTTCTCTTGAGTATGAGGATACCACGTGTGGTACTTTTTGGGAACCTAGCCGCATACGGGGCCCCAAAAACCAAGCACCGCCTTCAAGATTTCTATGAGCGTCAATTTTTGATTTCACTCCTCACTACCTATCACAGTTTTGAAGGACATAATGCCAAGATGGCACAACCCCCCCCCCAAATGACCCCATTTTGGAAAGTAGACACCCCAAGCTATTTGCTGAGTGGCATGTTGAGTCCATGGAATATATTATATGTTGCCACAAGCGGGAAAATTACAAACTTTTTTTTTTTTGCATAAAGTTGTCAATAAATAATATATTGCTCAACCATGCCATGGGAATATGTGGAATTACACCCCAAAATATATTTTGCTGCTTCTCCTGAGTATGGAGATACCACATGTGTTGGACTTTTTGGGAGCCTAGCTGCGTACAGGGCCCCGAAAACCAATCATCGCCTTCAGGATTTCTAAGGACATACATTTTAAATTTCACTCCTCACTACCTATCAAAGTTTTGAAGGCCATAACATTCCAAGATAGCACACCAAGCTATTTGCTAGGAGGCATGGTGAATATTTTGCAGCTCTCGTTTGTTCTTGAAAATGAAGAAAGAAAAGAACATTTTTATTTTATTTTTTCAATTTTCAAAACTTTGTGATAACAAGCTTTGAACCCCCAAACATTATATATTTTTTGAAAGCAAAGGCCCTACAGATTATAATGGTGGGTGTTTAATTTTTTTTCACGCAGTATTTGCACAGCGATTTTTCAAACGCATTTTTTTTTTTGAAAAAACACAATTTTTATGCTCTAAAACACACTATATTGCCCAAATGTTTGATGAAATAAAAAAGATGATCTTAGGGCGAGTAGATGGATACGAAACACGACATGCTTTAAAATTGTGCACAAACGTGCAGCAGCGACAAACTACATACATTTTTAAAAGCCTTCACAGTTTACCACTTTAGGTTTTCAGAGGCGATCTACTGCTAAAACTATTGCCCTCGATCTGACCTTTCCGGTGATACCTCACATGCATGGTGCAATTGCTGTTTACATATGACGCTAGACCGGCGCTTGCGCTTGCCTTTGTGCGAGAGCGAGGGGGGGGGGGGGACAGAGGTGCTTTTTTTAAATTATTTATTTTGCTTTTTTTTTTTTTTTTAAACTGTTCCTTTCTTTCTTTCTTTTTTTTTTTTTATCATTTTCATTGTTATCTCAGGGAATATAAATGTCCCCTATAATAGCAATAGGTAGTGACAGGTACTCTTTTTTGAAAAAAAATTAGGGTCCACTAGACCCTAGATCTCTCCTCTGCCCCACCAAGATCAGTGTCATAAAATGCTTTCCCAATTTCCTAATGGTGCGGTTTAAGTTTTAAGGTTTAAAATCTAAGTCATGAAATGCTCGTAGCTTCTGGTTACTTAGGCCATAGAGTTGATTGGAGCCATTCTGCATTCTCAGGTCCCCTGTTGGGACAGGAGAGCCACAGAAAACCATGGAAGACAGTGGGGGGGGGGGGGGGGGGGAGGGGAACATTCCCTCCCACTGCTTGTAAAAGCAGTGTAGAGCCTAATTGTCCTTTAGGATTGCTTTTACGTGAAAGCTGACTGCCAGGTAAAAAGAATGATACCAAAAAGAATGATACCAAAATCATACCTAAAACTGCAGGCATCATTCTGGTATAAACACTCAAAGTCCAGCAACATACCAGTACGTTGCTGGTCCTTGTTGGGCATATATTGTAATAATTTTTTTCATGCAGCCTGTGGGCTGAACGAAAAAAAGATATTGATCGGTAGGTATGCCCACCATTAGAATACTTCCCTTCATCCACCCACTTCTAATGATGGGCATACATGCACCATTTTGTTTTTAACTGTGGTGGTGAAATCACCTCCTACAGCGCTGGAGTCACAGCTTTATGTATCGTGGGAGCAAACGCTGTTGCTGTCAAGATAAATAAATCAGTGCTGCAGCTGAATGGCCTAAAAAATATATGAAAAATGTAAACCGCGCTAGGAAAAATAATGTGAAATTAACAAACTAACAAAATAGGCTGCAGCAATAAATGTGATATGGCACCCAACAGTAATAAAGTATATACAAAGCTGCGCCAACCCTCCACTACATATAATATAAAAATAAGATTAAACAAATAAATAAAATAAAATATGAAAATAAATACTGATACAATTATGCAAAAATACCTCAAATAATGTGTAGATGACCAAAAAAGTCAAACATGGCATTAAAGTGAAAAAAGTCCAATTAAAGAAAAGTTCATAAGTGAATCCAAATGACGGACGTAAGTGTTCTTAAATGACAACACCACAGTGGTTCAACACTTTCCAAGGCGCGTGAGATACCCGTCACCATATGTTGAATGCGCTTACCAGAAAATATATGGAATGAAGCATATACAAATGATAAGTGGATGACATCCAGGTTAACCTTCCTCAGCTGGGTCAGCACTCCATCTCTTAACGGTGTTTCCAAGATAATAGTCTGTTCAGTGGTCACGATATGAAGCACTCAGAGACCCCCAGAAAAGAAAGGGACTGACATAGCGTAATAACGTAGGAACAGTTTAATAAATAAAAGTAATGCACTTACAAGTACGTAGATAAAATACAGCATATAGAAGCAATGTAAAAAGCCGGCCGGCAAACAGGAGCCCGTCCTCCTCTCCTACAACGTGGTGGCGTCACTGCGTGCCTTCCCAGACGCGTTTCGTCATACCTGACGTTGTCAATGGGGAACGTAAAAAATATATGACGAAGCATGGGGGCTCCCACCCCAAAAGTTAGGAGCAAGCCGCTCCTCCACCCCTGCTGCCCCCATGCTTCGGCATATATGCTCTTTTTTTTAACTGTGGTGGTGAAATCACCTCCTACAGTGCTGGAGTCACAGCTTTATGTATCGTGTGAGCAAACGCTGTTGCTGTCAAGATAAATAAATTCACGCTGCAACTGAATGGCGTACCTGCTAAGCAAATCATGGTTAACAATAAAACAAAGTAACATTACAGTATAACAGTAAGACATACCATACCTGCAAAGCAAATATAATAAAACATAGTAAAAATAAAACAGAATGCTAGATATAGAACACTAGTGAGTGGACAGTAGAGAGCGAACATAAGAGAGAGAACAATAGAGAGAGAGAAGAAAAATACAAACACAACTATTTTTTTTTTTTTTTGTGCTTTTGTGTGTGAGTGTTTTTTTTGTTTGTTTTTTTTCACTTTTATAAAAACTGTAAAAAAATTATAAACGGAGCGGTGCAGTTTAAGGTCTCTCAAAATCTTTTGAGACCCCAAGAACTTGTGTACGTGTGCCTATGACTGTGTGGTGCTGTAGCCAATGCTAATACTCAACTAGATTGTAATAGCGTTCAAAACAGTCACCAATGCAAAGACCAGGAGGGACAATAAAAGTGGGTGTCACGTCTAAATCCGTACTTTCTACAGACACGACATCTTCTTTGGGGGTTTCTTTGGGTAGGGGTACCAGAGAGGACATGCAGAAAATGCCTCTTATGCAGCCGGCTTACTGCATTTGGATTGGGAAGTTGGGCCAGAGCACCGTCTGAAAACAGAAGGGCTCTGATGATCTCTTCCTGGAATTTAAGGAAGGATCCAGTTCGTCTTGAAGCTCTGTATAGCACATGAGCGTTCAGCAATGCCAATTGAAATAAATAAACAGACACTTTTTTGTACCAGCGTCTGGCCTTACAGGCAATTGGGTACGGCGCCAACAACTGGTCGTTGAGGTCCACCCCTCCCATATTCGTTATATTCGTGAACACAGAGGGGTTTCTCCACAACACCAGTCGCAGTAGGAATTTGGACAGTTGTATCTGCGTGAAATTCAGGTTCACCCCGAGGACTATAGAGTTCATTATCATTGAAATGCATGAACTGCAAGATCTGTTTGTATCATGTCCTGATCATCGAGGCAGAGAACACAGGCGTATTGTGAATTGGGTCAGTGGAACAATTTGACCGCAACTCACTCTTCTTAGTTATGCCCATGAGGAAGGATAGGCCCAGGAAGGTCTTAAATTCATAGACCGTAATTGGTCTCCAGTCACTGGCAAGGGTCGACTGGGGATTAGAGGCGATGAATTGCCCAGCATATGAATTGCTTTGGTCCACAATAGATCTATAGAGATCTTAGGTGAAAAACAGCGAATAAAAATCAAGTGACGTAAAATCAACTGTTTCCACCTGAACTCCGGGTTGGCCAGTGAATGGGGGAAGTATGGGTGTTGCAGAAGTGGTGGGTTCCCAATTAAGATTGGCTAATGCAGCAGGAAGGGCACTATGGGCTCGACGGGCCTGTCTTTGTCTTTGTCTTCTTGGTGGCAGCGGGACACTACTTGTGCTTGCCACCTCGCCAGCTTGAACTGCACTTATGGGACTCGCCATGTCACCAAGTGTTACTGCAGTGCTGGATGTATGACCAGGATGTACTAGGGCGCTGGTGCTTGCCAGTTCATTATAAGGAATAGCGGCGCTAGTACTGGCTCTCTGCTCCATACGAGGGACCTGTGGTTCTTGCACCTCAACGACAGCAGAAGATTGGCAGGGACCACAACTCCGTCATCAGAGCTATCTGCTGCTGGCTGCTGCTGTCTACAGGTTCGTATTCTGAGCCTGAATCTGACAGATGAGTCATGACTTTTCACTATCTGTCATGCTCAGAAACGTGTAGGCCTCTTCACTAGTGTACCTTCGATTTGACATTTTGGTCTCTAAAATTATTGGTACAGTAGTGAGACTCGCAGGTAAAAAAGCTCCTGTTAGCTGCTGATTCAAACGCTACCAAAAAAATGGTTTTAACGATCGCAGGGATCGGGCCTGACTCTGCGAATGCTGCAGCTATGTGTATTGTGTTTTGTAAGTGACAGTGTCAGGAAAGGTTCCCTCTGCTGGTAATATCAATCATTTGGCGTGCAGTACTGAGATCCACCAGCAGGTGTCTCCTGCTGGAATTATGTAATCTTTGGTCCGCAGTACTGGCGTCCACCAGCGGAGGGATCCTGGCAGTGTGGAGCAGGTATTACCTTCTGCAGTCAGGCGTCACATGACTGATAGCAGCCATTGTATAAATACCCAGTAAGTGCGCACACACACCTTGCCCTGGTATTGTCCTTGTGCCCTTACCCGATACCAGATACCCGACACCCGACGCTGAACCTGTTGTACCTGATCCTATGTATTCCTGCATCCCTGGAACCTTATCCTGCTACCTGATCCCTTTCTCCTTGTCCCCCCCATCTTCTGACCTCCTATTTATGACCCTGGCCTGGCTTGACTACAATTCTGGTACTTCCTTTTGCTACATATGCTGGTTGGTTTGTTTATCTTCACTGTTGGGTTGTTTGGTATGTTCACGCAGTTTGTATTGGTAGTGTATTCACATTTATATGTATTTACTTTAATAAACGTACTTTCACCTATTTATGTCTGGTTCACTCTGTCGCAGTCACACAGTTCTGGTCACTTCTAGTTCATGATAGAATACCAGGGCCATTCCTGACCAGAAGTGGCTGCACAGGGAAACCATTTTGCTTCAGTTTGGTTGCAAACATGAATGCTGATGAGGTTATTTATTTTTCTCTGCTGGCATCTGAAAGTAGTGATTATTGCCGCCAGGCTTTGAAAGGATGGTCTAGTGACCAGTTGTTTGCAGCTATCCATTTGGCTCACTCCCTGGTCGATCAGGGTTATATATTGTTTGGGGAGGTGCAGCCTTTGATCAAGATCTGTACTGAGCTGGCCCTGCCCTGTATCCCCGATGGCCATGATGATTTCACTCCTCCTTTTAATATGAATCAGGTTGTATCTTTAGTATGGCTTTTTGAAGATGATCCTGCTGATTTTCGTGAACACTACTCAGCCTGTTCCCCACAGGTGATTGCTGAGTGCATTGTGTCTGCTCAGTCTTTTGTTGGACAGGGAGACTTAAAACTACAGTTTATACAACCTATACTTTCAACATGGTCCGACATGGTGCAATCAGCCCCAGCCAAACAAACCACCTCTGCCATCAGACATCAGCCTACCCAAATGTACGTTTCCCCATCAGCCATGTCAACCTCAGTTGCAGCCCAGTACATGCTGCTCCCAACCAAATACTCATATCCAGTCTCTGCTCCCTGTACTTATCCTGCATTCAACCCACCTGCCTCCTCTCTGCTGCCTACAAACCCACAAGATCTTCCCCCAGCTACTGTTACCTCTTCTCTGCCATAACCCAATCCTCCTTTCCAGTCTGCTGCACCCCTTACCTACAGTCCTGCAGTCACCTACAGAGCTTCAGTGGCTAAGCCAAAGAAAAAAAACGAAAGTTTTTCCCAACCAAAATGATCCTACCATTAACCCAACCTGCCTCCACACCCACCAATCTGTCCCAGCTTGAAGTTCCGGTGCCAGAGTTCCAGCCCAGAGAGCCAGAGCCGGCGTTCCAGCCCAGAGAGCCAGAGCCGGCGTTCCAGCCCAGAGAGCCAGAGCCGGCGTTCCAGCCCAGAGAGCCAGAGCCGGCGTTCCAGCCCGGAGAGCCGGCGTTCCAGCCCGGAGAGCCGGCGCTCCAGCCCGATGCCCCTCTGCCAGCTTTCCAGCCCAATGCCCCTCTGCCAGCGTTCCAGCCCGATGCGCCTCTGCCAGCGTTCCAGCCCGATGCGCCTCTGCCAGCGTTCCAGCCCGATGTGCCAGCTTTCTCAGCCTGATGTGCCTCTGCCAGCTTTCAAGTCTGATGTTCTGGCCTTCCAGTCTGATGCCTTCCAGTCTGATGTCCCGGCCTTCCAGTCTGATGCCTTCTAATCTGATGTCCCGGCCTTCCAGTCTGATGCCTTCCAGTCTGATGTCCCGGCCTTCCAGTCTGATGCCTTCCAGTCTGATGTCCCGGCCTTCCAGTCTGATGCCTTCCAGTCTGATGTTCCGGCCTTCCAGTCTGATGTCCCGGCCTTCCAGTCTGATGCCTTCCAGTCTGATGTGTCTGACGTCCCAGTGCCTGCTGTCCAGCCTGACGTCCCTGCCTTCCAGCCTGACGTGCCGCTGCCTGCCTTCCAACCTGACGTGCCGCTGCCTGCCTTCCAGCCTGACGTGCCGCTGCCTGCCTTCCAGCCTGACGTGCCGCTGCCTGCCTTCCAGCCTGACGTGCCGCTGCCTGCCTTCCAGCCTGACGTGCCGCTGCCAGCCTTCCAGCCTGACGTGCCGCTGCCAGCCTTCCAGCCTGACGTGCCGCTTCCAGCCTTCCAGCCTGACGTGCCGCTGCCAGCCTTCCAGCCTGACGTGCCGCTGCCTGCCTTCCAGCCTGACGTGCCGCTGCCTGCCTTCCAGCCTGACGTGCCGCTGCCTGCCTTCCAGCCTGACGTGCCGCTGCCTGCATTCCAGCCTGATGTGCCGCTGCCTGCCTTCCAGTCTGATGTGCCTGCTTCCCAACCTGATGTGCCCGTGCCTGCTGCCCAGCTTGAAGTGCCCATGCCTGCTGCCCAGCTTGAAGTGCCTGCTTTCCAACCTGATGTGCCCTTGCCTGCTGTCCAGCTTGATGTGCCCATGCCTGCTGCCCAGCTTGAAGTGCCTGCTTTCCAACCTGTGCCCATGCCCGCTGACCAGCCTGATGTGCCCGCTGCCTAGCTTGATGTGCCTGCTGCCCAGCTTGATGTGCCCGTGCCTGCTGCCCAGCTTGAAGTGCCCACTTTCCAACCTGATGTGCCCGCTGACCAGCTTGATGTGCCCGCTGACCAGTTTGATGTGCCCGTGCCTGCTGCCTAGCATGATGTGCCCGTGCCTGCTGCCTAGCATGATGTGCTTGTGCCTGCTTCCCAACCTGATGTGCCCATGCCCGCTGCCCACCTTGATGTGCCTGCTGCCCAGCTTGAAGTGCCTGCTTCCCAACCTGATGTGCCCGTACCTGCTTCCCAGCTTGATGTGCCAGCTGCCTCGCTTGATGGGCCCATTCTGGCTGCCCAGCTTAATGTGCCTGTTGCCCAGTTCGATGTGCCTGCTACTCAGCTTGAGGTTCCTGTGCCTGCTATCCAGCTTGACGTACTTATTACCCAACCTGATGTGACTTTGCTCATGGCTCAGCTTGACCCAATGGACTTTCCCCAGCAACCGCTAGTTGGAGCGTCCGGAGGTCGCTCCTTCGAGGGGGGGTACTGTCAGGAGGAAAGGTTCCCTCTGCTGGTAATATCAATCATTTTGAGTGCAGTACTGAGATCCACCAGCAGGTGTCTCCTGCTGGAACTATGTAATCTTTGGTCCGCAGTACTGGCGTCCACCAGCGGAGGGATCCTGGCAGTGTGGAGCAGGTATTACCTTCTGCAGTCAGGCGTCACATGACTGATAGCAGCCATTGTATAAATACCCGGCAAGTGCACACAAACCTTGCCCTGGTATTGTCCTTGTGCCCTGACCTGATACCTGATCCTGAACCTGTTGTACCTGATCCTATCTATTCCTGCATCCCTGGAACCTTATCCTGCTACCTGATCCCTTTCTCCTTGTCCCCCCCCCCCCCCCATCTGCTGACCTCCTATTTATGACCCTGGCCTGGCTTGACTACGATTCTGGTACTCCCTTTTGCTACATATGCTGGTGTTTGTTTATCTTCACTGTTGGGTTGTTTGGTTTGTTCACGCAGTTTGTATTGGTAGTGTATTCACATTTATATGTATTTACTTTAATAAACGTACTTTCACCTATTTATGTCTGGTTCACTCTGTCGCAGTCATACAGTTCTGGTCACTTCTAGTTCATGATAGACAGTGATCAATTAATACTGCACTTGGGTGGGCTGGGCTGGGCAGAGGGGCTAAACGCAGGTGCTAGCAGGTATCTGGGCTGATCACACTAACACTGCGTTTTTGCCAACCTTAACTGCTGGGGACGCTAATATAGATCTGATCAGATATCGACCCGTTGAGACACTATTCTACTAAGGGAGGCGTATGGTGCATGCGTGAGTGTTAGTGGTACTGGCACTGATCTGACACTGCCCAGGGCGACGCAGATCATATCTGGTGCTAAAACCTAACTTTGCTCACCCGCCGGGTGATCGTGGGTTAAACCTTTATTGGGTAAAATACGGCGGGTGCTCTGATGCTATAAAAAATACTCTAGCTAAACTGCATTACCTGTGACACTTATACTGTGATCACAGGTGACGGGTAATCATGGGGGTTAAACCTTTATTGGGGGGGTTTAGGGGGGTCCGTAGACCTATCTGGGCCTAAGACTAATTACCGAAACACTGAATTTTGTCACTAATGATACTAGTACAGCGATAAAAAAATATTAGATTGCTGTACTGGGTGACACAGTGACAGGTGGTGAAGGGGTTAACTGGGGAGGTGATCGGGGGTGAATTATCTGCCTACGTGACCTGGTGTCAGTGTAGTGTTGTGCAACTCACTGTTTGAAGCTCTCTCCTCTTAGTCTGGAACGAAAAGACCGACACAAGGAGAGATGACATCACTTCCCCTGTCAGTGTTTACAGTTACACAGACGGGAAGGATATCATTTGTCAGGAGCGATCACTAGGTCCAGGCCAGATTTCATTGGCCTGGGCCTGGGGAATGGTTGGTTCCTGATTGAATCCGGCTGCCCGGCGTAGCATAACGGTGATTCGCCTGCCTGTGCCATTCTGCTGCAGTACAACTGCGGCGGATGGACAGCAAGCGTTGAAGGAGCTCAGTCAAGTTATTGCCAGACCATTGTTCCTAATTTTTACCAACAGTCTACTGACTGGAATGGTACCAGCTGATTGGAGAAAAGCCAATGTGGCACCAATATTTAACCACTTCAGCCCCGGAAGATTTGGATGCTCAATGACCAGGCCATTTTTTGCGATACCCCATTGCATCGCTTTAACCCTTTCCCGCCGAGCGTACGCAGATATGCGTACTCTGCTTCCGGGGGTTATACCGGGATGATGCCCGCACCTGCAGGCATCATCCCGGTACCGTTTTTTGCAGCAGGCGATTGGCTATCCAGGCATAACAACCGATGCGGCTAAAAGCCGCTCAGCTGTTATGCCGGAGGAGCGGGAGGGGACGTCCCCCCCTCCCGCCGCCTCTCGCCGCTGTTACCGGTGCTCCCGCTCGATCGGGAGCACCGATCAGAGATCCAACGCCTCCGGCTGCTGCGGAGGAACTGGAACGAAGCCGTAATCGGCTTCGTTCCAGTCTCCTCATCGTAAACACGGAAGCGACGTCATGACGTCACTTCCCGTTTACTCGGCTGCCAATGGCGCCGGTTTAAAAAAAATATCCGGTATTCAGAATCGCCGTTTTCGGCGATCTGAATACATTGAAGTGTAAAGGAGGGGTGGGGGGTCTTTTAGACCCCCGATCCCTCCATAAAGAGGACCTGTCACCACCTATTACTGTCACAAGGGATGTTTACATTCCTTGTGACAGCAATAAAAGTGATCAATTTTATTTATTTTTTTTAAACAATTTAGTCATTTTAAAATAAATAAAATAAATAAAAAAATAAAAAATTTTTTTTTTAAAGCGCCCGCCGTCCCCGCGAGCTCGCGAAGCAAAGAAAACGCATACGGAAGTCGCGCCCGCGTATGTAAACGGTGTTCAAATTACACATGTGAGGTATTGCCGCGATCGTCAGAGCGAGAGCAATAATTCTAGCAGTAGACCTCCTCTGTATCGCTAACCTGGTAACCGTAAAAAAAAAAATTTAAATGGTCGCCTATTGAGATTTTTAGGTACCGTACTTTGTCATCAATCTACAAGTGCGCGCAATTATAAAGTGTGACATGTTTGGTATCTATTTACTCGGCGTAACATTATCTTTCACATTACGCAAAAAAATTGGGCTAATTTTACAGTTTTTTTTTTTTTTTATTCATGAAAGTGTCCCTTTTCCCAAAAAGTTGCGTTTAAAACACCACTGCGCAAATACCGTGTGACATAAAATATTGCAACAATCGCCGTTTTATTCTCTAGAGTCTCTGCTAAAAAAATATATATAATGTTTGGGGGTTCCAAGTAATTTTCTAGCAAAAAATATGGATTTTAACTTGTAAACACCAAATTCCAAAAATAGGCTTAGTCATGAAAGGGTTAACTGACGACATTGTACCCAAACAAAATTGACGTTCTTTTTTCCCCACAAATAGAGCTTTCTTCTGGTGGTATTTGATCATCTCTGCATTTTTTTTTTTTGCGCTATAAACAAATAGACAAGAACGACAATTTTGAAATAAACACACTATATCCCCAATTTTTTTTTCTAAAAGCAAATTTTTTGCTCAGTTTAGACCGAAATGTATTCTTCTGCATATTTTGGTAATAAAAAATCACAATAAGCATATATTGACTGGTTTGCATGAAAGTCATAGCAGCTACTGTACAAAATAGGGGAAAGATTTATGGCATATTTTTTTTTTTTTTTTTAATAGTAAAGGTGATCAGCAATTTTTATCAGGACTGCAACATTATGGTGGACAGATTGGACACTTTTGGCACATTTTTGGGACCATTAGCATTTATACAGTGATCAGTGCTATAAAAATGCACTGATTATTGTGTAAATGCCACTGGCAGAGAAGGGGTTAACAGTAGAGGGCGATCAATGGGTTGTGTGTCCTAGGGAGTGATTCTAACTATGGGGGGATGGGATTGCCTGATTGAGGAGACCAATCGATGTACATACTTGGTATGAACAATACGCTCTCCTCACCCCTGACAGCACTGAGATCTATCTGTTTACATTGACAGATCTCCTTTCTGTCTCTGTGTGGAGCGATCGTGGGTGCCCAGTGGTCAATGCGACCGCTGGTCATGGGCATCGGCTCCAGCGCCGTGCCCCCTTGTTCTCAAAAGGTGGACCGACCTAAGCTAACGTTGTTTCACCCAGGGGAGGCAACCTGCCACAGTACAACTACAAAGGCTGGTTGGGAAGAGGTAAAAAAAAGGGCCAATATACATCCCTGGGAATTACAGACCATTTAGCCTAACATTAATTGTATGCAAGCTCTTGGAGGGGATGATATATATAGACAAGATTTTAGTAATGACAACGGTATCATTAGCAGTAATCAGCATGGATTCATGAAGAATCGCTCTTGCCAAACCTTTTTTGAAATGCGATTTTTCTGAATATTTTTGTTGTTATTCTGTCTCTCACTGTTAAAATAAACCTACCGTTAAAATTATAGACAGATCATTTGTCAGTGAGCAAATGTACAAAATCAACAGGGGATCAAATACCTTTTTTCCCTCACTGTATGTTTTCAGTGAGTCCACTCATGCTCCCCTTCCACAACCACACTCACCACAATTATTTGACCTCTTATGACAAGCAGGTCAAAGAACACTCAGGGTGAAGTTTCCACTTTTTTTTAGATAGTTCAATGCAGATAGGATGTCCTCCGATCCAATAATCCCTTTACAAGATGGAAGCCTTCTCTCCTGTTCCACATGGGCTATGTATTGCACTTACAAATGTTAACTAGTAAAGGCGCTTTAAGAGCCTGAGTGATGTCGGAATGCTCCTGCATTTCATGGCTGAAGTTTAGTGGACCGGAAGTGCCACAATTAGCCCCACCCCTCGTGTTTCATCATCGGGAGCAAAAGTGACTTTCTCCAAAAAATTTCTAGTGAAGAATCAATCACTGCCATTTAAAACACATGCACTTGGAAGATTGAAAAAAAATGTTTGTTGAATGTCATTTTCAATCTTTTATAAATATGCCCCAGAATATCTGAAAGGAAACTGTTTTTTCTATCATTTCTCTTTAGAAACCCATAGTGCTCTGTGATTCTGGTGTACCGTGTATTTAATGTTTGTAAAACACAAATTGTATACTGCATATGGGAAAATACAGACATAAAACATCAGTTTAACATTACACATTTTAAAAGATAAAATGAAATTGACCCAAACACATTAGAATTATTTTTTTAAATTATAGAATAGCGACGTCAATTAAGCCTTTTGTGATGCCAACAGTAGTAACTCTGAATCCATTTGTGCTTGTAGCTCCTGGACTTCAGTAGAGTGCTGATTAGAGATTTTGCCTACAATAAAATGCACTGATTGTGGATACCAGGTCAGGGAATATGGGAGCAGGGGGCTAGTATTATTTACTTGTGGAGTGGAGGGGGGGGTTTAAAGATTAAAGGGTGTCCTGTGTAGATAGGGGGACTCCATTATTTTATGGAAATCTCCAAATTAAATTTAAATTTAGCTGTCTGATAACAAATTGTGTTTTTATACAACAGATAGTTCAAATGGAGGCATAGCTTCCCTAGTCTAAGCAGAATAATTGGTCAGGACTAGAGAGGGTTTGCTATGTGCCTGTTCCCAGTTGATAGCATGAAGAGAATCTATGATCTTGTTAGGAAGCTGATGTCTCTGCTGCCCCCATGGTAACATTAAAATGAAATGCAGGGAGAATCTCAATAAACCAACATGTCAGCCATAAATGAAAGCTGCTCAGCCAGACATCTCCACTGTCTTGAATCTGAGAAGAGAATATTATATGTGTTTGTTAATGACTGAATATACTGTGCATCTGTGAAGGGCAGAGTGTGAGAAATTGATTACCCAATTTCCATTACTCATCCTTTGAACATGAAAGATAAAATATTGGCACACAGAAACACATCAGGTAAAGCAATTCTGTATATCGCCTAAGCCAATACTCTGCAGCCCTCATTAACAGATCCCTTTCTAATGAGATAGCTGCAGTGTGCATCCCCTAAGGTCTTATGTTCTCTGTGTTGGTGAAATTGTCCATTTCTGTGTACAATGGGAAAAATTGTGCAAACTGGAGCAGAGGGAAACCGTGGGTCTGCCTAGAATATTGATTGCTATATTCAATCAAGTCTGTGGCACTGCAGTTCCTGGCCATTTAAAGTGCCAGAAAATCCAGATTAATAAACATGTATTTATATCATCACTATTTCCTTTCAGGGTTTCCATAACCTGGCTCCCAAGAGTTGTACACATCTTCAATGACGAGTTCCAACACATTAGTCTTTTTCTAAATTAATCTGGTTTGATGGGGCTTGTTTATTAGTTTTTTGGCTTTAAAAGTAGAGTGAAATCAAATAAATGTTTTTTTTTTTTTTACCTGTTCTAATCCTTGCCTATGAAAAGAGCGCCCCTTACCTTTAACGTTATGGCATACTTTATCGTCAGTATTGTTAATATAGCATACTTTAAATCTTGGTCCTGATATGAATAACAATTATTATGGGCTTGAGTAGTGGTACCAAAATAAAATTTAAGAGATTCTATCACCTCCTGTGTCATAATGACTCAAGTGGAGGCCCCTTTCTAAACCTAGTTTAAAAAAAAAAAAGACAAACGTGTTATACTTGCCTGCTCTGTACAATAGTTTTACACAGTGCAGCCCTGATCCTCCTCCTCTCTGGTCCTCTGTCGATGCTTCTGGATATCGTGGTCATGTGACCTGATATTTATGATGATTTTACTGTTCTTGCACATTTTATTTATTGATTATAAAAGTCAGTAAATTATTCTAATGTGTGTTCCATTGGTTTTTCTACTGAGCAAAGTATTTTGTGCCTTGAATTCCATTTACACTTTTTAAATTAAATATATTACTCTTTGGCATGCTGTTTTTATTAGAATTAACTTGCCACATATGTGCTGTATAACTTTCAGATGAATAATGAAGGTGAAACAAGTACTACATGGGCTTACTCAAAATGCTTCACAAAAATCACATTATCCCTGGAGTAGTTTTGTCATGCATTCATGGCTGTTTTACAGGGCCTTTTTTGCTGTCACATAATAACAGTATTGTACTGCTTTGACCTTGAAGAAGGGGACATACCCCGAAAGCTTAAACAAAACCTAAAAAAAACTGGGGTATCTGGCGCTACCTATTGTTAGAAAAATATTACGAAATATTGCAAAATCCCAAAAGAGAATATATATTGGTGGGTAAACCCTGATGATACCAACAATCCCAATATTATGTTGACTTATTAAATGAACTATCCTGTATCTCAAATGACAATCTTAAATGTCTAATTTCGACCCCATGGAGATATTGACTTCTATCAGGAGAAACACGGTTCAATAATCCCAAACCCACTTGTTACAAAAACTCTATAAAGGCTAAACAATGTGATAACCCTTGCGATTCACACCTAAAATCGCATAAGTTGACCCTTTGCGGTTCAAACTACAAACAGCACAGGTTTAGTAAATGTGACCTTATCTAATATAATATATATATATATATATATATTTAACATCTATGTTAAAGGAAACCAGGTTATGGATTTCCAAAAAAGGGGGCGCTATGTAAGAAAACTCTATCTAAATGACAATTGTGATACTCAATGCGACTTAAACTTAAAGTCGCATGAGTATTATTACATGTGACCTATCCAACCACTCATCGGCTTCACTTGTAAACAAATCTGGTTTGAAAGTGCAAATATATAAAAAGTGAAACACATATATAAAGTGCAGATTAATACAAACAGGATAATTATAAAGTGCAAATTACTGTAAACATGTACACCGATCAAAAAGTATTACCTAAAAAATGCAACCAAAAATACCCATCTAAAAAAAAGTAAACAATGAAAATAAAAATACCCATCAAAAATAAAAACCCAGTTAATAAGAAAAAAGGTGATAATGAAAAATATGAAAGAAAAAACAAGAGAGACAAAAAACCCCCAAAAAGAGTCTTAAATGTCCACTGTCAGAAAATCTTCTATTGTGCAAATCCAACAAAAAATGTTCATAAGGTGCCTTTAGTGCTTGCTGTATATCCTTCAAAAGTGACTTCCGTGCTCCCCCACAAGGTTCCCCACTCACCAGAAGAATACACCCCTACAGGGGTACTTTGCCTTTAAATCAGCCTTATGGAATTCCAGCTCCTTGGCCCATATGCGGTGTAGTCATTCGTATCCAGAAGGAAATTCTATTTATTCCTCATAGGAAAAAAATGATAGTTTCCATAGTGTAGTATGTATATGTAATTTGAGGGAGACACTAATAATATACTTAAACAAAAAAACGTTTATTTCCACAAAAAACAAAATCCATGTATTCTTGAATTGAAAAAAATAATATATATATATATATATATATATATATATATAAGAGAATGGTAATCAATATGAAAAACAGTCCAAAGCTTCCACTTGACATAAGCTCCGTGGGTTATTGAACCATTTCTCATGCATCAACCCCAAAAATATAAGAAAGATTAAAATATTGATTAAAAATCAAAAACATAAAAATAAAATTAAAAAATACAGCGTCAATGACGAAACGCGTTAGACAGAGCCATGCACACTACGTCACTTCCGGTTTGCCTCGGGTGGTTGGAGCGCATGCTGTGCATCCACCGAGCAGACCCCGCAGTGTGTTTTTTGAGACTCGCCATTAAGGACAAGTGCTATGGCTCTATCCTAGGGGAATTTATAAATGTGATTTTCTGCAAACAGAACTATTCTGAAAATATTGTTCACCTATAGTGGAGCAATTTGCTAATCACAACTCAGGACTGATCCTGATCCCTCTGGGCTAGACAGCCATTAGTATACATTTTTACTTGTGTTTTTTGTATTTTTTAATTTTATTTTTATTTTTATGTTTTTGATTTTTAATCTATATTTTAATCTTTCTTCTATTTTTGGGGTTGATGCATGAGAAATGGTTCAATAACCCACGGAGCTTATGTCAAGTGGAAGCTTTGGACTGTTTTTCATATTGATTACCATTCTCTCATATATATATATATATATATATATATATATATATATATATATATATATATATATATATTTCAATTCAAGAATATATGGATTTTGTTTTTTGTGGAAATAAAAGTTTTTTTGTTTAAGTATATTATTAGTGTCTCCCTCAAATTACATATACATACTACACTATGGAGACTATCATTTTTTTTCCTATGAGGGATAAATGGAATTTCCTTCTGGATACGAATGACTACACCGCATATGGGCCAAGGAGCTGGAATTCCATAAGGCTGATTTAAAGGTGAAGTACCCCTGTAGGGGTGTATTCTTCTGGTGAGTGGGGAACCTTGTGGGGGAGCACGGAAGTCACTTTTGAAGGATATACAGCAAGCACTAAAGTCACCTTATGAACATTTTTTGTTGGATTTGCACAATAGAAGATTTTCTGACAGTGGACATTTAAGACTCTTTTTGGGGGTTTTTTGTCTCTCTTGTTTTTGTTTTTTCTTTCATATTTTTCATTATCACCTTTTTTCTTATTAACTGGGTTTTTATTTTTGATGGGTATTTTTTATTTTCATTGTTTACTTTTTTTTAGATGGGTATTTTTGGTTGCACTTTTTAGGTAATACTTTTTGATCGGTGTACATGTTTACAGTAATTTGCACTTTATAATTATCCTGTTTGTATTAATCTGCACTTTATATATGTTTTTCACTTTTTATATATTTGTACTTTCAAACCAGATTTGTTTACAAGTGAAGCCGATGAGTGGTTGGATAGGTCACATGTAATAATACTCATGCGACTTTAAGTTTAAGTCGCATTGAGTATCACAATTGTCATTTAGATAGAGTTTTCTTACATAGCGCCCCCTTTTTTGGAAATCCATAACCTGGTTTCCTTTAACATAGATGTTAAATATATATATATTATATTAGATAAGGTCACATTTACTAAACCTGTGCTGTTTGTAGTTTGAACCGTAAAGGGTCAACTTATGCGATTTTAGGTGTGAATCGCAAGGGTTATCACATTGTTTAGCCTTTATAGAGTTTTTGTAACAAGTGGGTTTGGGATTATTGAACCGTATTTCTCCTGATAGAAGTCAATATCTCCATGGGGTGGAAATTAGACATTTAAGATTGTCATTTGAGATACAGGATAGTTCATTTAATAAGTCAACGTAATATTGGGATTGTTGGTATCATCAGGGTTTACCCACCAATATATATTCTCTTTTGGGATTTTGCAATATTTCGTAATATTTTTCTAACAAGAGGTAGCGCCAGATACCCCAGTTTTTTTAGGTTTTGTTTATTATTGTGAAAACCCCATGTGGGGATTTTCTTTGTTGGGAGGGGGGGGGGGGGCTGCAACCTATTTTTTTAACCTATTTTTTGGTTCTATCTATCCTCTACCTGGAATACAGTAGCGTGGTTCTCTAACATTTATAATACCCCGAAAGCTTGTCCTGAAAAATTGTATGTTAGTGCAAATAAAAAAAGTATCACGGACAGTACTCCATTTTCTCTGTGTACAAGACTGAAAGGCTAAAGTTACCTCTCATGTACCTCCATAGATTGGTGCACTCCCAAGAATAGCATAGCGCCCAACTTTCCCTGATTTTGAGAGATTGTCCCTGATTTGGTCCCTCTGTCCTTCTTTCCTCCTCATTTGTCCCTCACTTTGGTCAGATCTATATAGTTGTATATAAAATGCAGTATTTATCTTTCAGCAGTGCTTCCTAGTGCTAAACTTTCCATTCCATTTTCTGAATTGCTGCATTTGTAAATGTCAAAAGCCACTATAAAGGAATATGTGGGTTTAACCAGCTTTTTTTTTTTTTTGCATAATTCTCCTTTGGGGGGTGTGTCCTATGCCTACATACTTTTGCTAATAAGATTTGCTTGTTCCCATCTCAAAAAGTTGGGAGGTATAGAATGGCACTGGTGTGGTTGGACAGTTCAAGACAACCACAGACCAGCAGGTAGGCTTGGAAAATTAAACTTGCTAGCTGCAATGCTCTTTCTCATTTAGACCCCCCCAAAGCTGTCTGTGAGTTAAGGTGTGAACCTAGTTAGGATCCTGGCCCCATGCTGTCCACTTGGCACTTTAGGCCCATCGTTGAGGATTGCCATTGCCCATAGTAAAGCAGGTACAGTGGGAAAGAAAGGAAGCTGTTTGATATTTGCATATCAATGTAATATAAAATTCTGTGTACTTGGGGTGTCTTAATAGGAAAGTGACTTGACATGCAGGCACCTGTAGCTCACTGATGTTTTCTCTGTTACCTCTCAGAATACTTTTGTATGCTTCAAATTTTCTTTTTAGAAATGGTGTAGTGGGGAATATTCCCACAGATATTAGCAGAAGTGATGGAGAGTAGAGTATGAGAGATGGTAAAGGGGGCATATTCTACCATAGACGAGCAAAGATATGGAGGAGGAGTAGTAGAGAATTTGAAAGGAGAGTATTCACATTTAGGGATCTATTTATAAAACATTAGTTACAATATCAGAAACATTTGTGCAAGCTGAACTAAATTTCACTTTATATTTTTTCAAATCAATTAACTCCTGTATCATAAGCTCCACCAGTGGCTAGAATATGTAATAGTTTTCTTAAGTACCTTGGCGAGAAAATAAATGTCAAGTGGTTGTAAAGGCAGAAGGTTTTTTATCCTAATGCATTCTATGCATTAAGATAAAAAGCCTTCTGTGTGCAGCAGCCCCCTAGATTCTCCCTCCTAATTGGCTTAGACACAGCAGCGGCGCCATTGGCTGCCTCTGCTGTCAATCAAAGTCAGCTAGCCAATCAGGGGAGAGAGGGGGCAGGACAAAGACTGGGCTCCACAAAATCCACTGGAACAGAGCAGGTCACTAGATTGAGATAAAGTTACATGAATTGGCCCTGGTTCACACTGATGCCATTTTGTATGTGTTCCAGAACACATGGAATCACATGATGAGTAAAATAACTTTACCTTCTATAGTGTCCATTTATGTATATGTGCAGTCCGAATGTAATGCATTTTTAAAAAGTGACCTGTATGTGTTTGGTCTGATGCAATTTTCATCTTTATTGAGTCTAATGGAAACTACATAGAAAACACAGGTGTTCAAAGACTAAGCAATTTAAAGTGGTTGTAAACCCTTACAAACCACTTTGACCTACAGGTAAGCCTAGATTAAGGCTTACCTGTAGGTCCAAGCAATATCTCCTAAACCTATATGGTTTAGGAGATATTTGCCTGAAAACGGGCACCGCTGTCTACGGTGCATGCGCCGTAGACAGCGGCGCGCAGGCGCACTGAGCGCGGCATTCTCAGCGACGGAGCTGCCGCGCGTGTCAGCTCCTGTGCGCATGCGCGGGAGTGACGTCATCGCGGCTTCGCCGAATGACAGCGGCGGAGCTGCGAGACCCCACCAACAAGATGGATGCGGCGGACTACAGGGGACAGCGGCGACTTCGCTGGCTCCTGTGTCAGGTAAGTGACATATAATGGGCTACTATGCGATGCATAGTAGTCCATTATGCTTTGCCTTTGCAGGGAATGAAAGAGGAAGTAAACTCAGGGTTTATTTCCTCTTTAAGTGTGATTTCTGTTAGGCTATAGTGTCTTTCTGAGCTGAATTCCAGAGAGAGAGATAGAATCTGAGCTGTATTAAAATCGCACCTGAACCTGCATAAAGTGGCATTGGACATTATCCTCAAAATCACACTAAAACATCAGTCAAATCGCACCTCATAAGTGTGAACCTAGGTTTAATTATTTCAAAAACATAAGGTGAAATTTCCTTCAAGAGAAGTATTAGAGAAGGTGGTGGAGGCTTATTACCATTTAGACTACTTGTAAGTCTATTCATTGACAAGAAACTGCAAATAAGTAATACTGTCATGTGGGCGGAGCCCTGCACAGCCGTGCTGTTTTCAAATTGTGACAGCAAGTGCGAGGAGAGGATCCCCCCGCCTACACTGTCACAGGGGAGGGGTGGTCAGGAGAAGAAGAGGCAGGAGCTGGAACATTAGCCTTTAAAGTAGCAAATATGGTGAATTTGAGTATAAGAGGTGGTAGGTGAGGAGTACTAAGCTATAAGAGGGAATACTAGAGGATAAGTGGTAGAGATAGGAGTGGAGCTGCAAAAGGGTCAAAACCACTGCAAAGTGCTGCTACAGCAGTGCTATGTCGGCGGTATAGCCGTATAGCCGCGATGCCCCATTGATTTCAATGGGCAGGAGCGGTGGATACACTGCTCCTTCACCGCTCCAAAGATGCTGCTAGCAGGACATTTTTTAGCATCCTGCCAGCGCACCACTCCAGTGTGAAAGCCCTCGGGGGTTTCACATTGGAGAGACAGCAGCGGCTGTTTCAGGGCGCTTTGCAGGCGCTATTTTTAGCAATGTAGCACCTGCAAAGCACCCCAGTGTGAAAGGGGTTTTAGGGTAAAACAAATCTTAATGTCTAAACCCAATGTTGCAACTTGTGTTAGTAAACCTGTACTACTACTTTGTGCATCCAGGTGGATTATACTTTTTTTTTCAGGAGGACTTGGGCTGTCAGTTAGTGGTAAATGGTAATATCTCCTGATTTTTTATTTTTTTATCTAAGGAAAACTGGCCCAAAATAGTAAAAAAAACAAAAACAAAAAAAAACATTTTTTAATTTAACTATCACAGTGATAACACATGTGTATGTTAGTTGTTATTTTCACCCATAGTCATAGTACAGCCCAGAAACAATAGTGCACATTTTGCTTTTTTTCATCCTGCCTAAAACACACCGATACTGATGCTAATTTAAAAAAAAAAAAAAAAAAAAAAACTCTGTCCCAAAAATACTGACCCTAACCATTGACCCAAACACTAACTCTGGGGCTCACCTAGATAAAACTTGGATCAAATCTTGATATAGGTATTTTTTATTTTATGTTTTTTTTTATTATTATTAAATGTTTTTTCTCTACACACCCTTTTTTTCCATCTGTGCAAAGACAGAGAAATATCCAATTTCCATTCACGGAGACAGAAAACATGGGGGCGAGCTTCACAGTGATTGATCACTGTGATAGCCAATCAGAGGCTATCACACCGATCAGGTGACCCAGAATCAGATGTTTCAGGTCCCGAACATTAGAACGGGATTCGGGGATCTTGGTAAGACCCTGGTCTCTGCGCTAGGAGCGTGCCATGCAGCGTGCTCCCAGCACAAGGGGAGATACGCAAATATGCAGCCCCACGGAAGAAAGCCCAGTCCAATGAGGCCGCATATTTGTGTACGATCGGCGCTGTCACGTACCTGATGGTGAGCCTGGAATGCAGGAAGCGGCCCCTCGTATCCCCTGGCTATCGGACCCCTGAAGGTGGAGACAGGTATTCGACAGTCCAGAGGGCACAAGTGCCTGGTAGATGGTATTGGTCCGGAAGGTCAGCTGGGCACAGATAACAGACTGGTATAGCGGATGGTGCTTGACTGTCCCTGGCAGGCACAAGTGCGGGAACTGGCTGGTAAGCAGATGTTCTGTAATGCAGGAACTCAGGTAGGTAGCAGGAACAGCGGAGTCAGATACAGGCCGGGTCAGCAGGAGAGGATCAGCACGGTACAAAGGGATGAGGCAGAAAACGTAGTCAAACAGGCAGAAGTCGTAGGCAGGCAGCAATCAATCAGAGTCAAGGGAACAAGCCGGAGGTCAGGAATCAGATAACAGGTTCAGATGCAAACAACACGGATCACGGACACGCTGTAGACCGGACAGCACGGATGGAAGGGAGCCTGTGACTTAAGAAGGCCTTAGGGCGCCAAACGGACGTACGACGGGTCAGCGCGCCCTCGCACGTAGACGTGCACCCGTTCGTGACCCGCGTGCGTGTGCGTTCGTGTTGACGCGAACGCGTTCGTTGGCTTTAGCGCGCGTCAACGGGAAACGACGAGATCTCCACGACGGATCTCTACGGGTGAGTCTCTTGAATACGACCGGAGTGCCCGAGTGGCCATGACATTGCCCCCCCCCAAGGGGCAGCCTCCGGATGCCTAATCGAGCCAACTTATTCGGGTAGGATTTCTTGAAGGCGCGGATGAGTCTTTTGGCGTGGATATTGGTCTCCGGCTCCCAGGAGTTCTCCTCAGGTCCATATCCTTTCCATTTGACTAGGAATTGAGTCTGGTTCTGCCTTTTCCTACAGTCCAGAATAGCCTCTACCTCGAACTCCATTTCCCCATTGATCAGTACGGGTTCCGGAGGGTTGGAGATTCTGTCGGTGAAGAGGTCCGTGACGGTGGGTTTGAGGAGTGAGACATGAAAAACTGGGTGGATTCGGAAGGATTCCGGGAGCTTGAGTTCAAACGCCACATCGTTAAGTTTCCTCTTAATTGGAAAAGGACCTATGAATTTTGGGCCCAGCTTCTTAGAAGGGCAGGAGAGTTTAAGGTTCAGGGTAGACAGCCAGACCCGATCCCCAACCTTAAGGTCCAGCTCCCCTCTTCTCTTACGGTCAAATACGTCCTTATTATGCTCCTGTGACCTGGCCAGGGTTTCCTGTAGGAGCTTGTTGTTCTCCTCAAAGAAATTCAGGTTCCTCTGAACCGCTGGCACGGAAGATTCAGGAAGGTCGCCAGACAGGAACAACGGGTGAAAACCAAAGTTTGCGTAGAACGGGGATTGCTTGGTGGCCGAATGAACAGTATTATTGTATGCAAACTCCGCCATTGGTAACAGAGAAGCCCAATCGTCTTGGGAGAAAGACGAAAAGCAGCGAAGATATTGTTCCAATGTTTGGTTTGTTCTTTCGGTCTGGCCGTTGGTCTGCGGGTGGTAGGCTGAGGATAGGCGAAGGTCAATTTTCAATGCTTCGCAGAGCGCCCTCCAAAATCTTGAGGTGAACTGCACCCCCCTGTCGGACGTGATGTTGGCAGGAATGCCGTGAAGCCTCACAATTTCCTTTATAAAAGTGTTAGCTGTCTCCGCGGCTGAAGGGGTGCCCTTCATGGGCAAGAAGTGCGCCATCTTGGTGAGTCGGTCAACCACAACGAAGATCGTGGAATGGTTTTCTGAAGGGGGGAGTTCAACGATGAAGTCCATGGAGATCATACTCCATGGTCTGTCAGGGACGGGTAGTGGTTTCAGAAGGCCCCAGGCTTTTAATTTGTCGCCCTTACTTCGGATGCAAGTGGTGCAGGCTTGTACGTAATTTCTACAGTCATCTTTCATCCGTGGCCACCAGAAGGTGCGTCTGAGTAGTTCCAGGGTCTTGAATGATCCAAAGTGGCCAGCCAAGGGATGGTCATGACAGGAGGCCAAAACCAGAGTTCGGGCTGCCTGGGGGACGAAAATCCTGCTCTCATGCCAAAGAAGGCCATCACTGGAGGATAACGGAATGCCTGATGGAGGAATGGCGCCTATGGACGCCTGCTTAAGCTGAGAGATCACGTCTCCCTGGAGAAGAAGGAAGTTCCCAGCCGAGAGAATGGTGTCAGAAGATGGTAAGTTCTCCGGCTGACTGAACATACGGGACAAAGCATCCGGCTTGGTGTTCTTGGATCCAGGACGGTACGTTATATGGAATACAAATCGGGAAAAGAAGAGTGCCCACCTGGCCTGACGAGGCTTAAGTCTCTTGGCTGTCTTCAGGTACTCTAGGTTTTTATGATCTGTGTAGATCAAGATTGGATGAGTAGCCCCTTCTAGTAAATAACGCCACTCTTCGAGGGCGGACTTGATGGCTAAGAGCTCACGGTCTCCAACGTCATAGTTTCTTTCAGCCTCTGATAACTTGCGGGAGAAATAGGCGACTGGATGGAGTACGGACTTGGGTCCCTGCCTTTGGGAGAGTATTGCTCCTACTGCTATTTCCGAGGCGTCCACCTCAAGGGTATACGGTAGAGCAGGATCGGGATGTTTCAAGACCGATGCGGAGACGAATAGGTCCTTCAGAGACTGGAAGGCCTTTTGTGCTTCGGGAGTCCACTGGAACCTTCGGTTCTGTCTGGTCAGCTCAGTGATGGGGGCGATGATAGCAGAAAAACCTTTTATGAATTTGCGGTAAAAATTAGCAAAGCCCACGAATCGCTGGACTCCCTTTCTATCTGAAGGAGCAGGCCAATCTTGGATGGCTGAGATCTTCTGTGGGTCCATCTCTACTCCTCTTACCGAGATGATCAAGCCGAGGAATTGAATGCTCTGCTGTTCAAAGATACATTTGTCTGGTTTGGCATACAAACCGTGGAGGCGGAGACGGGTCAGTACCTTCTTCACGTGTTCCCGATGAATGGCTAGAGTGGAGGAGAAAATTAGAATATCATCCAAGTAAATTATTACAAACAGATCTAGATAGTCCCTAAAAATATCATTAACAAAATGTTGGAAGGTGGCCGGGGCATTGCATAGTCCAAAAGGCATCACCAAATATTCGTAATGCCCAAAGCGGGTACGGAAGGCAGTCTTCCATTCGTCCCCCTTCCTGATGCGTACAAGGTTATAAGCACCCCGAAGATCTAACTTTGAGAAGAACCTAGCAGATCCTAGTCTTTGGAAGAGTTCAGGTACCAATGGCAGGGGATAGCGATTTTTGATGGTAATCTTATTCAGGGCCCGATAGTCCACACAAGGGCGTAGTGAGTGATCTTTCTTTTCAACAAAGAAGATGCCAGCGCCTGCCGGGGAGGTGGAAGGCCGAATAAACCCCTTCTCCAGACTGTCATCTAGATATGATTTCAGGGCACTCAGCTCAGACTCAGAAAGGGGGAAAATTCTGCCGAAGGGGATTTCTGCCCCCGGGAGTAGTTCTATTGGGCAGTCACGAACAAAATGTCCTGGCTCTCCGCAATACAGGCAAAGGTTATTGGCCCGGCGACGTTGACGTTCTTCTGGCGTCAGAGACGGGCGCAGGAGCCCCAGCTGCATAGGCTCTGAGGTGTCCGGAGTGGATGCAGGTGGAGCAGGGGGAGTAGGGTGACTAGGCACCCGTGGTAGCATCCAGATTGGACGGGTAGCCGTGGAAGAGCGTTCCTGGCGGCGTTCTCTCAAGCGCCTGTCGATCTGGATGGAGGTGTCTATTAGAGCTTCTAATGTCCCGGGGATGCCTACACGGGCCAACTCGTCTTTCAAGGCCTCAGAAAGGCCCAGGCGGAACTGAAAACGCAGAGCCGCGTTGTTCCACTCTGTGTCCGCACTCCAACGCCGGAATTCAGAGACATAGTCCTCCACTGGTCTATGACCCTGCTGCAGGGCACGTAGGGCTGCTTCTGCGGTAGCAGCCAGTTGGGGATCCTCATAGAGCTTGGACATTGCCTGAAAGAAGGTATCCACAGAGTCTAGAGAAGGGTCTTTACGCTCTAACAGACGGTGTGCCCAGGTCTGAGGTTCATCTGTCAACAAGGAGATGATGAATCCCACCCTCGTTGCTTCAAGGGAAAAGGTCCGGGGTTGCAAAGCAAAATACAGCTCGCAGGAATTGCGGAAGGCCCTAAACTTGCTTCGGACTCCCGTGAATCGTTCCGGGGTTGGCACCCTGGGTTCCGGTGGCAACATAACTACTGAGGGCGAAGCATGGGCCCCTGGGGCGGCTGGTGCTGAAGCAGATAGTGCCTGGACTTGTTCTTCCAGTCTTCCGTAGCCCTCCTGCAGACTCTTGACTGCTTGAGTAAGGCCGGCCAGATGATGGCAGAGTTCGTCCATGGAGGAGGCTCCCTGCGCAGGCTCGGACATGGCTGTCCGGTACTGTCACGTACCTGATGGTGAGCCTGGAATGCAGGAAGCGGCCCCTCGTATCCCCTGGCTATCGGACCCCTGAAGGTGGAGACAGGTATTCGACAGTCCAGAGGGCACAAGTGCCTGGTAGATGGTATTGGTCCGGAAGGTCAGCTGGGCACAGATAACAGACTGGTATAGCGGATGGTGCTTGACTGTCCCTGGCAGGCACAAGTGCGGGAACTGGCTGGTAAGCAGATGTTCTGTAATGCAGGAACTCAGGTAGGTAGCAGGAACAGCGGAGTCAGATACAGGCCGGGTCAGCAGGAGAGGATCAGCACGGTACAAAGGGATGAGGCAGAAAACGTAGTCAAACAGGCAGAAGTCGTAGGCAGGCAGCAATCAATCAGAGTCAAGGGAACAAGCCGGAGGTCAGGAATCAGATAACAGGTTCAGATGCAAACAACACGGATCACGGACACGCTGTAGACCGGACAGCACGGATGGAAGGGAGCCTGTGACTTAAGAAGGCCTTAGGGCGCCAAACGGACGTACGACGGGTCAGCGCGCCCTCGCACGTAGACGTGCACCCGTTCGTGACCCGCGTGCGTGTGCGTTCGTGTTGACGCGAACGCGTTCGTTGGCTTTAGCGCGCGTCAACGGGAAACGACGAGATCTCCACGACGGATCTCTACGGGTGAGTCTCTTGAATACGACCGGAGTGCCCGAGTGGCCATGACAGGCGCAAAGGGGTTAAAGTATGTTGCGAATTTGTGTTTTCTATTTAAAGCAGCAGAGATGATACACAAAGAGTACTATGCTGGCCATAGATGGTGCAATTTCCTTTCCTGCAACCAAAGTCAGTGTTGATGGGGGGGAATGCCTCCTGCAGAGCTGTTGTGTTCTCATGGTGGGGGAGCCGTCTCGACCAGGAAAATACACAGTGATTATTGCTAGTGGCTATAGCCACTGACAATAATCGCATAAAGAATCTGACAGACTGTTTGTACTAAAGTTTATCAATCAATCAACGTGGACACAATCAGCCTGGCCATACATGGTCCGAATCTCGGCCGGTCCCTGCTGAACCGGCTGAGATTTGAACCATCTATGGACAGCTTTACAGAAAATGGGAGTGTTGGAGAAAAATAGTGGAAAGCCAGTATTCTTATGTAAAGCAGCAGGGAGGCGTATCAGACATGGTGGACATGTAGCATTCCCTCATAGTCCAGCAGAGATGATGGAGGAGGAGTTTTCCTTCACATGCCTTATTTTGTTTCTTCACAAACATTTACTAAAGGTAGTATTTCTACATATATTAAATATGTGCAAAATACATTATGTTCATTAAAGTGTTTTTTTTTAAACAAAAATAACTGAATTCATGTTTTACTTTTCAAACAAAAATTGCTCTTTCAGCGCTTGCCGACTGCTGCATGACCATTTACGTTGGCAGAATGGCGCGTACAGGTACGTCCCTTTTAAATATGCCGCCGTGTGGTCACGCGCTCCATGAGTGTGATTGTGGAAAGTGGAAATGCTGATTTTTTCGATTTTTTTGTAAATTTGTTTTTATTAACAGTTTTTCAACACATACAACATATACAAACACATGACCCAGAACCCCCCCCCCCCCAGACCCCTGTGCAGCCCCCCAGTCAATACCAGATCTCAGACCATGTTCATCCGCTGTATCCCACATATAAACACATGCTCCCCAAAAAGTAATGATGTGCCCCGACTCTGAAGGCACAACAGAAAGACCCATAGAGCTCACAGCATCAACCTGCCCCGTGCACCAAATGGCTATCAAGGAATTCTCTCCCCACTCAGCAAACTAATTCGAAGTATCTTTGGTGTCCAACCAGCCCTGCCACACTTTCTCAAATTTCTTGGGGCATCCCCTACTTAGGTATGTGGCCTTGTAAAGTGGAAGTGCTTTGTTAATCAGGCTTTTCCAATATGACACAGTAGGTGGTTCAGGTTTTTTCCAATATAACAGGATGGCTTTACACGCATAGAACAAAGACAGAGATATCATAGTCCTTTGTGCCCTTCTAGGAGCCAACTCCTCCACCAGCCCGAGCAAACAAACCGCGACTGTAAGAGGAATCGGCACCAAAAGGACTGTTTGTATGGTGTCTGTCACTCCCTTCCAAAAGTCTTTAATCTGCCGGCACTGCCAAAATATATGATCAAAGCCAGCTCGGTCTTCCGTTTAACGCCAGCACCCTGCTGCACCCGTGCCATACATTCCAAGCTAGCCTTGCAGGAGTATAGTGTACCCTGTATAAAATTTTAAATTGAATAAGTCTATCTCTGGCTGATACCAGAGTCTTAAACAGGTAGTCCCACATGTCGTCCCAGTCCTCCCCCCCAAAAGTCTGTCACCAAAGCACTCCATGTGTCTCTGCATTTTTGTATCACACTTGGTCTTTCAACGAACAGATCTTTGTAGACCGCGGACAGAGGCTTTAGCAAGTCCCCCGTCCGCAGCACACTCTCCAGGGGAGACACACCCAGCTCCAAAGCATCAGAACCAAACTGCGTGAGGAAGGCATGCCTCAACTGGAGGTAGCAAAATAAATACCAGTTTGGTAGATTGTATTTAGTTTTCAGTTGGTCAAACATGTATAGCTTCGTCCCCCCTACTACGTGCTTTAGTTGTTTGATGCCAACCCTGGCCCATATCACTGGGTCAGGAATCGTACCAAAATGCGGCAGTCTGGGATTAAACCAGAGAGGAGTGTCTGGCGACCAGCACCCCCCTCTGTTCTTCATCAAGACCTGTGTCCTGTCCCAAGCTCTCACCGTTGCTCGCATTGAGACCATGAGGGAAGCCCCTTGACCCCTATATACCAAGTAGGATAGACTCTCATACGAGCCCAGAAGGGCTGCCTCTAGTACCATGGCCGAGTCCCCGTCATCCCTTGTTAACCATCACCTGACGACCACCATCTGTCCAGCTATAAAATACTTAAAAAGATCCGGTAAAGCCAAGCCACCTTGACCCCAGGGTTCCTGCAAAACACGGAGACTTATCCTGGGATGTGCGGCGGCCCACAAAAATGAACTGAACAGACTGTTCACCCTTCTGAAAAAAGAGCAGGGAATCCAAATTGGTGTGTTTGGCAAAAAGTATAGGAACACTGGTAAAACTTTCATTTTTAGTAGGTTAACCCTACCAATCAGGGACAACGGCAAATGTTTCCATGCATCCAGTTGTACCTTAACCTTGGCCAGCAATGGAAGAAGATTTAGAGACATGTAGTCACCTACTCTTGGGGACACTCAAGTATTTGAACTCCTGCACCCATGCAATGGGAACCTTAGCGGTCGCCAGAGCACGGGCCTCCCCGTCAATAGCCATAACGTTGGACTTCTCCCAATTAACCCGTAGCCCGGAGTATGTGGCAAAGCTTTTAAGCACCTCAAACACTGCCTCCAAGGAGGACCCTGCGTCCTGCAAAAATAGAAGCATGTCATCCGCGTATAACGCTAAGCATTCCTTGATAACCCCTACCTCCAAAGCTCCAACCTCAGGGGACCTCCGCAGAGCTATAGCCAGGGGCTCTATTGCTAACGCAAATAAGGATGGAGACAGTGGGCACCCTTGACGTGTGCCCCTGCCCACTTTAAACTGAGAGGGGATCAAAGTACCTATTTTATTAACCGCCTGAGGATTGCTATAAAGCAGAGATATCCAGGTCACAAAAACCTCTCCAAAACCCATGTGCCGCAGAACTGCTAGCAAGTACTGCCAGTCTACAGAATCGAAGGCCTTAGCCATGTCGAGGGAGATCACTACCCTCGCGTCCGTCCTGTCATGTTCAACCTGCAGATGGGTAAACAGCCTGCGCAGGTTGGTGTCCGTAGATTTCTGTTGAATGAAGCCCATCTGGTCTATGTCCACCAAGGTAGTAATGACTTGGGAAAGTCTGGTAGCCAAAATTTTTGTTAAGATTTTTAAATCTTGGTTCAGCAGTGCTATTGGCCTGAACGATGAACATGACAGGGGATCCTTGCCTGGCTTCGGCAGCAGAATAACCTGCGCCTCTAACAAGGAGTCAGGAAGACACTTGTGTTCAATACAGTAATGAAAGAGACACTTTAGTCTAGGCACCAAGTCCTCTAAATGTGATCTATACCATTTGACACAGAAACCATCAGGACCAGGAGACTTATGTGGAGGGAAGGACTTAATGGCCCTCTCAATTTCCTCTTCGGTTATATCAGCGTCCAAAATGTCCCTGTCCACCACAGACAGCACCGGGACACCCAGGGACGCCAGTAACCCATCTAATTCTAGGGGACTGTAGGCCAGGATGGGAGCATACAAGGCCCTGTAGTATTCCACAAAAGTGTCCAAGATATCCACGGGATATGTGAGAATGTCCCCCCGATCATTTTTTATGCAAGGTATGTTAGTCTGAACTCTCTGTTCTGCTGTTCTGCTACCAACATAGCAACTTACCATTTTTGTCCCCTTGCTCAAATAGGGATTCAGCCAGCTTTGTCCTAGACGTGTGAGCTAATTCAGTATAATGGACTGCCAAAACGCGCCTCGCCTCCAGAAGTTCACCATACGTGACATCGGATTGACATCGGATTGACTATTTGCATGTGCCAGAGCACACACCCTCTCCCTGTCCTGCAATTCCTGTTCTTTCTTATTATGAGACCTGCGGGCCTGCTCAATAGCCGAGATATAATGACCGCGCATGCAAGCTTTAAACGCATCCCACACCGATCACACATGATCAGATAAACCACCCGCTGAATATGTAGCTCCACCCACCAACTGCAGCATTGATGCATTTGCGAACGCCAAGTCGATCCTCGAGGAGGATTGTGCGTTTTGGAGAGATGCGAGTAACCTCTAGTAGTAGGGTTCTTCCACCGCCACAATTCTGTCAGGGAAGCCGTAACTGCCCAGGCAGAAAGGTCAGCGTATGCCACTCTAGACGCATTAGAGGAGTCCAGAGCGGTAGAGAGTATGGCATTAAAATCCCCAGCGATAAGGAGAGGGAGGTGCATGTAGGGCGCCAATTTACCCAAAAGGTCATATAAAATCTGAATCTGGAAGGGTGGGCGGAATATAAACATTAACCAAGACCCTCTTGTAAGTACTAATCAGCAACTACAATCGGATACCTTCCTCCTGGGTCCGAGTTCACACGATGTATGGTGCAGGGTACCGCCTTATTGATTAGAATTGACACCCACCTGGAATAAGTAGAGTATGTTGCAAGCATCGCCCGCTGTATCCAGGCTCTGCGTAAGGCCAGCACTCTGCTCCCATTCAGATGCGTCTCCTGCAGGAACACTACATGAGGACTGATCCGTTTTAAAAATTGAAGCATTAAAGCTGTACGGAATTTGTAATTTAGTCCTCGGACATTCCAGGAGACCACATTAAACATTTGTCCCGCCATCATCCCCCAGTCAGTCCCCCCCTGTCAGATAGGAGATACGATGCATAAATTAACAGAGAGAAATACAGTTGACCATGCGAGACATACATGTAACTAAGCGTATGAAAAATAAAAAAACTGACTTGGAGGGCTGCACTTACTAAATACCCCACCCCCTGACCCCCATAAACTCACTGCTGCTGTGTAGCGAACCAAAAAAACAGGTACACGCAGCTTATCCCCAAACTGTGTCCTAAAACAGTCCTTGAGGGCATGACCATTATAGGGTCAAAAGGACCAGAAGACACAAAAAGAAAAAATTTGACAACCCCCTAAAAAAAAGAAGGTATGAAAGTGTCACAAAGTTGAACTGTCATAAACATGGTGTCCGGTTTCCCGGACCTCCCAACTCCGCTTCGGGACCCTCCTGCCCTTGCTGCAATATCCGGACCTCATATGCCCCCCCCCCCCCCCCTCAGTTCCCAGGATCTGATGTGTCCAACAAAAGAGCCAAACATATACTGAAAGGAAGTGGCACTGCTCTTGACAAGGTGTCTATAGAAATGTGCTTATGAGGAGGGGGTAGCAACCTTCGAACTCTCCCCCCCACCCCGAGCTTGAGGGAGCAAACTTCAAAAGCAGGTAAATCCAATGGCAGCACAGCGGGTAACTCAACCCCCGAGGAATAGACCGGCCAAACTCTTGAAGGAGGCCGTAGGAGGCAAAAAGGAAAAAGAGGAACCAAACCCGCCATGTAGTGATTTAAATATGCCTGGCCTCGCCTATCACAGCGACTGGAGCCATGCTTAAGCAGGGGAATCAAAGAACTTCACCAAGCCCCCGTGCTGCACCCGCAGCCGACTAGGATAGAGCATGGAGTATTATCTCTTTCACAAAGCCTTCTTCTGATGTCCGTAAAGGTCTTGCGTCGTCTCTGCAAGATATAAATGCACCACTGTGTTCTCAAAGGGCAGGGTCTGATGTTTACGTGCCTCGCGCAGTATACGGTCCCAGTCCCTAAAATTGAGGAATGGCCTAGGCGGAGCCCCAGGAGGACCCCGGCCAGTAGGTACCCTGTGAGCCCTTTCCACCACATAGGTTGGGGAGACCTCGGTGAATTGAAGGAGTGTTTTAAAGAAGCCCTCTGCAAACTCAGGGGGGGCGCTCCCCCTCCGCCCCCTCCGGAAGGCCCAGGACCCTGACATTGTTCCTCCGCATGCTATTTTCTGCATTGTCGGCTTTCGCCACCAAATTCTGAACAGTGCACTGCAAAGCATGAATGGCCTCATCATGGCGATTTGTGGCGTCCTCCGTTGCCGAGATTCGCGATTCGGTTTCAGAAAGTCTGCCCCTAAATTTGTCCAAGTCAGCTCTTATGAGATTACATTATTCCGCCAGGTGGTCTATGCGGACCAACAATGAGGTTCTGCTTTGCTCAATTGCCGCAAGAATAACAGTGGTATCATTGGCTTGAGGGGTTGCAGGCACGGACGGAGCAGCCGCCTGCGTTGCCGCCTGCTCCATATCTGCCATCAGCACCTTGAATTGGTTCAAAAAGTCACTAGGACACTGTGCAGGCTGCAGTGGTACCTTTTTAGCTGCAGACTTGCCTTTGGAGGGCATGAGGGAGTAGTCAGACACACTGAGAGTATGTAGGGTGATATACAGGCAGTGAGGTGCGCCCCTTTAAAAGTAGTGCAGCCACAGGGTATTCAAATAAACAGCCAGGATGAGTAACAGTGTAGCGCTATAGTTTCCCTAGTGTCCAAGTTGTGCTGGAGAATTTAGAGGATAACAGATACAGTCTTGCAGGGTGCAGAGAGGACATGGTATGTCCCTTTAAAAAAGTCCAGCCATATACTAGCATGTGAGGGCAAACAGTGCTGATAAGAAGGAAACAGTAAAAGAACTGACACAGACCTCCACCTCACTCCCTCAGCCTTCGTCCTGAGACACCCTGCAGCTGACCCCAGATTTCAAAGCTCACCTCCCCTCCTGCCTGGATTGTAGCCTCCACAAGCCGCTCCAACCTCCGGGAGAGCGGCAGCCCCCACCCCCACACGGTCGGCCGCTGCGGCGCGATCCCGACGAGGTGATGGCAATTGCGGTGAGGGGTCCCAACCACAGCCCCTGGAGCTTGTCTGCGATGCTCCACTCCCGCTCGGCCCGCTTGTATTAGCGCTCCGCGAGTGCGACACTCCACCGCGGCCGGCCCGGAGGCTTCACAGGCCTCAAAGATGGTGGCCGGTCTCCTCAAGGCAGCTGGGCCACAGCTCCAAAACACCGCCAAACTCCGAAATAACAAGCCCGGCCGGTCCCTAGGATGGCCTGTGGTGTGAAGGGGGAGTCCAGCAGCGTCTCCGGGTCCTTCAGCAGAGAGGAAGAAGCAGGATTATACGAATGATTCCTGGAGCTCAAACACCTTGCGTCCTCTCTGGTTCACATCCGGCCACGGCCCCCGGAAATGCTGATATAAACAAGCATTTCCCCATTCTTCCTAGTGACACTGACACTGATCACAGCTCCCTGTGATCGGTGATCAGTGTCGTGTCACATGTAGCCCACCCCCCCACAGTTTGAATCACTCCCTAGGACACACTTAACCCCTGCAGTGGCACTAGTGGTTAACCCCTTCACTGCCAGTCTCATTTACACAGTAATCAGTGCATTTTTGATCGCTGTATAAATGTGAATGGTCCCAAAATAGCGCCAAAAGTGTCCAATGTGTCTGCCATAATGTCGCAGTCATGGTAAAAATTTCAGATCGCCAAAAAAAAAAAAATATTTAAAATGCCATAAAACTATCCCCTATTTTGTAGACGCTATAACTTTTGCACAAACCAATCAATTATTGTATAGCGATTATTGAGATTTTTTTTTTTTTTTTTTTTACTAAAAATATGTAGAAGAATATGTATCGTCCTAAACTGAGGAAAAAAAAAGTTTTTTAGATATTTTTTGGGGATATTTATTATAGCAAAAAGATAAAAAAAAATATTTTTTTTCAAAATTGTCTCTTTTTTTGTTTATAGCGCAAAAAATAAAAACCACAGAGGTGATCAAATACCACCAAAAGAGAGCTCTATTTGTGGGGGAAAAAAGGACATAAATTTTGTTTGGGAGTCACATCGCCCGTCCGCGCAATTGTCCGTTAAAGCGACGCAGTGCCGAATCACAAAAAAAAGTGTGGTCTTTGGGCAGCCAATTGGTCCAGGGCTGAAGTGGTTAAAAGTTCACTCTAATTTCCATAGAACGTACAGTTAATCATTCTATCTTGCTGACCTGAACAAAATTAACTCACCATCCTGCTCCCCAGATGCATACTTACCTGATCCCTGCCAGCCATGAACTGCAGCAATCCTCAGATCCTTGGCTAAAATCTCCTCTTTGCTGACCGCACTTGATCCACTTCTATGGGGCTGTCTTGCAATACAGTAGAAAGGGCACATTAAAGAAAACTGCACTTTTCTGTAAAATTACAAGTGTTCTTTAGAATTTAATTTGTGTAAAAAAAAAAAAAAAAGGATCATATGTTATATACAAAGCCTCAATGCTGCAACTCTTGTACTGTGTGTATACACAGTATAGTGTGCAGGCGCGTATATGTGACTGCTCATTTCAGTCAAGGGCTGTGTAGCTCCCCTGGTCCTGTAGGCTAAACGCCACTAGAGCAATTTGAGCTGTACATATATTCTAGTGAGGTGAGAAAGGTAAAACATTTACATAACAACTCAATCCACTCAGTATATCAAGATCATCTTTGATTTCTCTGCATCCTGTGTCTTCTTTCTGGTATATGAAATATTTCAGTAGACTATATTACACAAGCTTAAACATGGACCCTAATGGAGTGGAACCTATAATTGTAATCAGTTTGCCATCAAATATTTATCATTTGCATTATGGCAGTGTTAGTTCACTTTCTGTCTCCGACTATTGAGATCAGCTTCAAACATGTCGCTAATGGATGTGTAACTGAAATATATGTCATAGAATAGAGAACAGTTCTCCAGATAGATGCCTTTAATTTATATGTGTCTCCATTTAGGTCACAGAGTAATAGTTATTGCTGGGTGCATAGCTGTCAATGGTTGACATAAGCTGATGTCAATTTCAGTGTTCCGCTAAGCAAGTTCTTTTACGGGAGGCTTCTGAGTGCCCTTGGCTAATAAAATAATATAACATTTCCTCCTTAAAGACATATTAAACAAGATTGTCCTAAGGCTCTGTTGCCTTGCGGATTTTATGCTTTAGTTCCATCCGCCAAATTTTATATGATATGGAAGAAGACTTAATGTACTTTGTAATGTGTGTGTATTGTTGTTCTTTCTTTCGTGCGCTTGTAGTTGATCTTTTACAAATGTGTCTAATGAGAAGTTTCACTCAACAATAACTGGTTAGACAGCTCACTAGGAGGGCAATCCAAAACCTCTATAGTTCAGTTGCTGACGTACACCACCATGTGCATGGCAGAACCACCAAGCAGTCAAGCCTTGTGTGACATGCCGATGGAAGCATTTAACAAAGACTAAGGACTCCAATTCAATATGCACAATTTGCTTTCTCTGCTTTGAATAAATATTTCATTTGAAATTTTGATCACTGTTGCCAACAATCAGTATTTTTACTGGCAGCCAGTAAAAAACTGTCACTTTTCTCCTGCCTGTAAATGTCAGTGACAGCAAAAGGCTGGCAGTAAAAAAATACGGCTGTGACGCCCAGCCAAGACCATCCGAGTGTGTTCGGGCAGAGGCAGGTCTGGCAGAGACAGTGCCTGAGCGTGTTGTGTAACGGCATGGCACAAGGGAACCCGAGTGGAGCAGCCGGACCCTCGTGTGCAGGTCTGCAGGATGGGAGCAAGTGTCTGCCCATTCTAATTTATTTTTCTCTATAAAAAATAAAATAAGAAATATGTTTTTGTGCCCTAATATCTACCTTAAATCACATTGCTGATTGCATATCGTACTTGTCTGTAGACTAAATACTGCAATTTGCACTTAAAACTTTTATTTTTGTAACTTTTGGAAATGCCAGTAAAAACTTGGCTGTGCCAGTAAATTTTGGGTGTTGTGTGAGTAGATTTCAATCTGATAGGTTGGCAACACTGTATCTGATCTATGGTGATTGTGTGCTGAACTTAATATTGTACTTATTTTACTTTGGTGCTGTGCCTATCGTGATAGAGAAACCTTTGTCCATGTAATGTTGTATCTCAGTAGCTCGCCATACACAAAGCCTTATCGACAGTTCCTTCATGGCAACAGGTACAATTGAATTAGTCGTGTTTGTGCTGTTTTCTAGTAGTTGCTGTTCAGTATTGAATTATCTTTTAAGCCTAATCTGTTTATGAGACAGGGGGAAAAGACAAGTTGGACCTTTTAAGCTGGCCAGATGGATAGAATCAGCCTGCCCAAACCTGGTGTGAATCTTGGCCAGTCCCTGCTGAATCAGTCAAGATTTCAACCATGTATGGGCAGGCTGATTGTACCGCAGTTTATCAACTGTCTGATTTTTCATGCGATTATTGGCAGTAGCTATGCCGTTAGCAATTTTCACTGTGTGTTTTTCCGCCCAGGAAGGTACCTTATGGTGTCTACTCATGTGTATTGGTTTTTGATATTTATTAATTTAAAATGGCTGTCAAGTCTTCTTGGAGTATTAACATGTCAATAGAGAAGCCTAAACTACGCAGATTTCTCGAACTGTGCTTTTTTAGCTTTGAGTATTCCTTCCTCTATTACTTTTGTACATGTTAATTATATATCACCAAAATTCACATAATACAGCTGCTTGTTTGTATACTTTTTGCACATATGTTTTTTGACGCATATTTGCAGAAAGTGATATATATATATATATATATATATATATATATATATATATATATATATATATATTCATCCTTTTAGCTGTTATTTCTCATGCTGTATGATAAAAGTCAATTTTTATGCAACTCTTAAAATTGCTACAATTTTGTAAGAAATATATAAAAAGCAATGCTGGTGTGTGTGTGTGTATATGTATATATATAATATACACACACTTGAAGTGGTTACAATGATATGGCTCCTTTTCCACTTTTAATAAGCTGATTAGATCTTTAGCTTCTTCATAATTAGCTCTTCGAAAATATGATCTTTGCATATTATCATGCTCATTTCATGCTTCTTAAATCTTAAAAGCAGCTCTTGGTGTTTTGCACTTTTGTCTACTTCTGCATAACTCCCTATACAATTATTAATTTAGTTAAAGGAATTATGCAACTCTTGCAGTATACTTTATAAAGTATCCCCTTTTTTAAATCTGCTTCTTAGCTAAGTTTTCTTCAGGAGGATTATAACAGTTGGGTTTCTCTACATTAACACTTAGCTTCTCAAACTTAAGGACAGTGAGATCTACATCGGCACCCTGCTTGGTTTGAAATGCATGAAAAGCAGAGCGCTGCAAGTTTCTCAAAGAAGAATCCTACTGCCAATTGACCACCAGGTGGCAGGATTGAAAAGGCAGAAATAGGCTAGAGGTATGCATATGATTCTGTGGACTAAAAAAGGCATTTTTAGCAAATAGTTTTTTATTCCTTAATATGTCGATTTTACATTGTGTGCTAAGGTGAACACAGGGTGTGGGTGTATGGTTAGCAAGGCAATAAAGACTTGTTAGTCATTGGATATCGAGTGGTCCCTAGGAAAATAGATGACCAAACACTTTTCTTCTACCCAATATACATACAAATTTACATCATCATCATCTTACAAGTATGGTCTGTGGATCACATCATCATTCTTCCTGCTATAAAGCCCAGTGCACAAAATGCCAAAAATCAGAATACAATGTCTCAGCAGGAGTGATCGTTGCTTATACATCTCTTGTGCTGATGCTGGGGTTCGGTCAGTAAAACAAAACAAAAAAAAAGTGTATGTGCTCAGCCTAACAGTAAGGCCCCTTTCACACAGGGCGGATGGATGATAAATCTGTATCTGCTTAGTTTGTGCAGAACAGACACAGACAGGGGCCACTCTATTATACTACTTTGGGCAGCCGGGAATAAACTGACTCTCTGTTTACACTTGACTACCCTCTAAACCGATCTGCCTAGACCAGTGATGGCGAACCTTGGCACCCCAGATGTTTTGGAACTACATTTCCCATGATGCACTGGCACTCTGCAGTGTAGTTGAGCATCATGGGAAATGTAGTTCCAAAACATCTGGGGTGCCAAGGTTCGCCATCACTGGCCTAGACAGAAGGGGACATTTCTGCTGGTCCATATGGGTGAATGTAGGGTCTGATCAAGTTACCCTGAAAAACTGACAGGTAGACCTGATTAGACCCTTTGTGTGAAAAGGGGCCTTCAAAGATAGTCTTGTATGTAATGGAGGTGAAAAGACAGAAATCTGTCACTGGTATTCTGTACACAGCTGTTAAAATAGTAGATATTGGACCTGGATAATGATTATCTTAAAGGGTTTGTTAACCTAAAAAAATTTAATAAAAAAAGATCCTGTTCCTTTAAAGCATGTTATAGAGCACAGTGCTTATGCTGTGTAATTTGGTCCCCTGTAACACCTGAAATACCTGGCTGATCCTGCCTGGCTCTGTCATCCCCTTTGTAAACTGACCACAGTTAATCATGGCTGCTGAGCCCTGACACAGTGGTCAGTTTACATGCTTTCACCATCTGCTCTCTCCTCTGTCCTCTGTCCTCTACCCCACCCTCTACCCCATCCTCTGTGTTTATTCATGTAATCTTCTGCTGTGTCCATGCCTTGTAAAAAAAAAAATGATGTGCTCTCTGCTCACCTAACCCGCCACCTCTCTCCTTCTCGCCTCCTCCCCTCCTGACTGACGTTAGCAGGGGGTCCCACCCCACCCCCCCCCCCCCCCCCGGTGCAGCTGTCGGGCTGAGAGAAGGGAGAGGTGGCCCGCCACGTGAGCGTCAATCAGCGCTCTAAAACCAGGTATATAGTTGCATTTTTTTTTATAAGGCACAGGAGCAGATTACGGTATCGTCTGTTTATTCATGTAAATTTTACTTAATGGGTTAACAGCAACTTTAAGTCTATGGCTACCATGAAATCATCCACAACAGCCCCATTTCAATTGTTTGATAGTATGTTAAAGTTGAATTATAAGCAGATATAAAATGCACAAATTAATGTGGTTCTGTATTCAGTGTGAGTACCTGAATTTGACTTGATATCAGATGCTTGTACTTTCTGTTTATCAGAGCTCAGACTGGGATATTCAGAGGAGAACTGGGTAAAAAGTGTTGTGGTCAGATGAGACTAAAATCAAGCTCTTTGGCATCAACTCAACTTGCCGTGTTTAGAGGAGGAAGAATGCTGTCTGACCCAAAGAACAAAATCCCCACTATCAAACAGAGAGGTGGAAACATTATGCTTTGGGGGTGTTTTCTGCTAAGGGGACAGGACAACTTCATTGTATCAAAGGGACACATGCAGTTGCAGTGCGCTTATTAAGCCTAATGACTAATGGATAGATTCATGCATTGCATGAATCTATCCATGGCCGCTGCTGCCACCCCCTATTCAGGCGTCTGGCCCCCTTTTTGGATGCTGGGCACCTGAATTACAGCGGTGTGCGTGCGGGGGTTGAAGCACCTGATTAGAGCCATAGGCTCTAATAGGCTTCATAAAAGGTGACCTGCGAGTGCAAAGCATTGCGCTCGCAGTTCACCCAGGTGTGTTAAAACAGCGAATGAATATCCGCTTTCCTAACAGTGAACCGCATCTCCGCCAATCAGGTGCGCAGGTCTGTTACCCGTCACCTGATTGACTGAAAGGACAGGTGCTGCCATTGGACACTGATTAGGAAGAGGATAGAAGATGCATGGAGGACACAGGAGCCGCTGTCTGACCCGCTGCAAGGTCCCACCGCTCGCCACCATCACCCGTAAGCCTGACCCACCACTGAGAGAGGGTAAGTGTCGGGCAGATGGCAAGCAGGTGGGGGGTTACAGTGGCAGCATTTGATGGGGCACAGTGGCAGCATTTGGTGGGGCACAGTGGCACTATTTGATGGGGCACAGTGGCATTATTTGAGCACAGTGACAGCGTTTGATGGGGCACAGTGGCAGCATTTGATGCGCACAGTGGCTGCGTTTGGCCACAGTGGCTGCGTTTGATGGCACAGTGAGGCGGCAATTGATGTTCTTTTTTTTCTACATTTTTCAGTTCTGTTTGCGCCCCCCAAAATTTTTGAGCACCAGCCGCCAATGGACGCATGTACCATCAAATCTTGGGTGAGAACCTCCTTCCCTCAGTCAGGGCATTGAAAATGGCTCATGGATGGGTATTCCAGCATGACAATGACCCAAAACACACACCCAAGGAAACAAAGCAGTGGCTCAAGAAGAAGCACATTAGGGTCCTGGAACGGCCTAGCCAGTCTCCAAACCTTAAACCCATAGAAAATATGTGAAGGGAGCTGAAGGTTCAAGTTACCAAAGTGGCAGCTGGTGCTAAATAATTTGGGGGCCATCAAACCAACCCCCCCTCCCCGTGAGATGGACCAGCAACACCCACCCACCCCCCCGTGGGAGACGGACAGCCTCCTTACCTCAAGTACCAGATGTCCTGCCCGAGATGCCCATGCGTCTCCTCCCTCCGGCCAATCAGGAAACGGGTCTCACAACCCACTTCCTGATTGGCTGGCAGGAGAATCAGTGAGACAACAGCTAATATTCCTTCCCTATTGTCACACAACTGGTTGGGCTCAGGGCGCAGTGCTCTTTTTTCGAAGACTATTAGAGCCTCTGGCTCTAATCACGTGTTTCAAAAAAAATAATCCCCCATTGGAATTCATGCATCCGGTGTCCTGCATGTAGATCAGGGGGCCAGACGCATGGATGGGGGGGCGGCGCCCATTCGTCCCTAATGGACAGGCTACCAATGACCAAACATTAGGTTCGAAACCTTAATGACTTGGAGAGGATCTGCAAAGAGGAGTGGGACAAAATCCCTCCTGAGATGTGTACAAACCTGGTCGCCAACTACAAGAAATGTCTGATCTCTGTGATTGCCAACCAGGGTTTTGCTACCAAGTCATGTTTTGCGAAGGAGTTAAATACTTATTTCACTCATTGAAATGCAAATCAATTTATACATTTTTTTGTAATGCATTTTTCTAGATATTTTTGTTGTTATTCTGTATTTCTGTCATATGTATGCAAAAGCCAATTAGTGTCGAAAAATTATTGTTTTCAGTCATTTCTAAATACAAAGAGAAAATAGCTGTGTCACAGAACAGCTGAAAAATGTTCAGTGCAATTGATTGGGGTTGAAGCTTGTGTAGTATATTGCATATTTTTTTTCTTTCACAGCATAGATAAAAAAAAGTCAATAAATTAAAACTGACTCAATGCAATACATGCTGTATTTTTGTTTTAATTAAAGTCAAATTATAATCAAAGTTACAGAAAAAACTGATTTTAGCCTGGGTTCACACTAGCGCAATCTCAAATATCGCATGTGATTCGCACCTGCACTACAGATGGGAGCGAGCTCTCTGGAGATTACTAAGTGAGTTTATTTGAAAAGATCACGATTTATAATGCCTACATTTCATATACATTCCATTATGAATAGCATTAGGTGCGATCATCACAGGGATTAATAAAAAAACAACAAGCTGGAACTCTGTTTAAGTTGATGATTCAAGAAGTGTAAAGGTGGTAAAATAAAAAACAATTAGGCAATTTAAGGTGTTTTGGAAAAAAGTAGATAATTGAAGTGGAACTTTAACCACTTGATCTTCGGAAGATTTACCCCCCTACATGACTATGCCTTTTTTAATTTAACTGACAATTGCACATTACACATGCAACACTGTACCCAAATAACACCTATGTCCTTTTTTCCCCCCCACAAATAGCAGTTTCTTATGGTGGTATTTGATCACCTCAGCTTTTTTATTTTTTTGCTATAAACAAAAAAAAAGACTGACAATTTTGAAAAAAATAAATAACATTTTTGAATAAAAATAAATATATATTTTTACATTATGCTATAAAACCTATCCAATAAAATTTTTTTAAAAATCTAATTTCTTCATCAATTCAGGCCAAAATGTATTCTGCTACATGTTGTTGGTAAAAAATCCCAATAAGCGTATATTGGTTTGTTTGCTGCAAAAGTTATAGAGTCTACAAACTATAGGATATACACTTCTTATTTGCAAAAAAATAATTATTAAAAAAAATAAAAAAAATCAACAAGCCCGCAAATTTTTTGGGGATAAAACTTTGTCCAAGCAAAAAAAAAAAGTTATAAAAAAAAAGTTATAAAAAAAATTGTCTATTAACCACTTCCTTCCCCGCCCATAGTCAAATGACGTCCACAGGAGGGATCGCCCATCCTGGGTGGGTGTCATATGACTTCCTCAGCTTCCCGGCCATCTAGGGGGCATGCACGCTGACGCATTTTTACAACCCCTTTAACATGTTGCCTGCCGGCAAATTCTGCCATTATGCTTACGCAAGTTAAAGTCTTTTTATGCTAGAAAATCACTTAGAACTCCCACACATTATATATTGTTTAAAGGCAGAGGCCCTGGAGAATAAAATGGTGCCTGTTGCGATTTATTTTTTTGCAATTTTTTTATGTCGCATGATATTTGAGTAGCTCTGATGCTACAATTATTGCTCTCACTCTGACGTTCATGCCAATACCTCACATGTGTGGTGCGATTGTCGTTTAGTTATGCATGCAGGACCTATGTAAGCGTTGCATTTTTTGCGGGGGGGGGGGGGGGCAGATGAGCTTTAACATTTTTTACTTTTTTAAATTTTATTCCTTCATTTATTTGCTCTTCTACAGTCTTTTTTTTGTGAGTATAATCCCCTACTTTTTATCCTTTAAATAAATAGTGTTTTGGTTAATGCACTAAACTGATGCATCCTCTTTTGTTTTTCTGGATGTAAAGCTAATGGACTTACCCCTGTCTGAGGAGGGCAGCACGGCTTAGCGAGTACCTGAGAACTGAAGCCATACCTGGAATAGAGAGTGTTGACCCATAATATTGGCACCACATTTTAGCACATAAGGTTGTCTGCTGTTGTTTTTGTAAAGCTACCGACTTAAGCTTAGCTGGGCACACTCCCTAGGCATACACCTATAACCCCTCCCTAATCAGTAAGTCCTTTTTTCTCTTTCAAATGAGTTTTCTATGCATAATTATTTTTGATTATTTCCCTTTATTTTATAGTTTCTTCAATCAACTCTTTAACCTTGGTAATACCTTAGAAACCATACCTGGACCCTACACTGTGGGGCCGCATATAATGTTGCTCTGGCTCTGGATTCTGCTTGGATGCCCACCTTGGCACTGAGTGCAACAAGTGTGGTTGGCTGCAGAGCGCTTTACGAGTCCAGGGCTGTGGTTCATTCCTATGGTTCCCAAACCCTGAAGATCCCTCTGGTGGGTATGGCCACTGTGACAGGTGAAACTTGGATCCATCAATGTTGCCAACTGTCTGAAAATAATGGACAGCTTTTATAAAAGAGGCATTTTTCTCCTCTCCACAATTATGATGTGCTTATAAAATAAATCCACTTGATCCTGGCTCTGAACTGCGCATGCAAGCACAGTTCCAGAACCAGAGAATTGCTAAAATGCAGGGCTCTGCCTCATCTCAGACAGTGGAGAGGTTCCAAGATGGTGACATCATGGCACACATTGGGTGTGTGAAAAAAAGCCATGCCTGCTGTGCCTTTTCCCACCAGCAGTCAAGCCAAGCAGAGGGATTTCCAGGGATGGGACTTGTTGAAGGAGGAGGATAAAGCCTGCTTTGCCCACCCACTTTGCCTTGCCCTATGCTTCAATTTATCTCCAGCCAGGTTGTTGACTAGCTCTTGGTATTGATATCCGCACTGCACTGCAGTACTTTTACACACCATTTATGACTGTCTGTCCCCCATTTAGTGTGTGTGGAGAGGTGGGGGGGGGGGGCAGTCTCTGTTCAAGGATTCTTTCTCTGTGGAGCAGTCTCTTCTGCGAGAACTGTAAGTCTCTGTGTGAGTGCTCTCTGGGAGCATTGGAAATCTCTGTGGGAGCACTGGAGGTCTCTGTAGGAACAGTCTCTCTCCATTGACACTTTTTCCAGCTTTCTAAATGAAAGCCCATACAGAGGTACTGTACATAGAGAAGGTGTCTGCAGGAGCCTGACATTACCCCAGCTATCCACTGAACAGGGGTGCAATGCTCTGCATGCTACTGGAGGAAAAAATAATAAATGCACATTTTTTTCCTGCAAATATATCTGCATGTATTTTCTCTTAGGTTGGATTCACACCTCTGATGGATGCGGCTTGTAGCAGGGGTCCGGTGCGTCCCTGTTCTCTGTTTCAGGACCGAAGTTTTGCCTAAATTCGTCCCTGAAACTGAGCCAAAGACGCAGAGCACTCCTGTGCATGCCGCTTTGCAGCCGTAATGAAGATATGTGAACCGACTCCATACAGAGCCAGTAATGATCTCCTGTCATGCGAATTTGATGCAGAGAAAGATGCATCCAATTCGCATAGGTGTGAACCCAGCCTTAAAGGTGAACTTTAAACATTGCTCTCAACTGTCCCTGAATTTGAGGGATTGTCCCAGATTTGGAACAAGTCCCTCTTTCCTCCTAATTTGTCCCTTATTTCCCTAATTTTCCCTCATGTGAACAGAGCCTACAGAAATAGTAGTGGTAAAAAAAAAGCACTTGTGGGTTTAACTAATATTTTTTTTGTATGTCTCCTTTAACCACTTCAGCCCCGGACCAATAAACACCTTAAGGACCAGAGGTCTTTTTCCAATTTCACACTGCGCTGTTTTAACTGGTAATTGCGCGGTCATGCAATATTGCACCCAAACGAAATTTGCGTCCTTTTCTTCCCATAAATAGAGCTTTCTTTTGATGGTATTTGATTGCCTCTGCGATTTTTTTTTTTGCGATATAAATGGAAAAAGAGCGAAAATTTTGAAAAAAAAAAGATATTTTCTTCTTTTTGTTATAAGAAAAATCGAATAAACTAAATTTTAGTCATACATTGAGGGCAAAATTTATTCAGCCACATGTCTTTAGTAAAAAAAATGTCAATAAGCATATATTTTTTGGTTTGCGCAAAAGTTATAGCGTCTACAAACTAGAGTACATTTTCTGGAATTTACACAGCTTTTAATTTATGACTGCCTATCTCATTTCTTGAGTAGCTAAAATGGCAGGGCAGTACAAACCCCCCCCAAATGACCCCATTTTGGAAAGTAGACACCCCAAGGAAATTTCTGATGGGTATGTTGAGCCCATTGAATATTTATTTTTTTTGTCCTAAGGGATTGAATAATGACAAAAAAACAAAAACAAAAAACAAAAAGTTGTCACTAAATGATATATTGCTCACACATGCCATGGTTATATGTGGAATTGCACCCCAAAATATATTCCGCTACTTCTCCCGAGTATGGGGATACCACATGTGTGGGACTTTTTGGGAGTCTAGTCGCGCACGGCACCCCGAAAACCAATCGCCACCTTCAGGATTTCTAAGGGTGCAAATTTTTGATTTAACTCCTCACTACCTATCACAGTTTCGAAGGCCATAAAATGCCAAAATAGCACAAAACCCCCCAAAATGACCCCATTTTGGAAAGAAGACACCCCAAGCTATTTACTGAGAGGCATGTTGAGTCCATGGAATATTTTATATTTTGCCACAAGTTGCGGGAATATTACAAACTTTTTTTTTTTGCACAAAGTTGTCACTAAATGATATATTGCTCACACATGCTATGGGCATATGTGAAATGACACCCCAAAATACATTCTGCTGCTTCTCCTGAGTACGGGGATACCACATGTGTGGGACTTTTTGGGAGCCTAGCCGCGTACGGGACCCCGAAATCCAAGCACCGCCTTCAGGATTTCTAAGGGCATACATTTTTTATTTTACTCCTCACTACCTATCACTACCTATCACAGTTTTGAAGGCCATAAAATGCCAAGATGGCACAAAACCCCCCCAAATGACCCCATTTTGGAAAGTAGACACCCCAAGCTATTTGCTGAGGGCCATGTTGAGACCATTGAATATTTTTTTTTTGTCCCAAGGGATTGAATAATGACAAAAAATAAAAAAAAATTTTTTTTTTTTACAAAAAGTTGTCACTAAATGATATATTGCTCACACATGCCATGGTTATATGTGGAATTGCACCCCAAAATATATTCCGCTACTTCTCCCGAGTATGGGGATACCACATGTGTGGGACTTTTTGGGAGTCTAGTCGCGCACGGCACCCTGAAAACCAATCACCACCTTCAGGATTTCTAAGGGTGCAAATTTTTGATTTAACTCCTCACTACCTATCACAGTTTCGAAGGCCATAAAATGCCAAAATAGCACAAAACCCCCCAAAATGACCCCATTTTGGAAAGTAGACACCCCAAGCTATTTACTGAGAGGCATGTTGAGTCCATGGAATATTTTATATTTTGCCAAAAGTTGCGGGAATATTACAAACTTTTTTTTTTTTGCACAAAGTTGTCACTAAATGATATATTGCTCACACATGCTATGGGCAGAAGTCAAATTACACCCCAAAATAAATTCTGCTGCTTCTCCCGAGTATGGGGATACCACATGTGGGGGACTTTTTGGGAGCCTAGCTATGTACGGGACCCCGAAAACCAAGCACTGCCTTCCGGATTTAAATATAAAATGCTACCAAAAAAACTGTTAGCGATCGCAGGGATCAGGCCTGACTCTGCGATCGCTGCAGTTATGTGTTTAGTGTTTTGTAAGTGACAGTGATCGATCGATACTGCACTTGGGTGGGCTGGGCAGAGGGGCAAAACGCAGGTGCTAGCAGGAATCTGGACTGATCCCGCTAACAATGCATTTTTTTGGAACCCTGAACTGCTGGGGACGCTAGTATAGATCTGATCAGATCAGATATTGATCTGTTCAGATTCTATACCACTACGGGAGGTGTATGCTTTGCGCGTGGGTGTTAGCGGTACTGGCACTAACCTAGCGCTGCCTGGGGCGACGCAGACCCTGACCCTAAAACCTAATTGATATCACCCGCCGGGTGATCAGGGGGTTAAACCTTTATTGGGTAATCAATGGTGGGTGCCCTGATGCTATAAAAAGCAAACTAACCAGAGTCGCCCGTAACACTTATACGGTGATCAGTGGTGAAAGGGTTAACTATATAGGTTTGTGTACCTATGTGTCAGTGTAGTGTTTTGGTGCACTTACTTTTAGTCTTCTCCTCGTAGTCCGGTCAAAAAGACCGCCCCGAGGAGAATGACATCACTTCCTCCTTCCTGTGTAAACAATACACAGTGGGAGGAAGTTCGTCATTGGCCAGGAGCGATCGAGAGGGGGTGGCCAGAAACCAACGGCCATCCCCTCATCACGGTTTGTGTACCTATGTGTACCTATGTGTCAGTGTAGTGTTTTGGTGCACTTACTTTTAGTCTTCTTCTCGTAGTCCGGTCAAAAAGACCGCCCCGAGGAGAATGACATCACTTCCTCCTTCCTGTGTAAACAATACACAGTGGGAGGAAGTTCGTCATTGGCCAGGAGCGATCGAGAGGGGGTGGCCAGAAACCAACGGCCATCCCCTCATCACGGTTTGTGTACCTATGTGTACCTATGTGTCAGTGTAGTGTTTTGGTGCACTTACTTTTAGTCTTCTTCTCGTAGTCCGGTCAAAAAGACCGCACGAGGAGAATGACATCACTTCCTCCTTCCTGTGTAAACAATACACAGTGGGAGGAAGTTCGTCATTGGCCAGGAGCGATCGAGAGGGGGTGGCCAGAAACCAACGGCCATCCCCTCATCACGGATCGCTCTCAGAGGGAAACGGACCGCCGTATCCAGCGGGAGGGGGTCCGATCGGACCCCCCACCCGCTGGAAGGCAGGCACGTACATCTACGTGCTTGTGCCTGCCTGTGCCATTCTGATGACATATAATGGCAATACGGCGGTCCTTAAGTGGTTAAGTAAGCATGGCATGGGGTATGTCCTTTGCCTTCATACCTTTGCTAATAGGTGTCCCTCATTCCCATCTCAAAAAGTTGGGATGTATGCTTAACCCCTTGCCACCCCCCCTCCCGCCACTCTTACCGGGGCTCCCGTTCCACTGGGAGCTCCGATCACAATCCGCTGCTTCTGGCGGCTAGGGACAGACTGGCTTGAAGCCGTAAGTGACTTCATTCCAGTCTCCTGATTGTATACACGGAAGCGACGTCATGACGTCACTTGCCGTTTACTTTGCTGCCAATGGCGCAGATTTAAAAAAAAATATACAGTATTCAGAATTGCCAAAAACGGCGCTCTGAATACTTTGACCCCCGATCCCTCCATAAAGAGTACCTGTCACCACCTATTACTGTCACAAGGGATGTTTACATTCCTTGTGACAGAAATAAAAGTGATAAAAATTTGTATTTATTTTTTAAAACACTTTATTAATTTTCAAATAAATAAGAAAAAAACATTTTTTTAAAGCGCCCCCGCCACCACAAGCTCGCGCAGCAAAAAAAACGCATACGGAAGTTGCACCTACATATGTAAACAGGGGTCAAATTACACATGGGAGGTATTGCCGCAATCGTCAGAGCGAGAGCAATAATTCTAGCACTAGACCTCCTCTGTAGCTCTAACCTGGTAACCGTAAACATTTTAAGCGTTGCCTATGGAGATTTTGTTGTAGTTTGTCGTCATTCCATGAGTGCGTGCAATTATAAAGCGTGACGTGTTTGGTATCTATATACTCAGCATAACATCATCTTTCACATTATACAAAAAAAAATTGGGCTGTTTAGTTTTTTTTTTTTTAATTCATGAAAATGTCCCTTTTCCCAAAAAGTTGTGTTTAAAACACCGCTGCACAATACCGTGTGGCATAAAATATTGCAACAATCACCATTTTATTCTCTAGATTCTCTGCTAAAAAATATATATATATAATGTTTGGGGGTTCTAAGTAATTTTCTAGCAAAAAATACGGATTTTAACTTGTAAACACCAAATGTCAAAAATAGGCTTAGTCGTGAATGGGTTAAATATTGAGTGCCTTTATTTATACAATAATAAGGCTTTCTGTCATACTTCAGTTTGTCAGTAAAAAAATGTGCTCTATCATATTTAATGACCTCTAATATCTATTTAGTCTGAAATGCATGTTGCTCCTCTTGTGCAATATGTTCGAATACAGTTCCTCATTGTGCTTGACTATTAATATACTAACAGTGTACTCATAGTAATTCATTGTTACATTTTGGGAACTTCATCAAAAAGTAAGTTTATTAACATTCTTAGTTAAAACACACAAGGCTTATGAACAGTATATGGCCATAATTAATTTACTGATATCTATACTGACCATTAGATGTGTTTTTACACAGCAATATTCTGGAAAGTGCTTCCATAAACATGCATTTAGTTAAAAGTGCATATCCACAATTTTCTTCTTCCATTCTTCTAACTCAAATTTACCAATTTATACAAGTGTTAAGATTTGTAAATGCAGCTGTGCATGAGCCTAGAGCAGGGGTGTCCAAACTACGGCCCTCCAGCTGTTGCAGAACTACACATCCCATGAGGCATTGTAAAACTCTGACATTCAAAGACATGACTAGGCATGATGGGGATTGTAGTTCCTGAACAACTGGAGGGCCGTAGTTTGGACACCCCTGGCCTAGAGCATACAATACTGTTGTGTTCAGATCTGAAAAAAACTCCATCCCAGAGCATCAGAGTGCAATGCAGAGTGACTATGTCAATTTTGTAGAAGCAATGATGAATAGTCGGATTAACCTTGTGAAGAACTTGTGTTTTTCCAGCCAGCAGAGAGGTGCATATAAAACCTTTTTCTTCTAATAATTTCACTTCATAACTTCCTACTTCCTGTTGGCACCCCCAAGTCCTCACACATCTATGTAGATACCACACATACATATTCTATAGCTCCCAACTATACTTGATTTGGAGCAATGTCCCTCTGTCCCTCATTCCTCTTAATTTATCCCTCATTTTGTTCTGATCTATATAGATGTATATAAAATGCACATTTTATCTATCAAAAAGTGTTTTTCAGCGCTAAATCATCTGATTTCTAAATTGCTGCATTTGTAAATTTCAAAAGCCGATATAAAAGAATAGTAGTGGTAAAAAAGCACTTGTGGGTGTAACCAATCTTGTTTTTTTTTTGTACAATTCTTCTTTAACGGAGCATGGCAGGGTGTGTGTTCTATGCCTGCATACTTGTGCCGATAGGTGTCCCTCTTTCCCATCTCAATAAGTTGGAAGGTATGATATTCTACATCTTTCCCCTTTTAAAGAAAATATATGCATATATAAAGTGTAATACAGAACCACCAAAGTGTGCAACATAGCAAAGAACAATAAACTACACTATAAAATGCAAAATGCAGAGTAAGAGTCAGTGTGTGATAAAGTCTTTAAACTTTGAATTAGGTTTACACACTCTTCCAGATCGAGTAACGACTTGTGGGAGTTGCAAGTCTGAAACTTCTTTCCTGTTGGTGTCATAATTTTGTTGTAGTTGTATGTTACATCCATTGGTGGAAGTTTCCATTGGCACAGCAGCAGATGGCTGTGCTTGGGGTCCTGAAGTGACCATAGGCACATGGGCAGCGGCAGTAAACTATGATTCAGGTACCTGTAGAGGTGACAGAGGTTCCTTACATAGATCTCACTAACAGAATGGACAGCATAGCTGTTTGGTTGGCAGGCCTTTTCACAAACCGTGGCCAGTTTTGCAAAACCCACGGGTTGTCTCCATTCTTACCACCTGCCCAGGCTCCAAAGGGGAAAGGTGTCTGGCCGATTTGTCATGGCTTATCTTTCCTTTTTGCCTACGTGTAAATAAAGCAGCCTGAACATCAGTCTCAACTCTTGGCAGGAGCTGGGATGGGACCATTTAAATTAGAGTCCTGGTTCGTCGTGATAGTAAATGTTGTGCCAGAACAGGCATGCCATCCCTAGGTGTGTTGCGGAGGTTGAGTAGGGCTGCATAGACATCAGAACCATCATGTGCACATTTCTTTAGGAGATGCTTGGCCGATCTTACACTATGCTCTGCAAGACCATTGGATCTAGGATAATTGGGACTGCTAGTGATGTGCTGACAATCCCATTGGTGAGCAAAGTTCTTGAATTCTCTACTTCAAAATTATATTGCATTGTCAGTCATCAATTGATAGCCAATTCCATGTGTGGAGAATATCTGCTTTAATGTCCTGGCCACAGTGTTACTGGAAGTGTTTGGAAGGACATAAAATTCCCACCAGCCAGAGTACGAATCTTCCAAGACCATGTAATCCTTGTTTGACCACTCAAATATGTCAGATGCTGTGATAGACAATGGCCTGTCAGGTATTTTGTGAAGAGGTAAAGGTTCTCTCATCTAGCGCTGTTGTATAGCATTGTATGGGGCACATCTGGAAACCTTTCTTTCAAGGTTAGTATATATAGTGGGCCAAAACATGGTTTCACGTGCCCTTCCCTTAGTGGAATGAATGCCAGGATGACCTTGATGGAGCGGAATCAAGTAATATATCTGAAGAGCATGGGGGGTTGCATATCTCTGACCATGCAGGATTAATTCATCATCCACTGCCAATTCATCCCTCGTAGAGTAGAATGGTCGGATAGCATGTGGGATTTCCTTAAAGGAGCCAGGCCACCCATTGAGAATGATGTTCAATGAGGTCCTGACAGGTGGCATCTGCATGTGTATTTTTCTTTAGTTTCTAAATCCTTCTGGATAACAAAACCCCATCCAGAGCCAACACATCATAATCCTCAATAGCTCCAGAGTTATCAGAAGTGGCAAGGTGTGCACATCCTCGTTTATAGATTACATTCAGGTAGTAGTGTTGAGCTTTAACATCATTCGCTGGATGAGCACAGATGCTGTATGCAGGAGTTTTCTCAGTGTGGTTATGAGTGGCTGATGATCTGTCTCCACAGTCACAGTGCAACCATAGATATAGTCATGGAATTTACACAGGCAAATAATAGTCCCAATAATTCCTTCTCAATTTGTCCATAGCGAGCTTCAGTCTTGGTGAGGGTTCTTGATGCAAAAGCCACAGGCCTCCCATTTTGAAGACAGACTGCACCAAGACCATGCTGGGAAGCATCGGTAGACAATACCATTGGCTTATGTACATCAAAATACTGTAGGACAGGTGGTATAATTAATTGTGCTTTCAATGTATCCACAGCAACAGCATGTTGTTCAGTCCAACACTAGTCGGCATCTTGGCGCAGAAGCTGACGAAGTGGAAATGTTATCTTGCTGTAGTGGTGAATAAACTTTGAGAGAGAATTGGTCATGCCAAGAAACCTTTGCAATCTATGTTTGTCCTCTGGAGCAAGCATTTGATATATGGTTTTGTTTTTTTCTGTGTCAGGCTTGACACCTTTATCTGTAAGAAGGTGTCCAATATATGGCACCTCTGAAAACCCTGAAGCAAAATTTGGTAGGGTTGAGCTGCATATTGATGGCTCTGGCACAGTCTAGTAAGCCTTTAAGTCATTTGTAATGTTCTTCGATGGAGGATCCCCAAATCAAGATATGCATTACTATTTCACATGGCTGTCCAGCAAAGAGCTACATACATCTCTGAAAGACTTTGCTTCCAGTTGAAATTTTTCATGGCTAGCGTAAGCATTTGTATCTCCCAAATGGGGTCATAAATGTTGTGAGTAATGATGATTCCTCATCCAGAGGGATTTTCCGGAATCCACATTTTGCATCTAGAATGCTGAAGACCTTTGCCTGGGGCATATCAGCAATCACTTGCTCTACAGTTTTTAATGGGTGATAAGGCCTTCAGGAGAGCCTTATCGAGGTGCATATGCAGATAGTGCCATCTTTCTTGACTACTGCGGAAATGGCAGACACCCGTGGGTAGCCATCTGCAATGATGCCCAGTCTAGTGATACTTTCCAACTCTTGCAAAACTTTGTCTTTTTTTAGCCAGTGGGATCCTTGGAGGGGCACACACCATAGGCTGTACCATTTCATCTAAGCACATGTGATACATGACTGGAAGTTTACCAACAGTGTCAGTTCGAAATAAGTCCTCATAAGCAGTCATCTCAGGAGCCTGTTGTGTGCGTATACTTCTGGACAACTGGCATTGTATTAGATTAAAGGCGCATGCTGTCTAGTAAGCCTAGCAAGCTCTTAATATTTCTATCCACAATGTGGAATAGCAGCTTGTCCGCTGATAGATCCAAGGTAAAAATGCCCAGTGTCTGAATTGTTTCACCACCATAAGCTATCAGGTTTACTTTATATGACTTGATCAATTTCATCTTTGGGGTCAATGCTGTGCAATGTGGATAAGGACATGACATTCCATTTGGCACTAGTGTAAATTTTCAACTTGACATGTTTGTTGCATGCAGTTGAGAAATTGGTGAATATTTCTCTCTATTATGTGATTAGGCCCACACTTTCACAATGAAAACTATTTTGTTGATCATCACTTTCCACTTCATTAATTCTGTGCACATTTTGTTGTTTAGTATGACTAGATGGTATCATCCATGCACCTCTATTTTGAGGCTTGGACCTACAACATTTTGGAAAATGATTCCATTTGTTGGATGAGTAAATACAAGGTATCTAGGTAAATACAAAACATACATATTCTACAGACTACCGTACTTGTAAAGTTGGAGCTGTAGTAGGAAGCAAGAGTGGCATAATCTGATGCCTCCTATGTAGTGCTGGCTCCTGTCCCATGCGGAGTGATACCAACTGCACTCCACCTCTTATCCCAGCTACGGGCCTTTAGAGTGGTGTCAGCAGCAGAAAAGAAGCGATCTTCAGATCAGTGTGAAGCAATACACTGGGCATAATAGGATAGGGTTGCTTTCACACTGATGTGCTGCTGTTTACCCACACTGTGGGTGCAGTTTTCCTGTGGGTTTGCTGCCCTTAGCCATAGACTTCGGTTATATCCTGCGGGTTTGGTGCACTTTCTGATTGCAGGAGTTTAGGTGTGCTTTCAGAAAGTGTACCACACCTGTAGAATATAATAGAAGTCTATGGCAAAGCGCAGCTAACCAAGGAAAGTCGCAAATGCACCATGGTGCAGGTGAACCACAGGACATCAGTGTGAAAGCAGCCTTATAGAACAGTAAGGGTTCATTTACATGTGCAGTTGGGGGGGGGGGGGTAGTAAAACCCCATAGTTAAAGTGAATGTAAACCCAACATTTTTTATTTTATTTTTGTCTGGCACAATATAGAGTATGGGATTTCAGATCAGCTGTGCCCAGTCTTGCCACAAAGAGTTAACCCAGCTCTGAGAAATCCTCATATCTTTTTTCAGTGAAATAAAATGGACAAACTGTGAAATCTTTGTCCGTTCTTCCCCCTTGCTGTGATTGACAGGTGATTTACATATCTCGTGCACTAGCCTAAAACATGCATTATTTTTTAATTCCCACCCACACTAGTTTCTTCAGCAGCTCTGCAAGGATTGTCTGTTCCACACCTTAGCATGATTTGGCATGCTGAAGTCATGTGGGGACTTTTCTGGGTTTTGACTGGATGTTAGTGATCATAGCAGAAGTTCAGTGTAAGAAATGCACAGGAGAAAATGCATGTTGATAAGGGGAGTGTAGAGGTGGGCGGGGAGTCTACTGACATCACAACTCCACCCACTGAGCCCTGGAAAACAGACCCACTCACAAAATCTGCAGTTTTTCGGGTCTCATAGCAGACAGTGGAGACATTTGACAGATAAGTATACATGCAGGAGGCATGTATATCCTTCTAGATAACCAATATTGCAGTAGTTTAGAAAGGATAAGAGTGGGTTTACATCCATTTTAAGAAGTGTTTTTGTACCACCCCTGCCCCAACACACCCCGTTTACCTGGCCAAGGGTGTACACATGTCGCAGCTACAGCAGGAGTTATACGCCCTGTCATGGTTGTTGGATGTAGCACCTGTAAATCCTGACCTATTCAAGTAAATTAGGCCACTCTGAAAATGCCCTGCAACCTTGTGCAGTACAGCAAACAAGAGTTTAAAGCAGGAAGCATTGTGCTTCTTTTTTGCCACCTGATTTAACCCCTTTGACCCCGCAGAATCATGCAGTGGCAGGACGCTTGCAGAGTGGCCCCATTTACTTGAATGGGTCAAGATTTGCAGGCGATAGCACCCACCAAAAGCAGCAGAGGGTTTAAGTCATGCTGCGGCATGTATACACCTTTCGCTGCTGCACCAGCAGCTAAGCGGGCTAGTGATTGGGGGCGGTAAACCCCCAACTTTACGTGTGAACGAGCCTCAAGGGTGCTGCTGCAAAATCCAACTATGGGGTCATTCCCAGACACAGTAGGCACTGCTGCTCCTCTGAAAAGTGTTACAAGTGTGTTTGACAGGTGGTGAGGGGCAATATGTTGCCTCCTTACCACCTAATTTAAACCCATGATTGCTGTGAAATGCACACATTTGCAACTGGTGTGAGGAGGCGACACTGTGCCGGTGATCTTTGACTTCTCCCATTTTATTCAGGTAGATCTCCACCTCTTTAAGGTTGTCTACCCCTGAATTTAAGTAAGAAAAATTTGTATATTTCTTTTTATTTTCTTAAAGCAGAGTTGTACCTATTTAAAAGTCAGCAGCTACAAAAAAGTGTAGCTGCTGACTTTTAATAATCACTCACCTGTCCCATGGACCAGCGATGCGGGCGCACAAAGCCTTGCTCCACTCCCCCTCCTCTCTACGGTGCCAGCATTGTAACTGTGGGCGCCCGGCTGTGGCTTCACAGCCGTGCATGTGCGAGCTGCACTGCGCATGGTGAATGGACGGGCATGTGATGTGTCCCAGAAGATTGCAGGGAGGGAGGGGGAGATGTGAATTTCCTTTTGGTGCCGAGGTGCCAGGGGAAGAAGTGGGAGCTGAGTGCCTGTCAAAACTGGGTATTCCACACCCCCCCCCCCCCCCCCCAAAAAAAATCACAAAAATGTGGCCTGTCAGGGGGTCACCAGTACTTAAAGTTCCATTTATGGGTGGAGCTCCGCTTTAATCCCTAAGATTTAGCTTAGCTGAAGTCCGTTCTCTGCTGATGTCACACAGATCACTCCAGGCACCACATCATCCCGACTCTGGGAGTCTGGATCCGCCAGGTTCCTGGACTGATAGCCTGCTTGGGTAACTGAGAGAACCGAGCCATCAGTGATGTTTGATCGCTGGGTTCTCAGTGAAGAGGCGCCAGGGAACAGATGCAGCATTTTGACCGATGCTGCATTCACCTAGGTAAGTATGAATCTTAAAAAAAATAAAAACCCATACTTCTCTTTTAAGGTAAAAGTATTTTGTACTATGTTTACAGAAATTCCCATCCACCTGCTCACATGACTGCTTTTTCTAGGATTCTGCGCAGAACATGAAGTCGTATTATAGTCATTGTCTGCAATAGGAACTCCCATATTTTGATGAGGCTGCTTTGGAGACTTTAGCGCATGCATAGTGTTCCTGTGACGAATCATTTTGTATTAAAACATGCTTAATCAGGTAGAGGAAGAGCATTCAACTTAGTCAGTTTTCAACTACATCAATATTTCCACAACATTAACAAGAAAGAATATGCAATAAAAATTGCTAAAATCATTCACTTACGTATATTTTACCTGGAAGGCATTTTGTTTTTTTTAACACAAAATTGGATTTAAAGAAGGCTGTACATTTTAACAAGTCCGTAAATGCAACAATGGTATATGCCAATTATTCAATTCACTAACTTGCTGTGGACTGTATTTACAAGTTCTTATTCACATCTGGGCCTATTTTACCCCAGTACATTTCTATTGAAATCAATGGAAAAACTTGATCATTTGTTTGTGTTTATTTTGGTGTGTGCAATTTCTTAAAGGGGCATAATGCTCCATAACTATACTCTACAATTTCTTAATCATTTGTAATTTTCTCTTCATTGGGCTTTAAAGTGGAACTTTACTAACAGGCAAGATTTTTAATGCAAAAGAGACGCGCAGCTTAACGTGAGAATTTTGGCAATGACTGAACTCTCGCATGCAATGGAAATGGTAGGGATTGATACCTAGAATACATGCCCAGCTAAAAATGTCAGTGGCTGGCAGAGAGCTACCAGAAATCACATCGCTGGAGAACAGGTGAGTATGCTCTGCTTTAATAAACAGGAATAGCAATGCATTTGCATGTCAACATGCATCAACACGTGTTAATGTGTGTTGGTTTAAGTTGACGTCTATTGCAATGTGTATTCAATGTCAACCCACATAATAATGTACTTCAGTGCAAGTTAACTCATGTGATGCGTTGGCATTTTTTTTTTTTTTTAAACTGGGTCAGGCCATCTGAGTCAAAAAAGTACACAGTAACCCAAGTACTAAATACGTACGTACTAACCACAAGAAAGTATCAAAATCAAAAAAAAAAAAAAATTCCCAAAGTCTGAAAATAGGTGTGTGTGTGTGTGTGTGTGTGTGTGTGGCTTGCGCTAAACATATAGGAGTATGAAAAAGACTATACTAACACAAGGGGCAGATCCACTCAGCGGAGTCCGCCAGCTCAGCGGGAGATCGCTACGTTGATCTCCACTGAGCCGGCCGATGACAAGTCGCTCTCCGCTCACTGACCTGTCGGAATTCCTGTGGGGAGATCGGACTGAAAAATGGACAGTCATCAGATCTCATCCGATTTACCAGACAGATGGCTGAACATATCGCCGTATGTCTATCTTGATTGGATGGCAGGCGGGTGTCATCGGACACATCTCTGCTGAAACCCGCCTGCCCATAGGAGTCAATGGCTGGCCCGCTTGGCTCCGCCAGAAAAACGGACAGAGGGATCGGAGCACGCTTATCGAGTAAAAGGGGCCTAAGACTCATCCCCGAAAGGTCAGGAGTTTAGAGAAGGTAAAATACACAATTCCTATCCTACTCTGGTCCAAAACTGTTATACTCGTTGGGCACTAAGCTGTGGTGATGTCTTCTAGAAACTTTCTCCAGATTTTATCAAGTTTGTGTAAGCAGCCTCTTTTTGCCTAAGTATCTTTGTATAATGGTAGGTTTATGTTGACAAGTTGCTTCCAGTATTGTATGGAGGGTGCAGAGGGTTTCTTCCATTGGAGTTTGATAGCCTTCCTAGCGTAAAATAGAAGGAGCCCCATCAATTATCTGCCAGCCATTGTGGCTAACATGCCCTTGACTAGGCCCAACAGGCAGACGTTAGAAGAAGGGGCAAATGGAATCTCATGCATTTTTAATATGCATTTTCATATCACTAAAAAAATGCATTACAGAAAATATCTGTGAATAGGCCCTGTGGTTCTGCCTCATTTACAGAACCACAAAGGCCCTTCCTGCTACATTTTTCTTTATACTCAATTACTGAAATGACCTCTGGATGTGCAATTAAAATCTGTTAGTGCCCATTCTTCAGCAATGACATCACAAATTGCAACATGGCAGGTGGTGATGTATTACTTCGATGCAGCAAAAGGGTAAAACGGTATCTGATGTAGTTCAGTCTTCATTGTTGTATTAATGGTGTCAGTTTAACTTATGACACTGTTTATGTTCCTTATCCTAATATAGCCTTTGTAACCATCACCATAGTACATTCAACGACTGGTAAAAAGATTTTTCATTTCCAAGATAACACTTCATTATGATGTTCTAAATACTCGGCTTTAGCCGTATGATAGTCCTGATTGCATGTTATTCAGGATAATCAGCTGCACATTGTATTCATACAGATGGAAAGTTTATGCAGATTATACTGTACACATGGAGCACAGCATTATAGAGAGTCATTCTAAAAATGTATTCACTGACAATATGGACCATTAAATGAAGTTTGATTGCGTAAACCAATATTGTTTTCTTGAATACTTCATACATCACCTATAAATCAGCACATCTGATGTGTTTACCTGTTAAATAGATGGAAGTAATTTTTCTTCAGAAGCAAGCCATCTACATACTAAAATATGAGACAGATGTATCATGGGCACATCCATAATATTTTCATACAGTGCACACAAGCCCCAAAGGGGGTGGGCCCACTGTGTTCTCGCTGCACAAATTGTGAGTGCTTTTTGCATTGGGTAACACCACTTACTGGGTGCCCAATAGGATATGCTGAGTGGAAGTGGTGTATCTGTTACTGGAAAGATATCTGCGTTCCAGCACCTGGCACTAGAAGAAGCCTCTGTCCAGCATTTAATAAGATCCTGGACAAGGGAGGCAAGCCAAAAAGCCCTGTGTTGTAAGGCATGACACAGCTAGTAAGGTCGTTGGCAATTAGATGTGGGAGTCACAGGGGGGTTCCTGGCAATTAGGTGCAGACAAAGCCCCAATGAATAGAATGGGAAACCGACAACTCCCAAAGCTATTCATGGGTGCTTGCACGTGATCGCTCAAGCAGCGATTACCTGTAAATGATCAGCCCTAGAGGCAGACCGTCCTCATCCCGGACCGAACATTCGCAGGTATTTGCTCTGTGAGCAATTACATTTGAGTGGCCACAATTGGTTGCAGATGTTGTCAGCTTCACATAAAGGAAGACATACAAAAAGAACAGGATATTTTATCATACAAGTACACAGCAGGCACATATCAGGAATAAGAAGTGGTGGGGTAGCAAACGTTTTAAGAAAATTATCAGTAAACATAACCTATTATTGTGTGCAGTAACTTGAAACTGTTCACCTGTAATATAACGGGACAAAAATACAGACATATACTTTGGCAATATTATATAACTGAAAAGAAACATGCGTACAGGATTAAACCTTTCAAAGAATAGAATTCAGGTTCTACTTTGCTCTTTTGATTCAAAAGACTAATGCTGTCATCGTAGTAGCGCCGATTACTACTGTGATTTCCAGCTTCCACAGTGACCATTCACTTATAAAATATGCATATGTACTATGCAATAAAACTCATACCTAGAGTATAGCATTGAATCCAAACTCCAACCTTTTTTTTTTCTTTTGGTTATTTATTTTTTCATTGGGGAAGGCTTAACCACTTCCCGACCGCCGCACGACGATGTACGTCGACAGAATGGCACGGGCAGGCATAAGGGCTTACATGTACGTCCTTGCCTTCCCGCCGGTCGGGGGCCCGATCGGGCCCCCGCCCGGTGCCTGCGGCGGTCAGTATTCGTTCGGGAGCGATCCCGGATGAGGGGACGGCCATTCATTCATGGCCACCCCCTCGCGATCGCTCCCGACGAATAGAAATCCTTCGTCACATCACTTCCTCTCCTGTAATGTAAACACAGGAGAGGAAGTGATGTAATCTCTCCTCCGTGTCGGTATTTTCCGTTCCGACACCGAGGAGAGAGGATCGGTGAGTTGCACCAACACGACACTACACAGTAGAACATGCCAGGCACACTCACACCCCCCCGATCACCCCCCCAATTACCCCTGCCCCCCAGTCACAGTGACACCAATGTCATTTTTTTTTTTTTTGCATTGGTGTCATTTGTGACTGTAATAACTGTTAGGGCAGTTAGGGTTAGCCCCCTTAAGTTCTAAGGTACCCCCTAACCCCCCCAATAAAGGTTTAACCCCGTGATCACCCCCCGTCGCCAGTGTCACTAAGGCTGGGTTCACATTGCAGCGGTTTATGAGAACGGATGTGATTCGCACCGCACTGCAGTGCAAATCACATCCGATCTCTGTGCGATTCGAGTTCAGCCATACAGATAGTATGGCTGAATTCGCATCGCACCCGCCGCAAATTCGCACGGGACCCTTTTTTTGGCCCGCAGCAGAATCGGATCGCATGGGTGTTCACACCATGCGATCCGAGTTTGCAGATCGCACTGCGATATGCGAACTGATCTGGGGGTGTCATTAACATTTCACTGACACTCCCAGCAGTTCGCATAGGGCAGTGTGAACTGCCGCCGGGAGGCATGCGATGCGGGAACCCGCCGCGGATTCGTGGCGTTCCCGCATCGCTCCAGTGTGAACCCAGCCTAATAAGCGATCGTTTTTCTGATCGCTGTATTAGTGTCACAGGTGACGCTAGTTAGGCAGGTAGGTATTTAGGTTCGCCGCAGCTTTTTATAGCGCCAGGGACCCCCATATACTACCGCATAAATCCCCCTGATTGCCCCCTAGTTAACCCTTTCACCAGTGATCACCATATAACTGTTACAGGTGACGCTGGTTGGTTAGTTATTTTTTTATAGTTTCAGGGCACCCGTCATTTATTACCTAGTCTCACTAGTGTACCCCTAAATTTAGGGGTGTCTACTTTCCAAAATGGGGTCATTTGGGGGGGGTTTGTGCCATCTTGGCATTTTATGGCCTTCAAAACTGTAACGCCCTTAGAAAGCCTGAAGGCGGTGCTTGGTTTTCGGGGCCCCGTACGCGGCTAGGCTCCCAAAAAGTCCCACATATGTGGTATCCCCGTACTCAGGAGAAGCAGCAGAATTTATTTTGGGGTGTCATTTCACATATGCCCATGGCATGCGTGAGCAATATATCATTTAGTGACAACTTTGTGAAAAAAAAAAAAAAAAAAAAGTTTGTAATTTTCCCGCAACTTGTGGCAAAATATAAAATATTCTATGGACTCAACATGCCTCTCAGCAAATAGCTTGGGGTGTCTACTTTCTAAAATAGGGTCATTTGTGGGGGTTTTGTGCCATCTTGGCATTTTATGGCCTTCAAAACTGTAATAGGTAGTGAGGAGTGAAGTCAAATATTTATGCCCTTAGAAAACCTGAAGGCGGTTCTTGGTTTTCGGGGCCCCGTACGCGGCTAGGCTCCCAAAAAGTCCCACATATGTGGTATCCCCGTACTCAGGAGAAGCAGCAGAATTTATTTTGGGGTGTCATTTCACATATGCCCATAGCATGTGTGAGCAATATATCATTTAGTGACAACTTTGTGTGAAAAAAAAAAAAAAAAAAATTTGTCATTATTCAATCGCTTGAGGCAAAAAAATAAAATATTCAATGGGCTCAACATGCCACTTATCAATTTCCTTAGGGGGTCTACTTTCCAAAATGGGGTCATTTGGGGGGGGGGGGGTTGTACTGCCCTGCCATTTTAGCACCTCAAGAAATGAGATAGGCAGTCGTAAACTAAAAGCTGCGTAAATTCCAGAAAACGTACCTTAGTTTGTAGATGTGACAACTTTTGCGCAAACCAATAAATATACAATTATTGACTTTTTTTTTACCAAAGACATGTGGCTGAATACATTTTGGCCTAAATGTATGACTAAAATTGAGTTTATTGGATTTTTCTAATAACAAAAAGTAGAAAATATCATTTTTTTTCAAAATTTGCGGTCTTTTTACGTTTATATCGCAAAAAATAAAAATCGCAGAGGCAATCAAATACCATCAAAAGAAAGCTCTATTTGTGGGAAGAAAAGGACGCAAATTTTGTTTGGGTACAACATTGCATGACCGCGCAATTACCAGTTAAAGCAGCGCAGTGCCAAATTGTAAAAAGACCTCTGGTCATTTACCAGCAAAATGGTCCGGTCTGAAAGTGGTTAAAGGGTTGTAAAGGTGTTTTTTTTTTTTTTTTTTTTAAATGACAAACATGTCATACTTGCCTCCTCTGTGCAAGGGTTTTGCACAAAGGAGCCCCAATCCTCCTCTTCTGGGGCCCCCCAGCGACACTCCTGCTTCCTCTTCTTCTCGAGTACCCCCTCTGAGAACCGCATTCCCTGGGGGCACTCGTGTGGGTGTGCTTCTGAATCCTGTTGCTGCATCCATTGACACAGACAGCAAGACTTGGCCTCACCCCCGGGCTTCTGTGTCACTGGCTTTGATTGACAGCAGTGGGAGCCAATGCTCTTGCTGCTTTCAATCCAGCCAATGAGGACCCAAAACAGCAGCTGGCTCATTGCTGGAACAATCAGGTTTAGGTACGTAAAAGAGGAGCTCTGGGGGCTGCTGCACTACAAAAGGTTTTCACATTAACCACTTCCCGACTGGCGCACGATGATGTACATCGGCAGATGGCACGGACAGGCACATGGGCGTACAGGTATGCCCCTTTAAATGTGCCGCCATGCCATAACGTGTGCACCGGTCGGGACCTCCGTGGGTCCAATCGCGGGTCCCGCAGACTCTCGCCGCGGGGATACCCATGACCGTCTCACGGGGAGGAAGAATGGGGAGATGCTAAAGTAAACAAGCATCTTCCCATTCTGCCTAGCAACAGTGACACTAATCTCTGCTCCCTGTGATTGGAGCAGAGATCAGTGATGTGTAAAACACAGCCACGCTCTCCACAGTTAGCAACACGCCCCTAGGGCACACTTGACCCCTACACTGTCACCTCCTGGGTAACCCCTTCACTGCCAGTGTCATTTACACAGGAATCAGTGCATTTGTATAGCACTGATTGCTGTATAAATTACAATGGTCCCAAAAATGTGTCAAAAATGTCTGATGTGTCCACCATAATGTCGCAGTCACAATAAAAATCACTGATCGCCGGGGGATATTTGTTATAGCAAAAAGTAAAAAATAACGTGTTTCTTTTCAAAATTGTAGCTTTTTTTGTTTATAGCATAAAAAATAAAAACCGCAGGGGTGATCAAATACCACCAAAAGAAAGCTCTATTTGTGGGAAAAAGACGTAAATTTTGTTTGGCAGCCACTTCACATGACCACACAATTGTCAGTTAAATCGTTGCAGTGCCGAATCGCAAAAAGTGATCTGGTCTTAAGCCAGCAAAATGGTCCAGTCTGAAAGTGGTTAATACATTAAGGTGAAAAGCCTCAAGGGTTCATAACCCCTTTAAAGCCTCTGTCTTATTTATACTACATTCTATGCATATGTTTGGAAGTTTTACCTTCACCTTCTGTTTCAGTAACAGAGTGTCACCAGGACAAAAAGTGATCAGATATCTCTTTTATGAGGGCAGAGACCGTAACAAAAAAGCCTATTTATTCAGCAGCATGAGGAGGGGTTAGAATAGCTGTCAGGTTTTTATTGATTTATGTACTTTCCTGTCCAGGTGGCACTTGAATTTTTTAATTTCTTCCTCTGGTATTGCTGGGACAGGAAGTATGGATAGTATTTTCAGTGAGGATGCAAACAACAATAAAAACCCAAGATGTTCTGTTTCTTACCCACTCCTTAAGTTCTTTAAAGCAAAACTCTGGGATCATCAAAAAATCCACTATTAGTACACTCCCCTACACAAAACACTAAACAGTTATAACATTGGTGAAATCCCTTACCAATGAAGAGAAAAGTCTGATTGAATTTTCAGGAAATCTATTCTGCCGAGGAGGAGCTGTTAGAACAGTGATTACATCATATCCTCTCCCCTCACGTTACAGGAACTACATTTCCCACAAATCATTGGGAATTGCAGTGAATATGGTAGGGTACACTAGGCATGTACATGTTAAATGTGAACTTGCCCACTTCAACATAAATCACACGCCTCATTCTCAGCCACACTGCTGAGCACAACACAGATAGTGGGGAGAAATTATTATAAGTGTAAAAGCATGCATATGCACAATGTTTAGTTTAAATCACTCCTCCCCCAGCCAGAACAGGAGATAAATACACGCTGTACCTGAGGTGGGAACTGACAAGCTGTATCTGTGGTGAGAAGTGACAAGTGAGCGCTGCATCTGTGGTAAGAGGTGACAAGTGACACGCTGTATCTGAGGTGAGAAGTGACAAGCTGTATCTGAGGTGAGAAGTGACAAGCTGTATTTGTGGTGAGAAGTGACAAGCTGTATCTGTGGTGAGAAGTGACATGCTATATCTAAAGTGAGAAGTGACATGCTGTATCTGCAGTGACAAGTGACACGCTGTATCTGAGGTGACAAGTGATGCGCTGTATCTGTGGTTACAAGTGATGCTCTGCATCTGTGGTGACAAGTGAGCGCTGTATCTGTGGTGACAAGTAAGCGCTGTATCTGTGGTGACAAGTGAGCGCTGTATCTGTGGTGAGAAATGACACGCTGTATCTGTGGTGAGAAGTGACACGCTGCATCTGTGGTGACAAGTGAGCGCTGTATCTGTGGTGAGAAGTGACACGCTGTATCTGTGGTGAGAAGTGACACGCTGTATCTGTGGTGAGAAGTGACACGCTGTATCTGTGGTGAGAAGTGACACGCTGTATCTGTGGTGAGAAGTGACACGCTGTATCTGTGGGGAGAAGTGACACGCTGTATCTGTGGTGACAAGTGACACGCTGTATCTGTGGTGACAAGTGACAAGCTGTGTCTGTGGAGACAAGTGACAAGCTGTGTCTGTGGAGACAAGTGACACACTGTATTTGTGGTGACAAGTGACACACTGTATTTGTGGTGACAAGTGACACACTGTATTTGTGGTGACAAGTGACACACTGTATCTGTGGTGACAATTTACACGCTGTATCTGTGTTGACAAGTGACACGTTGCATCTGTGGTGACAACTGAGCCAAGTGGCATCTGGTAGCAGGTGAAGTGGCAAGTGACAAGCTGCATCTGGTGGTAGATGACGGTGGCAAGTGACACACTCAGGGCTCCCACTGATTCTGCATTATGGTGAGTTGAACTATTTAATTTTATATTACAATGTAATATAAGAAATAATGCACTTTGATCATCCTGATACCATAACAACCATGGTGCTGTGATGAATGAAGTTCTAACACCAGGTGTTTGGAGTATCTTTGTCTGCTGATTGTTAAACTTTCTGAAATACACATATTTCTATTGTGATGATCTGGGCCTGCTGTCCCTCCATCCCTCTTTCTTTCCTTCCTTCTCTCTCCTCTTTCCTCCCTATCTCTTTCTTTCTTTGTTCTTTCTTCCTTCTCCCCATCCCTTTCATCTCAGACTCGAACGACACCCTCTTTAAGCCACACCCAATGTCTAGTTTAGACCACACCCCTGTTTTACACCCGCCACATTTCCCACCCCCTGCTACACTACGCCTACAAACGAATACCCCACCCCTAATTATAACAAGACCCCACCTAAAGGCAAAAAACGTTTGGTTTGATTCTGTGTTCATCCATATTTTACAGAGATCCTCTACCCCAAAACCCTGCCTCTTTGTAAGGATAGAACTCGATATCCACAGACAGACTGGAACTGATGCATTGGGCTAGACTTGGGTCTTTGGGCTGGCTTATCTGGATATCTCTCATGTGGTGCTCACTGGAATTTCACAGGCCTTGGGCGTGCGTCATTTGGCTAACCCTCAAGGGGTCATTCCAGGAAAATTTTCCAGCAAGAGTCCTCCTTTACTCATCTCAGCACCTCCCATGGCATTTGAACAATAAAGATGAACAACGAAGATTTCCATGTAAAAGCTGTAGACATCTCTTCATCTGGATAGGGTATAGGGTAGAGTATGAATGGGGTGGGCATTTCTTCATGTTCATAGGGCTGGGGTTGAATACTGGATGGCTGGGGCGGCTATTCCTCATCCGACATGAATTATCACAGAATCTATATGATCAATTAAGGCCTTAACCTTTTGGAAGTATTAAAAACAATATTCCTCATTAACTCAAACATAGGTAAAACATACAAAAGTAAAAAATGCTTCTCGGAACTAAACTTTTTTTCAAATCCAATATTACAGCAGGATTTCAACAACACTTAAACACCTTTCATTTCTTCTATCCCCGGGACCCAAGTGGATCCGAGGAACTTAGAACAGAACATTTTACCCAAACACATATTCTGACTCAGAAGTCAGCCTCCCAACTTTGTAAATATATCTGATCACCAGCAACAAACAAAACATTGATGATTAACAATATTACATCATTAACACTTCACGATTAAAACTCTGGGAATTCAAGAAGGTAAATATATCCAGAATAGTCACTCTGACTGTTAGTCAAACAAACTTTCCCATTATATTTTAGTACCTCATGGACTCAATATGTGCAATAATTTATTTTGATCCTGGTTACTTAATTTCAATAACTCTTCAAACATTTTCTTTTTAGTTTCACCCTTTTTTTTACCAAAATCCCATTCTCAATTTTAATTTAACCCCAAACTCTTAGCCCTTGTACACACGGTCGGAGATTCCGACGGAATGTGTCCTATCTGACCGTTTTGTCGGATAATTCGACTGTGTGTGGTCTCCATTGGACTGTTTCCATCCGAGTATCCGACGGACCAACTTGTCCATAAAATTTTCCGACAAAATGCTCTGATCGGACATACTCCGATCATGTGTAGCCTACTCTGACGGACAAAGTGCCATGCATGCTCAGATCAATTTCCTAGACCAAAGTTATTGGCTACTAGCGTGAACGTAGTCCAGTCGTAACGAAATAACGTCATCACATTATGTACAATCGGATTTTCCGACAACTTTGTCCGACCGTGTGTGTGCAACCATTTCGGACAAAATCCAACGGTTTTTGGTTGTCAGAATGTCCGACCGTGTGTACAAGGGCTTAGGGAAATATATATTATCAGGAACATGGGACTAATAACCTCTACTCCCAGAACATTAAGCACAATATGAGACAACTCTTTGTGTACATTTTAAACAAATACTTAAGATACTTTACTCAAATCAAATAATACCTTGTGCGTTCATTAAACACAATACAACCACTTTCTCCTTTTGTTCACATGCATTTGGTCACTCCATTCATTCTTGATTTAGAAATGTTTTCTGTATTTGCCTTTTGAACACATTTAAACACTTTACCCCCCTTTTTTTTTACATAAACCTTAAGTTACTTCCCTTTTCTTTACCAATCACAATTCCTCTGGTGTAGCGCCTTAAATACATAACTTCCTTGAATGAGGCTGGTTCACACACCTTTCGCACTCCGCACTGCCCACAAAAGTGTGCGTTTTCTAGGCAATGCTGTCCGGCTTAGGTGCAACTTCAGGCCCATTGACTTCTATGGGAACACTTCTGAGTCGCACATGTCTTTCAGTTATGAACAGTATAAAATCCTGACCTGATACTGATGCAATCCTGACCTGATCCTGATCAAAAACTGACATGAAACACTGAACAACTACTTTGTTAATTAGCTGTGAAAACAGAGCTCAAATTCGCACTTCATATGTGTGACCCCAGCCCTAAACTTGTATTTAACCAAAAATAATAAAATTAATAATTTTAAAATCCCCAATCATTGTTAATACAGCCTAAACACAATTAAAACCATTTGCGCAAATAACCATTCCCTTGTCTTGTAACAGGCAATGTACTTATACAATGCTAAAGTTCCCTTTTTTTTCTAAACATCAACAAAACTATAATGCCATTTACTGAACACTGCGGAGTCCAGGGCAATTATGGCAATCCAAACAATAGCACATTTGTTGATACTGAAAAAAAAAAAACACCTTTTAACATAAGGCAATTACACAATTAAAACAGTCCTTAAAGTTAGACTCCAAGGTTCTAAGGCTCTCTTTCCACTACTGCGAGTTGCTGTGCGACTTGACATGTGAAGTCGAATGACAAGTCAAAACTCATGTATTTCAATGGTCCCCGTTTTAATTGGCGCTACTCAAGTTGCAGTGACTCCAAAAAAGGTTCTTGCACTACTTTGTCCCTACTTCGGTGTGGCTTGTTCTCACGTGGTTTTCACTGGTTGCATGACATCGCATCAAAAATCGAATTGCAAAGTCGCATTGTAAATCACGCAACTCTGGGGTTGCAATAATAGAAACAGAGCCTAACTGAAATAATCAAAATACCCCATGTATAAATTGAAATGCTACTCTAAAAAATTTGTATCTGCACATACATTTGGTACCAGCACATACATGTAATTTTTCATTGACATCTCACATTCCCCTTTTAATGTTTCCAATTAACTATGTATTGGGCATGGGCTTAATATGTACCCAACACATTTCATGAATAGACTGACAATAGTTGCAACATTTTAACAATAAACATGTATTTTTAATCTATATAGATAACTTTTCTGAATTAAATATTTCTTTAACATTCACTCTCCACCAAGGTGGATGGACCGCCAAAACTCAGTCCCTCAAAGGTTAATCCGAGGATGCCAAACATAGGGAAGGAAAAGATATGGAGGCGCTCCACGTAGTATAGATCAACCAATGAAGGTTTATTGAAATTTAAAAACGCCATACAAATAATGGTAAAGCATAAAAAAATCACGTGAAAAATATAAAGGAATATGGAAAGCAGAAAATTCTGTCCCTTTGCTTTTCGACTGCAAAGTCTTCTACTGGGGCATCCGACGGATATCCTCTGATTAACCTTTGAGGGATTGAGTTTGGCCGTCCATCCACCTTGGAGCTGCCAGCCTGGAATCGTGGATTCTGACCGAAGTGGATGTGGATTTAAGCCAAATCTTGGGGGACACCATGAAGCCAGGCATTCACCATCTTTGGCTATTTAGCCTCTCACGCTCGCATGACACATTGCTGTATGGTGTATGTGTCCACCGCTTATGGTAAGAGTACCCATCCTCTTATATGTATGTTGTAGCAGTTTGATGTGGAAGCCATTTTGATTGTAAACCGGTGCTGGAAGATAAAGCCCCTTGGGTGGACTGATACCAGTGGACATTCACCTTTTTGACCTTGTTGCCTTTTTTCCACATGATTAAGTACTTGTCATTTTTCACATTTAGTTATTATTCACTATTTATTAGTGCTACACTTTAATTTTGAATTCTTGACTGGACTTTGTCTGTGTGTTAGCTTTATTGTGTTTATTTACACATTGGGAGTATATACTATATATATTTTTTATCATTATATGTTTACGGTTTAGCGCAGGTTTTTCCCCTATTTACACATCTCCTCCTCACACACCGATTGTGTGTGAGGAGGAGATTGCGGTAACATCTCGTTACCGCTTAGAGTACACACCAATCACACTGATTGCCCCCCCAATAAAGAGTACCTGTCATCACCCATCATAGTACCTGTCACTCACAGTCCATCTGAGTACCTGTCACAGTCCAAATAAGTACCCGTTTACCTGTCACATTCCATCAGAGTACCCGTTTACCTGTCACATACCATCAGAGTACCCGAGTACCTGTCACGGTACATCGGAGTACCCGAGTACCTGTCACAGTCCATCAGAGTACCCGAGTACCTGTCACGGTTTATCTGAGTACCTGATTACCTGTCAGTCCATCTGAGTACCTGTCACAGTTCATCTGAGTACCTGAGTACCTGTCACAGTTCATCTGAGTACCTGAGTACCTGTCACAGTTCATCTGAGTACCTGAGTACCTGTCACAGTCCATCAGAGTAACTGAATACCTGTCACAGTTCATCTGTGTACCTGAGTACCTGTCACAGTCCATATGAGTACCTGAGTACCTGGCACCTCCCTTCAGAGTACCCGAATACCAGTCACCAGGCCACCGGAGTACCCAAGTACCGTTCACCTTGCCATCAGAGTACCCGAGTACCTATTTGCAGCCCATGCCTCATAGAATATACGTTGGGGTGTTTGCTTTACAAAATAGGGTCATTTTGTGGGTAATTCCACTGTCCTGGTGCTCAACGATCTTCAAAAATGTGATAAGTAGGAATGAAATGAGATGTGTAATTTATGCTCCTAGAACGCCTGAAGGTACTACTTCAATGTTCGGCCTCTCTATGTGGCCAGGCTGTGTAAAAGTCTCACACACGTGGCATTATCATACTCGGGAAGAGTAGCAGAATGTATTTTGGGGTGTAATTTTTGCTATATACATGCTATGTGTTAGAAATATTTTATAAATGGACAACTTTGTGTAAAAAAAAAAAAATGCTTTTTCATTTTTATTCCACATTTTCCAAAAACTTCTGGAAAAAAAATAACAGTTCAAAAGACTCATTATGCCTCATAGATTATACGTTGGGGTGTTTGCTTTCCAAAATGGGGTAATTTTGTGGGCAATTCCATTGTCCTGGTGCTCCAGGGCCTTCAAAAGGTGGTTGTGAAATGTGATGTGTCATTTTTGCTCGTAGAACGCCTGAAGGTGCTACTTCAATATTGGTGCTCTATATGTGGCCAGGCTGTGTAAAAGTCTCACACATGTGGTATCGCCATACTCGGGAAGAGTAGCAGAATGTATTTTGGGGTGTAATTTGTTGTATGCATATGCTGTGTGTGAGAAATAACCTGATAATATGACAATTTCGTAAAAAAAAAATTACAACTTAAAAAAACTCACCATGCTACTTACTTAATACCTTGAAATGTCTACTTTCTAAAAAAAGGTAATTTGGGGGGTATTTGTACTTTCCTGACTTGTTAGTGACTCAAGAAATGAGATACACCTGATGTGGCCTGATCAGATGTGATCAATTTTCAGTGATTGGGACAACTTTTTAAATTGAGGCAATTTACAGTACACGCTAGGTTTGTTAGCATAAATATTAATGTGGAATATATTTTTTTGCAAAAGAACATTATTAGGAGAGAAGTGAACCAAAATAAAATTAGATTTTACCCCCATCTGCGTAGAACATATATACATGTAGTTTCAAAGGACAAATAGCTCTGCATTCATTTTTTTTTATATATTCAGTGGTTGTAAACCTCTGAAAATATGAACATAGCATATCCCTCTAAAATGTATACTTGTCTCAAGAAAAAGCACTGTGCAAATTCTGTCTGATGCCTCATTCTTCTATTTGCATAAGTTACATCTGACAAGTTTTCCTGACTTCACAAATAAAAAGTTGACGGGGGGGTAGCGCCAGCACACATCCTGGGATGGACAGCCTCAGCTCACTTCCTGTATGCGGTGTTAAGGTGGGGTTTAGTCCTTCCCTCTAATCACATCTCAGCACTCCTCACTGAGCTTTTCTTTTTTTTAATTGGAAAAAGCCAACTTTATTTGGATAAGATTCATTTTACAAAGTAATTGTTTAGATACAATAATAAACAATACATTACTCCAAATATTTTGTGTGTTTCATTGTACATATACAAACCTGAGCCTTAAAATGTAAGTATAGACATCAAATGCATAAGAGACTTCCTCTCATTCAGCTACCAATATATTCCTGATTACGATGTTCATGGTTTACACCTTCATAAGACAGCTGCTTTCTACTTTTATCAAGGCAGGCCTATCTGTAGAATTTGTGAGTTTTTCATGCACGTTTCCCCGTCTTCTAGCCATCTGTCCCACGCCTTTGAGTACTTATGAGCACATCCTCTGTGGGCATAGACCATTTTTTTAAGTGCTAGTGCATCATTAACATCCTTCTTCCATTGGTGTATGGAGGGAGGCAGAGCTTGCATCCATACCTTGGCTATTACCTTACGTGCCACAAACAGAGTTTCATTTAAAAATGTAGTTTGGTATTTGTTAATTTCTACATCTGGCAGAAGTCCCAGAAGGCATAGTTTGGGGTCTAATACTACTGGGGATCCCATATTGTCATGTAAGAACTGAACAATCTGTATCCAATATGTCTGAATATTTGAGCAACTCCATGTTAGATGGAAGAACGTGCCTGGTGCTGCGTAGCACAAATGGCATGTCGGGTCATATGTATGAAGGAATTTTGCCTTTTTCAAAGGTATCAGGTAGGCTTTGTGTACAATGTATAACTGTGTAAGATAACTTGGGTGACGTCAGTCTGGTTCTTCCCATTATTTCATCCCAGTCTTCCTCCTCTATGTCCTGCTCCTATTCCACTTTCGCCTTTTGTGCAATGGCTATTGTCCTTTGATTGCTGATCGTTAGATGCAGGTTCTATATCAGTTTAGAGGGTTTCGCTCCCATTATTTTGTTTAGAGCTGGAGGAGAATCTGACATTACCTCTAGACTTGGTAATTGTTTTTTTATTGCATGGCAGAGTTGTAGATACTTAAAAGCCAACTGTTTACGGAGTTTATATTCTTCCTTAAGTATTTTAAAGTGCTTGAGTCCGGAGTTAGATAACACTTGATGAAGGTACTGTATATTATGCCATGTGTAGCCCATACTATCGAGTCTGGAAGGGAGTCTAGCTCAGGTAGCTGTTTGTTAAGCCATAGTGGGGGGTGGGTGTGAATTTTCCCAGTGTTTTGCTTTTTAAACATGATTTCCCATACTCTCATTATACCTTGTTTTTTTTTTAGTTATTTGTTTCCCTCTGAGGATAGCTTGGAGTGGGGTAGACACTGGGTGCCCTGGTTTATTACAGACTAAGGAACTATATCGCTGCATTTCCACTTTGTTAAAGTGTTATATGGAGAGTTGTGCTGCCAAGTACTAATCTTGTAGATCAGGGAGGGACACCCCCCCATATCTGTAGGGCTTTTTAGAACATGCCAGGCCAATTTGTGTCTGTCATTTCCCCATACAAATGAGTTTAGACGGGCTTCCATATGTTTAAAGACTTTCAAGGGGATATAGAGAGGAGCATGCCAAACCATATAGAGTATTTTGGGTAGCAAGATCATTTTTATTATGTTTATACGTCCCATCACAGGGTACGGGGTGTTCTGCAGCTTTTCGAATTTGCCGCGGACACCCCAAATCGAAGCTCATCCCTAGTGTCTGTATTTTGCCAGCTTATTCACCACATCCATGACTCTTTTCAGCGGCGACATGGTGCCAGTCCATTCACAGCTGTTATGCACTTTCTGGCAATATAATTTTAAGGCTTTTTTGTGAGCAGGGTATCTATAAGGATATTTGTCAAGAGGCGCTCACTCTGCCTGCCTCCTACTCCATTGCCGCCCAGGCCATGCCCCCCCTCCTCACTGAGTTTTACTTCAGTTTTCCACCCCCTGCTTTCTGAAATCTTAGGGAAGCTGTACAAATTCTGTATTTTGAATGGCTGTAGAAAAGAGATAAACAGGTACAATTTATGAAGGAGAATATGTTTCATCTCTGTGTATCACCTGAGGCTAGTCACTTCACTGGTTGTACAGCATGTAAGGGCTTATGACTACTTTAAAGTATGTGAAAGGCAAAACTTTTTTAGTGTCAGTTTTTTTCTGTCTGTATACTCTTTTTAAAATTTAATTTCACTTCCTGTTCCAGAAACATAGGAGGGAGTGAAAATAAATCTCTTAAAAGTGAGGAGCTTAACATACACTTTCTAAACATTCTAAAAGGACACACATATGTTATAATATGCATCTGCCTACCCATGCCTTTAGAAGACCCCTAGTCTACAGAAACCACAATCTGTAGGGCCATCTATCATACAAATCTTCATGTTGGAAGTTGGCACTTAGGGCCACCCTTCTCACTTTAAAAACTGAATTTTTTGCACCCATGTGCATGTAACTTACTTTGTAGCCCTCACAGCACCCCAATCGGTCCTTCCATCCATCACTTGCCATCAGGGTTGGCAAACGTCTTTGAAATTTACAGATGGTTTGTAAATTTTGGGCGATCTACAAACTTTAAATGTCCGTTATGGACAACTGGCGGCCGTAAAAAATATGGCCGCAGCCCGACTTTGATAATACTGCACATGTGCAGCTCGGCTGAGCTCAGGAGTGTTCAGCTGTATTTTGTCTATCTTGTGCGAGGACCACATAATAATGATATAATGGCACAGCTTGGCACCTTATTTGAACACAGCAGCCAGGACTGGAACCCAGGACTCATGAACAGGGCGGGAGGTGGCCCCCATCATTTCGGATTGGCAACCTCTACAGCACAGCAATCTGAATACAGAGTTTAGTGTAATTTGCAGCTTCATGGATTTCCTCTTTAAAAATATTTGGAAAGCAGAACTGCTGAGTATCTCCAATTATCACCTTGACATTTATTTAATGCACCCGATTGCCCTGTTAAGGAAATTCCTATGGCTGTAGGTGGTGTCTGCTTATTAGCTCTATATATGTACCTATGCAACAAACTGTTCCTGGGTTTCTGGAATGACCTCTCACTCAGCTCCATGCAGTCTTGACCCTGATTTCTGATAACTTGATAACAGTGTCTGATAACTTGGCATGATATGTGCTGTCTGTTGCTATTGCAGCAGCTTTTGTTTTTTCGGTCTGCATGGCGCCTTACATCATCGAAGCCTCTTGTTGACAGTCTGGATTTTAAAGTCACATGTTTTCATTTTGGCACCAGTGTTAGTGGTTGGTACAAGCAGTATTGTATGCTAATGCAGCCTGCCCACTCCCAAGCCAGTTCTCATTTTCCAGAATTGCTGGCTGAAACTAGAAGGTGGTCAAGGAAACGGTAGTCCTAAGCAGCAATCACTTCACTTTTGCAGCTCCTCTTCTCCCAATAAATGCAGTTTGCAGAAAAGAGAAAAGCTTCCTGAAGGTCGCATTATTTAAGCTTTCAAGGCATTCTGGATATTAACATTTAGTAAACATTTTACTTGACCATGGACAGCAGGCAGGAAGGTAATTCTAGCATTTCAGGAACATCCATGCTGGATTTGGGAATTTACCATTTCAGCCCCGGAAGATTTGGCTGCTCAATGACGAGGCCGTTTTTTGCGATACGGCACTGCGTCATTTTAACTGACAATTGAGTTGTGCGATGTTGTACCTAAACAAAATTGAAGACCTTTTTTTCCCCACAAATAGCGCTTTCTTTTGGTGGTATTTGATCATCTCTGCGGTTTTTATTTTTTGCGCTATAAACAAAAGAAGAGTGACAATTTTGAAAAATAAAACAATATATTTTACTTTTTGCTATAATAAATATCCCAATTTAAAAAAAAAAAAAACACATTTTTTCCTCAGTTTAGGCTTATATGTATTCTTCTACATATTTTTGATTAAAAAAAATGCAATAAGCATATATTGGTTTGTGCAAAAGTTATAGTGTCTACAAAATAGGGGATAGATTTATGGCATTTTTATTTTTTATTTTTTTTACTAGTAATGGCGGCGATCTGCGATTTTTATAGGGACTGCGATATTGCGGTGGACAAAATTGGACACTTTTGACACATTTTTGGGACCATTGACAATTATACAGTGATCAGTGCTATAAAAATGCATAAATGAATATAAAAAAAATAATAAAAAATACTGTATAAATGTCACTGGCAGGGGTTTGGTTAACACTAGGGGGCTTTCAAGGGGTTAACTGTGTTCCCTCACTGTGTTCTAACTGAAAGGGGATGGGACTTACTAGGGGAGATGACATATCGCCGTTCTGCACCCCCCCCCCCCCCCAGTGGCCACAATGGAAAGCGACGTAAGGTAATGTCGATTTGCCGAGCCAACCTGCCATAGTAAAACTGCAGCAGCTGGTCGGCAAGTGGTTAAAACAAATGGGTAGCTGAAGGGGACAGGTGAAAGTGACATGTTCGGTTGATGTTCGGTTGATGTTCAGCCTCTTTCACTGATATTTACATTCCTTGCACTTTTTCTTTGTGCTGTTCACCTGCCAGAGCCTCGGGTAGAGTGTGTAACCTCTGTGTTGGTCTATGTATGCCTGCAGTCCCTTACTGTAAACTGTAGTATGTCTGCAGTCTCTGACCTTCTCCTATAGTATGTCGGCAGTCTCTGACCTTCCCCTGTATTAAGTCTGCAGTCTCTGGTGGTATCCTGTAGAGCTGCATGATTCTTGGCGTAGCATCATCTTTCACATTATACAAAAAAATTGGGCTAACTTTACTGTTTGTTTGTTTTTAAATTCACTGCAGTGTATTTTTTCCCAAAAAATTGCCTTTGAAAGACTGATGCAAAATACAGTGTGACAAATATATTTCGCAGCAACTGACATTGTATTCTCTAGGGCCTCTGCTTAAAAAAAAATAAAAAATTATATTGAGGTCAGGAGACTGAGATGACCACTCCAGAACCTTCACTTTTTTCTTCTGTAGCCAATGACAGGTCAACTTGGCCTTGTGTTTTGAATCATGTTGGAATGTCCAAGTATGTCTCATGCGCAGCTACCTGACTGATGAATGCAAATGTTCCTCCAGTATTTTTTGATAACATACTGCATTCATCTTGCTATCAAATTTGACCACATTTCCTATGCCTTTGTATCTCACACATCCCCAAAACATCAGCAGTCCACCCCATGTGTTTCACAGTAGGAATGGTGTACCTCTTATCATAGGCCTTGTTGACTTCTCTCCAAATGTAGGCCCAAAAGCTCAATTTCCCAAAATGTCTTTAAGCACAGCACACGTGAGAGATCATGGCTTCTCCCCCAATAGGAAACACCTCATCATTCCAATCTTTAACAGGAGGCCTCCACGCATCTTCCTTCAGTTTTTTTGTGTTTCCTCCAGCCAGAGGAAAACCTCTCTCAAGGCTTTCCTGGGAGAAAAAAGGTTTTCACTTGTTAGTTTTTTTTCTGGGGAGAGTGATCCTCCCACTTGCCTCTTGCTATATGTTCCCGTGGGCTCCCTTTCCCCCTTCTGTGCTCAGGGAGAGCCTGTACTGCCTGAGGATGCTGGCCTTTTTTTGCTTCAGATGGGGCAGTTGTGATGGTTCCCCTCTGGCCGCCCGCATCGCTGGGCGGTGGCAGTACAAGCCGAGCAGCCGCCATTGTTCTGGTGGCTGAGGAGAGACCTCAGCCATGTCCTGTGAAGTGTACAGGGAAAGGCAGCACTTCCGGGTCGAGTGCAAGGGCAGGGTCACCTGGTGTTCCTAACTTCCAGTCCTGGGTCGGCGTAGCAGCGTTTTTTAAAATCTCGGAACTGGCCTTCTTTCAGCCATGCGACCGCAGTGCACTCTGCAATGGAAGATGCAGCGGATAAGGGGGAAAGCCAAGACACCAGCAAGGCCAAGGTAAGGGAATGTGTTCCTTTTTTACTGTGGCCCGTTTTCTCCTATGGGTATTAACCCCACCCTCCACCCCCCCAAGTGTGAGTTCTCCCTGGTGCATGTGTAGTGCAGTGACAAGGTGGGTTAGTTCTTCTGCCTAGCTTAAGGGACTCCACAAGTTGGTGATGGTGGCTTGCTGCGGCCCAGGGTAGTGAGAGGTTCTTTCCTATTGTATCTGGGTGTTTGTTTTTACCTATGCTGTACAGCAGCATTTCAGCGTGGTCCTTTTTGTTCTGTTTGTCCATGCAAAAAGCTCTGTTCAACCAGTCAAGAGAAGGTGCCCTGTCTGCAAAGAAAAATGAAGAGAAGCTTGGAGATTGTATTGCAAATTTAGTCTGGGAAGAGTCTCCATGCATTTGTGGTGATCTGGTTTCAACCATTAAGAATGAGCTCCGCAGCACCTTTCAAGATTTCAGGTCAAACCTGAGAGAAGAGCCAGGTCCCTCAGGGGAGCGTAGGGCTCTGCCATCTTCAGAATCCCAAGGGGTTTCTCTGATACAGACGGGAGGTCCAGTCTCCCAGGATACTTCCCAAGAACCTGCTTCCCTTGCCCAGATGGATCAGATTCAGAGGAGGAGGAAAATGAAGCAGATGCCGCCTCTAAATACAATTTGTCACTAGAAGAGGTAGGAGGACTCTTGAAAGTAATCCACGCTACCTTGGGGATAGAGGAGGAAAAGAAGGAACTCTCACTGCACGACCGCAGGTACGCTGGGCTGGGAGACTCAAAAGGCCGTACTTTTCCCAGTACATTCAATAATCACAGACATGCATGTAAAAGAATGTCTGGAACCAGAGAAAAAGCCATTTTTTTCTCAGCCCACAAGAGAAGATTCCGTTTGAGGAAAATCCTGACTCTATCTGGAACAAGGTTGCAAAACTGGATTTTGCTTTCTCGCAAGTCTCAAAATCAACTGACCTTGCCTTTGAAGATATGGGCACGCTAAAGGAGCCCATGGATAAAAGGATGGACCTACTTCTTAAAAGGGCCTGGCAATTGGTGATTAATAATCTGAAGCCGGCAATGGCAACAATGGTGTTGACAGGAATTTAGAGCACTGGATTAACCAGATGAAGGCCCACGTTACCGCAGTCTTCCCCAAAACAAGAGATTTTGGGCTCCTTTACAACCTCATCTGCAGCAGTGTCATAATCTGCAGATGCCTCGGCAGAGTCCATACGCATGTCGGCTAAGTCCACAGTATTAACAAACTCTGCTAGAAGTGCTTTATGGATAAAAACCTGGCCCAGGGACGCAGCAACAAAAAACTGCCTGTGTAGCATTCCCTTTGCAGGGGATGTGCTGTTTGATCTAGAATCCGTTCTTGACCGAACGGCCGATAAAAATAATTTGTTTCCAGTCAAGAAGAAGCAGGTACAAACCCGTAAGTGTTTTTTTCAGCCTCAGAAAGGACAGCAGGAAAGTAAAATGCAGGAAAAAGGAAAGCCTTGTCTTTCCAGAAGCCCAATGGTAGGAGTGTTCTCTTCAATCCTTCTGCGACTTCTGGAAAATCGGAGGAAGGCTCCAGGGGTTTCTTACGCAGTGGAGAGTCGTTAACAAAAATATTTATTCTAAACATGCTCTCCCAGGGATATATGATCGAATTCACAGAATAACCTCCAAAAAGATTCTTGGTGACAAATGCACCAAGGGATCCAGCCAAGGCTCTCGCCATGAAGTCCATAATCCAGGAACTGAGATCCCAGAGAGTCATTGTTCCAGTCCCTACAAGGGAGTTCTTCCCAAGGGTTCTACTCACACGCATTCCTCATTCAGAAACCCTGAGGAAAGTTCCGGCTCATGCTAAATCTCAAGATGCTAAATCAATTGGTAGAGTACAGAAGATTTCAGATGGATTCAATTTTTTCAGTCAAAAACCTCCTGAACCAAGGGTGCTGCATAGCATCAATATACCTGCAGGATGCCTACCTCCACACACCTGCCAGGTCCCAAAAATATCTAAGGTTGGCACTGAAAGTAGTAAAAAAGGCAGTACACCTGTAGTTCAGAGCACTCCCATTTGGCCTGTCATTGTCCCCAAGAGTGTTCACAAAGGTAATGGCTGACGCATTGGCATCTGTGCGTCTAGAAGGAATCTCAGTGATTATCTGGATGACATATTGTTTTTTACTCCAACCAGAGAAAAGCTTGAGCAAAACTTGATCAGAGCTTGTACCCACCTAGAGTCCATAGGTTGGATCTTAAACCTCGAGATGTCGAATCTGATTCGCTCGCAGGAGGTGTTATTCTTGGGGTGCTGGATCAACTCAGTGGAGCAAAAGATCTTTCTTCCAGAAGAAAAGGAGAAAAATCTGGTGGAAGTAGTGTCATTGTTGCAGTCCAATCAACTTGCTGACATGCCAGCTCTTGGGGTTGTGGAGCTCACATGAGCGGTCAATGGGCTCAAGGCTCATGGTCCACAATAGAAGCAGTAAGATCCTCTAATTGGAGGAAATTAAAAGCACTAGAAATAGCTGTGCTGACTTTTAACAGAGAAGTGCGGGGACTTCATATACAGGTCCTGTCAGACAACGCCATAGCAGTGGCCTACATAGACAGGGGGGCACCAGAAGCAGAGCTCTTCAGTGCCTAGCAGGAAGGATTCTAAGATGGGCAGAGCTCTATATTCTGTCCTTGTCTGCGGTCCATCTAAAAGGGACTCTAAACAGGGTAGCAGACTTCCTCAGCAGAAACCAGGTGTATGAGGCAGAGTGGCGATTGAACCCGGAAATCTTCCATACGATCGTGAAGAAATGGGAGCAGCCAACAATGGATCTCTTTGTGACTCAGAAAAATGCATAGGTGTCTCTCCATCCCTGGGGTTAGATGCTCTGGGGCACAGTTGGAATTTTCACCTCTGCTGTGCCTTTCCCCCTTTTCAGCTTTTCCCTCAAGTCCTAAGGAAAATCCAGAAGGAGGATACGACAGTAATCCTCATCACTCCCTTTTGGCCCAAGAGGGCTTGGTTTTCATCCCTTTTCCAGATGCAACTCAAACCATATTGGAACTCGATGTAACTCGAACCTTCCATTGAGACAAGATCTGCTGATACAAAGTCTGTTACTTCACCAGGAAGTATCAAAGCGAAAGCTCATAGCTTGGCTTCTGAAGAGCAACTCCTAAGGAAGAAGGGGTTTTCGTATAGATTGGTTGTTACCCTCCTATCTAGCAGAAAAAGTGTTACCAGAGCAATTTATTACAACGTTTGGAAAGTTTTCAACACCTGGTGCACTGCATATTGCAGATCCTTGAAATATATTTCTTCTATTTTGGAATTCCTGCAAGAAGGAGCGGATAAGGGCTTAGCAGTCAGTACCCAGCAGCAGTCAGTACAGTCAGTTTGAGTTGCTGCGCTGGCAGGGTTTTATGGAAAAATCTCATCAGAACCCCTAGTGATCGGGTCCTCACCCGTTCCAGACCAGTAGTGGTCAAAAGCTGTCCAAAATAAGACCTATCCGTTGTTCTGCAGGCCCTGACCAGGGAACTATTTGAACCTATTTAGAGACTGATTACTTTGAAAACAGTTTTTTTAGTTGCTATAACAGCAGCTCGAAGAATTATTGAGCTTCAAGCCTTGTCAATTAGGGAGTAATTTTTTTCTATCTTTTCAGACCAAACTGTTCTGAAGACAGATCCTAATCTCTTACCGAAGGTTGCTGCGGGACAAAATCAAGCTCATGATGATACTTGCTATGTTTTGCTCTAATGCATTGGGAAAGAAGGAAGATTAATTCCATACCTTGGATGTTAAAAGAACAGTCTAAAGTTACCTGGAAACAAACTAAGGACTCAGTAACTCCTGAGGAGCCTAGTCGTATCCCTAGTTTTTCTTCCCCTGAGAGACCAGAGGCTTCCGGGCAATCTGAGCTGCTGTGCCTGTCTGGTATTGTGCTTACAGTCAACCCTGTTGCTTCACCAATTATCACCAGGGATGCAATTTCCTCTGCCCTAGCCGGGGTTAGAGCACAGGATTGCTGGTATGATTGCCTCCATCCTGCACGGTGGCAAGAATTGTGACAGATCCACCTCCCCCAAGCCTCCTAATATGGAACAGGAATGGGTTGAGGATGAGGAAGAGCTAAATGCCAAGGATTCTGTGGAGGGCCTGGCAGATGAGTCTGCGTCTGAGCAATCTGGACCAAAAGAGGTCCAGTTGGTATCTGTCTCTCAGTCACAGAGACTTTTGATGCAGACTCTTACCGGCATGATTAGTTCTGCCTTTAAATTACCTCCTGCAGAGGTTTCTGATTCCCCTTTGGTCTTTTTTGGGGTCCCTGAGGCCTTCCCAGGTCGTTCAGGCTTTCCCCTTGTACCCACTGTTGGAACAGATGGTGTATGTGGATTGGGAACATCCTGACAGGATTTTCATTCCTTCTAAGAGGTTTTCCCTTTTATATCCCATGCATGAAAGGTTCGTTAAGAAATGGAGCATGCCAGCCGTAGATGTGGCAGTCTTTTCCTTAAACAAGAACTTAACTTGTCCGGGGGATAATGCACAGGGCTTCAAGTACCCTGTTGACAAGAAACTAGCTTTCTTTTCTTTGGCCAGTTCAGCTGTTTAGCCAGTTGTCACAGCAACTGGAGTCTGCCAGTCTTTAAAGGATCAGATCAGACTGCCTCACAGGCCTAACCAAGAGGATGATCCTGCTGAAAGCAGAGCAGATATACCTTGAGCGCTGTTTTGCTTTTGATGCCTTAAAGGATTCAATACAGCAGGTTTCCCCGTTTGGCTCTCCTGTCTGTTCACATGTGCAGACTTTTGTGGCTTAAGAACTGGTCAGCCAAGCTTCGTTGTAAGAAGTTATTGGCAGGGTTCCCCTTTCATGGGGAATATACATTTGGTGATGATTTGAACAAATATATCCTAAAGATTTCTGGAAGGAAGAGCTCTCTACTTCCTGTGAAGAGAAAGACCAGGCGTTTCTTGTTTAAAACCTCAGGGACCACTTCCTCAGGTAACTCAGTGCTAAGGCAGTTCTGCCACCGACAGGGCGCTAGAGCCAGGGGCAAGCTGCAGGGCAATGGCCAGAGGAAACCCTAGGTCCAAAGCTCTTCTAAACCCAGCACCAAGCCCTCTGCTGCAGGAAGCTGCACTTTGCGGGCATTTGAAGAACAGTGGTTCAGGACGAGTGAGTAACCTCAACAGTATCCCGCGGCTACAAGCTGGAATTACGGGGTGTCCCCCCTCAGAGATTTCTAAGATCCAGCCTTCCCTCAGATCCTCCAAAGAAAAACTTATTGTTTCAGGCACTAGATCATTTAGTGCATCAGGGAGTGATTATACAGGTTCCTGTATCCGAAAGGTGAGCAGGGTTTTATTCAAACCTGTTTACGGTTCAAAAACCAAACTGGGACATAAAGCCCATTTGGGATGTAAGATGTAACCAGTAGCTATTAATCCAGTCCTTTCTGATGTAGCCTTTCCGCTCAGTAGTAGCCTCGCTCCAGATGGGAGACTTTCTAGCCTTCTTCGATATCAGGGATGCGTGTTTACACGTACCTATCTTTCAACTTCATCAAAGGTTCCTGCAATTTTAGGTAGATGAATGTCAGTTTCAGTTTGTGGCTTTGCCCTTCGGGCTTGCCACAGCTCTTTGGGTGTTCACAAAGGTCCTAGCACCAGTATTGGGTCTTTTAGGAGCCCATGGAATCTTGGGGCTCGGGTACCTGGATGAGCTCCTGCTCAGAGATCAATCATTACAGGCTCTAGAACAGAGCATAGCCTGCACAGTGCAGCATTTAGAAAGCTTGGGCTGGGTCATAAATAATAGGTATTGAACAGGAGTATCCACTCAACTATTAGTGTGCATGCACCTGTCCCCAGCGCTCATGTATGCGACCAAAATTCCCACCTGGGGTAAATTCTCAATAATTCAGCAGCTATTATAAAAAAAAAAAACTATATCATATAAATCAATGTAATCGACCTGATAGCATCAAGGCAAACACTAACAGCGCTTATACTGCTTACTGGTGGAACTGTCAGTCTCCTGTTCCCACCATGCAGTTAAATTAGGTTAAGTAAAGTATCATTTTGCAAATAATCATTAGTAACCAATAAAAACTTTAAGAACTTGCAAACATAAAAGAAGCAATATATATAAAAATGAAACACAGTCCTATAATAAGCAGTCCAACACCAAAAAGTGACGGAGTCCTTTACACCTTTCTGCGTGATTGCAGCACATATCATAGAGTCTGTCTACCCATGTGTGTGAATATACGTAAGAGGAATCTTACACCTTCACCAGATTTTCACCTCTATGTGTGTCCACTCAAATGGCCGCTTACCAGATGTTAGTAGCTTTTAAGCCTATCTCTGCTGCATAGGATCCCGCTGTGTGTTCCTGTGTCCTCCGTTTAAATCACACTCATTGTATGCGGACATGTAAGAAATCCAAGGGGTCTAATATAGCGTAGTATTTTTTATTAATAATACCCGTCTCCCCCCTTACAAAATGCGCTTACTTTAAAATTTCAATTAAAAACATGTACAACATGGATGTCAGCTATAATGGACAAGCTTCTCAACACCCGGCTGGTATCCTCGTCCGTCACAGCCTGTGTGTAGAGACCCGTGTCCTCGTCCGTTGCTGTTCACCCTCACTACTCGCGTGACCACGCCCTGGCGCGTTTCGTGATTACATCTTCAGAGGGCGTGGTCACGCGATGTACGCAGTAGTCTTTTATACCATACTCTTTACAGGCGAGGGGCGTCACTTGCTCAGTGAGGCCGCTCGTCCCTCCTACTAGTCTAAACGGCTGTCTGCAAAGCAGGTCCTTCCGGTGTTTTGCATTCTTTCCTCCGATTTCCGGATCAGGTGTTCCGGGAAGGATAGATATACCCAGCCACGTCTAGTATACAGTCTGCCTCTCCCGCATTGCTAACAATAATAACTCTGCGGGAAAGCTGTGCATGAATTTACATAACTATTATATTCATTACACATATATTGCTTAATAATTACATAAAAGGTGCATTTTAAAAACTCATAAAAACCGACACAACAACATTTTTACATTAACCTTTCCTTAACAATCAGTTCACAATAGAGATAAATAGACAAAGAGGTTTTAAATTGCGGGGACACAAGTTCTGCTGTACCACTTAAAGGTACTTGGTATTTCATAATGTATCATTAGGGCTTGACCACTCATTTATCTATTTGTATGGATGATCAAGCACCTTGTATTATCTGTACAGGCAGTGCTATAGTGGCTAATCACTCTGACATTTTCATGTTATTACATATGATATTTTCTAATGATTTTAATATATTCATCTCCCCATCCTTCCCTTATTAAGTGTAATACATAAAATAAGGGTAGAGTGCTAAAGTAATACTCTTACTGGCATCAATCCGAGATAAGTTCATATCTCTGAGCTATTGTCAGCATGAGAAACATCCTACATTACTCCATTGTTCCAATCACAATAAAAAGTGACTGGACCAATGGGTCTCTTCCTATTTAAAAAATCCATGGGGGGGGGGAACCTGATCCATTCTAATAATTACTAATATAGCAGTTTACATCTAATTCTATGTTAAGGCCCTTAGGGCTAAGCGTATCCGTTAGAAAAATCCACTCAGTTTCACGCCGGGAAATCTCCCTTACCATGTTGGCACCTCTCTAGTTTGGGTGTAATTTGTCTACCCCCCAAAATTTCAGGCCCTTCGGGTCTCTCTTATGCTTATTTCTAAAGTGTAATGATACACTGTGTTCTTTATATCCTATACTAATATTGTAAATATGTTCCCGCCACTGGTGTAGAAAGCTTGCGTTTCGTGCGGCCTATATACATCAGGCCGCACGGGCACTCCAAAGCATAAATCACATGGGTGGATCTGCATATAATGCATTCCTTGATTGGAAATACTTCATTATTGGCCGTAGAAGTGAATTGAGTCAGTGCCCTTAAATGGGTGGTAACTTGTCTGCACGCTTTGCATCTTCTGCAAGCGTGGAAGCCAGTCTGTTCCCAAAACATTTTTAGTCTTTTAGGGGGGGTCCAGAACTTTTTTAACTACCTGATCCCCAAATGTGGCATTTTTCCTATATATGAATGGAGGCTTTTCTGGTAGGGTTTTACCTATTATCTTATCCAGCTGAAGAATGTGCCAGTGTTTGGTGATAATGGCCTCTACATCTTTGTATTGTTTATGATAGTTAGAAATAAAACCCCATTCGAAGGTAGTATTTTTTTGTTTAATCTTTGGTTGTAAAAATTGGTCCTGAGTTCTTTGGCCTATATCTAAAATTAACTTATCCAGTATTTCTGGTTTATATCCCTTCTCTATTCGAACTGTAGTTTGAGTGAGTTCGCTTGCATGGTGTAATCCTCATCTATTGTGCAGTTACGCCTAATCCTAGTGAACTGGCCTTTGGGGATATTGATCAGCCATTTTGGGTGATGTCCGCTGTGTATAGGAATGAAGCTATTTCTATCTGTGCTCTTGAAATACGTTTTGGTACGGAGATGATTAGCATCTTTTATTACCTTAACATCCAGATAATGTATTTGTAGCTGATTCCAGCTAAAATCAAGCTTAATGTTGTTTGCGTTACTGTTTAGATGTTCCATAAACTCCTTCAAAGATATCTCCGTGCCCTCCCATATAAAAAATATATCATCTATACATCGACTGTAGAATATGAGTTCCCTACTTCTGTTTAAGTAGATCCACCTGTCTTCCCATTGACTCATGAAAAGATTCGCTACACTAGGAGCGAATTTGGCTCCCATGGCGACCCCAGTCCTCTGACTATAGAAGTCGCCATTGTACCAGAAATAGTTGTGGGTTAAACAATAATCTAGTATCATACCCAAGAACCTTTTCTGTTCAAACGGAATGTCATCTCTATTACATAGGGCCCAGTTGAGCGCTAGCAGTGCGTCATCATGCTGTATTATAGTATACAAGGATGACACATCTGCCGTCACCAAATATATTTCCTTATCTGTTGTAAAATGAACTTGCTTCATTTTTTGAATAAACGACGTGGTGTCTTTCAAGTATGCCTTGGTGGTCTGAATGCTAGTTTGTAGAAAGACATCAAGATATTCTCCTAGTCATGCTGTTACTGATTCAATACCATTAACTATTGGTCTAGCCGGTGGTTTGGTGGCGTCTTTATGTATTTTGGGCACTGTGTAAATGGTAGGGATTCTGTTGTAACTGGGACATTGATATTGTTTCTCCTTTTTTGTGATGATTTTTTTATAGTATCCGTGATCCACTAAATTAAACAGTGTTTCACGGTACTGTTTCGTAGGGTCCCCTTTAAGAAGGTTATAAGTTTCTTGGTCTTCTAACATGGTCTGTAATTGGGAATGGTAATAGGATTAATCTAAGATAACCACACCTCCCCCTTTGTCTGCTGGTCTGACTACTACATTTTTTGTCTTTTCTAATGCCTTAATGCCCTCTACTATATGTTTAGGGTTCACCTGTTTCTGTACTTGTAGAGTCTCTAGGTCTTTTAGTGTTAGTTGTTTAAACACTTCGACCTGATGATTCGAAGGGTGTGGAGGGTTAAATAGTGACTTGTTTTTAAGTCCACTATTTATCCCAATTGTACCATTGACTTTATTAGCCCATGTGGTTGTATCATTGGATAAAACGTATTTTTTGATGTTCAGTTTTCTTACATATTTGTATATGTCCATGTAGACATTAAATTTATTTATTGGTTTAATTACCGTGCATTTCAGGCCTGCATTTAAGATATTGGTTTCTTTTTGTGTGAGTGTAATGCTGGACAAATTGTATATACCGCTTACTTGCGTTCTCTGGGCCTTTTTCTGCTGGATGCGGTATCCAGCCCTGACTCCCCTTCGTGTCCCGCTCTTATAGGGCCTGGGGTTGTGTATTGTGTTACCATCTGCGGGGGTTGCCACCATTGTTGCTGGTAGTTGTAATATGTCGATCGTCCCCTCCAGGGACATGTAGCCCGTGTTCTGCCCCTGTGTTGTCCCCTCCTGCCCCTCCCTAAAAAAGGTTAATTGCGTTTGGGGGTTTGTGTTTGTGTTTGATATTTTTTGAATAATCGTAATATAGATTTGAGCACCATATTCTCTGCAGAAGAAGAATGGTGGGATATAAATGCATTCGAACATTATATAAAGGAACAAATAATCATGCGCAGCATGAGATGGGAAGTCAGCCCACAGGATGGCCTGGATGACCCAATCTCTACCACTGAATGGTTAGATTTTTTTAATGATGTAGGTATGAAACTACAACATTTAGTTCTTAAACGTAAAAAGAAAAAAATGGATACACTAAAAGTAAGAATAGCAGAATTACAATTTAAAATACAACCTATTAAAGGGACACCGCAACTAATGAATTTTGATGAGTATTAAGAGAAGACTAGACAAAGTAGACAAGGAGGTACAAAAGAAAAAGGCAAAAAAATTCAGGAGAGATATCATAGATTTTAAGACAAATAAAATTTACACATGGCAGGACCCCACAACTAGTGTGGTGACAAATAGGGGCAATCAAATGGACATATATTCCACACCACAACCATCATCTTCAAACACACAACAGATTGAACAACTACCATATAATACACAACAGAGTAGAACAAATAATTCTCCAATTCGTCCCACACACGTTACATATAAAGAAAGGGCAAAGGGGAATAGAAGGGGGAGAGGAAGGGAACCTACCCCAGCCACATTAAGGGAAAATAACTATAACGTAGATACCCAGAACAGATATGAACCCCTATATCAAGAACCCCCTTATCAAACGCAAACCCCCAAACGCAATCAACCTTTTTTAGGGAGGGGCAGGAGGGGACAACACAGGGGCAGAACACGGGCTACATGTCCCTGGAGGGGACGATCGACATATTACAACTACCAGCAACAATGGTGGCAACCCCCGCAGACGGTAACACAATAGACAACCCCAGGCCCTATAAGAGCGGGACACGAAGGGGAGTCAGGGCTGGATACCGCATCCAGCAGAAAAAGGCCCAGAGAATGTGAGTAAGCGGTATATACAATTTGTCCAGAATTACACTCACACAAAAAGAAACCAATATCTTAAATGCAGGCCTGAAATGCACAGCAATTAAACCAATGAATAAATTTAATGTCTACATGGACATACACAAATATGTAAGAAAACTGAACATCAAAAAAGACGTTTTATCCAATGATACAACCACATGGGCTAATAAAGTCAATGGTACAATTGGGATAAATAGTGGACTTAAAAACAAGTCACTATTTAACCCTCCACACCCTTTGAATCATCAGGTCGAAGTGTTTAAACAATTAACACTAAAAGACCTAGAGACTCTACAAGTACAGAAACAGGTGAACCCTAAACATATAGTAGAGGGCATTAAGGCATTAGAAAAGAGAAAAAATGTAGTAGTCAGACCAGCAGACAAAGAGGGAGGTGTGGTTATCTTAGATTAATCCTATTACTATTCCCAATTACAGTTAGAAGACCAAGAAACTTATAACCTTCTTAAAGGGGACCCTACGAAACAGTACCGTGAAACACTGTTTAATTTAGTGGATCACGGATACTATAAAAAAATCATCACAAAAAAGGGAGAAACAATATCTATGTCCCAGTTACAACAGAATCCCTACCATTTACACAGTGCCCAAAATACATAAAGACGCCACCAAACCATCGGCTAGACCAATAGTTAATGGTATTGAATCAGTAACAGCACGACTAGGAGAATATCTTGATGTCTTTCTACAAACTAGCGTTTAGACCACCAAGGCATACTTGAAAGACACCACGTCGTTTATTCAAAAAATTAAGCAAGTTAATTTTACAACAGATAAGGAAATATATTTGGTGACGGCAGATGTGTCATCCTTGTATAATATAATACAGCATGATGACGCACTGCTAGCGCTCAACTGGGCCCTATGTAATAGAGATGACATTCCGTTTGAACAGAAAAGGTTCTTGGGTATGATACTAGATTGTTTAACCCACAACTATTTCTGGTACAATGGCGACTTCTATAGTCAGAGGACTGGAGTCGCCATGGGAGCCAAATTCGCTCTTAGTATAGCAAATCTTTTCATGAGTCAATGGGAAGACAGGTGGATCTACTTAAACAGACGTAGGGAACTCATATTCTACAGTCGATATATAGATGATGTATTTTTTATATGGGAGGGCACGGAGATATCTTTGAAGGAGTTTATGGAACATCTAAACAGTAACACAAACAACATTAAGCTTGATTTTAGCTGGAATCAGCTACAAATACATTATCTGGATGTTGAGGTAATAAAAGATGCTAATCATCTCAGTACCAAAACGTATTTCAAGAGCACAGATAGAAATAGCTTCATTCCTATACACAGCGGACATCACCCAAAATGGCTGATCAATATCCCCAAAGGCCAGTTCACTAGGATTAGGCGTAACTGCACAATAGATGAGGATTACACCATGCAAGCGAACTCACTCAAACTACAGTTCGAAGAGAAGGGATATAAACCAGAAATACTGGATAAGTTAATTTTAGATATAGGCCAAAGAACTCAGGACCAATTTTTACAACCAAAGATTAAACAAAAAAATACTACCTTCGAATGGGGTTTTATTTCTAACTATCATAAACAATACAAAGATGTAGAGGCCATTATCACCAAACACTGGCACATTCTTCAGCTGGATAAGATAATAGGTAAAACCCTACCAGAAAAGCCTCCATTCATATATAGGAAAAATGCCACATTTGGGGATCAGGTAGTTAAAAAACAGTTCTGGACCCTCCTAAAAGACTAAAAATGTTTTGGGAACAGACTGGCTTCCACGCTTGCAGAAGATGCAAAGCGTGCAGACAAGTTACCACCCATTTAAGGGCACTGACTCAATTCATTTCTACGGCCAATAATGAAGTATTTCCAATCAAGGAATGCATTACATGCAGATCCACCCATGTGATTTACGCTTTGGAGTGCCCGTGCGGCCTGATGTATATAGGCCGCACGAAACGCAAGCTTTCTACACAAGTGGCGGGAACATATTTACAATATTAGTATAGGATATAAAGAACACAGTGTATCATTACACTTTAGAAATAAGCATAAGAGAGACCTGAAGGGCCTGAAATTTTGGGGGGTAGACAAATTACACCCAAACTAGAGAGGCGCCAACATGGTAAGGGAGATTTCCCGGCGTGAAACTGAGTGGATTTTTCTAACGAATACGCTTAGCCCTAAGGGCCTTAACATAGAATTAGATGTAAACTGCTATAATAGTAATTAGAATTAGAATGGATCAGGTTCCCTCCCCCATGGATTTTTTAAATAGGAAGAGACCCATTGGTCCAGTCACTTTTATTGTGATTGGAACAATAGAGTAATGTAGGATGTTTCTCATGCTGACAATAGCTCCGAGATATGAACTTATCTCGGATTGATGCCAGTAAGGGTATTACTTTAGCACTTTACCCTTTTTTTATGTATTACACTTAAAGAGGGATTCCACCTAAAAAAAATATTAAAAGCCAGCAGCTATAAATACTACAGCTGCTGACTTTTAATAAATGGACACTCACCTTTCCCGGGTTCCAGAGATGCCGGCAGCCGAGGCCGATTGATCGCTCGGCTCTCGGCTGCTGCCGTCACCATTCTAGGTGAGGGAATCAGGAAGTGAAGCGAATCAGCTTCACTTCCCGGTTCCCTACTGCGCATGCGCGAGTCGCGCAGCGCAATAGGAATTGTCCGCGCTGTCACTGGGACACGTGTGTGTCCCAGCAGACAGCGCGGCAGGACAGGAAATGACATAGATTCCCATGGGAGTCTATGCCCGGAAGTGGGTGTAAATACCTGTCTTTGACAGGTATCTCCACCCCCCTCCCCCCTGTAAGGTGCCAATTATGACACCGGAGGGGGGGAGGGTTCCGATCAGCGGAAGTTCCACTTTAGGGTGGAACCCCGCTTTAATAAGGGAAGGATGGGGAGATAAATATATTAAAATCATTAGAAAATATCATATGTAATAACATGAAAATGTCAGAGTGATTAGCCATTATAGGACTGCCTGTACAGATAACACAAGGTGCTTGATCATCCATACAAATAGATAAATGAGTGGTCAAGCCCTAATGATACATTATGAAATACCAAGTACCTTTAAGTGGTACAGCAGAACTTGTGCCCCCACAATTTTAAATCTCTTTGTCTATTTATCTCTATTGTGAACTGATTGTTAAGGAAAGGTTAATGTAAAAATGTTGTTGTGTCGGTTTTTTGAGTTTTTAAAATGCACCTTTTATGTAATTATTAAGCAATATATGTGTAATGAATATAATAGTTATGTAAATTCATGCACAGCTTTCCAGCAGAGTTATTATTGTTAGCAATGCGGGAGAGGTAGACTGTATACTAGCAGACACGGCTGGGTATATCTATCCTTCCGGGGGACACCTGATCCGGAAATCAGAGGAAGGAATGCAAAACACCGGAAGGACCTGCTTTGCAGACAGCCGTTTAGACTAGTAGGAGGGACGAGCGGCCTCACTGAGCAAGTGACGCCCCTCGCCTGTAAAGAGTATGGTATAAAAGACTACTGCGTACATCGCGTGACCACGCCCTCTGAAGACGTAATCACGAAACGCGTCAGGGCGTGGTCACGCGAGTAGTGAGGGTGAACAGCAATGGACGAGGACCCGGGTCTCTACACACAGGCTGTGATGGATGAGGATACCAGCCTGGTGGTGAGAAGCTTGTCCATTATAGCTGACATCCATGTTGTACATGCTTTTAATTGAAATTTTAAAGTAAGCACATTTTGTAAGGGGGGAGACGGGTATTATTAATAAAGGATACTACGCTATATTAGACCCCTTGCATTTCTTACATGTCCGCATACAATGAGTGTGATTTAAACGGAGGACACAGGAACACACAGCGGGATCCTATGCAGCAGAGATAGGCTTAAAAGCTACTAACGTCTGATAGGCGGGCATTTGAGTGGACACACATAGAGGTGAAAATCTGGTGAAGGTATAGGATTCCTCTTACGTATATCCACACACATGGGAAGACAGACTCTATAATATGTGCTGCAATCACGCAGAAAGGTGTAAAGGACTCCGTCACTTTTTGGTGTTGGACTGCTTATTATAGGACTGTGTTTCATTTTTATATATATTGTTTCTTTTTTTGTTTGCAAGTTCTTAAAGTTTTTATTGGTTACTAATGATTATTTGCAAAATGATACTTTACCTAATTTAACTGCATGGTGGGAACAGGAGACTGACAGTTCCACCAGTAAGCAGTATAAGCGCTGGGTCATAAATACTCAAAAATCTGCCTTGAGACCAGTTAAAAGTCCTGTAATATTTAGGTCTGATCAGTGTCAGCCCATGCATTATGGGCGCCGCCCCTCGCCCGCCTCCCTCCCTATTCATGTGCCTGGCCCCTTTCAAGACGCACATAAAATACTATGGTGGGAATAGGCAGGGGTGTGTATTTTGAAGCACGTGATTAGAGCCAGAGGCTCTAATTGGCCTCAAAATAGGGTGGGCTCAGGGCACAGAGCACTGCATCCTGATCCCACCCTGTTTTGTGTCATAGCTAGTTAATTTTCCCTATTTTAACACTAATTCCTGATTGTCCAAAGCATTAAGCGAAAATATTGGATGCCTAACGCTTTGGCGGAAGAGGAGACACGGCGGAGGAAACCTGAGGACGAGCCGAGCGGACACAGGAGCCACAGCCGCCGCTTCCCACCGAGGAGGAGTGCCCCATCACTCCAGAAAAGGAGCAGAGCCCCACCACACTAGCGGTAAGTGCTGCCGGACCAGACGAGTGGGGGGGTTAGTCAAGTGACAGCTGAGCCTGGCTACATTTTGATGGGCACAAGTGGCTGCATTAGATGGTCACAGCTGGCTGTACATACTGGGCACAAGTGGCTGCATTTGATGGGCACAAGTGGCTGCATTTGATGGGCACAAGTGGCTGCATTTGATGGGCACAAGTGGCTGCATTTGATGGGCACAAGTGGCTGCATTTGATGGACACAAGTGGCTGCATTTGATGGGCACAAGTGGCTGCATATACTGGGCACAAGTGGCTGCATATACTGGGCACAAGTGGCTGTATATACAGGGCACAAGTGTCTGCATATGACGGGCACAAGTGGCTGCATTTGATGGGCACATTGAGGCTGCAATTGATGGGGGGTGTCAGTATTTTTCCATTTGTTTGTGACCCCCAAAAAATTTTGAGCACCAGTTACCACTGGGTCTGATCCTAGTTACCGTCCAGGCAAGGTTATTTTTGCCACCTTTAAGGATCTTTGCCATGAAGCATCAGGTGTGTCAGATAAGAGGCACCAGACAACCCTTCATTCGGCCTTCTATGAGTCTTCTAGGAAGGATGGTGTCCTCCTGCCTAGAGTCGGTGCTCTATACCCAGGTCCATTCCAGGCCTTTACAACAAGACATCTTGTCAGCTTTGAACAGGAGAGGACAAGCCCTGGATTATGCCATGTTCTTATCTCCTCGGGTGCACTTAAGCCTAAGATGATGGTTGTAGGATCAGAACCTGCAAAAGGGAAGATCCTTCCTCCCGGTGTCTTGGAGAGTACTGAAACAGACACCAGTCGTTCAGGCTGGGAAGCAACCCTAGAGAGGCCCCCAGCTCAGGGGAGATGGTCAAGGACAGAACATAACCTGCCCATCAACATTCTGGAGTTGTGGGCAGTATGTCGGGCCCTATGGTCCTGGACGGTGGAGCTTCAATCATCAGGGCAGTACCACAGATTATCTCAGCCACCAGCAAATCTGCCCAGGGGAATGGTCCCTACACCCAAGGGTGTTCTAGGAAATTTGTCAGCGTTGGGGTTGGCCAGATGCCAATCTATTGGCATCCAGGTTCAACAACAAGCTACATAAGTTTGTGTCCTGATCAAGGGATCTTCTGGCAATCAGAGCAGATGCTCTGGTAGTTCCATGGAGCCAGTACTCCCTGATGTAAGCTTTCCCCCCCGATCTTTCTCCTTCCACATTTGTTGCACAGTATTCGGAGAGAGGGGGTTCCAGTCATTCTGGTGGGACCAGCCTGACCCAGAAGGCCCTGGTTCCCAGAGATCATAAGATCTACTGTCTCAAGGTCCTGTGAAATCCTCTTCTTTGAGCATGTCACGGGACACAGAAGTTCCTCCCCTCTTTTTGAGGATTCAGTGCTTGCTACAAAACTGAAGTACTTCCTGTATGTGAGGGGTTATATAGGGGATCACTTCCTGTCTAATGCCCCATACACACAATCGCATTTTCAGATGTTCAGATGCATTTTCAAATGTTGGATGTGAGCTTGTTGGCAGAAAGTCCGTCCGTGTGTATGCTCCATCAAACATTTGTTATCAGACTTTCGGCCAACAAATGTTGGCTATCAGCTTCTCAAATTTTCCAGACTTTCTGATCGTGTGTACACAAGTCAGTCGGAATGGAGATATCAAGTACGTCTTGTACGTTACTACGTTCATAATTGTTGGCCAATGTTTGTGTGAACGTGTGTATGCAAGACAAGTTGGAGCTAACATCCTTCGAACAAAAGTCCACGATTTTGTTGTTGGAAAGTCAGATTGTGTGTACGGGGCATTAGACTTTGTCTACCAGTGTCCATTTACCCAGAGATAGCGTATAACCCAGTAGGTAATGAATATTAGCCTAACTCTGTGTCCCGTGATGTACTCAAAGAAAAGATTTTACAGGTATGACGAAAAAATCCAACTATTTGATCCCCGAGCAAAATATAACTTAGTACTTGGTAGAGAACCCCTTGTTGGCAAGCACAAATGTAAGATGTTTCTTGTTGTTGGTTACCAGGTTTGCACACATTTCAAGAGGGATTTTGTCCACTCTCCTTTACAGATCTTCTATAAATCCTTAAAGTGGTTATAAAGTCAAAGGTTTTTATCATAATGCATTCTACAGTGGTGTGAAAAAGTGTTTGCCCCCTTCCTCATTTCCTGTTCCTTTGCATGTTTGTCACACTTAAGTGTTTCGGAACATCAAACCAATTTAAACAATAGTCAAGGACAACACAAGTAAACACAAAATGCAATTTGTAAATGAAGGTGTTTATTATTAAAGGTGAAAAAAAATCCAAACCATCATGGCCCTGTGTGAAAAAGTGATTGCCCCCCTTGTTAAAACATACTATAACTGTGGTTGTCCACACCTGAGTTCAATTTCTCTAGCCACACCCAGGCCTGATTATTGCCACACCTGTTCACAATCAAGGCATCACTTAAATAGGAGCTGCTTGACACAGTAAGGTCCACCAGAAGATCCTTAAAAGCTACACATCATGCCGAGACCCAAAGAAATTCAGGAACAATTGAGAAAGAAAGTAATTGAGATCTATCAGTCTGGAAAGGGTTATAAAGCCATTTCCAAAGCTTTGGGAATCCAGCGAACCACAGTGAGAGCCATTATCCACAAATGGCGAAGACATGGAACAGTGGTGAACCTTCCCAGGAGTGGCCGGCCGCCCAAAATTACCCCAAGAGCGCAGCGACGACTCATCCAAGAGGTCACAAAAGACCCCACAACAACGTCCAAGGAACTGCAGGCCTCACTTGCCTCAGTTGAGGTCAGCGTTCATGCCTCCACCATCAGGAAAAGACTGGGCAAAAATAGCCTGCATGGCAGAGTTCCAAGGAGAAAACCACTGCTCAGCAGAAAGAACATCAAAGCTCGTCTCAATTTCTCCACAACACATCTTGATGATCCCCAAGACTTTTGGGACAACATTCTGTGGACCGATGAGACAAAAGTGGAACTCTTTGGAAGGTGTGTGTCCAAGTATATCTGGCGTAGAAGGAACACTGCATTTCATAAAAAGAACATTATACCAAGCGTAAAATATGGTGGTGGTAGTGTGATGGTCTGGGGCTGTTTTGCTGCTTCAGGACCTGGAAGACTTGCCGTGATAAAAGGAACTATGAATTCTGCTGTCTACCAAGAGATCCTGAAGGAGAATGTCCGACCATCTGTTCGTGTACTCAAGCTAAAACGAACTTGGGTTCTGCAGCAGGACAATGATCCTAAACACACCAGCAAGTCCACCACCGGATGGCTGAAGAAAAACAAAATGAAGACTTTGAAGTGGCCTAGCCAAAGTCCTGACCTGAATCCTATTGAGATGTTGTGGTATGACCTTAAAAAGGCCGTTCATGCTCGAAAACCCTCTAATGTAACTGAATTAGGACAATTCTGCAAAGATGAGTGGGCCAAAATTCCTCCAGGACGCTGTAAAAGCCTCATTGCACGTTATCGCAAACGCTTGGTTGCAGTTGTTGCTGCTAAGGGTGGCCCAACCAGTTATTAGGTTTAGGGGGCAATCACTTTTTCACACAGGGCCATGATGGTTTGGATTTTTTTTCACCTTTAATAATAAACACCTTCATTTACAAATTGCATTTTGTGTTTACTTGTGTTGTCCTTGACTATTGTTTAAATTGGTTTGATGTTCCGAAACACTTAAGTGTGACAAACATGCAAAGGAACAGGAAATGAGGAAGGGGGCAAACACTTTTTCACACCACTGTATGTATTAAGATAAAAAACCTTCTGTGTGTAGCATGCCCCCTAATATTTACCTGAGCCTGATTATCCTTTAGTGATGTGCATGAGTGCCTCGGCCGTCTCTCTCCCTCCTAAATGGCTGAGACACAGCAGTGGCGCCATTGCCTCCCGCTGCTGTCATTCAAAGTGAGTTAGCCAATCAGGTTAGAGAGGGGGCGGAGCTGAACTGCGTCTCTGTGTGTAAATGAAACAAAGTAGAGCACATCATGGATCGACACAAAGTAGCATCCAAACTGATTATTTATTGCACGATCACAACACAAGGGAGAGTGCAACATTTCACACAGGACTCCTTCGTCAGGCATGTGATAAACGTGGGGTAACAGTGAAAAGAATTTAAATAACCATCAACCAATCAGAAAATAGCAAAAAACAAAGCTCCCACTCACTCCTTGACAGGTATGACGTTGCAAGTCCTGCCAAAAGCTTAGCAAGATGAGCACAATATCACAGATTTAAGAAAAAACGTATGAGAAAAGAGGGTTGTATTGTCGAGATGGACTTGATAATGTGGATCCTTAGTGACTATTGCTAGAGAGCATCTGTATACGGGGCAAACCAAGCAACCAGGGATGCTGCAGTGCTGGGGCTGCCGGTGTCATGGAAGCGTGCGACGTCGGCAGGTTGCATACACAACAGGAAGAGAAAAAAAGAAAGAACGGGAGACATGAAAAGAAGAAAAAGATTGGGACCAATGAGTATTTGAAAACAAGGAGAGATGTGAATAAATATGGATTGGTAAAGCAGGTCAAGAAAAGGAAGAGGATGTAGGGGGGGGGGGGGGGTGTAAAAAAAAGAATAGAGATATCCATAATGGAAAGGAAAATAAACAGTAATAATGATAAGAAGTAAACAAATGCAAATAAATGTAAAAATAAATAATAATACTAACAAATAAATACAAATTAAAAAAATTATAAAAACGTTGCCCTCTCCTTGTGTTGTGATCATGCAATAAATAAACCATTTGGATGCTACTTTGTGTCGATTCATGGTGTGCTGGCAAATATCTACTTTGTGACTTGAACCAGTATCTAGCTGGTTGTTGCTGCAGAAACCAAACTTCAAGAGATTATCCAGGAATGTGTTCGATTGGAATATGAAGTATTATCTGAATGGACACACAGAGCTGCGGCTCAGCTCGGGTGCCCCCATAGCAAGCTGCTTGCTGTAGGGGCACTCAAAAGGAGTGAGGGGCCAGAATCACCAAAGAGGGACATGCGAAGAGGGGGATCCAGGTTGCTCAGTACCATTACACAGAGAAGGTAAGTATAACATGTTATACTTAGAATTTAGTATCACTTTAAGGTTTATTGGCTGTCGCTAGGCACCTCGAAGTTTCAGCTCCCTGCATACGTTTTCTATAGAATTAAGGTCTTTAGACCGGCTAGGCCACTCCATGACCTTAATGTGCTTCTTCTTGAACCAGTCCTTTGTTGTTTTGGCAGTATGTTTTCAGCCATTGTCAAGCTGAAAGACCCATCTTTAGTGTTCTGGCCAAGCGAAGAAGGTTCTCATCCAAGATTTTACAATACTTAGCATAATGTTTCCATCTCCATGCTTGACTGTAGAGATGGTGTTTTTAGAGTCCTAGTCAGCATTTTTCTTCCTCCAAACATGGCGAGCCAGGTTCACGCCAAAGAGATACATTTTTGTCCCAATCCTTCTCTAAATAATGTAGATATTTATTGACAAGCTTCAGACGGGCCTATACATGAACCTTTTTGAGAAAGGGGACCCTGTGGGCACTTCAGGATTCCAATTTATGACACTGTATTGTGTTACCAATGGTTTGTTTGGTGACTGTGTTCCTAACTGTTTTGAGATCATTCACAAGCTCCACCTGTGTTATTCTGGGCTGATCCCTCACTTTTCTTGTGATCATCCTTACCCCATGAGGTGAAAACTTGCATGGAGCTCCAGACTGAGGGCGATTAATGGTTATTTTGTATTGCTTCCAATTGCGATAATCGCTCCAACAGTTGTCTCCTTCTCACCAAGCTTCCTGCTAAAGGTCTTGTAGTTCATTTCAGTCTTGTGCAGGTCTACATTCTTTCCTCTGATGTGCTTTGACAGGCCATGATGTAAAGGTATCAATCTACCCAAATGAAGCTAAGCCCATCCCGAAGAGGACATGCAATCACAGAGGCCAAGGAGCCACCATTTAAAAAAGGTACTGTATTTATTGGCGTATAACACACACTTTTTCACCATGAAAATCGGGTGCAAATAGCGTGTGCGTGTTATACGCCAATACTTCAATTTTAGCTGCCTTGGAGGGGACAGGGAAGGGGCGGGACAAGCACCATCAAATTACATACAGTGAGAATCTCCTGTTTACTTGGAGGCCTCTGTAATAGAAAGTTCAATTTCCTGGGCCGCTATTGGACCACTGTCCTGTCTATCATAGAAGATTCTCACTGTATGTAATCTGCTGGCGATCGTCCCACCCCCTCCCTGTCCCCTCTAGGCTGCAGATGGTCATTGAAAAGGCTGTATTGATGGCAGTGGTGAGGCTGTTGCATTGATGGCAATGGCGAGGCTGCTGCATTGATGGCAATGGCGAGGCTGCTGCATTGATGGCAATGGCGAGGCTGCTGCATTGATGGCAATGGCGAGGCTGCTGCATTGATGGCAATGGCGAGGCTGCTGCATTGATGGCAATGGCGAGGCTGAGCATTGATAGCAGTGGTGAGGCTGCTACATTGATGGCAATGGTAAGGCTGTAGATAGGCACTGACCCTTATTTTGCTTCAAAGTTCCTTATTTAAAATTTAAGTTTTTTCCTGAAACTTCCCTCTTAAAATGAACATGTGTGTTATATGCCGATAAATACAGGTAAATTAAAAAGAAAAAATGCCTCTAAAGTGAGGTAATTCATATTTCATGTCAGAGGTTTACAACAACTTTAATCAAATATGTTTTAGGGGTGTAGGGGATATAAAAGGTTGGGAACCACTGCTCTAAAGAAACAGGAAAAGGCAGCTAAACACATGTCCACATACTATTATAATATCCATAATAGTATCCTTGTAAAGCTGGCCATTCACTGATCTAAATTAGGCTGATTCAGACTGTCTGAATTTCCAGCAGTTTGTGTCAAAGGAACATGGTGGAAAATGTTTCTCTATCAACGGTTGCAGTCAGTCAGCTGCAAGCACTAAGACCCCTTTCACACCAGGGCGTTTTGCAGGCGCTATAGCGTTAGAAATAGCGCCTGCAATCCGCCCTAAAAAAGCTGCACCTCTGTCTCCAGTGTGAAAGCCCGAGGGCTTTCACACTACAGCGGTGCGCTGGCAGGACATCAGGGAAAAGTCCTGCCAGCAGCTTCTTTGGAGCGGTGAAGGAGCGGTGTGTTTCCGCTCCTCCCCCGCTGCTCCCCATTGAAATCAAGGGCGCAACGCTGTAATACCGCCGGCAAAACACCGCTATTGCGGTGTATTGCTGGCGGTTTTAACCCTTTCTCGGCCGCTAGCGGGGAGTAAAAGCACCCCGCTAGCGGGCGAAATGTGCCGCAAATCCGGCAGTAAAACACCGCTAAAAATAGCAGCGTTTTACCGCCGACGCTATGGGCGGTGTGGTGTGAAAGGGGTCTTACAGTATATTCTGGCATTTATGGGTGCTGCTGTCAGAATTCAGTGCCTGAATTTCTCCAGCCACCTCGTTTATTGGAAGGAGGAATCTGCTAGTTTTTTTTTTTTTTTTTTTCATTTAGCTTTCTGGCAGAATGAAAAATAAATATATAGCGTATGGTCAACTTTAGTGCCCAATATTTTTTTGCAAATGTCTTTCAAAACGATGTGTGTGAAGCCAAATCAGTACATTCAGTTTTTTTTTTTTGTCTGAGATTAGTGAATACTTTCCATCACTAAGAGCTTTGTTAGCAATCCAACATATAAATATATCAGAGTCTTTATCTGGTTCACAAAATCTGACATTTATGATGAACTTGTCACCATGAATTATTTTTCTGATTCAGAAGTAAACCAAACCTGCCCGTTTGTCATGCTTGCCATTTTTGTGTGAGGTTTATTATGTATTTACTTTTAAATCAGTCTTCTCTTCCTTCCTGTGATTTGAAAGCAGGTAATCCATATTGCCAAAAGGCATAAATGAAAAGACTCTAACAAATTCCACTGCTGCCTCTTTCTTATTTTACAGGTTTTGTTTTAAATCTTTTTACTTGTACGTAATTAACCATGAATTAAAAAATAGAAGGGTCAGCTTCTGCAGTATGGGCAGACCTGGAGATTAGAAATATTTTCAAAATAAATTGACAGATTAGTAAATTATTGAACAGCATTGATAGCTTCAGTTTTGAACATTGTCAATGTCTAGGCCTGTTTTGTTTACCCATAACTATATATTTTTTTTGTACTGTGGACAGACAGTTTGTTTTCATTTTGGATAGAGTAGGTAAGGGTAAAGCCCTGCCAGTTTATTTTTCGTTGTTTGTGTACCATTGTGGACATTTCCCTTTACTTCCTGTCCCAGAAACACAATGGAAAGGAGAGGACATCTTCCAAAGTGGAATTGGCTTCCTAAGCTGGCCATATATTATACAATTTTATTATTCAATTTCTTTTAGATTTACCTTCAGGGGGCTGCCTAATTGCATACAAATTGAAAGTGTTTAGGTTTGGAAAATTGTACAAGAACATTGTGTAATGTATGGCCATCCTTAGTTACCATCATAACTGTTGGTGTACTGTATCTGTTGGAACCATAACATTTTGGATTTGCCCTCATATTTTGTGACAGTAGTCATCAGCAAAAATGGAGCAGTAAATCTCCCAAATGGGGAGACAGATAGCAATAAAAGATGACAGAAAGGTCTAATCCTTCCCCATACCACTGACTAAAAAAAAAACTAAAAAAAGAGTTTTGCCTAGAAAAAAACTTTAACGTATAAGTATGGCCCAGGTATAGAGAAGAGCAGACTTGCTAAGTTAGCACTAAGCACTGTCTGGGCTTTCCCTTGCTGTATTCAGTCACTTTTCTTTATGTGACCAGCCGAGGATCGACAGAGGGAGGATTCAAGAACCCGCCAATCCCTCTTCTCAGTCCAGCCTGTGGGACTTCATTGTCTCAAACCTGCCGAGAGACCAGCAAAGATTGCACTGAGGGTGACCCAGTGCCGGGACCCTCCACACTCACAGACTAAAGATGGGCAGCCTTTCCCACCCAGCATTGGCCATTCCTTCTTCCTGCTGACCAGTTCATTCTTCCCCCTGGGCAGGACACTGCTTCCCAGCATCCTAATACCTCTTCCCTCATGGCAAATTTTGGGCTATGCTAACGCCTACTCTCCTTGTCTACCAAAGTAGACCTGTGCTCCCGAGCAGGGGAGTTTAAAGATGCCTTAAAGACTGAGGTGGATGCCCTCAAACAACACCTCTCCTCCATGGGTGCTAAAGTAGAGTAATTAAAAAAATTCTCCTAAATACCCAGATCAGCCTCCTAGAGAGATGCCACATCCAATACCACTGCACCATTTTCTCCCTGCACCTTAAAGCAGAGGACTGCAAGAATCGCTCCTGCCTGAATATTATACTGAGGCATTCCAGGGCTTCGATCCGCAGTAACCACTATCCTTAACAAGGTCCTAGATAAAACCCCTAGCCAGAAATTGTACTAAACTCAACTGAGTACATCGGATAACCAGACTGAGAACGGGCTCTCAGCTCTGCCCGAGGTGTGTCTAGTGCCAATTGCATTTTTTTTGCCGCTAAGGGTGAAATCATGTAAAGATCCATCACTTGCCTGACCATTCTAGAGTAACCCTGTGCAGAGTGGTGAAACCGATCTTAGATCTACTTTATAGATTATAGGTTTATAGATTCCTCATACAGATTAGGAAAATTGGTGCTTCTTATCAGTCATGCTGTCTTGCTTTGCATCACCAGTGCATCCGTATAAAACCTTCTCCCGGGTGGTCTCTGTTGACCCCTTACCTTGGTACCGCGTGTTCAATGCCTCTGGTACTAGCCGCAAGCTGATTTTTGTATCTTCCTGCTCTGGGGATGGGCGAGGTAGCTGGGCAGGGGGTCCCTTGTATGGTCACCCTCACCTGGGTTGCACCCCATCTCTCCTGGAATAAGGTTCCATTTTATTTATTTTTTTCGTACTATGCCTGATGAATTTCTCTGCCATCAATGCCTCTTTTCATCTCTGTTTCATACGGTTATGGGACATCTTGCATGCATGCAGTTAAGTTGTTGGCTATTTATTCTAGTGCACTGACCGCTATGGCTGGTGCTTTGTCTCAATGGCTGTGTAGTGTTGATGGCGTTGTGGCGGGGTGTTCTGCTGTTCTTCCCCCCACCCTCCTCTGATACTACTGGCTCCTGGTCTTCCAGTTAGCCTGTCTTCTTTTAAATGCTATACCTGGAATGTTAAGGGCCTCTGGGACCTGTGGAAAGGGTGGGTGGGGGGGGGTCGCCATTCTGCAGAAGACACAGGAAAGAGCCCTATATATATATATATATATATATATATATATATATATATATATATATATATATATATATATATATATATATAGTTATAGAGATGCTTATACAGTATCTCACAAAAGTACACTCCTCACATTTTTGTAAATATTTTATATCTTTGCATGTGACAACACCGAAGAAATTACACTTTGTTACAATGTAAAGTAGTAAGTATACAGCTTGTATAACAGTGTAAATTTGCTGTCCCCTGAAAATAACTCAACACACAGCCATTAATATCTAAATCGCTGGCAACAAAAGTGAGTACACCCCTAAGTGAAAATGCCCAAATTGGGCCCAATTAACCATTTTCCCTCCCCAGTGTCATTTAGTGTTACAAGGTCTCAGGTGTGAATGGGGAGCATGTGTTTTAAATTTGTTGTTATTACTCTCACTCTCTGTTCTCATACTGGTCACTGAAAGTTCAACATGGCACCTCACGGCAAAGAACTCTCTGAGGTTCTTGAAAAAAGAATTGTTGCTGTACATAAAGGTGGCCTAGGCTATAAAAAGATTGCCACGACCCTGAAACTGAGCTGCAGCCTGGTGGCTAAGACCATACAGTGGTTTAACAGGACAAGTTCCACGCAGAAAAGGCCTCGCCATGGTCAACCAAAGAAGTTGAGTACACAGCGTCATATCCAGAGGTTGTGTTTGGGAAATAGACGTATGAGGGCTGCCAGCATTGCTGCAGAGGTTGAAGGGGGGAGGTCAGCCTGTCAGTGTTCAGACCATACGCCATACACTGCATCAAATTGGAATGCATGGCTATCATCCCAGAAGGAAGCCTCTTCTAAAGATGAAGCACAAGAAATACCGCACACAGTTTGGTTAAGACAAGCAGACTAAGGACATGGCTCACTGTAACCGTGTGCTGTGGTCTGATGAGACCAAGATAAACTAATTAGGTTGAGATGGTGTCAAGTGCATGTCGTGGAAACTAGGTGAGGAGTACAAAGACAAATGTGTCTTGCCTACAGTCAAGCATGGTGGTGTCATTGGCTGGGGTTGCGTGAGTGCTGCCGGCACTGGAGAGCTACAGTTCATTGAGAAAACCATGAATGCCAACATATACTTTGACATACTGAAGTAGAGCTTGATCCTCTCCCTTCGGAAACTGGGCCGCAGGGCAGTATTCCAACATAACGACCCCAAACACACCTGCAAGATGACCACTGCCCTGTAAGGAAGCTGAGGGTAAATATGATGGACTGTCCAAGCATGTCTCCAGACCTAAACCCTATTGAGCATCCGTGGGGCATCCTCAAATGGAAGGTGGAGGAGCACAAGGTCTCAAACATTCACCAGATGTGTGATGGGTGTCATGGAGGAGTGGAAGAGGACTCCAGTGGCAAGCAGTGAAGCTCTGGTAAACTCCATGCCTAAGAGGGTTAAGGCAGTGCTGAAAAAAATTGGTGGCCACACAAAATGTTGACACTTTGGGCCCAATTTGGACATTTTCACTTAGGGGTGTGCTCATTTTTGTTGCCAGCGGTTTAGACATTAATGGCGGTGCATTGAGTTATTTTGAGGGGACAGCAAATGTACACTGTTATACAAGCTGTACACTGACTATTTTACATTGTACCAACGTGTAATTTCTTCAGTTTTAACACATGAAAGGCTATAATAAAATATTTACAAAAATGTGAGGGGTGTACAGAGACGAAATTTAATGGCATCCCAGTCTTAGTCCGTAGGGTTCAATATTGAGTTGGCCCAACCTGTGCAGCTATAACAACTTCAACTCTTCTGGGAAGGCTGTCCACAAGGTTTATAAGTGTGTCTACAAGAATGTTTGACCATTCTTCCAGAAGCGCATTTGCGAGGTCCGACACTTCTGGCTCGCAGTCTCGGCTCTATTTCATCCCAAAGGCTGAGGTCAGGACTCTGTACAGGCCAGTTAAGTTCCTCCACCCTAAACTTACTTATCCATGTCTTTATGGACCTTGCTTTGTTCACTGGTCCAAGTATTTGGCACAGGGGGGATTATGGTGTGGGGTTGGTGAAGGGAACTCTTAAAACATCAGCTTACTGAGACATTTTGGACAATTTCATGCTGTAGTTTGGGGATGGCCCCTTTCTGTTCCAACATGACTGTGCACCAGTGCACAAAGTAAGGTCCATAAAGACATGGATGAGCGAGTTTGGGGTGGAGGAACTTGACTGGCCTGCACAGAGTCCTGACCTCAGCCAGATAGAACACCTTTGGGATGAATTAGAGCAGAGACTTCTCACCCAACATCAGTGCCTGACATCACAAATGCTCTTCTGGAAGAATGGTCAAATATCCCCATAGACGCACTAAACCTAGACATTGTAGACAGCCTTCCCAGAAAAGTTGAAGCTGTTATAGCTGCAAAGGGTGGGCCAACTTAATATTGAACCTTACGGTCTAAGACTGGGATGGCAGTAAAATTCATGTGTGTGTGTAAAAGCGGGTGTCCCAATACTTTTGACAATATAGTGTGTATATGAATGTGTGTATACTGTGGATATAAAAATTCTAAAATCCCTTTTAAAAGGTCAGGTTTCTCTGATGTAAACAAATGAGACAAAGATAAATAATTTCAGAAAATTTTCCACCTTTTAATGTGATCTATAAACTGTACAACTCAGTTGAAAAGCAAACTGAAATCTTTTAGTGGGGGGGGGGGGGTAAAACTAAAAAACTAAAATAATGTGGTTGCATAAGTGTGCACACCCTCTTCGAACTGGGGATGTAGCTGTGTTCACACTTTAGCAATCACATTCAAACTCATGTTTACCACTGCAGCGGCGGAAAATTTTACCCCCTTCCTGACCAGAGCACTTTTTGCATTTCGGCACTACGTCACTTTAACTGACAATTGTGCAGTTCTGCAACGTGGCTCCCAAACAAAATTGACATCCTTTTCTTCCCACAAATAGAGCTTTCTTTTGGTGGTATGTGTAATGTAATGTGCCCTGCCCCATGTAATGTCCCATGTAATGTGCCCTGCCTCATGTAATGTCCCATGTAATGCGCCCTGCCCCATGTAATGTGCCCTGCCCCATGTAATGTGCCCTGCCCCATGTAATGTGCCCTGCCCCATGTAATGTGCCCTGCCCCATGTAATGTGTCCTGTCCCATGTAATGTGAAACCACTGTTTTGAAAATATCAGAGAGATTCCCCTGTTGACTCTTTCGTAGAAAGTGGTCTTTCTAGTGGTCATTACATCGGCCAGGAGGGTTCCGGAACTGGCGGCCTTGTCTTGCAAGTCGCCCTATCTGGTTATACACAAGGATGAAGTACTTTTCTGCCGAAAGTGGTTTCAACATTCCACATCAATGAAGACATTGTGTTAACATTTCTGTGTCCTAAACTGACACATCCTAAGGAGGTGGCCCTACATTCCCTGGACGGAAGTCAGACTCTTTGTTTCGGTGGCTGGTCCGAAAAAAGGCATGGCGGTCTCGTCGGCCACCATCTCCAGGTGAATCAGACAGATTGTAGTACGTGCCTTGAAGGGGCAGGTGCCCCCCTTTCCGGTCACGGCCCATTCCACCAGGACAATTGGAGCCTCTTGGGCCTTCCGACATAAAGCGTCTGTCGCTCAAGTGTGTAAAGCGGTGACTTGGTTGTCTTTTCACACCTTTACCAAATTCTACAAGGTAGATGTCAGTGCATCGGCTGATGCCTGTTTTGGCCGCAAGGTTTTTCAGGCGTCCGTGTAATTTGCAATTGCACTAAAAAAAATTCTGTGTTTTGCAAGAAACACAGTTACCTTTAAGTAAATGCACTGTTGCATTGTTACCGATGCGGTTAGATAAAGTGGTGACTCCCCGGTTAGGGAGCACTTTGTTTTGTGGGTGAAGTTTTTATGCTGTTTCCCACATTCCTTTTGTGGGTGAAATTTTATGCTGTTTTCCCACCCCTCGTTTTGACACTGCTTGGGGATGTCCCGAAGGTCTAAGTAAAGGAGCTGTGTCAGTCAGTGAACATAAGAGAAAATAGGATTTTTGTACTCACCGTAAAATCCTTTTCTCTGTAGTTCACTGACTGGCACAGCACCCTCCCCTCCTATTTTTACGTTATACTGCTTGTTGACATACTGAGGATGCAGGCTGGGGGGTTGTTACTGAAGGGACCGCCCCTTGGGCGGAACTAGAAAGTTCTGTTTTTTTTGTACATGTTAACATGTTCTGCCTAGTCCTCTCCTGAAGGTGGCGTAACAACCTGATGGTCTAAGTAAAGGAGCTGTGTCAGTCAGTGTACAGAGAAAAGAATTTTACTGTGAGTACAAAAATCCTATCTTTTCAGTTTGTTCTTGTCCGCTGGTTTCTGATTTTCAGCTCGCTCTTCACAGGTCTTGCTGTTTTTCCATGCTTTCAGTTAGTTCGTTCTGACCAGCCAACTGTTTTGAAGCCATGTTGCAGTTACGTACTCGTAGAGTTCGTGGTGTGCGGGGGCTTGGTGTTGGGGTTCTTGCTTTGACCCAAGCCCAGTCCATGAACAGGGTGAGGAGGAGTTCATGGACCAAGAATTGATTACTCCAGTGTGACCAATTCTCTCATATGTCTCTGCTGCGTGAGATCCAGGAGAATAACCCTGATGATTTCAGGAATTTTCTGCTATGACAGACCCCATTTTTCACCATTTGTTGGCTTTGCTCACCCCTTATATTAGCAGGCAGGACACCTGCATGCGGCAAACCATCACTCCCAAGCAAAGAGGCTAGTCACCACCTTGCGCTACTTGGCGACAGGGAGAAGTCTACAGGACCTCAAGTTCTCAACAGGCATCTCCCCCCATGAGGATCATTATTCCAGAGACCTGTTCTTCTATTATTCAGGTCCTGCAGAAGGACTATATTAGGGTAAATTTTATCCTTTAACATCACATTATATGGATTTAATGTATGCTAATGTTTTGTATTTCTTTCATCATTCCATAATTACCCTGATTGTAATATGCTGTGAATGTCCTCTTTGTCCTCATGAGTGCTTGAATCTTTTAATGCTTCTTTTTTGGCCCACATGCATATTTGCCTTCACTAACTTCCCCAGCATGCTATCCTGGGCCCATACACCTAGCCAAGTCACTTAAACAATGTATTTTCTCAGCTCCATTGTACTGCATTACCCTAAACACCCCTATAATGTGTACAAATGTTATTGTTGTCCTTAAATTCAGGCAGTGTGTCAGAGGTGGGTTTTTTTGGGCTCACAAACTCATTTAGAACCCTCCCCCCCCCCCCCCTAAATTTTGGACAATGGGCCATCTGAGGGGGCGCGGAATCTGATAAGTGGACCTTATTTTTTTTGTCTTTAAATACCCATTAAAATCAATGTTATACTGATGTTGGCCAAGAATGTTTGTGTCTAATCTGCTTGCAATGTTTATGGGCAAAATTACTATTTTTTTTGTTTGGACTCCACAGTTTCCTTCAACGCCACAGGAATGGCAGACTGTGGCATCCCACTTTGCCCATTGTTAGGACTTTCCCAACTGCGGAGGGGCAATAGATGGGAAGCACGTCCACATCGTTCCACCACCCCATTCGGGGTCATACTATTTTAAATGTAAGGGGTTTCATAGTATTGTGTTGATGGCGGTGGTGTCTGCGACATACGAGTTTCTCTATGTGGAGGTGGGGAAGAATGGCCGGATGGTGGAGTCTTTGCCCAGACCGAGTTCTACGAATGTCTCCAGAGCGGTGGCTTGGGATTGCCACCTGCGGAAGAGAACGTTGAAGGACTTCCATTTGTTTTTATTGCTGATGATGCATTTGGTCTGGTCAGTCACGTGATGATGCCATTCCCCCAGAGGACTCTCACCCCGCAGAAGAGGGTTTTTAATTTCCCGGCTGGCCAGAACCCGAAGAGTTGTAGAGAATACCTTTGGGATAATGGCCAGCCGGCTCTGCCTATTTCTAACAGCAATAAACCTGGCGGAGTACAAACTGAACCACATTGTTTTAGGCTGCTGCATCCTGCACAACTTTTTAAAAAGAAATGCTCCAAATTATATAGCCTCAGTTGGACTTGAGGCCAGACTTGGTGAACCAACACTGACAGCATGAAGCTGTCCGTCCTGGCTTGCTATCCCCAAAGCACCCGTGAAGTGCATGTAAAATATGTGGAATATTTTATGGGTATGGGGGCAATTGCTATGCCAGCTAATTTTGTAAATATTTTTTAAATAAAAAAAAATTGATGTGATAAAATCTTGATTTGGATTTACTGCTTGTGTTTCTTTAATCTGTCTCCTAAGTTCTCCTAGTGAACTCATAGTGCCAAGTGGTTTTCACATTATTTAAATAAGACCCATTCTCAATGTAAACACCAACTTAATACAAAAAGTGTTATTGAGCATTGAAAAAAGAAGGCACACATTGTTGAGTAGAAAGCCTCTTACTCCATGCACATTCACATGTGCATTTTATAAAACATTTGGCGGTAAAAAAAAAACATATTTTTTTTCAAACTTCTATCTTGAAATTTTAGAAAAAATACAGAAACAGGCATGTTTCCGAACATGACATACACAACTCTTGAACTTACAAAGTTCAACATTGCAAAAAAGAAGGCAATATCAGACATTTTATAGTGTGAAAAAGGTTTTGAATCTTGCTTTCATCAGGTAGGGTGAAGTCACCCCGGTAAAGGCCAAATTTAGAAGATGCACACAAATTGTGAGTCAAAATGGGGATTTCCTTTCTGATCCCATACCTAATGTCAACATGTGCTATCTCCCATCATGGGGGGGGGGGATCAATGGACGTGTTTTGTGGGTGCAACCACTTCCTCTCACCTACTAGAGTTGGGAGGAAGGGGTTGCACTCACAAAACGTCTACATTGAAATCCCCTGATGGCAGATAGCAAATGTTGACACACTGTGTGCATCTTCCAAATTTGGCTTTTAAACTGTATTAAAACTTTAGATAAAATTTGTAGAAAAAAAAATATCCAGGAATCTTTTTAGGATTTAGATTCTCCCTAGTACATCAATCATGTTCTTCAGTCTTTGTTCAATCTCCTTTTTTTTTTCTTTCATAAGGTCCAAATCACGACTACAAGACATGATTTCCTGGATAAGCCTTTTGTGCACTGACACTGGTGAAATGACTTGATTTTGGTACCACAACCTGAACATCACCTAAAATAAAAATACACACCATGTATTAAAAATATGCAGGCATATCTAATACCTGAATCTGTGGTGTCCGACACTGACCTGTTGTGGAGCCAAATTCGAGCACTTCTTCTACCCCTCCTTCCTCCACATCCTGAGGTACCACAATACTCTGCTCCCCTTCTTCATGAGGTGTGTTTTTTCTGGTGTCCTCTGAAGGAGCGAGTCTTTTCTCCCCTATGAGAATGAGACAAAAGGTATACTTAGCACACAAATATTTGTGGCCAGAAATACGAATGTGAAACATTGCTTGGAAGTGGTGTACAATTGTCTGTTTGGACAGAGTTCCAAGTTGAAGACATGATTAATTCCTTTAACCAAGCTGGAATACTTACCTTTTTTGGACAAGTTTCACACATGGAGACACCCCAAGTATCCACTAGAGCACCTCTGTGGGTCACCCTAAAAAAATGTGCTCTGGTGTCCCACACTAGTGCTCCTGAGTCCAGATGTGCAAACAGCTGCTGAGTGTCCTCTCCTTACATTCCACTGAATCAAGTTTGCAATTCATTCTAGTTTCAAAGACATCTAGACAACAATGTCCTAAACGTCTTTTAATACAAATTAGCATGACCAAATGTAGTTAACCCTGTATCAGCTAAAAACATTGTATTTAGTTGGCAAACAAACAATGTTTCCACAAACGATTGCTGTGCCCATGTAAAGTAGCCATTTCAAACTGTACAACATTAAAGAAAAGCGCATGGAACAGCATGCAAGTTAATAATCATAATAGGAACACATGACAAGTACTTTTTTGAAGCAATTTCTTTATCCTTCTGTACGGATCCTGCTCCCTTAATTTTAGGTCTGACCAGCATTTACTTAATTGCTCCTTGGATTGTCGTATCCCAAATTTCCGCCGCAGACTTCACCGCTTTCATCATAATTTTGGCCTTGGGGTTTAGGTACGGCCCTCTTCAATATGTGGACCATCTCCACCATCTCTTCAAAGGACATATTGGAGGCCCTAAACCTCCTCCTGGATCGGGACGTTTCGGCCTTCAGGCTTTCCTCCTCGTTACTACTAGTAGTAGCGACCACCTGCCGTGTCTCCACCATGTTCCTTTCCCACTGCGACGAAAGAAACAGAGCGGGGAATCTTTGAGAAAGAACGTCAGGGGCGGGCGACTCGGGCAGAGTTTCATGCATGTGCAGTGTATATAAAATTAAGACGTGTGTGTCGTACGTACGTTCGGTGTGCTGAGGAAGGAGGACGAACGTTCTAACGAAGGTAACATCTTAACTTTGGTACATCAGTGGCCTATACTGATTCTAGATTGAGGCATATATTGGGATAAGATTAGGAGAGTTTAGCCTATTTTTTTTTTTTTTGTCTTATGTTTTGTCTTGCAGCAAATATGAAACAATTCAAAGACTCTGATTTCATGGGCCACTTCATAGACAATTAGAGGGATATGCAAAATATGTGGGAAGTTAAAAACCCCTTATATCAAAATAAACCAGCTAGGAAGGCATCGCTGGGGAAACTGCTGGAATATGTGAAGATGCAGGTCCCCGGCGCAAACATAGAGTTTGTGCAGAAGAAAATTGGTAGCTTGAGAAGCACATATCGGAAAGAGCTCAGTAAGGTCCAGGCTTCCATGAGATCAGGAGCTGCAGCAAAGGATGTGTATGTACCCAGTCTGTGGTACTACAGCATGATGCGCTTTCTGGAAGACCAGATGGAAGCAAGGGAATCACTTTCTACACTTCCATCCACCCTTCCCTCAATCCCACCTGAGGCTTTCCAAGGACCAACCTGGGCCTTCCAACCTGGAAGAAGTTTAGGAGCCCAGCTGGAGCCAGGTATAATATCTTTTAAACATATTTACTGTCCGAAAATGATTGTTGTTAACTAGATGTTATTCTTGCTAACAAATTAACGATTTAACAAAAAGTGTTTGTCATATCAATTGACAGTAGGGGGCAAAAATGAGTGTGAAAAGAATGAAAAATGCTGGGGTCAAAATGATAGTCTTTTCTTTTTATTGACATTCAATTTGTAACAGTCATGAGCTTAAGTTTGGGTGTGCTTGATGAACCAAAAACTAAAACTATGTCCACACAGGAAGACCTCAGTTAGGACGAAGCTCTGGAATGTGGCAGAAAGGAGGAGGCGGGCGTAAGTGGCAGCTTAGGAGGTGGCAGAGCCCTGTAGCCTCACCCAATCCCAGGTGCCTCCCCTCCGCCTTCCATCAAAAAGGGCCAGGAAGGGGAGCAACATGGAGGAGGCAACACTGGACCTCATTAAGGATGCTAATGCGGCCCTGAAAATACCCCAATGCTTGATTCCTTCAGCCAAGTCCAGTTACCCCTTTCTCTTCACTTTTTTTCCTTTATTATTTAAGCAAGTGATGTTTATATTTGCGGGTCTGGGGGTCCCTCTTGCCGGACCATAATAATACTTGGTAATGAGTATTACCTTGTGAGTCATGATGGCTGGACATGGGCTTTTCTACTTGGTGAGCCTGCTTCCAGTGATTAGGTTTTACAGTGGTCTCGATTTGGATATCTTGGGTATATTAGCCCACACTATGATTCAAGAGGTGATTGTATAGAAATCACCTCCCAGTACTTACAATGTTCCTGTTGTTCTATATCTAAATTATAACAGAAAATATGTTATTTATGTTACACTTCTGTAGGTGGCGAAATAACAACCTAAAGGTTCAAAGAAGATCTAACCCAATAGCCAAGATATTTTGTATTTTTATTTTCCCCCACTTATTTACAATTTCTTATTGTTTACAGAGAGCATGCATGGATTCTTTGCTACTCTGCGCAGTGATCTTGTTGTTGTTATTTTTCTTAAAATATTAATAAAAAATATTGAAACAGAAAATTGTGACACACTAGTTCTCATTTGGAATCCAATTCAATATTTATATTGAGCACAAATAATTAAACCTATATTAAATAATTTTGAAAAATGTTTTGCTTTATTAGATATGCAAACAAAGAGATTAATACTTCATGAATCTTACATAGTTACATAGCTAACTAGATTGAGAAGAAATACATGTCCGTCTCACAAACGTGTGTGGTTTTGATCCAAAGTAAGGCACATGCAGATTTATCTAATCTAGTCATTATCGTGTGTGTGAGGGGTCCTTTGTAAACCCACAAAAGCAGAATCAAAATATTTATTTTATATTCTTTAGTAATCATTACTTTTACAATTTGACCTACTTTTGTCAAAAAGCTTGCTTTTTCTAATCTATTTGTCAGGAACCATGAAACAGGCAGAGACAGAAGTACAATCAAATCCCACTTGTTTATTAATAAAAATAAAAAGGTAAATGGGAAAAAGCGTAGTCAAGCAAGCCAGAGTCCAGTAGCCAGATCGGGTAGTCAGCCAGTCCAAAGTTCATAAACCAGATTGGGTAATCAGCCAGTCCAGACGTCGGGGATCCATGGAGAGAAACTGCAAGCAGGATGGAAGCCAGGAGGGATGTTAGCAAGCCAGTCTTGAAACAACAGCAGGAGATGGTTCCTAGTGATGTGACCAAAAGTGAAGGCAATGGAGAAATGAGCTGGAAGACTTTAAATAGGCAGGCCAGACGAGCATCATCGGAAACAGCTGGTAACTATGGAGAAAGAAGAAAGCTGGCAATTAGCCGACAGCTGAGCAGCCAGCCCAGAGGAGGAAGGGCTAAGCCAGCCCTGACACTATTCTAATTAGGACTACCCATTCCTTTTATTATTTTGTGGTGCACACTTTATCTAAATCATCTATTTCCTTGACATAGCCTAAACGTGTCCCACATATTTAGGATGTAGTCTTGCAAAGAAGCATATACCAAAATTACAAAAATAAATAAAATGTATAGACACCCAATAGCTAATGCCTTATAATTTATTTGACAAATACAAAATTGTAAACAGCTCCTGATGCTCCTGTGTCCCTTCCTTATAAAACAATTCCCACCAATCACCCCACAATGGAATCCCCGTACCCAGGTCACGCAGTATGCCCCATACAAGGAGAGTGGTCCTCCCACTTCCAGCTAGGACAAATAACCCTAAAAAGATTCCCCCTGATGGACCCTGTCTGAAGCACCTACATGTTCGGAGGACATGAACCCCCTGTGAGTCACAGTACCAGATACCCCCCCCCGAGGACCATGCATATGATCTGCACTGCACTTTAAAGACCTCAATAGGCGTGTACATTGCAAACCCAGATGCCAGAAATCCCTGATGGATGTCCGAATCTGTGGACCACCCCTTGTAACAATGCTGTGAATATGAAGGCTGACTAGAAATGCTCAGTGAATACACGCTGCCGGCAGATTCATTAGGCAACCCCGCTAAATCCTGTGTCAGTGGAAACATCCTATATGTGGTGAATGTGGTGGCATGAAAACTGGGATCAGACTGCAATTGCCAGCTTAGTAGTATTAAATGACACAACCATACAAGCCACAAGTATGACACCATATATACACAGATTGATCACAAGATTGCAGGAATTATAATGCACAGATGACATTCAGATTGTCATGGTAAGTATTGATATACTGCGATCAGTGTAATCGTGATTAAGACTCCCACCTGTGTCTCTGATCTGGTCTGTGCTACCAGGTAAATCCCAATAAGTGTGGGTAACGTCCTAAAATGGCCTATACAACCCATATAAGGATGCAATGGGGTCAATTACTCACTGTCCCACCACGATAGATCTGGCTCAGAATCATCTGGAATGCAAATAGTCCCCCCAAAGTTGGGAAGAGTGTGTGGTTGTCTCGTTGGGAATAGCACATGTATTGTCGGTCAGCAATATATGTGGCAGCTCGGTAGTTTCTTGTGTCTCGGGGTTCAAGCATGGATGGGTTGGTGGGGATTGGGGAGATGTTTTATAAGGGAGGGACACTGGAGCATGAGGTACTGTTTACAATTTTGTATTTGTCAAATAATGAGTTAGCTATTGGGTGTCTGTACAGCGTTTTTTTTTTTGGTATATCAGATTCATGTGAATGCACCCTCCCTTCACTTTTGGGCACTACTAAACCAATTGGCACCTTGGCTGGGTTCCCATCTCCATGCAATTTGTCTAGTTGTAAATAATTGCGAAATCAAAATGGAAAAAACAAGTGCAGCCTCATGTAGTAAACAAGATGAACAATATTTATTAATGATTAAAAATGCACTCACAAAAGAGAAGCTTGTGCAAAGAAGAACAAGTCAAAGCTGCTTCCTCTGGACCACAGAGCCACCGTGGAATTCCCCTGCTTTAGCCGTGAGCAGGGGGAGAAGAGCACAGGTAGGAGGGAGCTTCTGCTGCAGGGAGACAACCTAACCAGGGATGGAAGCCGGAGCTTGGATGGAGAGGCTGCCTGACTGCTGGGAGCTAGGGGCACGTTTCAAAGCATGTCACTTCTTTGTCAGCCTAATGCGCTGCTGGGCAGTTTTCCCTGCCTCTCCCTTTTCGCGTTGTAAAAAAACATTCCCTGTTTTTATTTTTCCTTTTTATACATTACATGTTTTTTCTTTTTTTTTTTTTTTCTTTTTTAAATCCTTATTTTATTTTATAAAATTTACAGCATACAAAAAATGAAAGCATATAGTTTCACATTCTTCATATTTATACAATTCACTCCCCCTCCCCACCTTGCTTCAGCCTCTTAAAGATGTCAAATTCACTGAGCTTTTCATCTAATTATCATACTTCTCTCAACTTCTGTGTTAAACTTATTGATTTATCTCTATTACATATCGCCATGTTTTCTTAAACCTGTTCCACACCTCCCATTTATTTTTTGCTCGAATCCTTCAACTTGTTCCTTAGTTATCGTCTAAATTCTCCAATTTTTGTAGAGCGCTTGCACTCAATATCCAATTTCGAATTTTAGGGCTCTCTGTTTCCTGCTATTTTTTCGGAATTAGACTTTTTGCTACATTAAGCAGGGTAGGGATTATAGATGCTTTATATTGTCTTACAGGGCTATCTATTCCGTGGAACAAACATGTCCACGGGTCTTCCAGAATTTCTTTATGGGTGATTGTATTTATTAATTGTAAAACCTCTATCCACATTTTTTTAGAATTGGACATTTGCACCATATATGGGCCATTGCTCCCAGGGCTCCACATCCTCTCCAGCACTCAAGGGAACTTCTCACGCTGGAAATGCCCAATTTTGTCTGGAGTCGCAGACCATCTTGACAAGCATTTATAATTTGTTTAAACCATCTTGGTGTCTATCGCTGAACTATGTGTTAAATTTAAAATTTTCTCTAACTTGTGCTTACTACAACGTGATCCTAATTCGTGTTCCCATTTCTTGATATACAGGTCCTTCTCAAAAAATTAGCATATTGTGATAAAGTTCATTATTTTCTGTAATGTACTGATAAACATTAGACTTTCATATATTTTAGATTCATTAAACACAACTGAAGTAGTTCAAGCCTTTTCTTGTTTTAATATTGATGATTTTGGCATACAGCTCCTGAAAACCCAAAAATCCTATCTCAAAAAATTAGCATATTTCATCCGACCAATAAAAGAAAAGTGTTTTTAATACAAAAAAAGTCAACCTTCAAATAATTATGTTCAGTTATGCACTCAATACTTGGTCGGGAATCCTTTTGCAGAAATGACTGCTTCAATGCGGCGTGGCATGGAGGCAACCAGCCTGTGGCACTGCTGAGGTGTTATGGAGGCCCAGGATGCTTCGATAGCGGCCTTAAGCTCATCCAGAGTGTTGGGTCTTGCGTCTCTCAACTTTCTCTTCCCAATATCCCACAGATTCTCTATGGGGTTCAGGTCAGGAGAGTTGGCAGGCCAATTGAGCACAGTAATACCATGGTCAGTAAACCATTTACCAGTAGTTTTGGCACTGTGAGCAGGTGCCAGGTCGTGCTGAAAAATGAAATCTTCATCTCCATAAAGCTTTTCAGCAGATGGAAGCATGAAGTGCTCCAAAATCTCCTGATAGCTAGCTGCATTGACCCTGCCCTTGATAAAACACAGAGGACCAACACCAGCAGCTGACATGGCACCTCAGACCATCACTGACTGTGGGTACTTGACACTGGACCTCAGGCATTTTGGCATTTCCCTCTACCCAGTATTCCTCCAGACTCTGGCACCTTGATTTCCGAATGACATGCAAAATTTGCTTTCATCCGAAAAAAGTACTTGCTTCTCTGTAGCCCAGGTCAGGCGCTTCTGCCGCTGTTTCTGGTTCAAAAGTGGCTTGACCTGGGGAATGCGGCACCTGTAGCAAATTTCCTGCACACGCCTGTTCACGGTGGCTCTGGATGTTTCTACTCCAGACTCAGTCCACTGCTTCCGCAGGTCCTCCAAGGTCTGGAATCGGTCCTTCTCCACAATCTTCTTCAGGGTCCGGTCACCGCTTCTCGTTGTGCAGCGTTTTCTGCCACACTTTTTCCTTCCCACAGACTTCCCACTGAGGTGCCTTGATACAGCACTCTGGGAACAGCCTATTCGTTCAGAAATTTCTTTCTGTGTCTTACCCTCTTGCTTGAGGGTGTCAATGATGGCCTTCTGGACAGCAGTCAGGTCGCCAGTCTTACCCATGATTGCGGTTTTGAGTAATGAACCAGGCTGGGAGTTTTTAAAAGCCTCAGGAATCTTTTGCAGGTGTTTAGAGTTAATTAGTTGATTCAGATGATTAGGTTAATAGCTTGTTTAGAGAACCTTTTCATGATATGCTAATTTTTTGAGATAGGAATTTTGGGTTTTCATGAGCTGTATGCCAAAATCATCAATATTAAAACAAGAAAAGGCTTGAACTACTTCAGTTGTGTGTAATGAATCTAAAATATATGAAAGTCTAATGTTTATCAGTACATTACAGAAAATAATGAACTTTATCACAATATGCAAATTTTTGAGAAGGACCTGTATGGTGGGACATCCGAACCCTCCCTCTCCATTACAATTTTATAAGTACTTGATATTTTATTTTTAGATTTTTTCCGCATACAGAGCCTCTCCAGCTGCGTATAGTCTTCTCCAAATCGGATTGGTTGTGGCAATTTATTGACAAAATGCTTCAACTGGATGTACCTCCATATATCAATCATCATTAATTCTGTATCTAATTGTAGTTTTTGAATGTGTTTATTTTCCCATTTTTTTCCCATGTCTCTCAATTGTGCATTCGCTTTTTTATCCAGTTTCCCTCCACTGACCTCTTCCCAGGTGCAAAAAACTCATTTTCTTTTAAATATATCAAGGGGGAATTATACTCCCATTTGTTTTGTGAATACAAGCTGTCCCATATTTTAAGTGTAATACGCGTTACTTCGTGTGTACTTGATCCCAGTGTCCTGTATTGTGGTGGGTTCCATAATACGTGACCTAAATGTGTATTGTTCATTATGTTTTCGATGTTAATCCATCTCTTGTCATTTCTCTCTTTTGTCCATTCTATCACTACTGAAAGTGCCACTGCATTATAGTATTTATTGAAGTCCGGTGCTGCTAAACCACCCTGTTTTTTCTCCCTGCTCAATACCTTAGCTGCGATTCGTATTTTTTTATTGAACCATATAAACTTTGAAATGAAACCTTTTAAAACTTTGAAATATGTTTGTGGAATAGCTATTGGCAACATCTGAAATTTATAGATGATTTTCGGGGGGGTCAATATCATTTTTACCGAATTTATTCGCCCTATCCATGAAAGAGGGCACATTGACATTTTTTTTTTGATTTCCCTCTTGATCTCATCTAACAAAGGCATATCATTTATTAGGTATATTTTTTTTAAAAGAATTGGACAATCTTACTCCTCAATACCTTATATCCTTACTCCATGGAAAGTGGAATTCTTTTGAGAGCCTTGCTTCCTCAAGTTTGTTTATATTTATATTTATAACCTCAGACTTGCTGAGATTTATTTTAAGATTTGAGATTTCTCCATACTTTAACACTCCCAGCAGGTTTGGAATCGTAATCCTAGGGTTTGAAATAAAGAAGAGCACATCGTCAGCAAACACTACAAGTTTTTTTTCATCCACCTTAAACACTTTTATATCAACGTTGTTTCGGAATGACAAAGGACATTCCTGCCTTGTTCCATTTTTCATTACGAACAGGAAAGAAGATACTCCGTTCACCTTTACCGAGGCATGAGGATGATCATATAGTACTTTTATCCATGGAATCATTCTGGGACCCACCCCCATAACTTCCAAAGTCCTAATCATGTGTCCCCAGTCTACCCTGTCAAACGCTTTTTCAGCATCCATCGACAGGAATAGACTGGGGGACCCACTTATTTTAATAGCCTGGAAGAGAAGCAAAGCTCGCACACCATTATCCCTCCCTTCACTACTGTATATAAATCCGACCTGGTCTGGGTGCACCAGGTCGGTCACCTTCTCCTTCAGTCTTTTTGCCAGTACCTTTGCATACAGTTTAGTGTTGGCATTCAATAAGGCAATATGCCTATAGCTAGAACAGAGCATGCTGTCCTTACCCTCTTTTAATATAACCGTAATTGATGCAGACAGTGCTTCCTTACATATTTCACTTTCCATACCTAATCTATTCCAATATTGGCACAGCTTCGGGACTAAAATCTCTTTATATTTTTTAAGATAGAGTGCCGTAAAGCCATCTGGTCCCGGGCTTTTGCCCAGGGGAGAGCCTTTTAATGCATTACAGATTTCTTCCTCTGTAATGGGTTCATCCATAATGGTTCTATCACCCTCCGACAACAAGGGTAGTGTACTGTTATTATAAAGTTTGTTAATTTTCTCCTCTCCCTCTTGTTCCTGCTGCCCCTTTTGTCTAAATGCATATAGGGTTTCATAATAATTCCTGAACTCCGCTATCTCTTTAGTTTTATTTACCAGTATGTCAGACTTGTTTTGAATTTTTTCAATAAAGTTTATTTCTTTTTTCTTTTTCAACATCCTAGCTAGATGTTTACTAGATTTATTTCCCCATTGGTGCCTATCGCTTGCTATTCTATTGAATGTCCTTCTTGAATCTTTCTCCATGATGTCCTTGAGTTCCTCTCTCTTATTTACCAAAAAATTGAAAGCTTCCTGGAGTTGGCCCCTATGATTTTTATACTCTTGTTCTAATCTATAGATTTCTTCAGTAAGGTTCTTTATTTTTTTTATTTTCTCTTTTTTTTTTTTTTTTGCACCAATGGAGATGAGGACCCCCCTGATATAGGCTTTATGCACTGTTACAACTGTTTCCTCTTCCCGAAGAAGGTTTTCATTCAGACGCCAGGTAAACGGTTGTCTTTGCACCCCCGGGATCCTCATCTTCATTAAAACCAGAGCATGGTCAGATAGTGTCATTATTTCTATCTTAGTTGCTCTTACTTGGTCCAACAGTCTATGGTCTACTAGTATATAATCTAGTCTTGAGTGTGTCGCGTGCATAGGAGAGAAAAAGGTATAATCTTGCGATTTGGCATGTTGCACCTGTTATGTACAGCCTTCAAATAAAGGACACCTACGAAGTTGCATTCATCAATGTATATTTACTCAGAAAATCAATCTCCGTACAGAGGATCACGTCACTTCCTTTCCAAAGGGAAAGTGATGAAAGTGATGAAATTACTCAATTTGTAACAGCGTTTTTATAAGAAAATTATAACATTACAGTCTATGTGTGGGAAAGAGTGAAAATAGAAAATACACAATACATTCCAGGATAATCTATTTCATATTTCACATGGTCATTTTCGCCATAACACAATAACAACTTTAAAGGTCATTCTGACTTTTTGGTAAGTTATGTTATAAACAGGGTCTTTCCATAAAAACATTTGAACATCATTTCTGGGAATAATATGCTTTATCATTTTACTGGCAGTAATCTCATGTGAAGCAAATAACAGGTAATAACAATAACAATAACAAGTGAATAACAAGATATGTGTTGCAATAGTGAGAATACCCAAGAAGAATTAAAAAACATTATATAAAGAAATACATTCTTATATTGAAGGGGAACTCTGGGTTATATACAGATATGTGTTACATATATCTTCATATCTTGACATCCCTCCTATGTTTATAATTCCTTGGGTATTCCTCTTTAAACTTCCTCTATGGCTCTGGGTTGACCTCCAGGTATACGAGCCACCATCTCATGAGCAGTTCTAACTCTTGACCTTTGGGGCTCAAAAGAACCAGTGTTAGTACAAGCTTTCCAAATAGCGCAACAAGAAGTGGTAGTTATTTTAAAACAACATTTGAATAACATAGGTGCACATTTGATTATAAGGATTATAAGTACTATGATACCAACAATATATAGGATACCATGTAATATGCCAGCAAACCAACCTCCAATGCCTGAAAACCAGTTGGCAGGATTAAGCCCGGAAGTCCAGCTTTCCCAGCTTCCTTCAACCTAAGCAGTTTCAGTATGCTCTTTCCGAAAATTGAGCTTAAGCTGTCGTACCTGTTCTACATGTGAAATGATAGCATCTTCTGCTTTAGTATCATTTCCAATGTAGTTACAACAGCCTGTTCCCACTATGGTGCATATTCCTCCCTGGCTCGCTGTAAGATAATCCAGCACCAGCCGGTGCTGCAACATCTCCTTTTTAACCATTTTTAGTTCAGTGGCAAGCATCACAAAGTTCATATCATACAATGCTGTAATATTATCGATCAAGTCAGCTAAATCAATGATAAAACTGAATGCCTTTTTGATACATCTATTTACCCATGGTATGGAGAATATTGGCTTTATCTCCCTGTCATGGGACTCTATATTAGTGCCAAGGTCACTATTATAAATGTCATTAGTATTTTCCTCAACATTAACTAGGGGTACCTCAATGTTAGTCTCACCCTCCTTGTTCATGTCAGGATCTTTAACCTCATCATGATTCTCTTCCTCCCCCCCAGGTTCTGACTGAGAATCTAAATCTCTTCTTAAAAGATGTATGGGGATTTTACGGATTTGGGACTCCTTAAACTCATCGTTACTCATATACCAAGTGGCAGGTATTACTCTCCCAAAATAACAAACCCCCATAGAATTTAAAGGGATCCAATTATATGCTTTCTTCCCACATATAAAGTAATAACCTGGGGGAGCTGCACAAGCCTTCTTGAAATTATACCCCTGAAAACACAATAATTTCATATTGTTTTGCCTAGAATGTTGTCGATGCGTGTAGTCATGTAGTTCCTGATACCGATCTGTGCTCCATGCTGTATCCTTACCATCAAACCAATATCTGATCTCAGCATTGTCCATACAGTTAGAGTTCCCAATAGGTCTGGTAGTACTTTGAAAACCTTGAGTAAGCAGCTCAGATGAATATTCTCGAGTGAAGTTTATGCAGACAGAGGGGATTGTCATTGGAGCATTAGTGAACAACAGGAGTGAAACAACTCTGTCAACCATAGTTCTGCTTACATCTTCAAAGTGAGCACTGTTCTCTATTTCAGCCAATGTGCTGGGAACACCTAATAAGGGTATAGTCTTATGTGATATAGGTGCGTGTGTGCATATCCAGCAATTAGAAATGTTCAGTTTCTTTGCTGCCTGTAGGTGCATGGACACAAAGGAGTTATGAAAGGGTTCACCCAATTTAACATGATACTCATGAGTGTCTCTTCTTGCTCTTTGATTGGGATTACGGCTTTCTTCAGGTTGCAATTTCTCACTTGTGACAGTGGCATTGAAAAGGTAGGTGTCATGTATCTTACCCTTTTCTTTATGGTATGTCCATTCGAATGCCATTACTGTGATCCACACCACCGCTCCACCACAGAGGATAACGCTGCATAACACCACATTCGGTCTAGGCCCCAGGAGATTCATTCTGGAGTCTTCTGGCTCTGGCACGAGTAATTGGCGGTGATGACCTAGAATGCAAGGGTAAAGAAGAATACCTGCTACCAGCATACTGATCTGTATGTTCCTTCGGAGCTACAGTCTTTTTACAATGGGAACCATGAACCCAGTACTTGTAGTCTTTCAGCTTCACTGCAGTTGGAGATACAAGAATGATCTGAAACGGACCTTTCCACCTAGGAGACAAAGTGGTCCGGGGTGTATGATTCTTGATGTACACCCACTCTCCTGACTTTAGTCCATGCGTTCCGTCACTTGTGTCCACTGGTTGTCCTGCTTTGGCTCTGGAAAAAGTATCAGAAAACACATTTGCCAGTCTGCGCACATAGTCTATCATGGTATCTTGACCATTTCTCAAATTTACTGTCTCTGGGGGTGCCAAAGGTGCAGGAAGTCTCCGAGGTGGTCTTCCAAATAGTATGTCGAAGGGTGATAGCCCGTGTTTTTCTTTAGGGGTAGTCCTAATGGTAGCTAAAGCTATAGGCAATGCTTCTACCCATGTGCTTTTCCCATTAGCAGTTATTTTTGCAAGATATCTCTTTAAAGTCTGGTTAGTACGTTCAACCATCCCACTAGCTTGTGGCCTATATGGCGTGTGCAGCTGCTGTCTTATCCCCAGAATATTCACCACTTCTGCCATTAGTTTATTATCAAAGTGTGTACCTCTATCTGAGGAAATGACAGCCCCTATACCAAACCGTGGTATTAATTCTCTAGTAAGACATTTAACTACCGTACGGGCATCATTCTTCGCAGTGGGGAAGCTTTTAACCCAGTTCGAAAATTGACACACGCACACCAAAAGATACCGGTAACGACCACAAGGGGGCATATCTGAGAAGTCAATTTGCACAATTTGAAATGGCTCCTCAGTATGTGGAATATGCTTCATAGGAGTGGGAACTGGTTTACCAATATTATGCATTTGACATGTTACACATTCCTGAACCTGCTTAACAGCATATGTGTGGAAACCTGGAGCCCACCAATGTTTGTTTACCGTCCGACACATCCCTCCTGTTGAGACATGGCAAGGCCCATGGCTCAAAGCAAACAGAGAAGGAAAAAGAGTCGGAGGGGCAACTAATTTTCCATGGAAACGCCATAATCCATCCTCTACACAGATCGCTCCTTTAGCGATCCAAGAAGATTTGTGAGGCGAGCTGTCTTGTAAGGCTGATAGTACCACTAGATCAACTTGTAGATCCATTAATGTGAAAGAAGAAACCAGGTTAGATGCATCATAGGAATGTATAACAGTTCTAGCCTGTTCGTCAGCTAAAGCATTCCCAATAGACACACTATCCTCCGCTCTGGTGTGGGCTTTGCACTTGATTACTGCAACTTTGAAGGGTAACTGTACTGCAGTAAGTAGTCTAACAATCAATTCTTTGTGTTGGATAGGAGTTCCTGCAGCTGTAAGATAACCTCTTTCCTGCCAAAGTTGTGCAAAACTGTGCAAGATACCCACAGCATAAGCTGAATCACTATAAATGTTCACAGTGTCACCTTCAGCAAGCTCTAAAGCCACACAAATAGCAGTAAGTTCAGCTGCCTGTGCTGATTTAGAATTTTGCAAGACTTCAGCATGCAATAGTTTACCTTCTCCGTTCACTACTGCACAAGCAGCTAGATTCAATCCATCAGGTCTTCTAAGGGATGAGCCATCTACAAATCGGTCAGCACACAGAGGCAGGCCTGAGATGGGTTCATCCAATAGGTCGGGTCTGGGTTTGGTCACTTCATCAATTGAGGTAGCACAATCATGTGCCAAGTATGAGTCCTCAATCTCCTCTGTGTCATCTTCTGGCAAGAAGGTGGCCGGATTCGAGGTCTGGCAACGTTGAATTTTTAGATTAGAAGCTGACAGCAAAATCAAGTGATAGTGGGTTATTCTCTGGACAGAAAAATGTTTAGTATAAGCACTGTTTAACATAGCTTCCAAGTCATGCGGACACATTAGGTATAAGTCATTTCCAAGTACAATGTCAGTAGTTTTTTTCTACCAGCAGGGCAGCCGCCGCTACTGATTTTAGGCAACCAGGCAAACCTCTGGCTACACTGTCCAGTGGGTAACTGTAATACCCTACCGGGCGATGCCTGGCACAGAAATGTTGAGTTAGAACCCCATTGGCGTGTCCATTAACCTCCGTACAAAACAGATAAAAATCCTTGCTATAATCAGGCAAACCCAGACTCGGTACAGTTAGCAAGGATTGCTTTATCTGTTTAAACGCTTCCTTAACTGCTGGAGTTAACTCTTCTGTGGTAAATTTGTAATTGCTTTTCGTATGACCTTTCAACAAGTCTTGTAATGGACCTATTACAGTGGAATATTGTGGTAAAAATTGTCTACAATAGCCCACTAGTCCTAAAAATGCTCTTAATTGTTTTAAGGTTACAGGCATTTTTTGTTTAGCAATTACCTGTTTCCTTTTATCGGTGAGGTGTTTTATGCCATGAGAGATGCAGTGACCTAGGTATTGCACTTTCGTTTTAACCCATTGCACTTTTGTAGCATCTACTTTTTGTCCAATAGTGGCCAAAAAGTTCATTAGGGATATAGAATCTTCAGTACAGGTTTCCTCATCCGATGAGGCCAATAGAAGATCATCCACATACTGTATTAGGATGGACCCATGGAGCGGCTGCCACCCATCCAGTTTGTCCTTTAACGCCTGAGAAAAACAGCTAGGGGAGTCATGATATCCCATAGGTAACCGTGTCCAGGTTAGCTGTCTTTTCTCAAACGTGAAAGCAAGAAGCCATTGGTCCTCTGGATGAACAGGGACACTGAAGAATGCTGAAGCTAAATCAATTACTGTGAAATGAGTAGCAGAGGGAGGTATCGTTGCCAAAATTGTCGAAGGATTAGGCACCACTGGTACAGATGGAACAATCACTTTATTAGCTGCACGTAAATCATGTACCAACCTCCACCTGCAACTCCCCTCACCGGCTTTCATGGGTTTTGGTACTGGATAAATAGGAGTGTTAGCCTGGCTCCTACAGGGGGTGAGTACCCCCTCCTGTAGTAGCTCTTCTATCACTGGCCTTATACCTTCTACTGAATCTGGGGATAAGGGGTATTGAGGTAGTCTAGGTACTGGCAGTGTAGGGTCTCTTTTTAGTCTTACCGGAGAAACTTGCATGAGGCCAGGCGTGTTAGCGCCAGTCACCCAAATGGAGGGGTTAATTTGTTGCTTTACTCCCTCTGGTATCCCCCCCTCCTTTTCCATTTCCCTCACTGATAAGGGCATGAACAGGAGATCAGCAGCCTCCTGCTCCATTCCACTGGGTATATCCACTATAGTTTTCCCTGGGGATAAAGCAATGGTCACTCCCATTTTTGACAGCAAATCTCTACCTACTAAATTACAGGGGGAATGTGGAGACAATACGAAGGAATGCTCTGTTGAATGGTTTAGTAACGTCTGCTGAGATAACATTATTACTCACCCCCACCAATGAGACTTTCTCATTAGAGAGCGGGAGGTCAAGGTCAAGGACATTCAAAAGGGATCTCGAAGCACCTGTGTCAATTAAGCTATACAGGTTAACGCCATTGACATTTATCATGATCATCGGCTCTTCACCTGAATCAATTTCAATAGCTGCCAATGCCTGGTACACTGTTTGGTCCTCCGTATTATCACCACATTCCGCCTCATCCTAGCGCCTCCGGCAATCCCGTGCCAGGTGACCCCCCACACCACACTTAAAGCAGGTGGGTGGAGCACGAAGCTGGGGAGCCGCAGGTCTAGGTATATTTGGAATGATCTGTTGATATCTGGATTGTATTTTAGGATTCCTGCGGGGCATTTCATTTTGTTTCCAATTAGTTATTCTATTTTGGGGAACACCATAATTTGAAATGTATACTACACCTGAGGGTGGATAGGGAGGATCAGCTACAGGCATACCCTGAGGTGATACCTGCACCGTAGAAACTGGTATTCCTTTGGGCTCAGAGATCTTTTCTCTGACTTCGGGAGTTTGCACATTCATTATTTTAGATTTCTGTTTCTTCTCTATTTTATCCTTTCTCTTTTGGAGCACCTCATAGGCTGCTTGTGCTATATCAACCAAATCTGGGGCAGCCTTCTTTCTCCATCCTACAGTTCTAAGCTCTATTTCTTCTCTTATTTCAGGCAACATTCCTCCTACCAACACATTCACTAACTCAGGACGTTTCATATCAGCTTCATCATCAACCATCCAATCTGTGTGCTTCTGTATAGCATCATTGAACCTATTCCAATAATCTAATACATCCTCACCTTTCTTTTGAACAACATCCATTAACACTTGCATATCTTGTCCCTTATCAAACGTAGTTGTAACCCAGTCTTTCAAAATCTCATTCAATCTATCAACAGCTTTTTCATATGCTTCCGCCCCATCTTCTTCTACCTTCAATACTCCCTCCTGACAGGCACCCTTCTTTTGAGCAAAAACCTTCCAGACATCCACATACTTCTCAGGGATGGCACAATCAATCAAGATCCACATATCTATATATGTGGCTTGCTGAGTCCTTTCCATCCACATCATTTTTTTATACCATTTCTTAGGGCATTTTTCCATGTTGGGCAATTCTGCTACAATAGCTCTTATTTCACTAGGCTTCCACGGGACATAAACCTGGGCCATATTAGCTACATAGTGATCTCCCACTATCCCTCCTGGCAGGGCTACTTCCCTTAGGGGCATCTGCTCTAGTGGCTTTTCTTTTAATAGAGACCTAAGCAACTCTCTTGTTTCTCTTTTTCTTTCTGGAGTATGCAGTACCCCCAGAGTTGTTTTCTGTTTTGCTGCCTTTTGCCTTGTAGTTACTGGGCTATACTTTTGATTTATCTGTCTTAGGGGGCTATGTGATTGATCTACCTTTGTGAATTTTGCTAAAGCATTTGGCCTTGATGGAGTGTACTGCCAAATTTGTCCATCTTTATCAAATATTACCCCCTCACTTCTATCTAATGAAGATCCCAAACTACTCCTCGGCTGGGAAGTCCCTTGGGCTCCCTCTAGCCTTCGACTCCTTCCCTCCTGTGAGAAGCTGGAAACAGCTTGCTGCTGCTGAGGGGTAACCTGAAAAGGCGGGTAGGGAGCACTTTGTTCTCCCGTGTCTTCTTCCCTTTCCTCTACAGGATCAACTTCACCTATAGGGGCAGATGCTGCTCTAGATGCTACTTCTAAATCCCTTCTTGCAAACTCATACGGGGATGCCCAAGCATTGGGAAGCTCCTCTTCATCTTCCAGATGCAGAGCAGTTTTTTCAGTACACATTTTATAAGGGGGTGGCTTTAGATTCTTTCGGGACTCTTCTTCCCAAGCAGCCAAACATTCAATCCCCCCACAATCAGACATTTTGAAAAGTAAATTAAATAACGCATCAATTGTTGGGGTGTCAAATGCACCTTGTGGAGGCCACCATTTCGACGGGTCCTTTTTGTATTCCCTTTTTGTAATTTTACACCACTTTACATGATGCTTTAAAGCATCCGGCTCTCCACTTACCATCATCTTGATGATAGGAGCGCTTGGATGCAACTTTGATACATTTAACCCTGTTATCTTTGCTATTTTTAATAATTTCTTTGCCTTTTTTTTTGTTAACCCAAAAGTATTCATTACCGGTAAAATATTTTTTCCAAGCAAATTTCCCATTTTCTTTATGTTTTTCCTGTCACCCCTTTCAGAAATGACAATAGTTTAGAGCTCCGGGACTGAGAGCTCTACTTTTTACTTCTTACGGCTGTGTACCAGCAGCCCAGTACATATATTGAGATATCTCACTTCGTTCTACTCTCAGAAGGACATCTCCTTTCTGAGTGGTAATAGGCTAGTATCTCTCAACTCCCTATTCCAGAGAACATACATCAGGTCATTCACCCATTTGTGGCTGTCCGCTGAAGGCAAACCTATCCGCCTTAGGACCACAAATGTTTCTCAAAAAAAATCACACAAAAAATTCAACATTCACCACCTTCTATTCACTCATAGAAATTGTGGCACCTGCCTCTTACACATCCCTTAATAACACAACTATATACATTGTAATTTCTGAGGGTAGCAAAAAGAAACACAAGTACGTACATTTGCATGCATCAGCTATAATTGGTACCATTATTATTCTCAGTAATCATACATAGATAGAATGCATTGAAATCAAAAAGGAACGTGTTACCTTCTGTATTCCACAAGCCCCACCCGGCTCCTCAAAACCGCACAGAAAGATAGTACTTTATAATAATGAGAAATAAAATTTTTCTCACCTGAGGCCTCTTTGTTGTCTCTCCTGTTGCGGGTTGAGAGCCGGAGGTGGGGATGCAGACAAGAAGAACGTCAGGGTCACCAAATGTTATGTACAGCCTTCAAATAAAGGACACCTACGAAGTTGCATTCATCAATGTATATTTACTCAGAAAATCAATCTCCGTACAGAGGATCACGTCACTTCCTTTCCAAAGGGAAAGTGATGAAAGTGATGAAATTACTAAATTTGTAACAGCGTTTTTATAAGAAAATTATAACATTACAGTCTATGTGTGGGAAAGAGTGAAAATAGAAAATACACAATACATTCCAGGATAATCTATTTCATATTTCACATGGTCATTTTCGCCATAACACAATAACAACTTTAAAGGTCATTCTGACTTTTTGGTAAGTTATGTTATAAACAGGGTCTTTCCATAAAAAACATTTGAACATCATTTCTGGGAATAATATGCTTTATCATTTTACTGGCAGTAATCTCATGTGAAGCAAATAACAAGTAATAACAATAACAATAACAAGTGAATAACAAGATATGTGTTGCAATATTGAGAATACCCAAGAAGAATTAAAAAACATTATATAAAGAAATACATTCTTATATTGAAGGGGAACTCTGGGTTATATACAGATATGTGTTACATATATCTTCATATCTTGACACACCGTCATACATTTGTAATTTGGCATTGATGCATCTTAAGCTTTATCATTTTTAATTGAGCCTTACTCATCCCCTGTGATCGGGACATGCTATCTACTGAAGGATCCATACAGAAATTTAAATCCCTAACTAGGATTACCTCCCCTGTCTTAAACTCCATTAAACGGCCCAACACCTGTTTTAGGAATTTTATCGTGTTTTTATTAGGGCAATACAAATTTGCAAAGGTATATGTTCTTTCTCCCATAATACCCTTCACATATAGATCAGGGTCTGTCAGCCTGTCCAACAACGTAAATTTTATTTATTTTGCAAACCCGATTGCCACCCCCTTAGTCCCCCTCGTAAAAGAGTCACCGTAATACGAGGTCGTAAAATCCTTAAATTTTAATGTTTGTCTCCTGGGTTAGGTGCGTCTCCTATAAGAACGCCACTTCTGTTTGGTATTGCTGAAGTTCTTTTAATATCTTATATCTTTTAACTGGAGAGTTAAGGCCTTTAACATTATATGTCAAGAAATTTATTTCCATATTCTCTATTATTCAAGAGTGGAGCTGGGCAGCAATCTTACGTTCTTCCTTTGGGTCATACATTTTACTCATTTCTGCAAGGTGAGTCCCCCCCACTCCTGCCCTCCAACCTCCCGCCCTCCCCCACCCTACCCACTCCCCTCGGCTGTATTCTGACCCCCTGTGTACAGTTGGTTATCTGATCTGATCCCATCCTGTACACCTCCTCACTAGGGTAGTGCTCTGACCATATCAACCCGTGTCCGGACCCCCACCCCCCTCCACTGAGCTGGGAGGGGGAAGAGGGACCGGAGCGGGCGCACAAAAGACCCACTCGGGTCACCTATGAACCTTCAGCCTCTCGACCCCCCCCCCCCCCACTGCATAACCCACCCTGCCACCTCCCCATCCCTCCCCCCCTTGATTCCCCTACATACTTCAGTAAATAATTATCTTTGCGTAGTAAAAAAAACAAAAAACATTGCTCATAAACCCATACACCATCTATCTAACAATTTTTCCAGTTATCCAGGAATGTTAGGGACTGGGATATCCAAATCTTTACAAAAGTCTTGGAGATCATCCAGGAACTTCAAACCAACTGTTCTTCCTTCTCTTTAGACTATCAGTGAGGCAGGGAAATCCCAGCTATATTTTATATTTGCTGTCCTGAATTGTTCTAAAAAGGGTTTCAGCTGGCCTCTCCGCACCAAAGTCCCTGCAGATAGGTCAGAAAAAACTTGAAGATCAGTTCTCTCATATTTCAGTGGGGAAAGTCTTCTAAGTTTACTCCATATCTTGGCTTTGTCCTCAAATGAATGAAACTTTATAATGACATCTCAAGGTATTTCCTATCTCAGTCCTGGGGGTTTCCTGATCCTGTGAACTCGATCAATTTTTAGCTCATCCCCTTCACCCCTATCCAGTAATGGATTGAATATTTTTTTCATTTTTACCATCAAGTCCTTGCCTTGCTGTTCAGGTAGGGCCCTAACCCAGAGGTTTTGATAATCGACTTTGATTTCCTGTTCTTCCAACTTGTGTGCTATATCTCGGTGGTTAGTTTACAATATTTTCATTTGAGTTTTAAGTTCTAAAATTTCTTTGGCCTGTTTTCCTGTTAGTTCTTCTGCTTCTTCTACTCTCCTCAATAAATGGCCCATATCCATCCTAAAGGCCCATACACACGATCAGACTTTTTGACAACAAACATGCAAATTAGCTGTTTTGGAGCAACATCCGACCGGGTGTACGCTCCATCGGACAAACTTTTTTGGTTTTCATCAGACTTTTGTTGGCTGGGTGAACGAACAAACTTTCTGGAGTCTGATCGTGTATACAGAAAACCATAGGACTTTTGTACAAAGTACAAACAGGCATGCTCAGAACCAATGCAAAAGATCAGACAACAATACAGAAGTTGACCAAAGGTGGCGGTAAAGAGCAGAAAAACCACATGATTTGGTGAAAGTTGGCTGAAAAAGTCCTGCTGTGTGTATGCAATACAAGTTCAGGGCCGACGCCCTTTGTACAAAAATCCAAGGGAAAGTTTGTAAAAGTCCTATCATGTGTATGAGGCTTTACATTTGTTATCTCTGTTTTGATTGAGTTTTCTAATTTAGCAAGCATTTCCAACATCTCAGTTTGCGTTGGCGTATGCGCCATGGCCCTTTGCTCTACTGTCTCGCTTGGGTCTCGAACAACTGCCAGATCAATTTCGACTTTGGAATTATCGGCCTGTTCCGCTTTTTGTTTCTCCAGCTTTTTCTTCTTCTCTTTTGTCCCCTGTTGCTTTTTTTAAGCTGACATCTTTAAGGTATTTCTGAATTGTACTTTTATTTAGGCTTTCTTTTGGTGTCTTAGGTTCAGTTGATCTCTGGGATCGCCCTCTCATTTTTATTTAGGATATTTCTTCCCCAGGTGCTTCAATACTTTTGCCTGCCCCTACTCCTCTCATATTTCTCTTCACCAGTTCTAACTGAGAGGGGACACCCCTAACATTACCAAATTAAGACTTTATAAAAAAAAACACAAGAAAAAAAAAAAGGATGGAGGCAAAAAAGGGATTCAGGGGCTCCAGGGGCCGCATTTCCAGTACTTCGGTCGTTCTTCATGGGCCTTTGGTTGCTCACTCCTTTTTATTTATCCCTTCCCTCCTCCTCCCCCAACCCTGAAACAGGCCTTTTACCAGGATCTCTAATATAATTCCAAGGACCACAGTATATCACAGCATATCCGTTACTTTACTCTGATCTTCATATATGCCAAAGTTCTGTTTTTTTCAGATGTAAATCCTGTTATACTTCCAATATGGGCGTCAAACTTTTAGCTTTCCCAATCATAAAGTAAAATACGCAGCAGACAATTTAAAAGATCAGAACAAATATTTTGGAACTCTCGTCTGTAATCTTCACTAAACTGTGATCCCAACTGTCAATCAAGCCAGTAATGAAAGGGTGAAGGAGACATTTATAGATGAATAAAAGAGCACAGTGTAAGCAGATTTTTTTTTTTGTCAACCAGCTTAGCTACCTGCCACTCTCACTGCTTGTCTCAACTTCCCTCTGATTGTCTTTCAATCCATTCAGGCTAGTTCCTCAGATGGTCTTTCAAGCCTCCGAGCACATCTAGAGAATCTAGAGCCTTTTTAACCTTTCCAGGCTGATTTTCCTCTTCCTATATCCACATAGTAAAAAATAAATAAAGAAAAGGAAACTCAAAATTCATACCTGGGGAGGGGATGGCTTCTTCGTCATCATCTTCCCCTTATCCTCCCAAACAGCTCTAGCCAGTCCTTTACAGTAATGCAGAGTAGTGTTGCAAATATTTCAGTGCTAGAGACGTCCTAGTACACTTGTTTCTCTGCTTACTTGTTCCTCCAAAAAAAATGCCTGCTGTGCTCACCAGCCGCTGCTAACAAAGTCCGGTAATGATACAAAGTCCGGTAACCTGGGATCAAGAGGGAGAGGCAGTAGGAGATCAGGGAGGGTAGGGGGGCTATTAAGGGTGAGTATAGTGGACGGCTCCGAAGGCTACCGATGGTACAGTGGACAGGCTGCAGACTGCCACTCTGCAGCTCCTTCCCCCCCTCGGCAGACCCCCAGACCGTCCTATCCTGCCTGCTCATGTGGGTCCATTCCTTGCCGGGGGGAGCACGAGGGTATCATATACCGGGGCATGTGTGGTCTCTCACTCCCACACTGTTCCCGATGGTTCTCCCGGGCTGTCCTCACGTGCTCACATGGCCGACATCCTCAGGCCCCTCCCCTCCTTCTGACGTATCACGTCAGCATAGTGTCCATGCTGCTCCGCCTGTGAGAGGCTTCCATCTTTGATGGTTTGGCTTTTAACCCTTTCACTGCCAGGCCTGTACATCATACAGACCTGACCGCGGAGGGTTTCACAAAAAAAAATCTGGTGGCTGAAGCCAGCAGGATTCTGTGTAAAACTGACAAGCAGACAAAAGCATTTGGTTGGCTGCGCTGCCGCCCAATTGCTCAAACACACGCGCTGGTACTGATGCCCCCGCCATGTATTCTGGGTTCTGCTTGCCCATCTGCAGGCCTGGGACTGACATGGCAGGTACCAGGGGGTGGAGAAGATTGGAGACACATCCGCTCTCCTCCCCTTCTTGCTGTGACCCGAAAAGCAACGTGATATCCCTTCCGGGTCAGCCCCTCAGTGTCTCCGGCTAGTATAATCGGGAAACAATGTGTTGCAGTCTAACACTAAATGGATGATGGATTGAAGCGTCACCTATACAAAATATAGGGTACTGAAGTATGTTGGTTATCTAATTACTTGGTGCCGCCTCGTCTCTTATATTTTATATTTTACCATAAATGTGGGAAGTTCATTGCGTTTGTTTGCCCTAAAATTCACTTTTAGTGTGTTTACTGAAATCTTGTGTTTCCTAGACCTTTGCAGTAATATCGCATGACATAAAAAATTGGATCTACCACTATTTTATTCTTTAGGGTGTCTGCTGTCAGAAAATATAATGTTTGGGTAATCTTCAAAAAATTTATTTTTAAACATGTGCAAAAAAATGCAAAAACAGCTCTGGCGGTGAAAAGGTTAAGCTGCTGTCTGGCATTGGGTGCTACTGCTTTACTTATCTTACTGTTAACTATTATTTCAAGTCTCGCTCCTTCTATGATTTCTTTGTTCTATGTTATTCTATTTAAAATTAATATTTCTCATTCCGATGTGTAACTTGTGTTTTAAATTCTGTTTTCAATGGGTTCAGCTTGATTATATAACACCTGGCTGCTTTTGCTGTGATTGATATGATTAAAGTGAAACTCAGGACATACCATTTTTGAGTTGAAATTCTAGGTAGTGTTGGCAAGGGTAAAACAGGTGAGCATTTGTTCAAGGTCCTAAACCATCCTCACTGTGATACTCAAAGCTTCCCTATTTGAGAGATTTCACCTTACTTCCTGTCCAGATCACTACTAGTCAGCCTGAAAGTGAGGGCAAATTTCTCCCAAAGGAGGAGACACAGACATCAGAGAAGACCTGTCAGATTCTAACCTTTTTCTGCACCATTCACAACAAAACAAAACAAAAATGGTCAGAGTGATTGTAAAGTCAGAAGGTTTTTTTTTTATCTTAAAGCGGATTTCCACCCAAAAATGGAACTTCCGCTTTAAGCACTCCTCACCCCCTTACATGCCACATTTGGCATGTCATTTTTTTTGGGAGGAGTGGGGTCTTCATTAGGAGGGGGACTTCCTGTCCCACTTTCTCCTTACGCCCAGGGACTGCCTAGGCGACTCCTCCTTTCTCCTTAGGTGGCCCCTTCCTCTAGGCGATCTTCTGAGACATGTGACAGGTCCCAAGAGATCACATGTCCACTCCGGGAGCACAGAGCGACTTGCGCATGCGCCGTGCGCGCCCGGCCGTGAAGCTGAAAGCTGTCACAGCCAGGTGCCCAGAGTGGCAATGGAGGGTGGCAGCGGAGAGGAGAGAGAGAGGAGCAACACCCCGTTTGGCCGCATTCTGGACCGTGTAACAGGTAAGTGTCTGTTTATTAGAAGTCAGCAACTACACTTTTTGTAGCTGCTGACTTTTAATAAGCATAAAAAGCCTGGAACTCCCCTTTAATGCATTCTATGCATTAAGATAAAAAAAAAAACCTATGTGCAGCAGCCCCCCTGACACTTACCTTAGGTCCCTCTTTGTCCAGCATGTCCACGAATGTCTCAGCCGTCCAATATTTTCCCTCCTGATTGAACAACCGTGGTCCCATTGGCTCCCGCTGCTGTCAAAGTCAGGAGAGATAGGGGTGGGGCTGTGTTAGGGCTCTGTGTCTGAATGGACATGGACATAGAGAGCTGTGCCTTCGCTCGGGTGCCCCCCATAGTGAGCTGGTTGCTGTGGGGGCACTCAACAGGAGGGAGGGACCAGGATCACAGAAGAGGAACCTAAGAGGAGGAGGATCTAAACTGTTCTGTACAAATTCACTGCAACAGAGCAGGTATGTATAACGTTTGTTATTTTTATAGAAAAAAAAATTTGTCCCAACCCGTTAATATCACTTCAGCTGGACAGCCTGGTCCAGGTGTAAATGTGTAGAAAAACATACAATACATGCAAAAAAAATACTGAATACTATAATTGTATTAATGGCATACAGTTATCAGAATACAATATTTTTACGTGTACAACTTTAATTCAACCCTTTAGAATTGTGGCAGTGTCTTGCATTTATCAATGAAATATAAGTCAGTTATAAGTAAGTGGATTTTATGGAGAGATCCATCTTATTATGCTCTTATGATGTATGCATTTTTTCACATAAAAGTGATAAATTTGTACTAGAGCTGATATGAACTTTAAATTAAATAGATTATCAATAAATTACTTTGTGAAGCATTTTAATGAAAAAAAAATCATTTATATATGATTAGTATGCAGTGTCACTGCTTATACTCAAACAGAGAATGTTAAACATACTAAATATTCTTCTGCCTATCTGTTCGCTAGGGATTATTGATGTCATCACTTTGCAACAAAGTAATAGGCTAGATCCATGAACATTTGTTTTGTCTGCAAATTGTATTTTGTGGTTAAAAAAAAAGAAGAAACAAAACGGCCACAATGAGTTATAATTTTTTTCACAAAAAAATTAGCTTTCTGTTGGTGGTATTTAATCACTACTGGGTTTTTTATTTTTTGTTAAATGAAAAAAAGTTTTTCTTCATTTCTGTTATAAATTTTTGCAAACAGGTAATTTTTCTCCTTTACTCATGTGCGCTGATGAAGCAGCACTGATGGGCACTTGTAGGTAGCACTGATGGGCACTAATAGGCTGCACTGATGAGACCACACTGGTGGGCACTGATGAGGCTGCACTGATATGTGGCACTGATGAGGAGCCACTGATTGGCAGTACTGATGGGTACTGATTAGTGGCACTAATGCACACTGATTAGGGGCACTGTTGGGGCTGCCCTGATAATCAGGACACCAGGGCTGGACTGGGACAAAAAATTGGCCCTGGAGTTCATCATGTCTGGCCCACTTTAATTTTGAGTGTCCCCAACAGCATCCCCCTTACACCAGAGTGTCCCAGTCAGCAGCCGCCTTCACATCAGAGTCCCCATCAGAAGCCCCCTTCATACCAGAGTCCCCATCAGAAGCCCCCTTCACACCAGAGTCCCCATCAGAAGCCCCCTTCACACCAGAGTCCCCATCAGAAGCCCCCTTCACACCAGAGTCCCCATCAGAAGCCCCCTTCACACCAGAGTCCCCATCAGAAGCCCCCTTCACACCAGAGTCCCCACCAGAAGCCCCCTTCACACCAGAGTCCCCACCAGAAGCCCCCTTCACACCAGAGTCCCCACCAGAAGCCCCCTTCACACCAGAGTCCCCACCAGAAGCCCCCTTCACACCAGAGTCCCCACCAGAAGCCCCCTTCACACCAGAGTCCCCACCAGAAGCCCCCTTCACACCAGAGTCCCCACCAGAAGCCCCCTTCACACCAGAGTCCCCACCAGAAGCCCCCTTCACACCAGAGTCCCCACCAGAAGCCCCCTTCACACCAGAGTCCCCACCAGAAGCCCCCTTCACACCAGAGTCCCCACCAGAAGCCCCCTTCACACCAGAGTCCCCACCAGAAGCCCCCTTCACACCAGAGTCCCCACCAGAAGCCCCCTTCACACCAGAGTCCCCACCAGAAGCCCCCTTCACACCAGAGTCCCCACCAGAAGCCCCCTTCACACCAGAGTCCCCACCAGAAGCCCCCTTCACACCAGAGTCCCCACCAGAAGCCCCCTTCACACCAGAGTCCCCACCAGAAGCCCCCTTCACACCAGAGTCCCCACCAGAAGCCCCCTTCACACCAGAGTCCCCACCAGAAGCCCCCTTCACACCAGAGTCCCCACCAGAAGCCCCCTTCACACCAGAGTCCCCACCAGAAGCCCCCTTCACACCAGAGTCCCCACCAGAAGCCCCCTTCACACCAGAGTCCCCACCAGAAGCCCCCTTCACACCAGAGTCCCCACCAGAAGCCCCCTTCACACCAGAGTCCCCACCAGAAGCCCCCTTCACACCAGAGTCCCCACCAGAAGCCCCCTTCACACCAGAGTCCCCACCAGAAGCCCCCTTCACACCAGAGTCCCCACCAGAAGCCCCCTTCACACCAGAGTCCCCACCAGAAGCCCCCTTCACACCAGAGTCCCCACCAGAAGCCCCCTTCACACCAGAGTCCCCACCAGAAGCCCCCTTCACACCAGAGTCCCCACCAGAAGCCCCCTTCACACCAGAGTCCCCACCAGAAGCCCTCTTCACATCAGAGTCCCCACCAGAAGCCCCCTTCACATCAGATTCCCCACCAACAGCCCCAAGCTCCATCAGAAGCCCCCTTTACATCAGATTTTCCACCAGCAGCCCCCTTCACATCAGATTCCTCACCAGCAGCCCCCTTCACATCAGAGTCCCCACCAACAGCCCCCTTCACATCAGAGTCCCAATCAGAAGCTCCATCAGAAGCCCCCTTCACATCAGATTCCCCACCAGCAGCCCCCTTCACATCATATTCTCTACCAGCAGCCCCCTTCACATCAGAATCCCCATCAGAAGCCCCCTTCACATCAGATTCCCCACCAGCAGCCCCCTTCATATCAGAGTCCCCATCAGAAGCCCCCTTCACATCATATTCCCCACCAGCAGCCCCCTTCACATCAGAGTACCCACCAGCAGCCCCCTTCACATCAGAGGCCCCTTTCACATCAGAGTCCCCATCAGAAGCTCCCTTCACATCAGATTCCCCACCAATAAGGATGAGCCGAACACCCCCTGGTTCGGTTCGCACCAGAACCTGCGAACAGACCTAAACTTCGTTTGAACTTTAGAACCCTATTAAAGTCTATGGGACTCGACGTTCAAAATCTAAAGTGCTAATTTTATCAAAATCTAAAGTGCTAATTTTAAAGGCTAATATGCAAGTTACTGTCCTAAAAAATGTTTGGAGGACTGGGTCCTGCCCCAGGGGACATGTATTAATTCAAAAAAAGTTTTAAAAATGGCAGTTTTTTCGGGGGCAGTGATTTTAATAATGATTAAAGTGAAACAATAAAAGTGTAATATTTCTTTAACCACTTGGGATCCACGCTATTGCCAAATGACGGCATTAGCGCGGACCTACTTTTCCGGGACTACGTCTATTGACGTCGTCCCGTGCACGAGCGGCCTGCGCGCCCCCTGAGGGGCACGCGCGGCGCGCTTTGTGATCGGCGAGTCCATGAGACTCGCCTGATCACCGATCTGTGCAAGGGGTCGATCCCGACCCCTTATCACGTGATCAGCTGTCAGCCAATGACAGCTAATCATGTGATAGAACGGAGCCGGCAATCGGCTATTATTCCTCCTCACGCTGACAGCGCGAGGAGAAAAAAAAAAGCCGATCACCGGCGGCCGTGATCGGGACATCAGTCCCGATCACGGCCAGCAATACAAGCGACCACCTGCCCCCTGCCAGTGCCCACCTGCCCCCTGCAGTGCCATCCTGAATAAAAGTAAGTGCCCCCCCCGTCAGTGCCACCCAGCAGTGCCCACAGTGCCACCCAGCAGTGCCACCCACAGTGCCCACAATCTGCCTCCAAGGTGCTGCACCCCAGTGCCGCCCATCAGTGCCCAGCAGTGCCGCCCATCAGTGCCCAGCAGTGCCACCTATCAGAGCCACCTATCAGTGCCACCTATCAGTGCCCATCAGTCCCATCTATCAGTGGTACCTATTAGTGCCCATCCGTGCCACCCATCCGTGTCATCTTATCTGTGCCCATCTTTGCCTTAACTATGCCTATCAGTGCCCACCAGTGCAGCCTATCAGTGCCCACCAATGCAGCCTATCAGTGCCCACCAATGCAGCCCATCAGTGCCCACCAATGCAGCCTATCAGTGCTGCCTAATCAGTGCACTTCAATGAAGGGGAAAAATGACCCGTTTGCAAAATTTTATAACAAACTATTAAAACATGATTTTTTTTTTTTTGCATCTTTTTTTGTTTGTTTAGCAAAAAATAAAACTCCGAGCTGTAACTAAATACCACCAAAAGAAAGCTCTATTTGTGGGAAAAAAATGATAAAAAATTTCATTTGGGTACAGTGTTGTATGACCGCGCAATTGTCATTCAAAGTGCATCAGCGCTGAAAGCTGAAAATTGGTCTGGGACTGAGGGGGGTTTAAGTGCCCAGTAAGCAAGTGGTTAAATTTTGTACCTGGGGGGTGTCTATAGTATGCCTGTGAAGGGGCGCATGTTTCCTGTGCTTAGAACTGTCCCTGCACAAAGTGTCATTTCTGCAGGAAAAAAAGTAATTTAAAATCACTCGCGGCTATAATGAATTGTCGGCTCCCGTAATACAGAGAAATCATTGAAAGTCATTGATAAAAAAAAAGTGTGGGGTTTCCCCAAATTCAATTACCAGGCCCTTCAGGTCTGGTATGGATATTAAGGGGAACCCCGCATCAAATTAAAAAAAATTGACGTGGGGATCCTCCTAAAAATACACACCAGACCCTTTATCCGAGCACGCAACCTGGCAGGCCGCAGGAAAAGAGGGGGGACGAGTGAGCGCCCGCCCTCCTGAACCGTACCACGCCACATTCCCTCAACATTGGGAGGATCCCCACAACCATGGCTGGTGGTTGTGGGGGTCTACAGGCGGGGGGCTTATCAGAATCTGGAAGCCCCCTTTAACAAGGGGACCCCCAGATCCCACCCCCCCCCCCGTTTGAAATGGTAAGGGGGTACAAAAGTACCCCTACCATTTCACAAAGAAAGTGTAAAAAATAGTTAAATAAGACAAACACTCTTTTGAAAAATTCCTTTATTAAAAATAAAAAAAGATTCCAGCGGTGGTAATCCACTCTTCCTATCCAGCAATGGATGATCATCTCTCCGGGGTCCAGCGATGGCTGATCTGATCCAGCGACGGGTGATCTCTCAGTCCAGCTCAGCGAATCCATCCATCTTCTGTCTCCATGAAGGAAACACTGCGGGATCCCAGCGGCCTGATGTTTCTTATATGAGGGCAGGGCCACCCGTCACCTGACCCCACCCCCCTCAGACACAAGCGGTTAAGCCGCGCTTCCACAATGACGTGTGGGTGACCCCGCCCCCCTCTGATGTAACTGATAAGCATGGGAAACATGCGCCCCTTCACAGGCATACTATAGACACCCCCCAGGTACGAAATATAAAGTAATATTACACTTTTATTGTTTCACTTTAATCATTATTAAAATAACTGCTCCCGAAAAAACTGTCGTTTTTAAAACTTTTTTTTTGCATTGATACATGTCCCCTGGGGCAGGACCCAGGTCCTCAAACCCTTTTTATTACAGTAACTTGCACATTAGCCTTTAAAATTAGCACTTTAGATTTCTCCCATAGACTTATACAGGGTGTTCCGTGGCTTTTTGAATTTGCCGCAAACACCCCAAATTGTTCACTGTTGGCCGAGCAGGCGAACAAGCAATGTTTGAGTCGAACATGAGTTTGACTCAAACTCGAAACCCATCCCTGTTGTGATTAAAATGGTATTTCTATATGCCTGACAAAGACCAGCTAGGTATAATTACGGCAATTACCACACTTACGAATTAGCATTTTGCTGAACACAAGAAGAGATAAGACAAAGTTGGTGTTCAGGGCTTGTCTGGTTTAATTCTGGGCGGGTCTACAATTTATATGTGCTATTATTAGCCAATCATTGCATAGAACATGGGTGTGGTTAATACAGAGGTGTACATTACATATCATTACATATCATTAATTATGTCATCTGCTTTCATGAGTCAAAGTCTTGAGTTCTGTGGCCCAGACATATTGAGACACAATGGGGACAGCTCATCAGTGCCCACCTGCCCCCTGCCAGTGCCACCTAAAATATGGCAAAAACTGCCACCCATCAGTGCCCACAGTGCCACCCATCAGTGCCCACAGTGCCACCCATCAGTGCCCATAATATGCCTCGCACACGCAGTGCTGCACCTTAGTGCCACATATCCGTGCCCATCAGTGTCATGTACCAGTGCCCATCAGTGACGCCCAACAGTGCCACCTATCAGAGCCACCTATCAGTGCCACCTATTAGTGCCCATCAGTCCCATCTATCAGTGGTACCTATCAGTGCCCATCCGTGCCATCTTATCTGTGCCCATCTTTGACCATCAGTGCCGCCTTATCTGTGCCCATCAATACTGCCTTATTTGTGTCTATCGGAGCCACCTTATCTGTGATTATTAGTGCCGCTTTAACTGTGCCTATCAGTGCCCACCAGCGCCGCCTCATCAGCACATTTCAATGAAGGAGAAAAATTACCAGTTTGCAAAATTTTATAACAAACTATTAAACATGATTTTTTATTTTTTTTATTTTGCATCTTTTTTAGTTTAGCAAAAAATAAAACTCCCACCTGTAATTAAATACCACCAAAAGAAAGCTCTATTTGTGGGAAAAAATGATAAAAATTTCATTTGGGTACAGTGTTGCATGACTACGTAATTGTCATTCAAAGTGCATCAGCGCTGAAAGCTGAAAATTGGTCTGGGCAGGAGGGGGGTTTAAGTGCCCAGTAAGCAAGTGGTTAATCAGAAAGGTTTTTATTGTAACACAGACAGAAAAATACATTGCATTTTCTCAAAAAACAATCCAGCAACGCTCCATGTTCTCATTGCACAAATAAGGCACCAACACACAAAAGTCAGTAACATACGGTAAAGGACCATAACTAGTGATTCCAATTTATAAGAGACATTCAATGTAAATACTACTCTTCTCTTTCTTTTGGTTTCTTTTCAATTTCTAAGGACTATGTATCCCGTGGTACCTTGCTGCCCTCAAGCAGTGATGATATGATAGTATGTTTCCTGTATTGAATGTGCATCCTTTCAGAAGGCAGGGTCTGTGAAATGTGACACAAGCAGTGGGTATTCACAGAGCATAGTGAATGTATCACTGAATATAAGGAAGTAAATGTGTGGGGTTCTTCAAATAGTGAGTTTTAAAACTTCAAGATCATTTAGATGAATAGGAGTAGGCTAGAAATAATTGCAATTCAATGTAGAACTAAATACTGTATATGATTTTACATTTTGACCAGATATTCGCTTTAAAGTGTATGTAAACCCTAAGGCTGCATTCACACCTGAGCGTAGCGATTTCAAACAGAAAATCACGCAAATTTGACGCAATTTTGCTGCGTTTTTTGCGGTGTTTTTTTACCGTGATTCGCATCGCTTTTTAACGCGATTTGCTGCAATTTTGTGCATGGCAAAAGGTCACCAATGTTAAAAGAAGAAAAACACCTAAATCTGCTCAATTCGAGCGACAAAAAAGGGTCCGGAACTTGTTTGAGCTTCAGGCGACATGGAGTGGAGATGTGAACCATCTCCATTGAGAATAATAGATTTTTTCCCCTCTAGCGTTTTGTAGCTTCAGGCTTCAAGCTACAAAACGCTCAGGTGTGAATGGGGTCTAACAGCGAACTTCTCGCATTTGCTCCCTTTTGTATGTTAAAGAGTATTATTGAAAGTATGTTCTTATATAAAAATTAATAAATACTGGAAGATTATTATAAGGACCACCTCCAAAGCCTAAAATCCTAGATCAGAAATAATATGCATGAAGGGGAGTTTTTTTTTAAACTTTTTTTGCCTACAACAACAATCTCTTGTGTTAATGCAATATTTATGTTTTGTTTTTTCTTACAGTGAAAATTAAATTGTGGGTCATGCATTTTTTAAATAAATGTATTATAAATAAATGCTACACAGAAAAAAAAAAATTGACCACTAATGCCGTGTACACACGGTCAGACTTTCCGGCAGAAAAGGTCAGACAAAATCATTTCATCGGATAATCCGATCGCGTGTGAGCTTCATCTGACTTTTTCTTTCTGATGGACCTAGAAATAGAATATGTTTTAAATCTTTCCGACGGAATCAATTCCTATTCAGAAAACCATTTGTATGCTGTTCTGTCGGACCAAAAACGATGCATGCTCTGAAGCAAGTATGAGACGGAAGCGCTCGGTGTGGTAAAACAACAGTTCATATTACAGCTAGCACATTCCTCACGCTGCTAATTCTGTGATCTTTTAATGCAGCACATTCTTTTCTTCTTTAGAATGGTAGAAGAACGAAGTTGTGCATTTACTATTTTTGTTTTAGGAGCCTGGAAAGCATTGCACCAGCGATCAGCAGATCACAAATGCCATGCAGGTCTTCTGCAGACCTCAGTGTACATCGTTTTACACTGACAGGAAGAATCAACAAACTACCACATCGCTCAACAGTGCCATGGTAGTTCAAAGAGAACAACAAGCTGACAGCTGCAGAGGCTGTGGTTACTTGCAGTTCATTGATTCACAGGGATCTGTAAATCAATGACATGTCTGTGTGGGCTGAGCCCCACAGGACCACACTCTTTGAATTGTGGCAGCGAGTATGGGGAGAAGATCCATGACTTGCTGCCACAAGGGGGGGGGTGTCCGATGCTGAACATGTTACACCCTAAGTATGGGTGTACCATGTAATCTGTTCTCTTATACCCCTCTTTAGCCTCATTGGAGCCAATGACTCTGACAGATCCAACCAGACAGGTGCTTTTGGAGGGGACTACAGGGTAGCTTCTTGCATACTGGCAATGGGCCCTGGCTTTTGAGGGACCTCTGTTCTTTGGGAGGTGTGTGCCTGGGGGACCTGAAAACACATGGACTCTGGGAACCTAGGACCTGGATACAGATTTTGGGCTTCTGTTAAATGAGTCACCTATTGTTTTTCTCTGTCTGCTAGTATTGTGTCCACTCCATCTTGTTACCAAACTGTTGTGGAATTAATCAAAGCATTGTCTGGGTGTTTAGCTGTTGATTCGCTTACTGTTTGTTTTTTGTTTTTTTAGCTGTTTATTAGAAGTACTTATATTATAGTGGTGTAGTGGGTAGCACTATCACCAATCAGTAAGAAGGGTTGCTGGTTTGAATCCCGACCACAACACTACCTGGCTGGAGTTTGCATGTTCTCCCTGTCCCTGCGTGGGTTTCCTCCGGGTACTCTGGTTTCCTCCCACACTCTAAAGACATGCTTGTAGGTTAATCAGATCCTGTCTAAATTGTGCCTTAGTATGTATGAATGTGAGTTAGGGACCTTAGAGTGTAAGCTCCTTGAGGGTAGAGACTGATGAGAATGTACAATGTATATGTTAAGCGCTGCGTAAATTGAAGGCACTATATAAGTACCTGAAATATAAAATAAAATATTACTGTTTAGGATAATGTGATCAAGCTCATTCCTGATTGTGTGTGATATATATTCTGTGTGAATTTACAATAGTCAGTTCCAGTTTTCACCTGTAGCGCTGGTATCCTTGTCTATTAATGTGTATTAGCATTTATAATGGAAGTCTATGGACGTTTCTATGGCTTAGTGTTTGGTGCCATCTAGCGGCCAAACACTGATAGTGGACTTAAATGATTTTTGCTTTATCAAAGCATTGAACTTGGTACAGGAAGTGACTGTTATTTACACTGGAGAGTTGACCTTTTTACCCAGGATGCCGGGTGACCTACCCATGGACACCCTCTCTTGCACTGCATGCTGGGTAGGACATAAAAGGACCCTAAGCGGCCACCTTAGGTCTCTTGGGAACGCATGGCCTGCCTGTGAGGACTTGTGAGGAGGCCTCTCGGAGGAAGCGGCCTATTGCCCTTACGAAACGCAACTCTGCTCGATTGTGTGAGTGACCTGAAGTGCCAGAGACACAGTGATCAGATTGGAAATATCCAGAGACACTCATTTGCACATTGGAAGACCAGGTCCACCTATCAGAACGGAACGGAACGGAGTGACGGAGCCAGCTGACTTAGAAGCAAGCTGCAAACACCAGACAAAAGTTACCATACCGAGCTTCTGATCCAGTTGGTGAGCGGGTTGAGGCCCACAGTTTTCTAAACTTTGCACCTAGTCAGACTTATATACAGGCCTCGCTGGGATCCATAGACCCACGGAGGAGGAATATAGCAACTGACACTAGGCAGGCATAAGGCCTACTTACTATCACATCTCAAGTATTGTATTATAATTATGGAAGCAACACTAGGATCATCCTTAACTCAACTTTAATTACTTTAACCCTTGGATTACAAATTATAAGGAATTATCATTGCTAGAGAAGACAAGAAGACTAAGGACTGAGTACTTTAAGTGAGATCTCACGCATAGCTACAAAAGTAGGGGGTGCTCATATATGTATATATTGTTTATAACATCGCTGGATCAGGCTAATTTAAACATAGAATGCATGAAGGGAAAAAAAATCTTCTACCCTCAGAACCACTTTAACCTGCACGATGACGTGTATCCTATATACCCATGGACTGCTATCAATGGTTGTATATCAGCATAATGTCCTTTGTTTTGTTTTGTAACAAACTCTGAAGTGTGCATACATAAAGAATTTGCAAAGAGAAAAGTGATCTGCTTCAAGTAAAAGCGCTTATAGCAACATTATGCTTTGGTCATTTAATTTCTGACCTAATGCTTAGTTTCATTCTAGAAATGGCATCTTGAGAGATGAGTAAGCAATAGAAAATATACTCCACTAGTCTAAAAGACTTATAGACGCGCGCACAGGGTGTGCCGTTTCTGCCTGGACACATCCCTAATCACCCCATGTGCACAGGGCTCTAGCGCTGGCCTGTGCTATCCACTAAATACTGTCACTTTTGTATTTAGAAGTGACAGTGCTCCTCTCTGAGCAGCTGCACCAGGCCTTGCTCCAGACATTGCCCTGCTGCAATTCCTGACACCCGCTGCACATTTCCCCACTGACTGCTGCCTGTCACACTAAGTTAAAAGAGCTGGGGAAGCGTCCACTAGGCTCCTTCTCAGGTCTAACCTATCTTATACCATACCATGCGAAGGAGCCTGGGAGGTAGAAGACCTCCTGCCCCCATTGAGCCGCACAATATCTGAGGTCTGTGTTTGGAGGGAAAATTAGAGGAGGATTTTTTTGGTGGCATTTGTACAGCTGGGGGGAGGAAGGAATTGTAATGCCAGGAGAAGAGGATTTACAGTGGATGGTGGGATGGGGGGGGGGGGGGGCTTGTGCTAGGATTGGGATATCAGCCCTATTGAGGATGTGGGGGTGGCAGGGGGTACACTGATGACCCTTGAACTCTGTAAACTGTTCACCCTTGAACCCTATACACTGAACCCTGAACTCTACACTGCACATCCCAGAACCCTGCACTCGGTACACTGCACATCTCAGGACTCTGCACTCTGTACATTGCACATCCCAGAACTCTGCACTCTGTACACTGCTCACTTCTGAACCCTGCGTTCTGTACACTGCTCACCCTTGAACCCAGCACTCTGGACACTGTGCACCCCTGAACCCTGCACTCTGTTCACTGTGCACCCCTGAACCCTGCACTCTGTTCACTGTGCACCCCTGTACACTGTACAACCCTGAACTCTGTACACAGCACACCCGTGAACTCTGCACTCTGTATGTAGCACACCCCTGAACCCTACATTCTGCATTCTACATGGTGTGCTACACACTCCTAAACCCTGCACACCCCTAAACCTGGCACTCTGTACATTGCAAACCACTGAACTCTTCACTCTGTACACTGCACACCCTTAACCCTGCACGCTGTACACTGCCCACTCCTGAATCCTGCACTCTGTACTTAGCACAGTCCTGAATGCTGCACTCTGTATGTAGCACACTCCTGAATGCTGCACTCTGTATGTAGCACACTTCTGAATGATGCACTCTGTACATAGCACACTCCTGCATTCCACACTCTGTAAGTAGCGCACTTCTGAACCCTGCACCTTGTACGTAGTGCAATTCTGAACCCTGCACTTTGTACGTAGCGCACTTCTGAACCCTGCACTGTGTACGTAGCACACTCCTAAACTTGGTACCCTATACACTGCACACCTCTAAACTCTGCACTCTGTATGTATGTAGCTCATACAGAGCATACGATTTTGCAGGGAAAATCCAATTGCCTCTCTGGGATCAGGAAGGGTTTTTTTTCCCCTGCTGTAGCAAATTGGATCCTGCTGTTCTTTTTTTTTTTTTTTTTCCGCCTTCCTTTGGATCAATTGTTGGTATAGGATTGGGTATATGGGATTGTATGATATTTTTTATTTATTTATGGTTGAACTAGATGGACTTGTGTCTTTTTTCAAACTAACTATGTATATATATATATATATATATATATATATATATATATATATATATATATATATATATATATATATATATATATATATATATATATAAAATATTTGTGTGTGTTATACATACATGCATGTGTGTTTGAGCTTTGAGGTGTACACCTATGAATACACAACTTATTGTAGGGCAGCAATGGACCTGCCATAGAGCATTCTTCAACCAAAAAGGACGTTGACTGTCCTTCGGGTGATGTCTGGTCAGCTGGTTGGGTCTAGAGCGGATCCTGTTTTTATTAGGAAAAGGGGTTATGGGGAAATACATCCCACTCCTGTTTTCCTGGCCTGATAAGGCAATCGTATGCTTCTATACTAGGTGCTATCCATTGAGTCATCCATTAGACCACTTTACCATGAATGTAATAATATGCAGCCATCATAGATCAGGTCAAATTCTGGTTCAGAAATGCAGATTCCCAGGTTACCTTTCCCCAACTAGCTTGCTTATTGGACAGGGAATCAACACTGTCACACCTTTGACCCATTGGGGGTTATTTACTAAAAGTGTGCAAAATCTGGTGCAGCCATGCAATCAGCTTCCAGGTTTTATTGTCAGAGCTTAAAGGATCACAAAAGATATATATATATATATATATATATATATTTTTTTTTTAAATAACAAACATGTTATACTTACCTCCACTGTGCAGCTCGTTTTGCACAGAGTGCCCCAAAACCTGGTCTTCTGGGGTCCCTCAGCGGCTGTCTCGGTTCCACCCCACAAGGACTCAACACCTCAATGCGAGCTCCCTTGCATTGGGGTGGAGTGCTTGCGGGCATGCTCCTGTGATACAGCTGGCTGCCTTAGCCACTCACTGTATCACTCGGCCCCGCCCCCGGTGCGCCGCGTCATTGGATGTGATTGACAGCAGTGCGAGCCAATGGCTGCGCTGCTTTCAATCGATCCACTGTAACCAATCAACGGCCAGGCTGAGCGGCGAGGAGGATGTCGGGTGCGAGCTTGGGACACTCGGCCCCGCCCCCGGTGCGCCGCATCATTGAATGTGATTGACAGCAGTGCAAGCCAATGGCTGCGCTGCTTTCAATCCCTTTACTGTAATCAATCAATGGTCAGGCTGAGCGGCGAAGAGGATGTCGGGGGCGAGCATGGGACTTTCGAGGGGTCAGGTAAGTAAAACGGGGGGCTGGGGGGGCGGTATAGAATGCATTAAGGTGAAAAAACACGTACCTTTACAACCCCTTTAACTGAACAAGCGAAAATTAAAGCTAGAAGCTGATTGGCTACCATACATAGCTGCACCATATTCTGAGTGCACCAGTTTTAGTATAGTGCAGTCTAGGGACTTTTATGTCTTCAACATCTGGACAGACCAAGAATAGGTGTGGTAGAGGTACAAATTACACTATCCCATACAAAAGTGCAAATATTGTAAAGGAACAGCAACTATGAGGACCCAGTCAGATTGTTTTGACAGGCAGGATAGCAGTCTGGAGCATTTTATTATACACAGAAACGTGCTGTACGATACCCCTGGCAGCCCTACCACCCTAAGCCATTGTGTGTTGGCTATGCAAAAATCCAGCCCTTGTCTGGAGTCCAAAACTGTGCTAAGCCATGAACTACAACTATACCCAAAACAAAAATGTAAATTGTATGTATTAAGTGGACATTAATGGAATAATTAAATTACAAAAAAAATTTCTCTGTTTACAATATACAGGTACAAAAATGATCAGAGTGGAGAGTACAAAACCATTTTTTGCTAAGGAAAGGTTTCTTTTACCTTAGTAAAACTTAACCTTGATATAACTGTAGACAGACTTGACTGAGCAGGGTTATATGAGGACTCTTGTCTGTAATTTAATGTGGCAAAATGTATGTGATATGAGAGTGAATATAATATCTTTAGATAGTTTGGCCCGTAGTACTGAAGTTAATCAAAATAATTTATGCAGAAAAGGCACATTGTTCCTGATAACCTGTGTTCTCCAATCATCGATTTCCTTGGACAGGTTTCAAAATGCATTTTGGATGTAATAACACAGCAGCCAATTTTAAAATGAATAAACTTGCTATAGCTATTAAAATATTTTTACTCAAGCTAATTAGAAGTAGAATTACAGCCACAAAAATAAATATCTACATACTGTATATTTACATGGAAAATTTTGTATACCTTGTTATTTTATGATCTTTGTCTTCCCTGCACTCCAGTTCCCCTTGGACCCCATGACTATGAGTTTATTTGTGCTTGGTTGGTATTTGCACTTCTCTTTCCACTCTCTGAACCTCTCTACTGCAGGTTTCCTGATACAGATCTCCCAGGTGAATGCATTTACCGGTTTAATTTAAAGCATTAGTAAACTCCACATTTTGATTTTTACCTACAGGTAAGCTTATAATAAAGCTTACCTGTAGGTAAAATGAATATCTGCTAAACGTGCATTGTTTAGGATATATTCTAGGGAGATGTCACTGGCACATGTGCTCTAAAGGAATGGCATACCTGTGCTGTTCCTTCAGAGCTGTGGGCTGTGGTCGAGTGAAATCATCTCCGCTCGGCCATTCGAGCTTATTTTCGCCCATCCCTAGTCACCACATAGCTAAAAACTGCAAAATAAGCTTGAATGGCTAAGCTACGATGATGTTCGGGCCGAAGTTTGGATATTCTGCGAACACCGAACAATATGCAGTGTTCGGGGCAAATTTGAAAGCCGCCGGAACACCGTTAACCACTTCAGCCCCAGAAGGATTTACCCCCTTCCTGACCAGAAGGTTTTTTCAGCGATTCAGCACTGCGTCGCTTTAACTGACAATTGCGTGGCCATGCGACGTGGCTTCCAAACAAAATTGGCGTCCTTTTTTTCCCACAAATAGAGCTTTCTTTGGTGGTATTTGATCACCTCTGCGGTTATGATTTTTTGCGCTATAAACAAAAAAGAGCGACAATTTTGAAAAAAAACTCATTTTTTACTTTTTGCTATAATAAATATCCCCCAAAAATATATAAAAAAGATAGTATAGGCCAGGAACCATAGTGAAACGTAGGTGGAGGGCCTGCATGATGGGGTTTGGACAGAAAAGGCCAGCAAGATAAGGGTTAATTAAGTTAGTAAGAGCAGGGGGAGGTCAGAAAGGTGGTGTGGTCTTAAGTAAAAGGTCATTGGTGGAGGAGAGGGTGTGGTAGGGTGGTCCCTAGGGGGTTGCTATGTGGGGTGTGGGGAGCCTGAGAGCAGTTGCAGTCAGGACAGCCATCTAGGGACATTCTCCCGCCCGCCCGCCCCAATTTTAGTGCAGTTAGGGTCTGACAGGTATTTGTCTGGTTTTGTGTTGTCTTTCCTAAAGTCGTAGCAGCTGGCGGTGGTCGGAGGGTTTTTGAAGGCGGGGATGGTAAAAGGTATTCGGAGGAAGATGGGCTGGGCCCATCACTGAAACAAGTGGATCTGCCCTAAGGAGGGCAGAAGTGAGAGGTGGCTGTACCGGCTGGGTGAATTTTGCCAATTATTGTCTCTGTGCTGGCGTAATTTACGGCTAGGGGCCGGGTAAGAGGCAAAAGGGTGTGCCGGATACAGAAAATTAATGACATTGGTGCCTTCAAAAACCCTCGGCAATATATATATATATGGTTTCTGGTAATTTTGAGTTTTAATGTTTTAAAGTGTTTATGTTATGTTTGGTTAATAAAAGGCTGCTATGGCCATTTAAACCCAAATACAGGTGTCTGGTATTGTTTATTTCAGGGGGTTATGGGTAATGGGGGTTGGTTAGGCCTAAAATTGGACAATACCCCATACATGTTTTTCCCTCAGTTTAGGCCAATACATATTCTTCTGCATATTTTTGGTAAAAAAATCGCAATAAGCGTTTGTTGATTGTTTTTTTTTGCGCAAAAGTTATAGCGTCTACAACATAGGGGATAGTTTTATGGCATTTTTATTAATATTTTTTTTTTACTAGTAATTGGCAGTGATCAGCAAAGTTTTTATCGTGACATTTTGGCGGACATATCAATTTTGACACATTTTTGGAACCATTGGCATTAATACAGTGATCGATGCTATAAAATTGCAATGATTACTGTAAAAATGTCACCACTGGAAGTGAAGGGGTTAACCACTAGGTGGCAGTATAGGGGTTACATGTTCAAGGGGGTGTGTTGCTAACTGTATGGGGGTGTGGATGTGTGTGACACCACACTGATCGCTGGGAGCAGACGATCAGTGTGCTGTCACTAGGCAGAACTAGAAAGTTCTTGAGCTCCGTGATACGATCGCGGGTATCCCCGCAGCGATCAAGTCCGCAGGATCCACGGAGTTCTCGGCAGGCACGCACACGGCGGGCAATTCAAAGTAATTCAAAGTAATGTACGGGTATGTTACTTTGCCCAGCCGGTCGGGAACCGGTTAAAGTCTTTCGGACATTAACATGAAAAATCAAAAGTGTTCATTTTAAAGACTTATATGCAAGTTATTGTCTATAGTATGCCTGTAAAGTGTCACATTTTTCCCAGACAGTCCCTGCACAAAATTACATTTCTAAAGGAAAAAAGTTGTTTAACCACTTGGGTACCGCGCTATTGCCGAATGACGGCATTAGCGCGGACCTAGATTTCCGGGACTACGTCTATTGACGTCCGTGAGACTCGCCTGATCACCGATCCGTGTAAGGGGTCGATCCCGACCCCTTATCACGTGATCAGCTGTCAGCCAATGACAGCTGATCATGTGATAGAACGGAGCCGGTAATCGGCTATTATTCCTCCTCGCGCTGACAGCGCGAGGAGAAAAAAAAAAAGCCGATCGCCGGCGGCCGTGATCGGGACATCAGTCCCGATCACGGCCAGCAATGAAAGTCACCACATGCCACCTGCCAGTGCCCACCTGCCTCCCGCAGTGCCATCCTGAAGTTTAACAAAGTAAAAGTAAGTGCCCCCCGTCTGTGCCCATAATGCCCACAGTGCCACCCACAGTGCCACCCACAGTGCCACCCCACAGTGCCACCCACAGTGCCACCCACAGTGCCACCCAATCTGCCTCAAAGGTGCTGCACCCCAGTGCCGCCCATCAGTGCCCAGCAGTGCCGCCCATCAGTGCCCAGCAGTGCCGCCCATCAGTGCCCAGCAGTGCCACCTATCAGAGCCACCTATCAGTGCCACCTATCAGTGCCCATCAGTCCCATCTATCTGTGGTACCTATCAGTGCCCATCCGTGCCACCCATCCGTGCCACTTATCCGTGCCACCCATCCGTGCCATCTTATCTGTGCCCATCTTTGCCCATCAGTGCCGCCTTATCTGTGCCCATCAGTGCCGCCTTATCTGTGCCTATTAGTGCCGCCTTAACTATGCCTATCAGTGCCCACCAGTGCAGCCTATCAGTGCCCACCAATGCAGCCTATCAGTGCCCACCAATGCAGCCCATCAGTGCCCACCAATGCAGCCTATCAGTGCCGCCTTATCAGCGCACTTCAATGAAGGAGAAAAATGACCCGTTTGCAAAATTTTATAACAAACTATTAAAACATGATTTTTTTTTTTTTTTTTTTTTGCATCTTTTTTTGTTTGTTTAGCAAAAAATAAAACTCCGAGCTGTAACTAAATACCACCAAAAGAAAGCTCTATTTGTGGGAAAAAAATGATAAAAATTTCATTTGGGTACAGTGTTGTATGCCCGCGCAATTGTCATTCAAAGTGCATCAGCGCTGAAAGCTGAAAATTGGTCTGGGACTGAGAGGGGGTTTAAGTGCCCAGTAAGCAAGTGGTTAAAAGTACTCGCGGCTATAATGAATTGTCTATGGGAGAAATCAAAAATGCTAATTTTAAAGGCTTATATGCATATTGTCATAAAAAGTGTTTGGGGACCTGAGTCCTGCCCCAGGAGACATGTATCAATGCAAAAAAAGTTTTAAAAACTGCAGTTTTTTCAGGAGCAGTGATTTTAATGATGCTTAAAGTGAAACAATAAAAGTGAAATATTCCTTTAAATTTCGTACCTGGGGGGGTGTCTATAGTAGAGGTTGACCGTTATGGGTTTTTCTTTGGCCGATGCCGATATGTAGAAATTGAGGCAGCCAATGGGCAATATGTTAGGCTGATTCCCCCCCCCCCCCCCACACCTTTGTCACATAAAATCTAACAGTTAGACCCCTTTTTTTCAGGTGCGTTTGGGCTAAAAATAGTGCCTGTAAAGTGCCTGAAAAATGGCTCCTCTTCAGCCTGAGTGCTTTCACACTGAGGCGATGTGCTTGCAGGATGTTAAAAAAAAAAAGTCCTGCAAGCAGCATCTTTGGAGCGGTGTATGCCGCTCCTCCACCACTCCTGCCCATTGAAATGAATGGGCACCGCTGCCAAAGTGTTTCGGCAGTGGCGCTACACGGGTGCATTTAACTCCTTCATCGGTCGCTAGCTGGGTTATAAGTGCCCCGCTAGCGGCCGAATAGCGCCTCTAAAATGATGGTAAAGCGTCACTAAAACTAGCAGCGTTTTACCTTCATGCCCGCCTGATCCAGTGTGAAAGCAGCCTTAAGTAATAAGTGATACAGAAAATGTCTTACATTTAAACATTTATTAAACAAAACAAACCTCCAATCAGTTCACTTGTATGTATAATTTAGATAAAAAAAACAATATCTTAAATATTAAATACACAAAAACAGGTCATCAAAACATTTGGATGAAAAAAGTTGGCTAACTCTACTGTTTTTTTTTTGTTTTTTTTTAATTCATTAAAAGTGTATTTTTTCCCAAAAAATTGCATTTGAAAGACCGCTGTGCAAATACCGTGTGACATCAAATATTGCAACAACCGCCATTTTATTCTGTCTTTAAATGGTTAAACTGAAAACTCCTACATACGGAGTTTAGTCCATTGATAATTATAAATATTGTATCTCTTTGCTTCTTTTCTCAGACTTGATAGGCAGCCCAGATAGGAGAGACAAGTCGCACCATGGGAAGACTTCAGGCAACTTGCATTGACTTCTATTACAGAAGTCATTTGCAAGTTGCGCTGAAGTTTTAAATGAGCCTTTTTTTATCAGCACAATCGGCCGATGCCATTAAAAAAATGCCTAATAATCGGCAAATATATCGGTCAACCTCAAGTCTATAGTATGCCTGTAAAGTGGTGCATTTTTTCCGTGTTTAGAACAGTCCCTGCACAAAATGACATTTCTAAAGGAAAAAAAGTAATTTAAAAGTACTCGCGGCTATAATGAATTGTTGGTCCCAGCAATAAAGATAAAAATTGAAAAAAATGGCATGGGATCCCCCCAGTCCATTACCCGGCCCTTTGGGTCTGGTATGAATATCAAGGGAAGCCCCGAACCAAAATGAAAAAAAAAAGCAGTGGGGGTCCCCCCAAAAATCCATACTAGACCTTTATCCGAGCGCGCAACCTGGCAGGAAAAGAGGGGGGGTGAGATTGCCCTCAACATGGGGAGGGTGCTTTGGGGCAGCCCCCCTAAAGCACCTTGTCCCCATGTTGATGGGGACAAGGGCCTCATCCCCACAACCCTTGCCTGGTGGTTGTGGGGGTCTGCGGTGGGGGGCTTATTGGAATCTGGAAGCCACTTTTAACAAGGGGACCCCCAGATCTCGCACCCTGTTTGAAATGGTAACAGGTACATTGTACCCGTACCATTTTCACAAAAAAGTGTCAAAATGTAAAAAAAAAACACAAGACACACTTTGGGACAAGTCCTTTATTAAAAAAAAAAAATTGTCCCATGAAGTCCATTCACCTTCTTCTCTCGCTCTGCTGACGGACCGAAACCCCCCCACAGGCCGCCACATATCTACCCCCATGGGAGGCTCCCACCGTCTGACTCGTCCTTAAAGGTGACAGTTCTTATATAACTGAGGGCAGGGCCAAACAGTGATGTACCTGGGTTACCCCGTCCCCTCTGATGCACAGGAACTTCCCAATGGCTTCTCCATGGCATCAGAGGGGGCGGGGCCACCTGTTAAGGTAACCTGGAGGCCTCACCCCCTTCTGATGCCCTGGGAAAGCCCTGGACCAAATGCCGATGGGCAGCTCCAATACTTATGAAGTAGTTATAACCCATAGAACCCATCTATGCATGTAGCTATGTTTCCCCCAAGAGACCTTATCATAGGAGTTTAAAAGCTTATATATGTCTGAAGTCAGCCCTTTCTCTGTAGGGCCTGATAAGATTTAGCATTCAAATGGGGATGGCTTAGAGAACTGAAGGGTTGGAATGTAGTGCCTGATTTGGAGGTAACCAAAAAAAAGCCGCTGCAGGGTAGTTCATGTTTAGTTCTGAGTTTGTCGAAGGGCAATAAATCCTACAAACTGGGTTCACCGGATGTCCATATTGAAAGAGATTCCTATGTAACCAGGGGGAAATCATCTGGGAGGTTAAGCTGTCGGATAGTTTAGGGTTGTAAAGGAAGGAAAGTTGTTACCAAGATGGCCTCAGATTGTAGGGGTGTGTTGCGATTTAGTTATCTACAAACAGTGTGTAGGAGGTTCATGGTATGTAGTAGGGAGGTGGAGGGGACATCGGCATTAGTATTCCACAATAAATTGTTAGGGTGGATGGGGGCTAGCCACATTTTGTCTATTTGAGTCCAGCGATTATAGGCCGGAAGATTAACCCAGGAAGCTATAGCCCTTATTTGGGCCGCATAATAGTAAAGCTGGAGGTGTGAGAAGGCCAAACCTCCACCCCTTCGGGAGGCACACATTATGGAGCGGGCTATTCGGCGCTGTTTATATTTCCACGTAAAATTTAGGAGGTAATTCTGGTGTTTCCTCAACTGGACAAACGGGATGGGCACTGGGAGGCTCATAAAGTGGTACAAGGGTGTAGGTAATATGTTCATCTTGATCGTATTATATGGAAGGCCATCAGGGCCCGGGGCCTTATTATTTGGGAGAAGCTTCAAAGTCTCTCAGATCTCCTCGCCGGTGATCGGAGAATTAAGGGAGTGTAGGGCCTCCACTGGTAAAGTGGCCACCCCACTGGAAGCGAGGTAGGTTCGTACGCAGTCAGTGTAAGTTGATTGAGTCGGTAAATGCGGTATAGAGGGATTGTTTTAAAGGTCTGAGTAATAATCTGAGTAATTGGGCTATACGGTCGGGGTGGGAGTGAAGGGTCCCAGTTGGATTCCACGGGGCCTTTCCTTTTAAAGACAAGATGTCTTTTGCAGTTCTGGCTGCAATTGGAGTGGCTCAGTCCGTTAACCCCTTAACTTCTGCTCCACTATTGTGGTGGAGCACATTTTGAGTCACGCCAATGCATTGGAATGTGGACTCCAAGGGGTTAAGGAACAGGTGTGAGATACCTGAAAGTTCTGCCTGATCAGCAGGCCCGGCAAAGGGCTGATGTATTTGACGCACTGTGTCTCATAGATGCTATGAAGGACTCGATCATTTAAGCCCTATGGCTTATACTTGGACTAGTGCATTTTTGCAGAGGTCTGTGGCTGAGATATTGGTCAGCTGAAGCACCAGGTGAAAACCCTTAGCCAGTCTGTGTCCCTTCCTGGGGTAAGACTATTTAGAGTAGATAAGTACATCCAATAGGCAGTAAAATGAGGTTCAAACAGTTTTCCTTTAATAATGCAGACTCTCCTATGCCTGGGGGAAAGTTCCCAGGGGCAACACCAGGATCTTGGGGGCAGAAAGCCCATGAAGCAGAATGCTAAGGCCTTCTCATGAAGGAGCACCCCCACTTGTTTGAGTAAGGGGAAAGGTCCTGCGATTCTCAAAGTCTGGCAGGAACAGTACTAAGAGCAGAGTGATTTCTGCAATTTTTTCTCTAGGTTACATCTAGAGTTTCAAGAGCCCGGATGGCCCAGTCGGCTTTCGATCTAAGGGTCCGGGGTTCGGGTCCTGTTTGGGTGCTGCTTGTGGGGTCCTTGGGGCTGCTGATGCGGCAGTCTTATGCAAGAGTGTCGGTCTCCTCAAAGAATGCTCCTAAGGTTCCAGATAAAAAAAAGGTGAAAGAAAGAGAAAGGAGAAGTGTCTCTTTCTGGTCTCTGGATCAGCTGTTATCCCGGCTGGTGATATCAGAGATTCCCTTAGTGGAACATGAGTTTTTGGCTCAAACCTTTTAAGGTTCCAGAGCCAAGCAGAGAGGTAAGACCCACTCTAGATCTCGGAGATCTGAATCGGCACTTAAACATCCGATCCTTTCATAATTTGATCGGCTATGTCCATCCTGCAAGGAGGGGAGTTGCATATATCTATGTGCCAAAGTTTCCCGCTTCCCAGAAATCTCTGCGGTTTGAAATATAAAATAATTTTTATCAATCATGGCACTACCATTTGGCTTGGCCACAGCACTACGAGTGTTCTGAAAGATTCTGACACCTTTTAGCCAGGTAAAAGGCTCAAGGCATAGTGATTCTAGCCTATTAGAAGATCTACTCTGAATAGATCATTCAGTCTTAAGTCTAAAGCCAGAGTCTGATCTCAGCTATAGATTGCTGAAATCTCTAGGTTGGATTCTCAGCCTAGGAAGATTCTCCTTAAAACCATCAAGGAGGTTACTTGGGGGCTGGTTATAGATAACATACAGAAGAAGGTATTCTTACCCCAGTCGTGAATCAGTTCCATTGTGAACTTCTCCTTTTTGTCTGCAGGAGATTTTTAAGGGAAATGGTGGCCTCCTTCAAGGCCATCCCTTACGCTCAGTTTTATTCAAAGACTGCTTCAAGACACCATCCTGTTGGTCTGGAATAAAGAGGTATCAGGCCTTGTTTGTTTCCAATAGGCTTGGCTCCAGACATAGGTCAGAGCCTAAATTGGTGGTTGTCCAGCAGGAGGGGAAATCTTTATCCTGCAAGGTGTTAACAACAGATGCCAGCCTTCTAGGCTGGGGTGCAGCCCTGGAAGAAGATTCTGTCCAGGGGAGATGGTCCAGGGGAGATGGTCCAGGTTAGAGGACCTTGCCTATCAAATTTGTTGGAAGTTTCAGGCAGTACATCTGGCCATAGAATCTTGGCGGTCAGATTACAGGACTGTCCTGACAGGATTCAGTCTGACAGAGCCACGGTGGTGGCTTACTTCAAAAGATAAATAAATAAGTAAAAAAAAAAAAAAAAAAAAAAGGAAGTGAATAATGTTCTAGCTTTGGCAGAACACAACACTCCTTGCCTATCGGCAATTTTAATATTTCAGGCATACTACTTGAGACGCCAACAATTATTTCCGGGAGAATGATCTCTTCACCCCGACATCTTCCTAGCAATATGTCAGATGGGGTACTCCGGACATGGACCTATTCGCGTCCACATTTATTAGTAAGGTTGTCAACTTTATGTCAAACAAGGGGTCCGCTAGCAGGCGGAACAGACACATTAGTCTTCCCAGGGGATCAGTTCTCACTGATTTATGAATTTCCTCCAGCTCTGCTACTTCCATGTCTTCTCCGCAGGATTAAGCAAGAACAGAAGGAGGTGATTCTGGTGGCCCCAGCGGGTCCCAGAAGATCTGAATTTATCGAGATCATAAGGAGGGCAGTTGAAGACCTTTGGACTCTGCCATTATAGCCAGACCTTCTTGCACAAGGTCTGGTATTTCATCCTACTTTACGGACAAGGAGTTTAACAGGTTTGACTGTTGAATCCCACTCTATAAAAGATTGTGGGTGATCTCCTTCAGTAGTGTCTACTTTGGCTAATGCCAGGAAGCGGATTCCAGAATCACTTACTATAGAATCTGGAAGGCATAGGTTTCTTGGTATGGATCCAGGGGCTGGCACCCCAGGAGGTATATCAATAGGCAGGAGTCCTGCATATGGGATCTGAAATTAAGCTGGCCTTGACTTTTATCAAGAGCCAGATCCAGGCCAATGTCAATGTCTTTTCCTATGGCCTCTTGCTTCCCACTCTTGGTGCATAGCTTATTCAGGGGATAACACAGTTTATTCCCCCCAACAAAGCACCTCTAAATCCTTAGGATTTAAGTTTGGTCTTGTCGGCTTTGTTAAATCAGCCGTTTGAACCTTTACGAGAGATTCTCTTGGTTCTTTGACAAGAAAGATAATCTTTTTACTTGCCATTTCTTCTGCTAGAAGAGTATTGGAACGAACGGCTCTGTTTTGTAAGAGCCATATTTCATCATGTATAAGAACTAGGTGATTTGATGTCCTCATCCTGAATTCTTACCAAAAGTGGTAACAGGTTTTCATTTAAACCAAGATATTATTCTTTCTCCTTTCTCCCCAGAAGCCTTAATCTGGGGAAAAGAAAGCACTACAGTCTCTTGATGTAGTAAGAGCGATCGGAATCTATTTAAGGGCGACCACTCAGGTTCGCAAAACACAGGTTTTGTTTGTACCGCCAGAGGGTCCAAGATATGGACAGGCAGCGTCAAGATCCACTATTTTCCAAATGGGTTTGTCAGGTGGTTGATCAAGTTTCAGCTTAAAGAAGAAGATTCTTCCTTCTCATATTAGGAGCACACTCATCGAGGGCGATTAGGGCCTCTTGGGTGGTGCATCATCAGGCATCTATGGCTCAGATCCTTAAGACCGCAAAATTGGTCTTTGGTTCAGACGTTTATCCGATTTTTCTTTTTCAAATCGATATTAAAGGTCATGAGGAGATTGCCTTTGGGCACAGCATACACTGCAGGCTGCAGTATGAGTCCTCTGGTCTCCTGTTTCCTTGATTCTGTCTCCCCCCCTTCAGTTGCCATTGCTATGGGACAGCCCACATAGTTATTACTATGGCGCAGTGTCCCCTGATGTAAGAAAAGAAAATAGGATTTTTAAAATGGCTTACCTGTAAAATCCTTTTCTTTGATGTGCATCAGGGGACACAGAGGTTCCCCCCTTGTTCTTCTTATACACTTTGATTGCTTGGCTACAAAACTGAGGACTCCCAGTAATGGGAGGGGTTATATGGGGGAAGTTCACGCCTTAAGAGGAGTGCCAGTGTCCAGCACCTGATGGTCCGATATAACCCACATAGTTATTACTATGGCGCTGTGTCCCCTGATGTACATCAAAGAAAAGGATTTTACAGGTAAGCTGTTTTAAAAATCCTATTTTTTTGTGGGGGGAGGGCTGTTTGCATGGGAGGGGGGGGGGCCCATACAACATTTTGCTATGGGGCCCTGTGATTTCTAGTTACGCCCCTGGTAGGGGTGTTATTTACTTATCAAACCAAGGGATCTGGGAGACCGGACTTGAGACCAGGGGTGACGACCCTCACATGTGGGTAAACACATGAGCCCAGGAAAGAAGAGCCAGAAAGGGGAGAAAGAGAGAAAAAACAAAGATATGTTAACAAAACAAACAGAATTTATAATTCACATAACAAACCATGAAGGTCCAACATTAGGCTGAGAGTTCCAGGTTACCCCCATCGTCCAGCAGTGGCGAGGGGGGTAAGTGATGATTAGGAAGGAACTTTTAAATCACTAATCAATTGGGTAGGGGAAATGTCAGATACTCAAGTCCAACTGGTACCTATAATCTGAGACCTGCTAAAAAAGGAAGCGGTTAGAGATTAAACAAAAGCTAGGGGACAATACTAGTCACTTCAAGGAATAACTTGAACATGTGGGTAGAAACACGTGAGCTGTGAGTCACAGGGTCGTCCGCACCCAGGCCGGACGTCAGGAGAGCCATCATCCCGACAAGATGGCACAAGCACCAGAGGACAGGGCAGCCAGGAGGGATGGAGGTCGCCTCCCGCAGAGTGGAGGGGGGGGGCGCGACATCTGTGGAAGGAGAACAAAAACAAGGCAGTCAACGTAAATACAAACTTCAGCTTTGGTGAACCGTAGGAAGACAAAATGTCCCTCCAGGACTGGGCCCATCACCTGTAAAAAGGGTCAAAAAAGTGAAAGTAGCCATGACAGTTTTCAGGCTGGGCGTGGTTTAGGGCTCTTGCGGGGGGCATCAGGGGGACGTCCTCTCTTCTTCACAGGAACCCTTTGCCAGCCAATCGAGGGGTAAGAGGGGGGGATGATATACCAGCCTGGGAGGTCTGGAGTGGGGATGTTCAGAGTCTCACAGAAGAAACGAATGTCCACAGGCACTCGGAGTGTCACCGTCTTCCCAGCATGTGTGGCAGTCAGGCTGATGGGGAAACCCCAATGGTAAGCAATGGAGTTGTCCTGCAGAGAGTGAAGGAGTGGTTGAAGTAGCCTACGCTTTTCTAAAGCAATCCAAGATAGGTCGAGAAAGAGCTGGATTGGGGCGCCATCTATGATTAACCGGGCTTTACACATGATGTCCTCTTTTAAAGTAAACAAATGTACGCTTGATCCTTAGGCTTCAAGGCTCTGTGGGCTCTGTCCATTTCAATGTGCGTGGAGGCTGGCACTCCAAGCAGGGTATTGAAGATTTTTTGGAGGATCAATCGCAGGTCTTCTGGACCGGAAGGCCCTGGACCCTAATATTGTTGCGGCGGTTTGCAGTTGTCCGAATCTTCCAGGTGACGTTGCATGTCACAGGGCATATAGCAAGAGTCAGTCTTTTGGGATTGGACTCGGTGGACTGTGAGCTTAGTGGCCTGCAGGTTCTCATCCAGGTCATCCACCTGAGTGGCCAACTGGTGGAAGTTTGCTTGCAGAGCTTTAATTTGCACCCTTCTTTAATCTCAGCTATCAGCAGCTTAAAGTCAGCTTTGGTAGGTAATGAGTGTAATTGTTCCCGCCAGGAAACCAATTAGTCTGCTATAAGGATGGAGGGTATCCTGGGCAGAGGTTGATGGTGGACCGGGATCTGTGAAGAGGAAGCCCAAGGATCAAACCACTCTCTTTGGTTTTTCAATTGTAATGGTGGTACTGGGCTCTAAGGGGGACCAGGTGGGGGGGTGGGGAAGCCAAAAGCTCTGCATGGGTCCCGGTTGAGCATGTGGTGCTGGGTACGTAGGAGCGGGTGGCAGTCTCTGCGGCTTTGGTGAGCCTGGGGTTGAAGATGGATTTAGGGTGGTGTGAGAGGTAGGCTGCAGCCATGGCATTAAATGCAAGCAGCCCATTTGGGGTGTGGGGAAGAGCCCCCAGTGCTGGAAGGCTGGTGGGGTGCCCAGCAGGGAAATTGAAGCAGGTCCAGGCCTTTAGGGGGAGAAAGGACAGAAGAGGGACTCGTCCACGGGTCCGTTAGAGAGGTCCAGGCCACAAGATGGTGGCGGCTGCTCTCCATTATGTAATGGGAAGGGCCATGCAGAGCTAGCGGGGCTGAGGTGAGTGCAGCGGGCAGCTGTTTCGGCTTCCCCCCGCAAGTACTTCTCACGTTCATGCGAGCTCCCTCGCATGGTGAGAATTACTTGCGGGCGCGCTCCCGTGATACAGCTGGCAGCTATAGCCGCTCACTGTATCACTTGGCACCGCCCCCCCCAGCGCGCCGCGTCATTGGATGTGATTGACAGCAGCGCGAGCCAATGGCTGCTCTGCTTTCAATCCATCCACTCTAGCCAATCAATGGCCAGGCTGAGCGGTGAAGAGGATGTTGGAGGCAAGCATGGGACTTTCGGGGGGGTCAGGTAAGTAAAACGGGGAGGGGGGGCAGGCACTGTCAGATGTTTTTTCACCTTAATGCATAGAATGCATTAAGGTGAAAAAATGTTTACCTTTACAACCCCTTTAAGCAGACATCCCAAGTTTCTCGCGAGTTGTGGGAGTCTCCCGCATTTTAGCTGTGGCTCCCGCAAGTGCTGGGTGATCTCCCAGGCGCAGGGCCAATCCTGGACGGCAGTGGGCTATCATCCCCACCATGCACACATGGATTGTTCCCCAGCTTCACAGCCAGGAATGATCGATGTGGCAGAGGACAGCTGTGAGCACCAATCTCCCTGTATAGCTTTTCAGCTGACAGCCTCATCATCTCCTCTCCCTCCCGTGTCTATACAGGGAGATCGTTGCTCACAGCTGTCCCTCCCAATCATTCCCGGCTGTTTCTTGTCGCGCCCCCCCCCCCTGTGTTGTCCTCTCCTGCCGGCTGATGTGGGGGATTTCAGGATGGAGAACGGAGGAAGGGACCAGTAGGTCTGTCATTTACTGGTCCCTTACTTCTCTGAATGGGACACAGTGAGCAAGTTCGCTCCTGTGAAAATTTAGCAGAGTAACCTGTGTTTACTCTGCGCAGTTTATAAATGGAGAGGAGACTCATTCCCCAGTCTCTTTCAACACTGAAGATGAATGGACAGGGGACAATGTGTCCTCAGTCCCTTTCTCTGTCTCAAATGGGAGATGTCAGAGGTCTGTTTAGATCTCATTTAGATATCTGACCAAAGAGCCCCCCGACAGCTAAAAAAAAGAAAGAAATGCAATAAATATTAAATAATTAAATTGTAAAAAAATGCATAAAATAAAAAATTACTGACCCCACTCCACCCTGCCCTACCAACACTGTCCACTGACGCAACCCCCTCCCCCCAAAAAGCATTGTGAATTTTTTTTAAAACAAATTGTAGAAAAATCAATACGTAAAAATAAGAAACTACTTATACCATCCACTGCTGTATTGACACCCTTCGCTACCCCCCCCCCCCCACCCCCACCTCCACCTCCCTCTCCCTGAAATTAGCTTGCCATCTCTCTGAAATTAGTTTTTGCAGGTGGGGATGTCTGCTTATGTCATTTAATATTTTCACATACCGTTTGATTACTTTCCTGTTTTACCATATAATATTGTTAGCAATTTAACAAAAAGCTTACATTTTAAAATAAATCGGTGATATGAGAAACATAAGGTTTGTCATTGCTGCCCCCTTCCTGTAAATTCTGAATGTGTGGCAGTCTTGATTGTGATGAAGAAAGAGCAAAGTTAAAACCTCTTATTTCATGCTGGTGACTTTAGTTTACATGTAGCACAATAGTAGATTCACTTCATACTATCCTGAAGAACTACATTATCATGCAATCAATTTCTCAGAAGAAATGGAGCTCAGAATGAGATCACTAAATATAAACACTGACTTAAGGTTGAATTATCATCTTATTTGCACGGCTGACCCCCAAGCAAGGCGAAGATTAGACACTTAGAAGATGTTAGAAGTGCTAGTTAATTTCTCATTAGAAAGGGTACAGTCTTCTTATAAGCTGCTGTGTAGATATATTGCATGGTTTCCTGGTGATAGCTAAGTGAGTTTTGCTGATCTCATTATGTGGTAAATTAGGATGTCACTGGTATTTCACAGCTTTTTGACCTTTGCCTCTAATAAACATGCTCTTTCGAGAAATCCCACTGAGGACCAGTTATAAAGCTTTTTCTTTTTACTACTGACATTTTTGTTAAGAGAAAACTTTTATGTTACCAATATTAAACAAATACCAAATTTAACACACCTGCTTACCATTCACACCTGAGACCTTGTAACATTAACTAGTCACAGGACACCGGGGAGGGAAAATGAGTAATTGGGCCCACATTTGGAAATTTTCTCTTGGGGTGCACTCACTTTTATTAAATAAAAAAGTGAAATACAGCGCTATACCAAAAATCAAATACAAAATCAAAATAAGAAAGCAGCTGCTAAAGATGAGATATACACAAGTAGTAAATAAAAAGTGTAGCAGCGTTAGGAATAAGGAATAAGTGAATACCACTGGTGCTAAATGTTAAACATATACCTGAAAGGTGTAATATCACAAAAATAAATTGATCAAATTAATTAATAAAATCAATTGATCAAACCAAATGCTTAAAAGGGTTAAAAAAAATATATATATATATATATATATATATATATATATATATATACTGTGTGTGTGTGTGTGTGTGTGTAAAATAATTATATATGAAAAAATATGTGCATAAAAATTTGAATAAAAAAACACAATCTTATAAGTAAATCGTGTAAATAAAGAGTCCTTGGAAGGGAAGGTATAAATAGATTCCCCCCCCCCCCCCCGTGACAACAATCCAAGTTCATAAGTCAAGTGTTCAGAAAAAGATTAAAAAGTGTTCAAAGAATAATGAAATAATAATTCCATGACAGAGCCTTCCACCGCATCAAAGATATGACCACCTTATAAAATTCAAGCTTACCAAATAGTAAGCTAATTGAACTTGTGACCTACAACCCGGTCAGGGCCTTTATTCAAAGATAAACCAGGTATCTCCAATCCCGGGCTCGCATCCTGGAGACAAGGCAAGTGTCTCAGGGGGATCCACACTCCACCGGATATTATTGGTAACTTAGCGGGCTCTCCTAAGAGCCGGTTCACACAGGGGCGACACGACTTCCAGGACGACTTTGTGAGGCAACTTGGAGATGACTTGAACATGACTTAGACACGACCTGGGGCGACTTACAACACGACTTTAAGTCGCCCCAGGACAGGCGACTTTTGCCGTGGCCAATCAGAGAATGAGCTCTGAAGGGGGAACTTCACTCCAAATTTTAAAAAAAATTGGCGTGGGGTCCCCCTCCGAGAGCATACCAGGCCCTTAGATCTGGTATGGATTCTAAGGGGAACCCCCTACGCCGAAAAAAACGGCGTGGCTGTCTCCCCCAAATCCATACCAGACCCTTATCCGAGCACGCTACCCGGCCGGCCAGGAAAGGGGGTGGGGACGAGCGAGCGCCCCCCCCCCCCCCCCCCCCTCCTGAGCAGTACCAGGCCACCCCAAAGCACCTTGTCCCCATGTTGATGAGGACAAGGGCCTCTTCCCGACAACCCTGGCTGTTGGTTGTCGGGGTCTGTGGGCGGGGGGCTTATCGGAATCTGGGAGCCCCCTTTAATAAGGGGTCCCCAGATCCCGGCCCCCCACCCTATGTGAATGAGTATGAGGTACAATGTACCCCTACCCATTCACCTGTGAAAAAAAAAGTACAAAAAAAACAGCTAGAAGAAGGCGCGGTGGCCCGGCAAGAAGAACCGAAGAGGGGGACAAGACCCCTGAAGTCGGAAGAAGAGGGCGGCGGCCCGAAGAAGAAAGCCGGGCTCCTCCGCTAGTAAAAGAGCTAGCAGAAGATAGTGGAGGAGTCCAGTGAGAAGACCCCCGAAGACGGATAGAAGACCCCCGGAGCTGTGCAATAAACTATTTTAACCCTTGTGTGTTGTGTTTTTTTTGTACTTTTTTTTCACAGGTGAATGGGTAGGGGTACATTGTACCCCATACTCATTCACATAGGGTCGGGGGCTGGGATCTGGGGGCCCCCTTATTAAAGGGGGCTCCCGGATTCCGATAAGCCCCCCTCCCGCAGGCCTCGACAACCTACGGCCAGGGTTGTCGGGAAGAGGCCCTTGTCCTCATCAACATGGGGACAAGGTGCTTTGGGGTGGGGGGCCACGCCCCCCCTTCCCCAAGCACACCCCATGTTGAGGGCACGTGGCCTGGTACGGCTCAGGAGGGGGGTGCCGCTCGCTCGTCCCCACCCCCTTTCCTGGCCTGCCGGGTAGCATGCTCGGATAAGGGTCTGGTATGGATCTGGGGGGGACCCCCACGCCATTTTTTTCGGCGTAGGGGGTTCCCCTTGGAATCCATACCAGACCTAAGGGCCGGGTATGCTCTCGGAGGGGGAACCCACGACTATTTTTTTTTAAATTTGGCGTGGAGTTCCCTCTTGAGAGCTGATAATTCTGTCAGAGTCGCCTCCGTATAGACGGAGATCCGACTTGGAGGTGACCTCCATTGAAATCAATGGGTATCGGTCGCCTACAAGTCGGATTGAAGTAGTAAAAGAACCTTTTCTGAAGTCGGAGCGACTTCAGTAGTGTACATTAAGACGGCTCTCATTCACTTACATTGATTTTTACATGTCGTCCGACCTGAGGCGACTAGGGGCGACCTGAAGTCGGATCTGAGTCGCCCCTGTGTGAACCGGCTCTAAGCTGAGAAGCTACGAGGGGAGGTCATACGAAACCCAGAAAAGAAAGGCTTGCCATAGCATAATACCATCTGAGCGTATTTAATAAAGGATTTTAAAAAAAATTACACATAGAATGTTAAAAAATAGATAGCAGCAAATATCCGGCCGGATGTACGTGGATGTTTGTCCACTGAGACACTGGTACGCAGTGATGTCAGTCCAGTCCATGTACAGCCAGCCGGCTATTTAGTTCTATCTATTTTTTAACATCTTTTTTAACCTTTTTCAGCATTTGGTTTGATCAATTAATTGTGTTAATTAGTTTGATAAATTTATTTTTGTAATTTATTTTTGTGATATTACGCCTTTCAGGTATATGTTTAATATTTAGCACCAGTGGTATTCACTTATTCCTTATTCCTAGTAATGGCTGTGTGTTGAGTAATTTTTATGGGACAGCAAATTTACACTGTTATACAAGCTGTACACTCACTACTTTTACATTGTAGCAAAGTGTAATTTCTTCAATTTGTCACATGAATAGATATAATAAAATATTTACAAAAATGTGAGGGCTTTATATTAAAACATACTGAGATTCAATGCTATTACAGAACTATTCTCTCTGCATTATTCAAAAATATCTGTAAACCCATTATCCCCCTATCATCTAAAAACCTACTGCTTGGCTTATATACAGTACAATGTATGTACACTTAACTGTATGTTTTGAGGTTCAGTTCACTTTATTGTCACAGCTGATACATTTCTCTGTATTCATAATGTGGTGCAGGCCTAAAGGGAAAGGCATAGGTTCTGCTTGTGGGGCAAGTAAGGGATGAAAATCATCTGCATCTGCTGGACAAAGCAGTGGGTGGACATCGCCTTTGAGAGGCCTTTTCTGGCAGTGGCCCTGCTGTACAACCAATGCACATGAGGAGATAGCTGAGTGGCTTGCAAAACCTTGATTTTCATCTTCCTTCTCCCAGATGCAGAGCAGCAAATTTTCCACAAAAGTTGCAAATGTGCCCACTTCTGTCTTCTCCTTTACTGCTAATCCTGCTATAGCACCGTAAACTGGCATAGAGTAGTCGGACAAATTATTTGGCTGAAGAAGAATGTGTAAGAATTAATGTAATGAGATACTGATGAGGAGAATACCAGTAGTATAGAGAGAGGGTATATTAGGCGGGGAATAGCAATTGTCAGTGATGTACCTGCAGCCAATGCCAAGTGGACTGGAGCAATGAGAAGCGTGGGGGATTATGAGTTGTCAGACTGTACGTGAGTGACTGGGATTGTAGAAAAGCACAGTGAAGGAGAAGCAGAGCAGTAGCAAGGAGGATTTTGTCCAGGAGAAGTGCATTGGACTGGAGGGAGCAGCTGTCCTATTCCACCAGATGGTATGCCCCATGGGTACAGACCAAGTCCGTGACACATAACTCATCAGTCCTTCCACACACAAGAAAGCCTGCTTGGAGTTTTCAAGAAGCTTTGGACTATTATGTGTTTTGCACGGAGGAGAGGCTTCTGTACAGCCACTCTCTCTGATCTCTGAAGCTCAGTCAGCGTGACCATCAAGTTCTTGGTCGCCTCTCTTACTAATACATTTCTTCCCCGATTGCTCAGTTTAGCTGGGGGACCAGCTTTTGAAAGAGTTATGTTTGTGCCAAACGTCTTCCATTTGAGAAATTTAGACCACTGTGATCTTGGGAGCCTTCATCGCAGCAGAATTTTCTTGTAGCCCTCCCTAGATCTGTAATAATCCTATCTCTGAACTCTGCAGGCAGTTTCTTTTGACTTTCTTGGCCTTTGCTCTAATACAAAATGCATTGTCATCTGTGAGGCCTTTTATAGAGAGGTGTGTTCCTTTCCATATCATGTCCAATCAATTGAATTTACTCCAAACAAGGTGTAGAAATCTCTCTGCAACAATGAAGAGAACCGGCAGGCATCTGAGCTAAAATTTCAAGTGTTGTTACAAAGGGTCTGAATACTTTTCCAATGTGATATTTTATTTTTTATTTTATTTTTTCTTTCCAATAATTTTTATTAAAGTTAAAAAAAAAAAAAAGAACATGAAAGTACCAAACAGTACAACAATCTTTCTTTGGTGCATCTCTGCATACACTCCTGGTTACAAAAGAAGGAACATTGTCAGTCATTAGCATATAACATATAAGTAACCTTTGGTATGGTCAGGTAGTTAAGCCGCAAGTTTCGTGAGTCGTAAAAGGGGATGAATAGTTTGAACAGATTCTCCAAAGAAAAGAAAGAACTCCAAAGGAAAAAACAAGTAAAGACAAAACTGTGTCCATGTAAGTATGTAAGTATTAACTGGTAATTAACAGCAATCTATTAGGCAGGTCAATTGTTTGCCGCCGCCCCCCCCCCCCAAAAAAAATATATATATATACCACCGGCCACCACTGCTTGCCGAGCAGGCATCTTGTGCAAAAACTGTGTTAAAATGGGTGCACCAAGAAGGCAGCTGTTCAGACATCCTGGATCCCACCGCCGAACACACATGCGGTGGCCATCTTGCCCACTACCTTCTTGCCTCAAGCATCTGTTGCAGTGCAGACTGACTCAGCTATGGCAGCTCTCAGGACCCCAGCCCAAGAGGGGGCCTTGGCAGCACTTAGGCAGACAATAGCTATTGGGGGAACAGTCCAGCACAATGATTCTGGCAGCCATCACTGACAGTAAGTCCTCTGTGGAGGGAAATAAATTGATACACTGACTATTGAATGTGGGCTAATAAGACAAGACATGGACAAATTTAGAGGCCACCTACTCAAGCGGAACACCGCATCTCAGCCGTAGAAGATTCAGCGGCCTCCACGGTACAATCAGTGATTGAATTGCGGAAACAGGTTAAAACTCTTACGGCCCATTCAAAGGATGGCGAGAATCGCCTCAGGTGTAACAATGTGCTGGTGGCTGGGCTCCCTAAGGGTGCGGAAGGCCAGAATCCTGTTGTGTTTACTGAGGCCTTTTTCAAGCAACTATCTACTGTGCCTGCAGCACTTGTCACCTGTATGTGTTGTGGAGCATGCACACAGAGTGCCCACTGGTCGGAGGCCTGCCGGCGCGTGGCCACGTGCCTTTCTGGTTTGCTTACTCAATTTCAGGGATAGGGATCTCATCTTTGCAGAGGCCCGTAAACACTCTGAACTGAAACATGATAATGCTGTCATAGATTTATATCCTGACTTCTCTCTGGATTTGCAAAAAAAGAGGTGCTCTTTCACTGATGTCTACAGATGTCCACTGGCGCCTGAGGGAAAATAATCTGGTATACAGCATGCTATATCCCAGTCGCCTGAAGGTTATCCATCATTGGGCCAGCAAATTCTTTGACTCCCCTGCGGAACTGGCGGACTGGCTTGACTCCATTGCATAGAGATATGAGAGCTTTACATGTGCAAACTGATGCCTGAGACCTAATAACACTGGGCTACTTACCTATTTGCTGAATGATTTACTGGGAGTAGTATTATCTAATGTCAAAATTATCTGCTAATACCCTGCTCTTCTGTTGTGACTGCCTTCTCAGATGTGGGGAATGTGCCATATCATCCGAGAACATTTATCTGTTAACTACGGGAAGTTCTGGTTCTGTTTTGGATGGACTGAACTGCACATCTATTTTCAAGATCCCCCACTGAGTGAGTGAACTCTTGGAACTATCCGCTGCTGTTTTTTTGGTTTCTGGGATCAAAGTTTCTCTGGCAGTTTTTTGGTTCGGTTTGCCAGTACAGTGCACTTACACCCCCTTCCTGCCCAGACCAATTTTCAGATTTCAGCGCTGCAACACTATATGAAACTTGCATCCTTTTTTTCACACAAATAGTGCTTTCTTTTGGTGGTATTTAATCACTCGTGGGTATTTTTGTGCTATAAATAAAAAAAAGACAGTCAATTTTGTAAAAAAAATGCTTTTCCTAACGCATCCCATGGCAGCACACACACTGGGGTTGTGACTCCGCCTCCACAACCTGATAGGACTGGTTAGCTATAAGATTTGAAGAGGAGTCCACCGTTGCATTCTCCTTTTTTTCCTCACCTGAATGGGACATCATGTTTGCGATTGGTTAGCAATGGAGCCCCTTACCGCACTACCCCAGCTAGGTTCGGCCTCTCCTACCTGGAAGCCCCTGTCCGTACGGTCTCTAAATGAGCTATAACGCAGGGGGCCCCACTCTGGTGGCCTAAGGGGCAAGACAACAAAATCAACAAACAAGATCTACAAAAGACAAAACCTTAAAGAGGTTTTAATGTTTTGCAGCGGTCTCCCCCCTATCTGTTTTTGTTCCTACTTACCTCCCAGGCATGCCTCTCTTTCTGCTTTGCTTTCGTTTTTCTCTTTTCTTCACTTTTCTTTCTTTCTTTTCGCTCTGGGCACGCTGAGCCCTGTAGTTCCACAGCGCTGTGCCCTTTCCATCATGGCGGCCGTGTTCGGACGCTCGGCGCTCAGGAAGTGACGTTTTCCCCTTGCCCTCTGCATTTGCCAGCATCCAAGATGGCGCGGGGCGGCGCGGCCGGCCAGTGCGCATGCGCGGCGGTGACATCACTCCTCCGGCAATGGCGGGCTATTTAAAAACTGCCTTTTTTGTTTTAAAGTGCTGCTTGTGCTTTCTACACCATCTATCATCCTGGTCTCTGCACACAGCCTGCTGCCTTGCAAGACAAGTCCTCCTTGATCTCTGGTAAGCCTTTTTTCTATCATCTTTATGTTACTTTACCGTTTATTTCTGTGTCAGCACCTTCTGCCCATACTCTGCATTGGCTCTTACACTGAAAACCTCTGGTCACAGGTGTACTCTATTCTTCCCTATGGAGACCGCTGCCTTAGTAGACCATCCCAGAACTACAAGGTAAGGGGACGTATGGATTGGTAAGTAGTGAAGAGGAGAAAAAGAGAGCACTGCCATTAATACCTTTCATTTTGGTAGCTCTGGCAGGTCATCGGAGTCATCCCATTCTAAAAGAAAGGAACGTTCCCCCTCAAGACACTCTTACTCTCGGCGTAGTCGGTCAAGGTCTTCCCGTCATCGCAGAGAAGCGTCAACCTCGCACCGAGAGGAGCATCATACCCGTCCTGCGGTTAATACCTGCTGGGTCTGTGGAGCGCAAGCATTACCTAGTAAGCTTGTTTGCCAAATCTGTCTGGAGGAAGCAACTCGAGACAAAGAAGCTGACGCTAGAGAAGCTTCCAATATAATAAGAGACTCGGTTAAAGAAACAATTTTGCAGGTGACAGCATATGATCCAATCAGGTCATCTAACTCAGCCTCAACTTCTCACACCCCTCAGGATCCAGACGACTCCCCAGAGGATGAGGAACCCCTAGCTCCTACAGTTTTCGACTTTGCATTAATAAACCCATTTGCGAAATCAGTTAAGGAGGCGTTCGGTTGGGAAGAAGAGAGAGACGTCCCACCTAAGTTACGGAAATATTTCCCTAACCTAAAAAAAGACCCTGAGGTCTTCCCCTTTATTGAAGAGCTAGAGGAGCTCATAAAAGATGAATGGCAAAAACCAGAAAAGAAGTCCGGCTTGAATAACAGATTAGCAAAGCTCTATCCCCTAAAAGAGCCAGCAGTGAACCCTCTTATCTCTGCTCCCATGGTAGACTCCTCACTGATGCGTTTAGCGCGCCATGTAACCCTACCAATAGAAGATGCCGTAACTTTTAAGGATGTGATGGATCGCAAAATCGACCTCGACCTTAAAAAAGCCTATTCAGCAGCGGGGGGGGGGGGGGGGGGGGGGGGGCTGTAGGCCAGCAATTGCTCTAGCAGCGGTCGGTAGAGCCATCACCTCCTGGACGTCTGGCGTAGAAAAATTAATTGTAGAAGCAGCAGACCAAGACGAGATTATTTCAGCACTGCAGGAACTCAGCCTTGCGGGTGATTTCGTAGCAGAGGCGGCGGTGGACGTTATACGGTCCTCAGCAAGAGCGATGCTAGCCTCAGTAACTTCCAGAAGAGCTCTCTGGCTGAAACCTTGGGTTGCTGACGCAACTTCCAAATCCAGCTGGTGTAAGATCCCTTATGATGGCACTAACCTTTTTGGTTCAAAATTAGATTCCGCAATATCAAAGGTCACGGGGGAAAAATCGGGTCTAATACTGTCGGACAGAAGATCCAAACAACAGAAAAATCCGCCCTTCAGACGACACTTGTCAGAAAGGTACCGGGACGTAAGATCTTATAGACCCGGGAAAGAATTCAAACGGAATTGGCGAAGCACACAACCCTCTTTTGTGAGAGTCCAAAAATCAAAGACAACCATTCCGGGAGACCAACAAAAATCTTTTTGATGCCACGCATGCCCAGCCCGCAATAGTAGGTGTGAGGCTGAGGCTTTTTGCCCAAGTATGGATAGACAAAATAAAGGACCCCTGGACGATATCCACCGTTCAGCAAGGTCACAGGTGGAAGTTCAAGCAAAAACCGCCAAAAAACCACTACAGGCCTACCAAACTACCTTTTTCGCGCCTGAAACAAAAGCTTTTGGTCAAATACATTATGGAGTTGCTCCAAAAGCAAGCAATCATAGAAGTTCCACAGGAGCAGAGAGGAGAAGGTTTTTACTCTCCCCTTTTCTTGGTGTTAAAGAAAACAGGAGACCTGAGGCCTGTGTTGGACTTAAAAAAGTTGAACCAAATGATTCTAGTCGAATCGTTCAGGATGGAGAGTCTCCAATCAATATTACTAACAATAGGAGAGAAAGATTGGATGCTCTCGGTCGATTTGCCCGACGCTTATCTACACATTCCAGTGCATCAAACATTTCAAAAGTACCTGCGCTTTGCGATAGGCAGGCAAAACTTTCAATTCAAAAGCCTCCCATTCGGGATATCGACGGCACCCAGGACCTTCACAAAGGTGTTACTTCCGGTTATAGCACTATTGAGAGAGAGGGGTCTAAGAGTCCTACACTATCTCGACGATATTCTTCTTCTAGCAGACAATCGAGAAACACTTCTACGACATCGTTCAATTCTGATTTCCACACTCCAGCAATTCGGGTGGATAGTGAATTGGAGGAAGAGCAGCCTGGTCCCAGTACAGAAAATGGTCTTCCTAGGAGCCGAATTGGACACCAGATCCAACACAGTAGGGCTTCCCCAGGAAAAACTTTATCCTCTTATCCGCAAAGTAAAAAAGCTATTGTCAGTAGACCACCTGTCTGCAAGAAAATGCTTAAGCGTTCTGGGCTCAATGTCATCAACCTTTCTAATGGTTCAGTGGTCCCAATGAAACTCAAGGGTATTCCAGAATTCGTTCCTAAAACAATGGAACGGGGTGTCAATGTCACAACAAATAACAATCACCAGAACAGTCAAGGAGTCAGTATGATGGTGGACTCAAACCAGCAATTTAGCACGCCGTCGTCCTATCATTCATCCACTCCCAGAAATAGTAACGTCGGACGCCAGTTATCTTGGGTGGGGAGCGTATCATCTAGACCGGGGAGCACAGGGCCGCTGGCCCTTCTGTCCACAAGGGATAGTCTCAAACGTTCTGGAACTCAGGGCTGCATGGCAAGCACTTCTAACTTTCAGTCCCCTTCTTTCAGGGAAGAGTGTCCTCCTGCGCATGGACAATACAGTGGCTGTGAATTATGTCCACAGGCAAGGGGGCACCAGAAGCAAGGTCCTAATGCAGGAAGTTCGACCTATAATCGAGTGGGCTCAAGTCTACCTGACGGATTTGAAGGCAGTATACGTACCCGCGATTCACAACCAGCTCGCGGACGACCTATGTCGAATATTTATTTCAAACAACGAGTGGTCTCTCAGTCACAAGGCCTTTACTCTTCTGACACGCAAATGGGGCGTTCCCGATATGGATCTGGCAGCAACTCCAGCGAACCGCAAATGTACTCGCTTCTTAGCAAGGACCGCCTATCCAGCAGCAACAGGGATAGACTGTCTCCACCATCCTTGGGAATTTCGCCTAGGTTACATATTCCCTCCGGTGCCCCTGATAGCCAGGTTTCTGGCCAGACTGAGGAGTTCGTCTTCCACAGTAATAGCAGTGTTGCCCTTCTGGCCCAGAAGACCATGGTTTCCGACCATCCTGCAATTGAACACAGAGGAGCCTCTCCCACTTCCGCTGTTCCCAGACTTGCTCTCACAAGGGAAATTCCTACACCCGTCACCAGAGCGATTACACCTGACGGCTTGGAAACTGAAAGGGAAAGGTTGCTAGATCAGGGTTGTTCATTAACCACTTGCTTACTGGGCACTTAAACCCCCCTCAGTCCCAGACCAATTTTCAGCTTTCAGCGCTGATGCACTTTGAATGACAATTGCGCGGGCATACAACACTGTACCCAAATGAAATTTTTATCATTTTTTTCCCACAAATAGAGCTTTCTTTTGGTGGTATTTAGTTACAGCTCGGAGTTTTATTTTTTGCTAAACAAACAAAAAAAGATGCAAAAAAAAAAAAAAAATCATGTTTTAATAGTTTGTTATAAAATTTTGCAAACGGGTCATTTTTCTCCTTCATTGAAGTGCGCTGATTAGGCGGCACTGATAGGCTGCATTGGTGGGCACTGATGGGCTGCATTGGTGGGCACTGATGGGCTGCATTGGTGGGCACTGATAGGCTGCACTGGTGGGCACTGATAGGCATAGTTAAGGCGGCACTAATAGGCACAGATAAGGCGGCACCGATGGGCACAGATAAGGCGGCACTGATGGGCAAAGATGGGCACAGATAAGATGGCACGGATGGGTGGCACGGATAAGTGGCACGGATGGGTGGCACGGATGGGCACTGATAGGTACCACAGATAGATGGGACTGATGGGCACTGATAGGTGGCACTGATAGGTGGCTCTGATAGGTGGCACTGATGGGCGGCACTGCTGGGCACTGATGGGCGGCACTGGTGGGCACTGATGGGCGGCACTGGGGTGCAGCACCTTTGAGGCAGATTGGGTGGCACTGTGGGTGGCACTGTGGGTGGCACTGTGGGTGGCACTGTGGGCACTATGGGCACTGACGGGGGGCACTTACTTTTGCTTTTATTTTACTTCAGGATGGCACTGCGGGAGGCAGGTGGGCACAGGCAGGTGGCAGGTGGTCCCTTGTATTGATGGCCGTGATCGGGACTGATGTCCCGATCACGGCCGCCGGTGATCGGCTTTTGTTTTCTCTCCTCGCGCTGTCAGCGCGAGGAGGAATAATAGCCGATTACCGGCTCCGTTCTATCACATGATCAGCTGTCATTGGCTGACAGCTGATCACGTGATAAGGGGTCGGGATCGACCCCTTGCACGGATCGGTGATCAGGCGAGTCTCATAGACTCGCCGATCACAGAGCGCGCCGCGCGCGCCCCTCAGGGGGCGCGCAGGCCGCTCGTAACCGGGACGACGTCTATTATGGAAATGTAGGTCCGCGCTAATGCCGTCATTTGGCAATAGCGCGGATCTGAAGTGGTTAAGAGTAATATCTACCTTACAACAAGCAAGGAAGAAATCGACAAACAACATATATAATAAGATTTGGAAGAAATTTTCCGCAATAGCCCAACTACAGTCCTGGAACCCCCTTTCTCCATCAGTCTCTCAGGTGTTAGAATTTCTACAACTAGGTCTAGAGAAAGGATTAAGGTCAAGCACCTTAAAAGTTCACGTCTCTGCCATATCCGCAATGACAGGAATCAAGTGGGCTTTAAACCCCCTCATCATTCAGTTTCAGAAGGCATGCCTAAAAATAAGGCCTCCCAGAAAACCAACTTTTCCGACCTGGGACCTGTCGATCGTTCTGGAAGCTTTAACAAAAGAACCTTTCTCGCCGGGGGGATCAATATCCCTATGGGACTTGACACTAAAACTATCATTTCTAGTTACAATCACATCGGCCAAGAGGGTCTCCGAGCTGCAAGCTCTATTAATCAAAGAACTACACCTAGTTTTTTTCCCAGACAGGGTCGCACTCAGACCTTCGGAAACAGTTCGTGCCAAAGGTAGCATCTAGCTTCCACTTTAATCCGGAGATCAATCTTCCTGTTTTTCTCAACACAGACGGAAATCCGCATCCTCTGGACGTGAAGTCTGCAATCTCTACCTACCTGGAGGCTACCGCTCCATTCAGGAAGTCAGAAAACCTCCTGGTCATTCCGCATGGCGCCAAAAAAGGTCAAGCGGCTTCCTCAAGGACAATATCTTCATGGTTGATTAAAGTCATCAAGAAAGCATATCTAGTTCAACACCTTCCAATACCGGAAAACCTGAAAGCGCATTCAACGAGGGCGATGGCGGCCTCATGGGCAGCGTACAGTAGAGTATCACCAGAGACTATTTGCAAGGCAGCAACTTGGTCATCAAAAACCACATTCATGTCGCACTATAGAATAGACCCGGCTCAATTAACTACGGTTGAGTTCGGGAGATCAATTATTCAATCAAATTCATCCATATCTTGTACTAAATAAAAAACTTCTGAAAGGCACCCTCCCATGTAGCGAGTTATTTCCCAGTGTGTGTGCTGCCATGATGCGTCAGGAAAACGGAAAATTATATACTCACCTTTCCGTAAATTTTCCTTTCCTGACGCATCCCATGGCAGCACACTGAATCCCACCCCTCTAAGGTGATAGTTACTGAGAATGCAACGGTGGACTCCTCTTCAAATCTTATAGCTAACCAGTCCTATCAGGTTGTGGAGGCGGAGTCACAACCCCAGTGTGTGTGCTGCCATGGGATGCGTCAGGAAAGGAAAATTACGGAAAGGTGAGTATACAATTTTCAGTTTTTTCTTTGTTTCTGTCATAAACATTTTCTAATTAGTATTTTTTCTTCATAAATTTTGTCCAAAATTTATACTGCTAAATGTCTTTGGTAAAAATAACCCAGATTAGTGTATATTATTTGGTCTTTGTGAAAGTTATACAAACTATGGTGCCAATCACTGAAAATTGATCACATCTGATCAGGCCTTCAGTACATCTCATTTCTGGAGACACTAACAAGTCAGGAAAGTACAAATACTCCCCAAATGACCCCTTTTTAGAAAGTAGATATTCCAATGTATTAAAGTAGAAGTAATCTCCCTTATTGTTTTCAGCCAAGGAAGCTGCCATCTTTGCCTCTGTTTAATCTTCAACTGCTATGGGGCTGCACATGCGATTCGTTATAACACCAGCCATTGGATGGTTTGATAGTTTGGCTGAGAGCACAGCCAATGTGCAGTTAGCATTCCCAGCATGCCTTTTTTTTTTTTAAATCTATGGGTTTACTTCCACTTTAAGTAATTCGCATGGTGAGTTTTTTTTAAGTTATAATTTATTTTTATTTTTTTTACAAAATTGTCATATTATCAGGTTATTTTTCACACACAGCATATGCATACAAAAAATGACACCCCAAAATACATTCTTCTACTCTTCCGGAGTATGGCGATACCACATTTGTCTTTTACACAGCCTGGCCACATACAAAGGCCCAACATTGAAGTGGCACTTGCAGGCATTCTAGGAGCATAAATGACACATCTCGTTTCTCAACCACCTATTAGTTTTGAAGGCCCTGGAGCACCGGGACAATGGAATTGCCCACAAAATGACCCCATTTTGTAAAGCAAACACCCCAACATATAATCTATGAGGCATAATGAGTCTTTAGAATGGTTCATTTTTTTCCAGAAGTTTTTGGAACACGTGGAAAAATTAAAACGCTTTTTTTTTTTTTAAACAAGGTTGACAATTTATAAGATATTTCCAACACACAGCATGTATATATAAAAAATGATACCCCAAAACACAATTTGCTACTCTTCCCGAGTATGGTGATACCACATGTGTGGGGCTTTTACACAGCTTGGTCACATACAGAGGACTAACATTGAAGTAGTACCTTCAGGTGTTCTAGGAGCATAAATTACACATCTCATTTCATTCCCACCCATCACACTTTTGAAGGTCCTTGAGCACCAGCCCAGTGGAATTACCCACAAAATGACCCCATTTTGGAAAGAAAACACTGCATTGTATATTCTATGAGGCATGGTCTGCAGATAGGTACTCGGATACTCTGATGGGCTGGAGACAGGTACTCGGGTAACTTGATGAGCCGCAGACAGGTACTTTGGTACACTGGCTGGTGACAGGTACTCGATTACTCTGGGCTTGTGACAGGTACTCGGGTACTCTGATGGGCTGGTGACAGGTACGCTTGTACTCTGATGGGCTACAGATAGGTACTCGTGTACTCTGATGGGCTGGTGACTCCTATTCGGGTACTATGAAGGGCGATGGCAGGTACTTGGTACTCATATGGACCATGACAGGTACTCAGGTACTCATATGGACTGTGGCAGGTACTCAGGTACTCATATGGACTGTGACAGGTACTCGGTTACTCTGATGGGCTGTGACAGGTACTCGGGGACTCAGATGGACTGACAGGTACTCGGGGACTCAGATGGACTGACAGGTACTCGGGGACTCTGATGGACTGTGACAGGTACTCGGGGTACTCTGATGGACTGTGACAGGTATTCAGATGAACTGTGACGGGTACTTTGATAGGTGGTGACGGGTACTTTGATGGGTGGTGACAGGTACTTTGATGGGTGGTGACAGGTCCTCTTTATTGGGGAGGGGGGGCAATCAGTGTGTGTTGGTGTACACTGTAGGCGGGAACGAGATGTTACCGCAATCTCCTTCTCACACACGATCGGTGTGCGAGGAGGAGAACCTGGTAACATCTCGTTACCGCGGTTTGTTTACATTTAATGATCGGCTGTGAAAGGATTACAGCCGATCACGTGTTAAACAGCCGTCGGCCAATGGCTGTTTACCACCGTCGGTGACAAGCAGTGTTTTCCCAGGAACACACCGCCACCAACGTGCACGCGCAGTGTGCTCCCGATTGGTTCCCGATGAATTCATCACGGCCGACCATGTGGTAAACAGCCATGCCCAGTTCACCCCTGTCGGCGACGAGCGGTCTCTCGATGACACGCCGCCACCAACAGTACAGGGCTGCGCGCACACAATCGCATGCATGCCTTGTTTAAATGGGCTCATGTTATATGATGTCCACCCAGAACAAGAGCCTTATTGTCCCGCCGTCATATGACGGTGGGGGGTAGGCTAGTGATTAAACTGTTATCTTTGTGGACCGCTTTGTTTTTTCTTTTTTTTACAATCTTTGTTTTGGGGTTTTTTTATGCTCTGTTTGTGCCCTGCTTTTAAATCTGGTGTAGATGGATGCTTTGCTTGCCCAGTATGGTACATGAAATTTAGCTGCTGTTATTTGGTGGTCCGTGGCTCTCTGTGTTCAGGTTCCTCCCCCTCAGGTCTTCCCTCTCCTGGGTCCCTTTCCTGTCCTCAGGCTATACACTACCCAACCTAATAAGTGATCTCAGACTTTTCTCATTGAACGTCCGTGGATTAAACTCAAAATATAAAAGGTCACAGTTCCTGCAATACCTTAAATCTCTGAATCACCACATTATCCTTTTACAAGAAACGCACCTAATGGGTAACAGGATATTGTCCCTCAGTTGGAACTGAATACAGAGAGCCATACATTCAACCCACTCCTCCTATGCCAGAGGGGTGGCTATTTTGATCCACAAAAAGCTGACGTGCCATTGAACATGTAGTAACTGATAATTTTAGACGCTATGCTATCATAGTCATGACTGTTAAATCCCAGCTAATAGCCATTGCTAATGTATATTAGACATGTGCAGAGTAAAATATTTCGTTTCGGAATTTCGTTTTCGTCTGAAAACTTAATTTATTTAGTTACTCCCGAAATTCGTTTTTATTTATTTCGTTTTTCGTTCAAAAATTGCATTCGTCCGAAAATCCACATGAATTACGGTCGAATCTGTCTTGGAAGGCTTATGGTGTCTGTCGAATGTATAAAGAAGATTCGACGGAGCTAACTATATAGCATACTTTAGAACCCTATTAAAGTCTATGGGACTCCAACGTTCAAAATCTAAAGTGCTAATTTTAAAGGCTAATTTGCAAGTTACTGTCCTAAAAAGTGTTTGGGGACCCGGGTCCTGCCCCAGGGGACATGTATCAATGCAAAAAAAAGTTTTAAAAACGGCCGTTTTTTCGGGAGCAGTGATTTTAATAATGATTAAAGTGAAACAATAAAAGTGTAATATTCCTTTAAATTTCGTAGGGGGGGGTTGTCTATAGTATGCCTGTGAAGGGGCGCATGTTTCCCGTGCTTAGAATTGTCCCTGCACAAAGTGTCATTTATGCAGGAAAAAAAGTCCTTTAAAATCACTCGCAGCTATAATGAATTGTCGGCTCCTGTAATACAGAGAACACTCATTGAAAGTCATTGATAAAAAAATAAATAAATAAATAAATAAAAAAAAAAGCGTGGGGGTCCCCCAAATTCAATTACCAGGCCCTTCAGGTCTGGTATGGATATTAAGGAGAACCCTGCCTCAAATTTAAGAAAAAATTTGACGTGGGGTTCCCCCTAAATATCCATAACCAGACCCTTCAGGTCTGGTATGGATATTAAGGGGAACCCCGCGTCAAATAAAAAAAAAAATTGACGTGGGGTTCCCCCTAAAAATCCATACCAGACCCTTTATCCGAGCACGCAACCTGGCAGGCCGCAGGAAAAGAGGGGGGGACGAGAAAGCGCCCTCCCTCCCTCCTGAACCGTACCAGGCCACATGCCCTCAACATTGGGAGGATGCTTTGGGGGTCCGTGACCCCTCAAAGCACCTTGTCCCCATGTTGATGAGGACAAGGGCCTCATCCCCACAACCCTGGCCGGTGGTTGTGGAGGTCTGCGGGCGGGGGGCTTATCAGAATCTGGAAGCCCCCTTTAACAAGGGGACCCCCAGATCCCGGCCCCCCCCTGTTTGAAATGGTAAGGGGGTACAAAAGTACCCCTACCATTTCACAAAGAAAGTGTAAAAAATGTTTAAATAAAACAAACACACTTTTTAAAAATTCCTTTATTAAAAATAAAAAAAGATTCCAGCGGCGGTAATCCACTCTTGCTATCCAGCGACGGACGGTCAGCTCTCCATCGATGTCTAATGTCATCCAGCGCAGCGCAGCATCCTTCTTCTGTCTCCTCCACGGAGACACTGGAGGCATTCCGGCGCTGACGTTTCTTATATACGGAGGGCGGGGCCACCCGTCACCTGACCCCGCCCCCCTCTGACGCAAGGGGAAACCCGGGGTTCCCCGTGACGTATGGGTGACCCGCCCCCCTCTGATGTAACGGAAACCTGCCTGTGTTACATCAGAGGGGTGCGGGTCACCCCTACGTCACAGGGAACCCCGGGTTTCCCCTTGCGTCAGAGGGGGGCGGGGTCAGGTGACGGGTGGCCCCGCCCACCCTATATAAGAAACGTCAAGCCGCCGGAATGTCTGTAGTGTCTCCTCCACGGAGACAGAAGAAGGATGCTGCGCTGCGCTGGATGACATTAGACATCGATGGAGAGCTGACCGTCCGTCGCTGGATAGCAAGAGTGGATTACCGCCGCTGGAATCTTTTTTTTATTTTTAATAAAGGAATTTTTCAAAAGTGTGTTTGTTTTATTTAACCATTTTTTACACTTTCTTTGTGAAATGGTAGGGGTACTTTTGTACCCCCTTACCATTTCAAACAGGGGGGGGGGGCGGGATCTGGGGGTCCCCTTGTTAAAGGGGGCTTCCAGATTCTGATAAGCCCCCCGCCCGCAGACCTCCACAACCACCGGCCAGGGTTGTGGGGATGAGGCCCTTGTCCTCATCAACATGGGGACAAGGTGCTTTGAGGGGTTACGGACCCCCAAAGCATCCTCCCAATGTTGAGGGCATGTGGCCTGGTACGGTTCAGGAGGGAGGGGGGGCCGCTCTCTCGTCCCCCCCTCTTTTCCTGCGGCCTGCCAGGTTGCGTGCTCGGATAAAGGGTCTGGTATGGATTTTTAGGGGGAACCCCATGTCAATTTTTTTTTAAATTTGATGCGGGGTTCCCCTTAATATCCATACCAGACCTGAAGGGTCTGGTTATGGATATTTAGGGGGAACCCCACGTCAAATTTTTTCTTAAATTTGAGGCAGGGTTCCCCTTAATATCCATACCAGACCTGAAGGGCCTGGAAATTGAATTTGGGGGACCCCCACGCTTTTTTTTAAATTTATTTATTTATTTTTTTATCAATGACTTTCAATGAGTGTTCTCTGTATTACGGGAGCCGACAATTCATTATAGCTGCGAGTGATTTTAAAGGACTTTTTTTCCTGCATAAATGACACTTTGTGCAGGGACAATTCTAAGCACGGGAAACATGCGCCCCTTCACAGGCATACTATAGACAACCCCCCCCTACGAAATTTAAAGGAATATTACACTTTTATTGTTTCACTTTAATCATTATTAAAATCACTGCTCCCGAAAAAACGGCCGTTTTTAAAACTTTTTTTTGCATTGATACATGTCCCCTGGGGCAGGACCCGGGTCCCCAAACACTTTTTAGGACAGTAACTTGCAGAATCTTTTCTCTCTGTCAAATCTTTTTTCTCTGTCGAATATTTTCTCTATATAATCTTGGACTAATAGAGGTAAGGTTAAGCACATTCGACCACAGGTTCTATAGACAGATTGTTATCGTCAGAGTCATGTCGAATCTCCTATTCTATATCGAACTGTTGTAACAATGAAAACGAAAATAAAGCATTTATTTATGTCGGATCTTTCGTTTTTCGGATTTTGTGCTTTCGTTATCGTTTGTCAAAACGAAAACGAAAATAGCTGAAATTCGGACGAAAATGCATTCGGACGAAAACGAATGCACATGTCTAATGTATATGTCCCTCCTCTTTTCAAAAATGAGGTGCCATACCAGGTGTTGGAAAAGGTTGCTGCCTTCGGCCCATTGAAGCTGCTCGTGACGGGTGTTTGTAACAACATCCTGGATTATTCCTTAGACACTTTGAACCCGACCAGGGCGCAGAATCTGGAACTTGGGCATTGGGCGGAGTCTGTGGATCTGGAGGAGATCTGGCAGTGGAAACATCCTGGTGAAAGAGGTTACTCCTATCTTTCCCACATCAGTACCTCCTCCTCCTGAATAGATTTGGCATTTGCCAATCCAGCACTGTTTCTCCACATTACAGAGGTCCATTATCGGCTAAGGGTCTGTCAGACCACAACCCCATAGTAGATCCTGGAAGCTGCACCCTGGTTGGGTAAGTGAGTCGTCGGTCGAGGCCCTGGTTTCACCTCATCTGCAGGAATATTGGGAACACAATGAGGGCTTGACAGGAGGGCCTGTAGTATGGGACGCATTCAAAGCGTCCACGAGGGGCATACAGTGCCTTGCGAAAGTATTCGGCCCCCTTGAACTTTTCAACCTTTTGCCACATTTCAGGCTTCAAACATAAAGATATAACATTTTTATTTTTTGTGAAGAATCACCAACAAGTGGGACACAATTGTGAAGTGCAACGAAATCTATTGGATTTTTGAAACTTTTTTAACTAATAAAAAAAATGAAAAGTGGGGCGTGCAAAATTATTCGTCCCCCTTGCGTTAATACTTTGTAGAGCCACCTTTTGCTGCGATTACAGCTGCAAGTCGCTTGGGGTATGTCTCTATCAGTTTTGCACGTCGAGAGACTGAAATTCTTGCCCATTCTTCCTTGCAAAACAGCTCGAGCTCAGTGAGGTTGGATGGAGAGCGTTTGTGAACAGCAGTTTTTAGCTCTTTTCACAGATTCTCGATTGGATTCAGGTCTGGACTTTGACGTGGCCATTCTAACACCTGGATACATTTATTTGTGAACCATTCCTTTGTAGATTTTGCTGTATGTTTGGGATCATTGTCTTGTTGGAAGATAAATCTCCGTCCCAGTTTCAGGTCTTTTGCAGTTTTAACCATCTTCCCTGTGCTGAAGAAAAGCAGGCCCAAACCATGATGCTGCCACCACCATGTTTGACAGTGGGGATGGTGTGTTGAGGGTGATGAGCTGTGTTGCTTTTACGCCAAACATATCATTTTGCATTGTGGGCAAAAAGTTTGATTTTGGTTTCATCTGACCAGAGCACCTTCTTCCACATGTTTGGCGTGTCTCCCAGGTGGCTTGTGGCAAACTTTAGACGAGACTTTTTATGGATATCTTTGAGAAATGGCTTTCTTCTTGCCACTCTTCCATAAAGGCCAGATTTGTGCAGTGTACGACTGTTGTCCTATGGACAGACTCTCCCACCTCAGCTGTAGTTCTCTGCAGTTCATCCAGAGTGATCATGGGCCTCTTGGCTGCATCTCTGATCAGTCTTCTCCTTGTCTGAGCTGAAAGTTTAGAGGGATGGCCAGGTCTTGGTAGATTTGCAGTGGTCTGATACTCCTTCCATTTCAAAATGATCGATTGCACGGTGCTCCTTGGAATGTTTAAAGCTTGGGAAATCTTTTTGTATCCAAATCCGGCTTTAAACTTCTCCACAACAGTATCACGGACCTGCCTGGTGTGTTCCTTGGTCTTCATGATGCTCTCTGCGCTTCCAACAGAACCCTGAGACTATCACAGAGCAGGTGCATTTATACAGAGACTTGATTACACACAGGTGGATTCTATTTATCACCATCAGTCATTTAGGACAACATTGGATCATTCAGAGATCCTCGCTGAACTTCTGGAGTGAGTTTGCTGCACTGAAAGTAAAGGGGCCGAATAATTTTGCACGCACCACTTTTCAGTTTATTTGCTAGAAAAGTTTAAAATATCCAATAGATTTTGTTCCACTTCACAATTGTGTCCCACTTGTTGGTGATTCTTCACAAAAAATTAAAATTTTATATCTTTATGTTTGAAGCCTGAAATGTGGCAAAAGGTTGAAAAGTTCAAGGGGGCCGAATACTTTCGCAAGGCACTGTATGTGTCGGCCATCAAATCTGCATGGGCTGAGAAAAATTCCAAGTCTGAAGAACTCCAGGCTCATGAAAAACACTGTGCTAAAGCTCACGCTGAGGCACCCTCCCCATCCTCCCTAACCAAATTGCAGATGGCTAGAAGGGCCTTGTTGGTACATTTGCAAAATCTTACTCAATGTAATTGCAAAAATAGGGCTAAGGAACTGTTTGAGAAGGGTGACAAAAACGGGAAGCTGTTGGCATACTTAACTGCAGATGCACAGGCGCACACGGCCATACCTTGTGTTTATTCATCTGAGGGTAACATGGTGAAGGATAGAGAGAGGGTATCATGCAGGCCTTTGTTACTCAGACCTGTACTCTGCTATCCCACAGTATGACCATCAGGTGCTGACTGACCTGCTGGGCCCCCTTCAGATCCCGGTGTTGCCCGATGAGATGGCGACCAGTCTTGAGGCTTCCTTCACAGACAAAGAATTGCTGACTGCCATTGCATCCTTTCCTAATGGGACCTGATGGACTCCCAGCAGAGTGGTACAAGCAATACCTTTATCTTGTCACCCAGACTTTTACGACTGTACAGTGACTGTTTTGAACAAGGGGGTTTACCAACTTCCTTCCTTCCATGTTGTGTCACTACCTAAGCCTGACAAGGACCCCCTATTCTGTTCTTCATACAGACCCAAAGCCTTGCTAAATATGGACCTAAAAATAATCACTAAGATGCTTGCCAATAGACTGATGAAAATTATACACCACTTAGTATCACCTTACCAGACCAGATTTATGCCCAAAAAAGCCACTGATATCAACATATGGAGAGTATATACTCATACACAGTTGGGGGCGGAGATGTCCTCTGGGGGGGCACTGGTGTTTTTTGATCTGGAAAAGGCCTTTGATTCCATTGACTGGGGCTATATGACTCATGTAGTGCAACACATGGGGTTTGGCTCTACATTCCTCAAATGGATACCGCTGTTGTATGAGTGCCCAGTGGAGGCCCTCTGATTTAAAGGAGGGGTCTCAGAGACTTTTCCAGTACCCAGAGGCACCAAGCAGTGATGCCCCCTTTCTCCAGGCCTTTTTGCATTAGTAATGGAGCCGATTGCACTGTGCTCCTCTCCTCAGATTCAGGGCATTAACTTGGGCACCCTTATTGAAACTACAGCACAGATGACTTGGTTCTATTTGTCAGTGACACCGGACCTTCTTTACAGGCTGCGTTGGCACTTTTAAATAGACTCACATTGGTCTCTGGGCTCAGGGTTAACTGGTCTAAATCCAAAATACTCCCCTCGCGCCATCCAATCCCTAAACAAGCTGACCCTAACATTTCCCTACAATGGGTCTCCCAAATCAAGTACTTAGCGCTCCAGATTACTAAGGCCGCGTACACACGGGCGGATTGTCTGCCCAACTTAGTCCGCTGAACCGTGTTTCAGCGGACAATCCGCTCGTGTGTGTGCTTCAGCGGACTTTTTCAGCGGACAGTCTGACGGACTAAGTCTTTCGGAATTTCCGTAATTTTGTCCGTCCAAACTTGGTTTCAGCGGACAGTCCGCTCGTGTGTAGGCAAGTTGGACGGACTAAGTATGGCGCATGCTCAGAAAGGATTTACACGCCGAAGGTTGCATTGCAGTGTATTGGACGTCGAATTTCTAGTCCCGTCGTACGTGCCGTACACGTCATCGCGCAAGCTTTCGGCGGACTGTCTGCTCATCGTGTGTGGTCAAGTCCGTTCATTCAAAAGTTGAACGGACTGTCTGTCGGATTGTCTGACGAACTTAGTTGGGCAGACAATCCGCCCGTGTGTACGCGGCCTAACTCAGTGACTGACTTCATCAACCTTAATATTTCCCCACTGCTTGTTGTATTGTCTAAGACGTTCCAGGCCTGGAAAAACCTCCCTCTGTCTCTCATTGGGAAGATAAAAATGAAAATTCTGCCCCTACTTTTGTATAACTTTCGGAATTCTCTGGTTTGGATTCCTATATCCATTTTTAAAAATATAGATGCCACAACTTCCTCCTTTTTGTGGCAGGGAGGTATTTCCCACCATTATTTAGAGATATTGCAACAGCCATGGGGGGAAAGGGGCCTAGCAGTTCCTAATTTTCACAAAAACTTCCTGGTTGGACAGTTGACAGTGGCCTATCGCTGGCTGACTGTTCCTCCAGGTGATGCCTTGGTGTACCTGGAAGCTACCTGTGTGGGCTCCTACGAGGCGCTGTCTCATCTGGTATACAGGGGTCTAAAAGCTCCATACCCGCTGACATTATCATTATCCCTGCGCTCAGTGATGAGGTCATGGGTTATGGCCCAGGGATTACGATTGCCATGCTCAAACATACTTTCCCCTAATACCCCACTGTGGAGGAATCCAAATTGAACTCACTTTTTTGGTTACCCGGACCCGATATTGTGGACCAAGTATGGTATTAAGAACTTGCTCCACATTGTATCGAACTGTGCTTTATTGTCATTTTATGAATTCAAACTAAAATATAATCTTCCTAATACACATTTCTTCAGGTACATACACTTGTGGCATGCTTTCTGCTTTATATAGTCTCCTACATATATAATGACGTATTCCATGAAACGACCCTCCTGTTGGGGCCTTTCAGGAGAGCTTGTGAAGCTATAGCCCTGGGGCTGGACAGAGATGATTGGGGTGATATGTGGGAGACTAAGTTTCAATATCTAGCAGAGATAGATTGATTCATTACAAATTCTTGCATCGGGTCTGTCTCGCCCCGGCTAGATTGGAAAGGATGTTTGGGAATCAACACTCCCGATGTTGGAGATGTGCTGCTCCCTTAGCTAACTTTATGCATATCTTTTGGGAGTGCCTACTAATTGAACCCTACTGGCAAGCCATTGCCTCTTGTATCAGGTTGGTCACTTCCATATCTATCTCCATGTCCATCGAAGTGTGTCTTTTACATTTAGTGGAGCCCGTGGCCACTACCAGGGCTATACAGACCCTCCTTACCCTAGTACTATTTTATGCTAAAAAGCGCATTATCCTATCATGGAAGAGCTCTGTGATGTCTACTATCGAGTCTTGGAAAACATTGGTCAACAAGGTGTTACCCTTTTACAAAGGTACATACTTGACCAGAGGGGCTCTGACTAAGTTTTAGAAGGTTTTGGGGGGGGGGGGGGTGGATTTCTTCCATGGATACCAGATATCTGATTAACCACAGTGTGATATAGAACAGAGATCCTTCATAGGTATTATAGCACCTAGAGATTAATGTTCTGGCGGGTTAGAGGACTAGTGAGTAGACATGTGCGATTCGTTTCATACGAATCTCAAATTCGTACGAATTTCTAAAAATGAGTAAGTTCGGGAGGATCCGAAATACAAATTGCCGTGCGTCCGAATTCTGTACGGAATACGAACTTTTGTTTACGAATTCCGGATTTCGGACGACGACTCAGTCATTATGCTTATTATGACTTGCAAAAGACTTCTGTGATAGAAGTCAATGTAAGTTGCCTGAAGACATCAGTGAAGGACTTTCCTCCTCTCTGGGCAGGCTGCCAAGAAAAGAACAAAGTGATACAATGTTTCTTCTTCAATGGGCTGAACTCCTGTGTAGAAGTTCTCAGTTTAACCATTTAAAGACTAAATCTTTTCTGACACTTGTTGCTTACAAGTAAAAATCCAGTATTTTCTGCTAGAAAATCACTCAGAAGCCCCAAAAATTATATATATTTTTTTAGCAGAGACCCTAGGGAATAAAATAGCAGTTGATGCAATATTTTATGTGACGCGGTATTTGCGCAGAGGTCTTTCAAAAGCAAGTTGGCCCTTTTTTTTCGGTCGACCTCTAGAGAGCACTGACATTAGCAGCGTGACATACAGCAATGACACCTGCACCATGATAGAGTGATCTGACACCAGCACCATGCTAGAGAGCACTGACATCAGCAGCGTGACATAAAGCACTGACACCAGCAGCGTGATATACAGCACTGACACCAGTACAGTGATATACAGCACTGACACCTGCACCGTAAGCAGCCCCAGGAAGAAGTCAGCATAGCACAGGGATGGTGGGAGCCCCTCATAATAAGCAGCCTCAGGAGGAAGTCAGCACAGCACAGGGATGGTGAACTTTACAAACCTACAGGTCATATTTGCAGCCACAAAATAATTGCTAGCTGGGCACACATAGTCCCTCCACATGGCCAATGACATAACACATGTATTAGGTGAATCTGGGATCGACAACTACAAGCATTCTTTTTTTATATGTGAAATTCTGAAAATTCAGGAATCTTGAGACAATGGAGGCGAGGGAAGGTGAGGGTAGGCAAAGAAGAGGGTGCAGGAGATGATCACCAGCACCGTGATATAGAGCACTGGCAATTTTATGTCCGGTTGTTGTCCACACTGTGTGGCTTGTTATAATATGTATTGTATAAAACAAAATAAAAAAATAATTAAACAAAAAATGGGTGCACCGGATATATCTTAATGTTGTCATTGGAGTATTTGAGTTCCAGCATTAAGAGCTCTTGATGGACCCTGCACAATATTATTTTGTGCTGTGTTGGTGGTATATGCTGCTTTGTCTCATATCAGGCAGGGTATGCTTGGTCAGTTCTGATCGCAACCTATCTGCTCTCTAGAGTGCTCAGTCGTTTCTAAAGGCATGGTACTGAAGCACAGCGTAAAGGATTTTTCCATAGTGTTTCAATATGAGCTGTATATATAATATATAAAACTAATAAAAAGGCAGCCCTCAAAACTTGTACACCTATATAAATGCCAAGTTAGGGAAATATTATTTTTAAAATAAGTAAGAGTTCTGTGAATTAGAGATCTAGAGAGGTTTCTTCAAACCAGAAGATGTACATTCTTTCCTTTGGATACTATGCTCTGTCCGTTCTTACATATGTATGGCTCAAACCCATCTCATGATCTTGAGTGGTTGAGGTCACGTACAAAATTTCATGCCAGTTCTACGGTTTTGATTTGTATTGGTTGTTTTATTCTAATGCTTATTTCCTGCACAGAGATGAGGGGAAGGCAGTATTTTTTGTATATATTTGTATATCTCTATAATATCCATGTGTAGGAGTATAGATGTCTTTTAAGCCGCACATCAAAGCAAGTCCACTCGTGATGGTGTGTGGCAACCTCAGCCTGGGCTCCTGCCAGGCCATGCCCCCTTGGGTGGGTGCTCTCTGATGTGCGACCTAAAGGACATTCATACTCCTACACATTGATGTTTGGAGCTGGGATGGCCTCCTTCCCCAGCCAGCACTCACAGCAGTGTACCAGGACTTGGCACTCTTTCCTAGCCTAAGCAGCTCACACGCAAGGTTTTTCGGTCTATAGTGTCCATGTTATGGATCTCTGAAAACTGTGCAAAGGGTGCAGGGGGTATTAAGGTCATTCTTCTGTGAGATCCATGCTGTACCTCTTGAATAACAACACAGAGGTAAGTATATTTTAGACTTGCCTCCCACTGTCCCTTTTAGTTATATTTTTGAAGATCTTTAAAGCTGAACTCCAGGCGAGCAGTTAAATACACAGTCGACATGCACATAGGCAGCAATCTGTTTAGCCAGTTTTGCGATCCAGACACCCATGCCCAAAGTTATATTAGTTCCTCTATCTTACAGCTTGGTCAAGAATACATCCCAGCCCCTTGATCTCAATGAACAGCAGCACGGAAATGAGGCATTATTTTACTCACTCTCTCTCTTCCTGTCTCCTCTGTTTGTTTTTAATCCTATATTTTTTATGTTTTTAGTGTATAAAACAACACATAAACACTATCCTCCAAACATTCAGAATATCCAATACAGAATTTAAAATATGTTACATTGAAACGTTTTTGCAGATGTATGACAGCAGCAGGTAACAACACATAATTTTTGTTTGTCAGCATCAAATATGAAGCACAGTATAAAAATTAAGCCATGTATGCAAGTATTCTGCTTAATTTTCTGACATTTTACTTTTAAAAAATAAAACCACACTAATAAAATAAGTACTACAAATATCAAGCTATGTCTGCCTCTTCTTGTTAATTAATATTGAAAGTTTGGAAGATATTTTGTGTGCACAGCTAAAGTGTTAAGCCACTGTGTCTTATGCCTACAATCCCGTCTGTTATATTAAAGTACCCCAGTTTATGTTTTTTTTTTTTTTTAAATAAGCTGCTATATACCTTTATTTTATAGCACTGCTTGGCACTGACGTGACCGGCCACCTTTCTCCTCTCTCGATCTGACAACTACCACGGGAGGTGCTGAGAATCCCCCGCTGACCTCATTCAGGAGGAAGAGAGCAGAAAAGGAGCGAGGCGGATGGTCACGTGGGCACCATGCGGCACTATGAAAAAGGTATATAGTGGCTTATTTTTTTTTAAAAACACCTACACTGGGGCATATTTACTATAACAGAAGAAATTGTGGGCATAAGACACAGTTAGGATAGCAACAGGAGGGGAGAGGCAGGCACTGTCACTAGCTGACAGGCAGAGAGGGAGCGGAGGATAGAGGAGAGCTGTGGATGATGGAGTTACCTGGTACCAAGAATGTAAGGGCTGATGCATTGCCACGACAGTTTTCCTCCTCTTCCAAGATGGAGTCGGTTCCTGTTCCTGTGATACCTCCCAATCATATTCTGGCCACTGTTCATACAAGTCTCCCCTTGGGTGACAGAATTCTTGCCACTCAGATCCACTATCCTCCTGAGAAACCTTGCGGCCGCTGCTATGTCCCTGAGAGTCTCTGCACTGCTTTGCTCTAGACTTGCCATTCTCCCAAGGCAGCTGGTCACCCAGGGAAGAATCAACTCATGTGGGCCATTTCCCAACAATTCTGGTGGCCTAGTCTCCCCGTGCATGTAGCCGCCTTCATAGCCGCTTGTTCCATGTGTGCTCAGTGTAAGACACCACGACACCTAGCAGTGGGTCTCCTACAACCCATACCCAATGGAGAGGGGCTTTTAACCCACCTGTCTATTGATTTTATTGTGGAGTTACCCAACTCTGAGGGCAACACAGTTATTCTTATGGTTGTTGACCGATTCTTGTAAATGTCACATATTCCACTTAAGAAGTTACCACATCCAAAGAACTGGCATCCATTTTTTTCTCAAGAGATCTTTAGATCTTTAGATTCCATGGGCTACCCAAGGTTATCTCGGACAGGGGTAACCAGTTTGTCTCCAGCTTTTGAGGAGCCTTTTGTGCATAGTTGGGAATTCAGCTTCTCCTCTGCATATATCACTCGCAGTCCAATGGGGCAGCAGAACGAGCCAACCAAGCCTTGGAGCAGTTTCTGCTGTGCTATATTTCTGACCAACTTAACAACTGGTCTGATCTATTATCTTGGGTAGAGTTTGCTCACAATAGTGCCATCAATACCACTTCCCAATTGTATCTGTTTTTGGCGAATTATGGTTTCTAACCATCCATGTTGCCTAACTCATTTGCTCCTCAAAGAATTCCTGCGTTAGAGGAGCATCACCATGGTTTTCGTTCCACTTGGGTACAGGTCCAAGAATCCTTGCAACATGCCAGTGATGGGTACTGACTGCAGATGCCTACCTGCGCCTTCCTACCAGGTTGGAGAGACGGTCTGGCTTTCATCTTGCAACCTCCGACTTCATATTCCCTCACTGAAACTGGCACCACTGTTTATTGGGCCTTTCCACATTCTCCATAAGATCAACCCATTTTCTTACACATTAGATCTTCCTTCTAACATGTGTATTTCAAATGTATTTCATGTCTCCTTATTAAAACCCTTGGTGCGCAACCGCTTCACCACCTGAGTACCACGTCCTCACCTGGTTCAGGTTGAGAACCATGAGGAGTATGAGGTACAATCAATAACTGTATATATAAAAGTAATGGGGTCCAAGACGCTACCTCACATTTTATAAGATAGATCAATAATAGAAGTATTGAAGTATGAAGGGTCTCTAGCATCAACCAATCCCCAGAAACCTCTCAGCCCCCAGGGGGAGACACCCTCTAGGGGATAGGGAGACAAGGTCACCCAACTCTTCTTAAATAATAGGAGATACAAGAAAAACATACACTAAGTGCCCCCTTAGAATAAAATATTAAACAATAGATATATTAAACTGTTATATCCAGTGTAGATATCAAGTCATATGCAGTAAACACTGGCCTATGTTAATATATACATACATACACTCTAGATAGGCTTAGGATTAGGCACAGAATCCTATATATGAATCTTCCACATGATATTATATAGGCTATTCCAAAATATCAAGATGAGTGAATAACTGGATATACCTTATAAAGTAAATCAAAAAATAATAATAAAATAGATATGATAGAAAATATAATAGGTCTTAACACACAATAAAGATGCTTGCTCCTCTATTACCCAGCTAATCCACAGTATGTATCTGCCTAAGGAAAAAAAAAGAGCAGCATCCACCACTAGTCCATATGTTAATGTAGTCCAAAAATAGTGTAAAAAATAAAGTTCTTATGTTTATAAAGTGCAAGGTGCAAAAAGTGCAAAAAAATGCAAAAAAATAAAAAAAAATACGTGCAAAAATACTTTTTATATATACCACAAAACTGCGTTTGAAAAAAGTCTATGAAAAATTTGCAAAATCAATGTGTATCAGTTCAAAGAACTATAAAGTAAGTCCAGAATATTAAGGCAGGTTAAAGAGGAAGTAAACCCCTTCAAACCACTTTGACCTACAGGTAAGCCTAGATTAAGGCTTACCTGTAGGTCCAAGCAATATCTCCTAAACCTATATGGTTTAGGAGATATTTGCCCGAAAATGGGCACCGCTGTCTACGGCGCATGTAAAAGGACTGGTATAGGTGTACTATTTGGTGTGCATTATATAGGGGTGTAATACACGTGTAAAATACTTGCAAATATAGAAAGCATAGTATAGTGCATTTCCACTGTGCAGCATTGTGACTGCTGAGCGGTTCTGCAGCGATACTACAAAGAGTGACAAACGCCAATTAGAAAAAAGTATTATAACTGGTGTGATAGACCAGTGGCCCCCCAAAACGACAGATTGATACGGGGTGTTATATACCTTCTTCCACATACATACTGCACTTCTCTAGAGACTTTTGTCACAGGGTCATTTAAAAAAATGACAGGCAGAGGAAGAGGCAGGCCCTTCCGCAGGGGTGGTAGGGGTAGGGCAGGAGCAACAGACTTGAGCCAAAGTGGTAAATTCTGAAGGTGCATTTGATTACGTCAAAGGACGCACCAGGCTTGGTTGAGTGGCTGCTAATGCTCGATGCATGCAGACTTCATTGGCCATTTGATGAGATCACCAAACTGGTCAGTCGTAGCCATGGCGCCATCAGTGACATGGTACCTTATGCCTTCTTTATGGAGCGTACATTGCATTGTGTCATTGATCAAGCCGTGGAGGAGCAGGAAGATGAGGAAGTCGCAATGCTGGATGAATTCCCAGGGGGGGCTACTCTATCTGAGACAAGTCAACAACAGGAGTCTGAAGAGGAGTCAGAGGAGGATGGTGCCCGGGGCGGATGAGATGGAGCAGGAAGAGCATGCGTTAAACCTTTCTGGGATCCCTGTTGTTGTCCGTGGATGGGGAGAGGAGAACGAGGTGGACGACATGATCCTGGATGATGAGCAGGAGCCAGGCCACCACACCGCTTCCAGTTTAGTGCAAATGGGGGCCTTCATGCTCCAGTACTGGGTGGCAACGTACTTAGACCCCCGGTACAAACACAAAATGGTGGAAATGTTACCACAATCACAGAGGGCTGTCAGAATGGAGCACTTACAGGCCTTGCTTCGAGAAATGCTGCATTCTGCTTTTGTGTGCGCTGGCAGAGGAGGAATTCCCACTCCCAGAGAAAGAGTTGCGGGTACCAATCAAACAGCGCCTGCAAGAAGAGGGCGGTTTGAAGATGTGTTGGTCACTTCTGATATTAGATCATTCTTTCAGCTGACCCATCGACAGGTCTCATCCTGATCCAGCTTTAGGGAACGCCTAGACCAACAGGTGTCCGACTACATCGGGTTAACGTGCGATGTGGACGCTCTGAGGAGTGATGAACTCCTGGACTACTGGGTGGGCAGGCTTGACCTCTGGCCAGAGCTTGCCCAATTTGCAATGGAACTGTTGGCTTGCCCCTCGTCCAGTGTCCTGTCCGAAAGGACGTTCAGCGCAGCAGGGGGGATCGTGACCGATGTCTTGTCTTTTTTAAGCGCACTCGCCTAGCTCACGACAGTGTTGACTACCTCACATTTAGAAAAATGAATAAGGCATGGATCTCGAAGGAATTCAACACATGTGACCAGTAGACCATATATATGCATAACCCTATAAACAATTTATTTAATCTAGCATACTTACCTTTTTTCTACCTTTGGCTCACTTCCTTGTACAAAAAAAGCACACCGTACTATATGCCCATACCCTCCTGTTTGAAGAGGTTGAGCGGTGTCATATTTTTGGGTCCCACAGCGAGTTGCTGGTATCAGTGCTGGTGTCAGTGCTCTCTCTATCTCGGTGCTGGTGTCAGTGCTCAGTCTCTATCACGGTGCTGGTGTCAGTGCTCAGTCTCTATCACGGTGCTGGTGTCAGTGCTCAGTCTCTATCTCGGTGCTGGTTTCAGACAGTGAGGGAGATAGCAGCGGAGAAGCCAATCAGCAGGCAGTGCCAGCACCATGGCTGAGGATCAGCACTGGACTGGCACCTCCAGACCACCACAGTGGAGCCCTGCATAGGTAGGGGTAAGGGCCGGGCAGAAGGAGGAGCACGGGTTGGCACACTGGGACACTGGCACAGGACTGTGCTGCCCTGAATGTGGCACTGATCATCTCCTGCATCCCCTTCATAGCCTGCCCTGACCTTGCCTCTCCTCCATGGACTTCATGCGCTCCTGAATTGTCAAAATTTCACAGATAAAAAAAGAATGCTTGTCGTTGTCGATCCCAGATTCACTTAATACTTCTGGTATGTCAGTGTCCATGTTGTGGGACTATGTGTGCACAGCTAGTAAGTATTTTGTGGCTTAAAATATGACCTGGAGGTTTTTAAGGTTCGCCTGCCATTAAAGTCAATAGGGTCCGCCGCTAACCTTGCGGTTCGCAAACTTTTGTATCACGTTCACGGTTCACGTTCGCGAAACGTCCCGTCGGAAGTTCGTCCATTACTACTCCCCCACTTGGGTCCCCACTAACCGAATCCGTATACCCCAACAGGGATTAAGTGCATGTAGTCCCTCTATGTCCAACTGGTTCCATTCAGCTTGTCCACCTCCTTTCTCTAATCCATATGCCTTATGCTGGAATAGTTCTAGTTATAATTGTGGCTTGTATCAATATGGTGGGTCCTCAGGAAAAACAAAAAGCAGCTCCCATGGTGTAGTATTTTTAACCACCAAAAATCATTTATTAAAAAATTCCTCAAGACATGATCAACAAAAATACAGGATTAAAAAACACAAAAAATAAAAATAAAAGTATAGTGGCCAAGAGGATAATAAAAACAATTTTTTTAAGACCAAAAAGTAGACACCTATCAACTTCCAATAGCGTCCGTTGATGGAATTGTTCATCAGCGTTAAACACCCACTATTAGCTCAAAGACTTTGAGAACACAGCATCTCACATAGTAGGTGAAAAACCGAACAAAAAAACGATAAATAGGCGTCCCGGAATAAACGCTAGATCTGTGGTGAAGCAGCATGCGCTCCAACTGCATTCCACATGATCTTCGACCTGGAAGTGACGTAGTGTGCGTGGCTCCATTGTACACGTTTTGTACGCAACAAAGTCAGAAGAAGACCCCCAGGTGGAGGCGACGAAGAAGAAAGCTGGGCTCCTCCGCTGGTTAAAGAGCTAGCAGAAGATAGCGGAGAAGTCCAGCGAGAAGACACCCCAAGACGGAAGCCCACCTGAGTTGTGCAATAAATAATTTTACAACCTTGTGTTGTGTTTTATTTACACTTTTTTCACCAGGTGAATGGGTAGGGGTACATTGTACCTCATACTCATTCACATAGGGTGGGGGGGGGCGGTATCTGGGGGCCCGCAGACACCGACAACCAATGGCCAGGGTTGAGGGCACGCGGCCTGGTATGGCTCAGGAGGGGGTGGGGGCTCGCTCGTCCCCATCCCCTTTCCTGACTGGCCGGGCTGCGTGTTCAGATAAGGGTCTGATATGGACCTTGGGGGGGACCCCCACGCCGTTTTTTTGGCGTAGGGCTTCCCCTTTAAGTCCATACCATGTGACGGGCCGGCGAGGTGTCTTCCTTTGCTAGTCCCGTCTACCTGGAGCCGCGTTCAAAATGAACAGACTTTCCTCCGTGTGTGGTTAAGTTCCTTCATTTCAAAAGTCCGACCATAGTCCGACGGTTTGCACCTAGTACGCAGGTAAAGTCCGGTCGTGTGTGGGCAGGTCCGCTCGTTTTGAAGTCTGGAGGTTTGTCCGCCGGACTAAGTCCACCGGATAGTCCGATCGTGTGTATGCGGCATTAGACACCACTTTGCAACAGGGCCCCTCGCAGGCTTTCTTCGCTTGGCATAATTAGATTCTAACTCTATGTCCACTTACATGGTGGGGCTTGAACCTGGACTTAGGGGTGAAGCCACATACTGTTTTGTTGTAAAAGTTTTGGAATGCATATAGCGGAGACGCGCATGCGTACTCCAGTGGGTAGCCATATGTGACGATACACCGGCCACGGTGTATAATAAATGGTATGTGGCACTACCTTCCTATCCAATAAATAAATAATTATAAATCAATGAAGTGCAATCAATCAAAATTGTGCAAATCTGCAAAAAATGTGCACTACTGAGCTAAAATAAATATAAATGCAAGTGCAAAAAATAAAAATAAAAAATCACAGTCGTGTGCAAAACAGCAACAAAGTGCAAGTCTTTTTAAAAGTGCATCTGTGCTAGTGTATAATCCACTGATGGTAAATCATATGTAATAAGATAAACTCCTGTTAATAAACTCCTGTTAATATTAATTATTATATCTATATTATATATATATTATATATAATATATATATATATATATATATATATATATATATATATATATTGTGACAGAGCGAGGCTCTGTCCCTATGAAATTAGAGGTAAAGGAGACACAGAGTTTGCATATCTGCGGACTGCAGGACTACAGAGTGTAGAGTTTAAATGGAGAAAACTGCTCTGTCAGTTTTCTCCAGGTTTTGCTAGCTCCAGATGGGATTCTGTAGTTTGGAGATCCCTGAGAGTAATGGGTGGGACGGGATCTCCAACCCTGTGTCCGGGTCTTGAGGCTAGCGAGCAGGGTGTGTGCCCAGCTGCACACAGCCCATATAACGAGGGGATTTGTGTAGGATGGTGGTGTGTGTGTGAGCAGCTTGCTGCTTGAAGCTGTGCATGTCCACAGCTGTGTGAAGGACTTGAAGCTGTGTGCGTCCAAGGAGCCGTGTGCTGTGTGTCGAAGGGTTTGAAGCTGTGTGCGTCCAAGCAGTTTGTTGGAAGGGGCAAGTACCTATAGCAGCACTACTGTTGAAGAGTAGCCAGGTGGGCTAGCATTTTCGTTTGGATTCTGTTGTATTTAATTTAAGCTTGGACCCCTGCGTGGGATTACTGGATGGACTAATATTTAGTTTTCTTCTAATAAACGTGGGCTACCAGGCCCTTAACCTTACACGCCTGACTGATGTGGACTAAAAAATGCATCTACCAATTGAGCTAAACACCCCAATGTCACAATATATATATATATATATATATATATATATATATATATATATATATATATAGTTATATTATAAGTACATTTCTCAATACAGTCTCAGCAATGGTGAACAATCTTCCGTTCAAATTTCAATTGCTCATGCAGCAAAGTACATGCAATCCACTTCAAACAGTGTCAGTCCACCAATAGTGTTCCAATGTGCTCCGGAGTGCGCCCCTTGTTTCCCCCAGCCTCTCACCTCAACTAATGGCCAACTAATAGGCCATATGACGCTATGTATGTAATGGCTGAAGATTTCTCAGTGGCTCCTCGTTAGCCCGTCATAGATATAAACATGCCATCCATAACCATATCATAAATGGGGAGAGAGAGAGAGAGGGGCTCCAATGTGTAGTACCATAAAAACAAACTTTATTATAAAAATATCCGCACTTACAGTTAAGTAAAGAATCTGCCGATTGTCAACACTGGTAACGTGAAGTTACTGGAAGTGACGACACTGACACCTGGCTCCTCACTGACTTTCACGTGACTTTTTCAAAAGCCGGCCGCGGTGGAGACAGCTCAAACAAGGCTTGAAGCGCAGTTGGCAGAAGGCACGTAGCGTGTGAGCTGCGAGTGATACGGCAGCTACACTCCTTTGTCAAGCTAACTAGTGGGACATGGGAGCTGCAATATAAAGTGCATGAGAGAGGATGGGTAGGGGAAGGGCCAGTACATATAAACAAGGTGATTAGCAGCACACTGAGGCAATATATGGCTGACGCTATATTATATTAATATATATCACTTCATATTGGCAGGAGGCAGTGAGGTATATACTAGGTAAAATAGAACCATTTAATATTTTAACAGTGATTAAGAAAAGCAAATAAGAACATAATATACATTTACAAATATATGGCATGCAGCAGCGTTATTATGAATGACTGACCCATATGAATACTGCTAAGAATTAAAATGACTAAAGATAATCATAAATAATATTGAAAATTAAAAACGTGATTAAAGGACTACCTAAAATACAGCAATCACAGTACAGTGGTCAAGAACAAATACAATACAATTAGATAAAAATTAATAAAATGAATTACTTAATTTAGAATTAATTATAAGGGGAGGGGATTGGGAAGTTAAATATTTTATTGGCTCATTTTCTGTGGTCAAGTAATTAATATAGATGGGCAGTAGGGCCATTATTAATAGCAGACGTATATATAAAATATATACATGTATTAATGTGCACAAGCATACCCATGATAGTCATGGTGTGAATAGATGATTGAACGTGGGGAAAATAGGAAAGGGGGGAAATGGGTGTAGTATAGAATGTTGGAAATGGGAATGAGGATTAGTTATAACAGAATGCAAAATTATTTATACTGTGAACAGTCACATTTTGACTGGTCTGCGTTAGAATGGCCCATATAGAACAGATATTGGTTAGGTGTAACCCACTGCATGTATGTAAAATGTACATAATGGCAAACTATATTTATCCAAAAATCTAGATAGTATCATATTCACCATGAAATAAGGTAAAAAATTAATAAATACCAGTAGTGGGTCAGGGTAACTACAATTAGGAGAAGAAGGAGTCTGGGGTAGAACATAGTCATACTCAAGAGTACCCCGCCACCCCCCAAAAAAGGAAGGAAGGAAGACAAACCTAAGAGAGTATAGATATATGATTGTTATGGCATAGCTGGTATAAGTACAACTACAGATAACACATATCTATGTCTATATGTGTCACGGTACTACTTACAGCGAACCCACAGGCGAGCAGGTGACACAGGATCCACCAGGGCGTGGAATCTAAGAGCCAGCCGATGTTCCGCCACAGACCCTCTCACGAAGGTTTGGACTTAGCTGTGTGCTGACCCCAGGTAACGACCCCCGGGCTCACCCTGCTCGCTAGGGAAGTACCAGAAGACACTGTAGACAACGATGGATGGATGAAGCAAGGAGAGCCAGGTAGTAAGCCAAGGTCAGGGCAGGCTGCAGACAACGTAATCAGAACAAGCCGGGTCGGTACACAAAAGATCTAGTTAGGAAGGGATTTAAAGTAGAAGTAGCAGGAAGGAAACATATATTAGGCAACAGGTGACGAGCGGCGACACCCATAGCTGCAGAGTGCACAGAGCTGAACACCTGACAGTGGACAACAGATGCCAGCCGACCCACTGCAGTAAAGGTGAGACACAGATCAGCTCCGCAGCTGATCTGTGAGGATATGGACTAATAGGCATCTAATACTCAAACGGAAAATAGAAACTAAAGGATGGTAGCTATCTCGATCCCTAATGTTAATACCTTCTGGTGAGAGAACATCTAGATTATATGCCCAGTATGTTTCTCTGGCACACAGTTTTTTAAATCTCTCGGCTGAGGAGAGGAATCTAGGGATCTGCTAGAAAAACCATACTTTTAGTCCAGTGGGGGATTTGCGATGGACCTATGCAAAGTGTCGCGGGACACTATGTGGATCTTCGCCTCCCTCGATAAACCTATGTTCTCTGAACCTCTGCAGTAAGGCTCGGATAGTTTGACCAATGTAGATAAGGTGACAAAGGAAAGTGAGGGCGTACACTACAAAATCTGATGAACAATTATAAAATTATTTGAGTTAGTAGGTTTTTCCTTTTGTACAGAATGACTTTTGACCATGCTGTACAAATTTACATGTTTTGCATAGTGCTTTATGACATTGGAACATGCCTACCAATGATATGAGCACAGACGCAATTGGTGGAACTATGGTAGATTTAAATTTGCTTGTGATAATTTAATTTTTCAGATGTGGGGCCCTACGGTATGTGACCCTAGGGTGTTTAGGGATAATGGCGTTCAGATATCTTGTTTGTAAGATATCCCAATGGTTGGATAGTATATTTTCCATCTTTTTGTGAATGGAATGTGGTGACAAACCTGGTGGAATGGTCCTTCAGAATATTATTGGCTTTGGGTGGTTTTACTTGAAGATAAAATTTATTAGATCCTCGGGGTACTGTTTGTCAAGGAATTCCCTTTTGAGTTCAACATAGTCGGTATCTTTAGTACAATTTTGTCTTAATGACCAAAATTGCCCCTTAGGGATATTGTAATCTATTTGGGATAATGGCAACTCCTAAAATGCAGATAAGAGTTTTCCACACAGTTTTTGGCACAGATGGTCTGGCCACCATGACCCAACTCTAGGTCCAAAAACGCCAATATAGAGGGATTGGTAACAAATGTGAATGATGGCCCATATGGGTTATCATTATAGTGTTGGGCAAATGAGCTGATGAGGTTGGGAGTACCATCCCAGATGACAATGATATTGTCTATATATCTCCCAAAGAAAACAATATTAGCTGAGAATTGTCTATTTTTGAGTTTATCGTTGATCGGTTGATCTCCCAAACACCCATAGCCAGGTTGGCATATGAAGGGGGCAACATTGGCCCCCATCGTGGTGCCCTGTAGTTGCAGATAATAGTCTCCGTCAAAGTTGAAACAATTGTGTGTTAAACTAAATGTGATTGCCTCCACAATGAAGGCAGCTTGCTGGGGGTTGGTTAGTGGATCCATAGCTAACAATTCTTCCAGGGGCATTAGACCAAAACTATGGGGGATGGAGTTGTAAAGAGAATTGACATCAAGTGAGAGCCACATCTAAGTTGGCTCCCACTTGTATGGAGACAGTAGTTCCAGTAAGCGTGTACCATCTTGGATATGTGACTGTAGCTGATGTACCAAAGGATGTAGAAATTGGTCTATATATAAGCTGAAACCTGAAGTAACGTTGTCCATCGCTGCTACGATGGGTCTAACTGGGGGGTGATCCAGACTTCTTGTGGGTCTTTGGGAGATAATAAAAATATGGTTTTCGGTAAAAAGCCTAACGCAAAAAGGAGCTTTCTGTTCTATTTTCTTCTTGCACATAATCCATCTTATTCTAGAGGACAATCTGCTGATTTAATGACAAGATCTTGTGCATGCATTAATATGTCTAGGGCTTTGATTTTTGATGGAGAAAGAATGTTGTATTTGGTAGTGGAGGTGGAATTACAGTGTTAGCTTTACAAAGGAGCGCGGCTGCCGTGTCACTCGCAGCGTGCATGTCACGTATCAGATAAGACCAGAACTGTGTGGACTGCAACAGAGGAAACCCAAACGTGTATAAGTGAAATATGAAGATTTATTGAGGGAAATATAAATACAACCACACAGTGCAATAGACCAACCAACAGACAGAGACCCCCAAATAACAGCAGACAGATATGTACAAATGGGAAATACCAGGATCATAAAGAATAGCCAGGCCAGGGTCATGCACAGAGGATCAGCAGATAAACAAAAGGGCAGTTCCAGACTCAGAGACGCAAGCCAGGCCAAGGTCATGCATGGGGAGATCAGCAGATGGGGGAAGGAACACAGGACAGGGAGAGGATGGACGGATCAGACTGCAGTGCATTGATGACAGGAACAAGTGGGACAGGGTAGGTACCAGGACAGGGAAACAGGATCAGAAACACAGGTCACAAGTTCAGGGCACAGGAACAGGTTCAGAAATCAGGATCAGATGACACAGCAGCAGGTCAGGGTACAAGGACAATACCAAGGCAAATATGTGAGTGTTTGCCGGGTATTTATATGCCTGTAATTGGTCTCAAGTAACACAGAATTTGCAAGAGGTGCTGACTGCTCCACACTGCCAGGATCCATCCGCTGGTGGACGCCAGTACTGCGGTCCAAAGATGACATACTATTATCAACAGGGAAAAGCTCCCCTGGCAGTTCCAGACTGCCAGGAGACACCTGCTGGTGGACCACAGTACTGCACCCCAATATCAGGCAGTGACACTAGTGAATGGAATCTTTCCTGACAGTACCCCCCTCAAAGGAGCAGCCTCTGGACGCTCCAACTAGCTGCTGCTGGGACAAGTCCATGGCATCAAGCTGGGCAGCAGGTTGATTAATCTGGATATGAAGGCAGTCCAAAGTATTAAACCAGGCGATAGACAGCTCAAGCTGGGCAGCAGATGTAGACATAACAGGCTTAGCAGCAGGCTCCGGGTCATCGGGCTGGGCAGCAGGCTCCGGGTCGTCGGGCTGGGCAGCAGGCACCTTGAACTGGGCAACAGGCACCTCGAGCGGGCCAGCAGGCACATCAAGCGGGGCAGCAGGCACATCAAGCGGGGTAGAGGGCACCGCAAGCTGGGCAGCAGGCATGGGCACTTCAGGCTGGGCAGCAGGCACGGGCACTTCAGGTTGGGCAGCAGGCACTTCAGGCTGGGCAGCAGACAGGAACACCTCAGACTGGGCAGCAGACAGGAACACCTCAGGCTGGGCAGCAGACAGGAACACCTCAGGCTGGGCAGCAGACAGGAACACCTCAGGCTGGGAAGCTGGCACATCGGACTGGGAAGCTGGCACATCAGACTGGGAAGCAAGTAGCGGCACATGAGACTGGAAGGCAGGTAATGGGATGTCAGACTGGAAGGCTGGGACGTCAGACTGGAAGGCTGGGACGTCAGACTGGAAGGCTGGGACGTCAGACTGGAAGGCTGGGACGTCAGACTGGAAGGCTGGGACGTCAGGCTGGGACGTCCGGCTGGAAGGCTGGGACGTCAGGCTGGACAGCAGGCACTGGGACGTCAGGCTGGACAGCAGGCACTGGGACGTCAGGCTGGAGAGCAGGCACTGGGACGTCAGGCTGGACAGCAGACACTGGGACGTCAGGCTGGACAGCAGGCACTGGGACGTCAGGCTGGACAGCAGGCACATCAGACTGGGGCACAGGAACTTCAGGTGGAGACACAGGCTGGATAACAGTCAGAGGTTTGGCAGAATCAGGTGGTTTATCAGGTTCAGCTGGCATACGAGCAGACTGGAGCAGGTTGATTGATGTGGAGGCAGGTTGTGTTACTGGCAGGATGGGTAGGAAAGAACTTCCATCTCTTTTTAGATTTAGCTACTGAAGTCCTCTAGGTAGCTGCAGATCTATAGGTAGGGGATGAAACAGACTGGAGAGAAGGGTTGGAATATGGCAGGGAAGAGGCAACAGTGGCTGGGGAAAGATCTTGAGGGATAGTAGGCAGCAGGAAAGAGGCAGGTGGATTAAAGGCAGGGTATGTGCAGCAGGAAGAAACAGGGTATTGATATGATATATGGTGGAGAGTAGAGTATATTGTGCTGAAACTGAGGTTGCCATAGGTGATGGAGGAAAAGACTCTTGGGCAGGCAGGTGTTTGGTAGCAGAAATGGTTTGTTGTGGGCTGGCTGTGGCTGATTGCAAAATACCAGGCCATGCTAAAAGTAATGGTTGCACAAACTGCAGGTTACATACTGCCTGTCTGACAAGGGATTATACAGAATCAACACATTCTATTATCATCTGTTGGGAACAGGCTGTGCAATGCTCAAAAAAGTAAGGGGAATCATCTTCCAGAAGCCATACCAGTGATGTGCCCTGATTAATACAGAAAGGGGCAGAAAAATCATCCTGGCCCTCTGGGATGCAGGGCTAGCTCTGTGCAGATTTGAATTTATGGCTGAACATCCCCAAACAGCATACAGCCCTGATCAACCCAGGAGTGAGCTAAACGAATGGTTTCCAACAGCTGATCACTGGTCCACTCTTTCAGGGTCTGGCAGAGACATTCACTACTCTCAGACGCCAGCAGAGCATAATAACTAATCACCTCAATTCAATTCATTTCAGTAAGCAACCTGAACCAAGATGGTTCCTCTGTGTAGCCACTTCTGGTCAGGGATGGCTTTGGTATTCTGTGATGTATCAGATAAGACCAGAACTGTGTGGGCTGCAAGAGAGGAAACCCAAACGAGTATAAGTGAAATATGAAGATTTATTAAGGTAAATAATATAAATACAACTACACAGTGCAATAGACCAACCAACAGACAGAGACCCCCAAATAACAACAGATATGTACAAATGGGAAATACCAGGATCATAAACAATAGCCAGGCCAGGGTCATGCACAGAGGATCAGCAAATAAACAAAAGGGCAGTTCCAGACTCAGAGAGGAGACATCATGGGGAGATCAGCAAATGGGGGAAGGAACACTGGTCAGGGAGAGGATGGACAGATCAGACTGCAGCACAGGGATGACAGGAACAGGTGGGACGGTAGGGACCAGGACAGGGAAACAGGATCAGAAACACAGGCCACAAGTTCAGTACACAGGAACAGGTTCAGAAATCGGGATCAGATCACACAGCAGCAGGTGAGGGCACAAGGACAATACCAAGGCAAACGTGTGAGTGTTTGCCGGGTATTTATATGCCTGTAAATGGTCTCACTTAACACCTGATTCAAAGAGGTGCTGACTGCTCCACACTGCCAGGATCCATCTGCTGGTGGATGCCAGTACTGCAGCCCAAAGATGACATACTACTATCAACAGGGAAAAGCTCCCCTGGCAGTTCCAGACTGCCAGGAGACACCTGTTGGTGGACCACAGTACTGCATGGCAAATATCAGGCAGTGACACCAGCGAATGGAATATTTCCCGACAGCGCACGCTGAAGCAATGAGTCACTTTCCAGTGACATCATCCATCCGCTCCTTATACCAACCTCACTCCATGCCTTGTTTGAGCTGTCTCGACCGCTGCCTGCCTTTTCACTGTTGCTGTAGCAAGCCCATTGCTTTTTCCTCTGCCAGATTGGACTGCCAACTGATGACCCAATCTCTACCTCCCCTTTGTTGGGACTTTACATACGTGATTATGACTTCACAAATGTGAGTTGCCTGTGTTAAGTGTGTATTAACACTTGTCATACATCTGCACCCAGAGGCACCTCTCTCCTTATACCTACACGGTTTCTGTTCCCACTTGACAGCAGCCCTGTGTGTTAGACCCTCCACTACCTTCCCCTCATGGTCCTTGGACTGTTAAAACAGAATTAATGATCATGGACTATTGTTATGTTAATTTCTGTTTATTCCTAGATTACTATGCTTAATACATTTTTATGTCTGCACTACACTGTGGGATATGCTGCTCTAGTTCCCTGCACCTTCACTTGTATTACTCAGCTGCATAAGGGCTGGGGGAGGAGAAGCAGGAGCATACTGAGCTTAACAGTGAATGGCTGTGAAGCGGGGGGGGGGGGGGTGGGGGGGGGTGTCAGGTCAGGACAGGACAAGTCTGATCATTGGAGGAGAGTACACTGAGTTTTCAACACAGCTAGAAAACTGACCATGTTGTGCTCTCCTGCTTAGTGTGGTCAGTTTTCACTAGGATAGCAGAGGGACTGGCAGGGATTTCACATAAAAGAAGCTTTGCAAAGAACTGAGCTCTTTTGTGCATCTCATCAGTTTGTATTCATTTTTTTTTGCTCTTTCTCCAGTTCCCCAATATCCTTTTTCTGAACTGGTGCCCAAAACTAAACTGCATATTCCAGTTGAAATCTAAGGATTTGTACAGGGGCAAATTGGGCTTTCTCTCTGCAGTCCATACCTCCTTTAATACAAGAAAGGGTTTTGCTTGCTTTGGAAACCGCAGCTTGGCATTGCTTGCTATTATTAACCACTTGCCGACTCGCCACAGTACATAGACTGCAGCAGGGCAGCACAAGTGGGCACAATCAGGTACATGTACCTGCTGCAGTTTAGAATACAGATTTCAGTACCCGGCTGTCTTTGGCGGCCAGGGGATTGTGTGATCACAATGTAAACAAAGCTGTTATGAATTAATTGTGATTGGTCCACAGCTATCACGTGGTATATGGGCTGATCATAGCACCCTGTACCATGTGATTAGCTGTAGCCAATCACAGATCACTAGTAATCACCGCTGTCATGAATGTAACCCATGCCAACCCATAGGAGTTGATAGCATTGATGTTAAAATAATCAAAGAAAAAAAAAACCAAAAAACAGATTACCCCCCCCCCCCCCCCCCCGCCGCATAGTACAGTGCTACTTTGGTGATACTGAACTACTCTGATTAAAGTATGTAAAAAAAAAGAATGTTAAAGAAAAAATATTTAAAAATTTTAATTAAAAAAAATCATACTTTTTATTTTTTTACCATAGTGTCAATTCAGTGTCCCTGATCACCGCCACATCAGTCATATGATAACGCTGCACTGCGCTGGTTGCTGTATGTAAATAAATATGCACATCAAGAAACACATTTTATTTAACCACTTTACCCCCCAAATGACCCCTTTTTGGAAAGTAGACATTCCAAGGTATTTAGTAAGAGGTATTCACTATGAGGTTTTTGGTGTTGTAATTTTTTTCCCACAATTCTTTGCAAAATGAAGATTTTTTTGTTTTTTATTTTTTTCCCCACAAAATTGTCATTGTAATAGGTTATTTCTCTCACGTGGCATGTGTATACCACAAATAATGCTCCGAAATACATTCTGCTGCTCCTTCTGACTATTACGATATCACATGTGTGGGACTTTTTGACAGCCTGGCCACTTAGAGAGGCCCAGCATGCAGGGAGAGCGTCACGTGTTCTATGAGCATAGATTACACATCTAACTTGTTGACTACCTATTACACTTTTGAAGGCCCTGGAGCACCAGGACAATGGGATGTGGCACTGATGGCAGATGCACTGATACGTGGCACAGATGGCACGTGACACTGATGACAGATGGCACTGATGACACTTGACACAGATGACAGATGGAACTAATATGTGGCACTGATGACACATGACACTGATGTGGCACTGATGAGAGATGGCACTGACATGTGGCACTGACAGATGGCACCTATACGTGGCACAGATGACACGTGACACTGACAGATGGCACCAATACGTGGCACTGATGACACGTGACACTGACAGGTGGCACTGGTGACACGTGACACTGACACGTGGCACTGGGGACACATGGCACTAGGGACAGGTGGCACTGGGGACATGTGGCACTAGGGACGGATGGCACGTGGCAATGGGCACAGGTGGCATGGATAGGTGGTACTGGGGACAGGTGGTACTGGGGACAGGTGGTACTGGGGACAGGTGGTACTGGGGACAGGTGACACTGTTAGATGGCACTGGGGACAGGTGGCATTGATAGGTGGCACTGGGGACATATGGCACGCACAGGTGGCACTGAGGACACATGGCACGGACAGGTGGCACTGGGGACAGATGGCACTGGGGACAGATGGCACTGATAGGTGGCACTGGGGACAGGTGGGCATGTGTGTTTTTTTCTGTGTGTGTGTGAGTGTGTGTGTGCGTTTTACTGTGTGTACTCACAGTCACAGTTGCTGCACCGGTTCATCTCTCCCTCCACACACACTGTCTCTGTGTGAGGAGGGGAGACGGCGATGAAAGATGATCTCATATGTTTATATGTTTAAATGAGATCGGCCATCAATACATTGAGTTTGATTTGTTTTCAAATATATATGCCTAAGTTTGTAGACGCTGTAACTTTCAGACAAACCAATTAATATACACTTATTGGAATTTCTTTTACCAAAGACGTTCAGCAGAATACATTTTGACACGTATGAATACATTTACATTTTTTTGATTTTTTTTAATTGGATTTTTTTTTGTATAATAAATAAAAAATCTATTGGTGATCAAATACCACCAAAAAATTGTGTGGGATAAAAATTAGGGCTGTTACTGATTAAAATTTCCGTGTTCGATTAATCTATTTTTAATTTTTTTTAAATCGATTAATCTACTAATTTTGATTAATTATAATGCACAGTGGTGTAGTGGTTAGCGCACTCACCTAGCAGTAAGAAGGGTCACTGGTTCGAATCCCAACCATGACACTACCAGCCTGGAGTTTGCATGTTCTCCCTGTGCCTGTGTGGGTTTACTCAATTTTTTCCCCACACTCCAAAGACATGCAGGTAGGTTAATTGGCTTCTGTCTAAAATTGGCCCTAGCGTATGAATGGGAACCTTGGTTGTGGGCTCCTTGGGGGTAGGGACTGATGTGAGTTTGCAATATACAGGGATAGGGACAATTGTAGACACTCAAAGGCAACATGTGAAGGAGGTCGCATTCAAGTGCCATTGGTAAAATAAAGGTATTTTGTAAAGCAAAACAAAGTGACAGGAGGACTGCCACTGCTTGCTTTGAACTGGATGGACTGGTGTCTTCATTCAACCTTACTAACTATGTAACTATGTAACATACAGATCCAACTACTTTTAGCTGATCTCCTTGCATTGCAACTCTGCATTAGTCAGTGGTAAATGTGGTATACACTATATACAATCACCCAACACTAGTTAGTTTCCACAATCCATGACTTAACTTCACAGTTCACACAAATACGTTTTAAATTCAAACTTTAGCACTGACGTAAGTCATTTTTTTTCCCAACAGTAGCGTGAAAATCCCTCCACCTCCAGTCTAACTAATCACTCTCACCTTATGGCTTGGACCCCTGTGGTCATGCAAGCGGGTATCAAAAGGGTTAACACAGACCATAAACTTCTCTCACATCTCCTTAGATCTCAGCAAGGACACCAGGTCATGGGTAGAAAGAAAAAATCTCACCGCTTAACTATAAGATTAAATTTTTGTGTTCAAACACAAACTACTCACATAAAGATGATAAAAACACAGCATGTAAAGCCAACAATCATGTTAGTTCCATAGGGCAGCAGTGGGTGACGTCATGCGTAGCTCCTCCCTCGTGCGTGTTATGTTCAATTTAGAATTTCAATGTCACCGGACAGATGGAGATGGAAGCACTTGGGGAAAGGGGGAGGAGTCCAGTGACATTGATGTCCGTGTCGTCACTGAATCTCCGGCGGAACTTTCCGAAGACCCGGAAGCCGGCGGAGAGGTGAGTACTGATCATAAGAATTTTGACCGATCAAAAAAAATTATCGATTAATCGAGGAATTAATCTTTAATTTCCACAGCTCTAATAAAAATTAAATTTGCATACAGTGTTGCATGATAGCACAATTGCCAATTAAAGTATCACAGTGCCAAATAGAAGCCCTGCCCTTACATCTCCCTCCTGCAGATCTCCTCTCGCTTAGGAACTTGTATCCCTTCCACTGGTGCACCTCTTCTCTCAAATATTTAGGGGTTCAACTTACACCATCATATTCCACCCTTTGCTCAGCCAACTATGTTCCCCTGTTCAAATCTATCAAAGCCATGCTAAATAGATGGAACCCCCTGATATCTTGGATAGGCAGGATTAATGTGTTGAAGATGTCTGTTATGCCAAAAAATTTTTTTTTTCGAAACCCTACCTGTTCCTATCCCGATGGTACAATTGAAACTCCTTAAAAGGTGGTTTCTTAATTTTGTATGGAAAGACAGGGCTCATAGAGTGGCCAGCTCGGTCATCTTTTCCCCCAGAGGTCAGGTAGGTATGGGTGCTCCAGATATTCACAAGTACTACCTGGCTTCCCACCTCCATGCGGTAGTATGCTGGTCTAGTATGCGACCCCTGAATCAATGGACGGATATAGAGATGGGTTCTCTATTCCCGACTCATCCGTGCTCCCTTATTTGGTCTCCTGCATTATTTTCGAATCCCAACCTCCATGACCTCTGCTTGGGCCCTATGCTGTTCTCACTCTGGGTTTGGTGTTCCTGTTTTCTCTGGCATCCTCATGCCCCCCCCCCCCTTTCTAATGTACTCTTTAATCCCTTGCTCTCTGATAGTCTTTCCCATTCTCAAATGTTTCCCTGGGCTAAGGTGGGCCTGTTCCAATGCTGAGATCTTGTGCACCCTGTCACCCGCAAACTTCACTCCTTTCAGGGCCTTCAATCTACAAGCCAAATCCAAAAACAGTTGTTATTCTCTTTGATCTTTTGGGAGATGTAGAGCTTATTACGTGCCACATCACCTTTCCAAATAAGGGCCCTGAATTGTGTGGTATGTAGACTGGCACATTATGTAAGATGTACAATAGTTGTGGTGTCCATATCATCTTAATAAGATTTACGCACCCAGTTACTGAGGGTGGCAGCTTGCTCCAACTAGCTTGTTTTTGTTAAAATTTACGCAGCATCGGTTTTAAGTTCAGTGTAATATAATCTCCCGGGTCTTTGGTCATCACTATACCCAGATATTTGAAAGAGGTAGCTATTTGTATATGTGAGAGATCTTCTGGTAGGGGGGTTAATAAAGGGTCTAATGGTAAGAGAGCTGATTTATGCCAATTAATGGCAAAGCCAGACGGCTGTTTAACTTGATCAATCAGTGCCATAACTGCCGAGGGACTCCCTGGTGTCTCCGAAGTACAGCAGCGTATCATCTGTGTACAATAAGATTTTTTCCTCATATTGTCCGTGCCTGAAGCCCACGATGTTAGGAGAGGTCCTAGCCCTGCAAGGGGCTCTAATGCCAGGGCAAACAGGGGCGACAATGGGCACCCCTGCCTCGTGCCACAGAACAAAGGAAATGCCTCAGAGAGGGTGTCGTTAATCCTCACTTTTGCTGTGGGGCAGCGTATAATAACTGCACCCAGGAGATGAATTTGTCTCTCAATCCAAAACGACGCAATACCTCCACTCCACGCTGTCAAAAGCTTTGGCAGTTGAGGGAAAAGACAGCTCTATTATTCGAGTTGTCAGCTGGGATTTGAGTGTCAAGGAATAATCTACGAATATTCAATGCCGTGGAGCGGGTGGGGATGAAACCAGACTGGTCAGCATGTACCAAGTCTGCCACAACTCCCGAAAGTCTGGTGGCCAGTACTCTAGCTAATAACTTCACATCTGTATTAATAAGTGAGACGGGTCTGTAACAGATCCTTACCTGGCGTGGCTAACGAGAAGTGACCTCTTTTGTATACACCGCAGCAGCTGGCAGTGTGAGGATTTCTTATAGAGAAACCTTTAAAAAAAGGTTTTCAATAAACCTTTCTTAAAGACATACTACACTATGGATTCTCCTCCGTTTTACATGTAGCGTTTAAATGAGAATCTAAACTGTGGATGGATGAATAACCAAATTCCCAGGGAGATGCCAGAGAGCGACACAGGGGCTATACACTGTGAAGGCGGATTTCCCCAAGTAGGGGTAAAGATCTGGTGAGCGCAATATAATTCATTTTCACCAAAGCGCATCGGGATTTTCTTTGGATATTTGCACAAGGCACCATTTGGATTATGAACTGTTTAATATATTACAAAGGACTTGTCTTTCAGTATTTTTCACTAGGTTTATATTACCAATTTTTATTTTTATTTTTTTATTGTTTCACAACCTTTATTGGTATGGATGTATAACTGTTTGAACAATTGCACGGATTAGGAATAATTTTATTAATTAATAGAGTTCCACATATTGACACACATTTTATTTAAGGGTATAGCGCCAATTCTACCTGACTTTTTTTCACATGCTAATAAGCCCCACCCGTTTTCGGGGGGGTATACCAAGTAGAGGCAGCTCGTACCTCAAAACATCTTAAGACATTTAAGAATTTTTCAATAGTATCACAATTTTATATGTAATCTCAATTTTTTCCAAACACCAATTCGGGGCTGTTTAACCACTTGCTTACTGGGCACTTAAACACCCTTCCTGCCCAGACCAATTTTCAGCTTTCAGTGCTCTCACACTTTGAATGACAATTACTCAGTCATGCAACACTGTACCCAAATGAATTTTTTGTCCTTTTTTTCCCCACAAATAGAGCTTTCTTTTGGTGGTATTTGATTACCTCTGGGGTTTTTATTTTTTGCGCTATAAATGAAAAAAGACTGAAAATTTTGAAAAAAAAACGCATATTTCTTTGCTTCTGTGACAAAATTATGCAAATTATTAATTTTTCTTAATACATTTTGGCCACAATTTATACTGCTACATGTCTTTGTCTTTGGTAAAAATAACCCAAATTAGTGGATATTATTTGGTCTTTGTGAAAGTTAGAGAGTCTACAAGCTGTGGTGCGAACCATACAAAATTGATCACATCTGATGTACTGGTGATCTCATTTCTTGCGACCCGAACAAGTCAGGAAAGTACAAATACCCCCCAAATGACCCCTTGTTGGAAAGTAGACATTCCAAGGTATTTAGTAAGATGCATGGTGAGCTTTTTGATGTTGTCATTTTTTCCCACAATTCTTTGCAAAATTAAGATTTTTTATTTTTTTCCACAAAATTGTCATTGTAATAGGTTATTTTTCTCACATGGCATGTGTATACCACAAATGACACCCCCAAAAAAATTCTGCTACTCCTCCTGAGTAATACAATACCACATGTGTGGGACTTTTTCACAGCCGGGCCACATAGAGAGGCTCAACATGCAGGGAGCGCCATCATGTGTTCTAGGAGCATAAATTACACATCTAACTTGTTGACTACCTATTACACTTTTGAAGGCCCTGGAGCACCAGGACAATGACACGTGGCACTGATGACACGTGGCACTGATGACAGATGGCACTAATACGTGCCACTGATGACAGATGGCACTAATACGTGGCACCAATGACAGATGGCACTAATACGTGGTACCGATGACACGTGACACTGATGACAGATGGCACTGATAAGTGGCATTGATGACACGTGACACTGACAACAGATGGCACTGATGACATATGGCACTGATACGTGGCACTGATGACATATGGCACTAATATGTGGCACTGATGACAGATGGCACTGATGACACGTGGCACTGATGCCAGATGGCACTTATACGTGGCACTGATGACAGATGGCACTGGGGACAAATGGCACTGGGGACAGATAGCACTAACAGGTGGCACTGGGGACATGTGGCACTGGGGACAGGTAGCACTGGGGGTGGATGGCACTGGGGGTGGATGGCACTGGGGGTGGATGGCACTGGGGGTGGATGGTACTGGGGCGGATGGCACTGGGGGAGGATGGCACTGGGGTGGATGGCACTTTTTTTTTTCACTTACGGTCGTTCATCTCTCCCTTCTCACACAATGTTTACATATGAGATCATCTCTCATTGGATAGGCCGATCGCGCTGTAAACGGCCGCTGTGATTGGCCGTTTACAGCGATCTGTGACTGGCTGTGTCCAAGGGACACGGTCAGCACAGAACTTCCCCGATGCGCGCTCCCGGGAGTGCACATTGCGGAAGTAAACAGGAGGACGTCCAGGGACGGCCTCCCGGCAGATAGTGTCCACTCTGTAGCCGTCTTTCAGCTATAGGGCGGGAGCGAAGTGGTTAATCATCACTATTATATATACACATATATATTTTTTCAGCAAGAGGTCCCTGCAAAAGGGTATGGACACTAATATCTTAACAATTTGTATAACAACGATAGCAATTTTATAGTGCTAACAAGTTGAGGATTAGTGGCAATAAATATATTAATTTAAATGTATAGCGCCAATTCTACCTGATTTCTTTTTCACTTTACCGGGCTTTGGAATAACTACTATGATAGCCTCATACGTGCAGGCGGGCAAACTGCCCACCTGAAGGGCATCATTCCGAATTGCTAGTAGGGTGGGTAATAGGATTTTGCCATATTTCCCATATGTTTCCATGGGCAGACCGTCAGCTCCGGTGACTTATTATTCGCCATTTGTGCTACTGCCAAAGTGAGTTCCTCTAAAGTTATCGGTGTGTTGAGGTCAGTCCGACCTTGTTGTGATAATTGCGGGATTGAGCACTGGTCCAGAAATTGGTTCAGCTCCTCTTTTGTGGTGTGTACTTTAGTAGTGTATAAATCCTTGAAAAAATCTGAGAACACATCAGGGACAAGATTCTGATTGGTAATCGTATCACCTGCTGCGTTCTGGATAGAGTCAATGTGTGTGGTGTCCTGTTGGGCTCTAGCTATTACAGCAAGTAAATGACCTGTAATTTCCCCTTCATTGAAGTATTTTTGCTGAAGAAAGAAATGTTTGTTTTCTGCAGTTGTAATGATGACTTGTGCCACCTGCCACTTACGCTCCGAATCAGGACAGGGGTCAGAAATATATCTTTCCTCCACCCTGGCAGCTTCATTCATCACTAAGTCCTCCCATTCTTTAGTTTTGGTTTTGATGGAGGTGATCTGTTTAATAATTAACCCCATTAAGTGGGAGTCAAAGCATCCCAGATTACTGCAGACTCTGCCGAGCCTTGATTAAAATCTAAAAACTCTCTCAAGGCTTTGGGGGATGGGTTGGGCCCTGGGAAAATTGTGAACCAAAAGGGATTTACCTTCCATAGTCTGCATCTGGGACTGAGGACAGTATTGACCTTAGCACATAGGAGAGAGTGGTCTGAAATATTACGTGGCGCATACATCACAGAAGTAGTGAGTGAGTGTGCCAGGTTGTTTCCCAGACATAAGTCAATTCGTGATAGACATTTGTAAGACATCAAATAACAAGAATAGCATTGAGGCGTGGGATTCAGATCCCTACCACATATCGTAGGCCAATTTCTACCACGAATCTAGCAAAGAGGGTAGGGCCCCCTTGCGCGGGACTACCGCTAGTTGCAGCTTTAAATTTGTCCATTTGTTTATCCATTACATTATTGTAGTCACCCAGCACCCAAACCGGACTGTTAGGGTGCAGCACTATAAATTGTGCTAAGCATTCCAGACTATCAAAGGAGGAAGGGTGGAGGGATGTATATATTAGCAATACATGTCAGACCTGACAATTTGCATAGCAAAAAAATGGACCTTCCCTGGTCATCAATCAGGGGTTGCAGCAATTGAAAAGATACGTGCCGTGAGATAAGTGTACTGACTCCCCTAGAGTAGGCTGTATGGGTGGAGTGGAACTGAGTGGGATAGCTTCAGCTTTTAAGTGTAGATATAGTGGCAGCCTGTAGGTGAGTTTCCTGTAAACATGCCACAGATGGCTTGTGTGCTTTTATCATTAAAAAAAGCCACTCTTTTCACTCCACCACCCAGCACCCTCACGTTCCATGACACCAAAGTACATTCAGTAGATATCTATTAGCAAGTTGGTATGTAGCTGTCAGGAACCTATACAGGTATATGGATATGTCAGAGTATCCTCCACACCCCCATATAATGTAATCATTAGGTGTGCATTTCCAGTGCAGGGTCAGGGAAGCATAGGATGGGGTTTGCCTAAACCATATTTCTCTATTGGGGTTACCAGCGGACATAAGAGCAAAAGCTTCATATCTCCTGCAACCAGTAGGAGTCAGGTTAGAGAATATAACCACAACATAGAGTAACCAAAAAAAGTCTCAGCATAATAAAAAAAAAAGGAAAAGAAAAAGGGTTTTTGCATCCTGATAACAGAGCAGGAGCTCAGTTCCGTAGGTCTTGTCCACGCAGGACCATTGTGGGGGGATGGGGGGCGACAATGTCTCAGTTCACCTGATTCAAAGGGACTTGCAGGTTCGAGTCATTGGTAAGGTATACTGCAAACAAAGGTATCTCTAAACTCTCCACCTTACAGGAAGAGATAGGGGAGTGGAGAGGAAGGAAATAGTGAGTAGGACACGATCAGTCCCTGGGTGCTGCAGCCTTCTGAAGGGTATGCTCCGCACGATCCAACCAGTGAGATGCATTTGCAGGGTTATCAAAGAATTGCCTTTACCCGTTGGCTGCTATTCTGAGCTTGGATGAGTATAGCATTGCGATTGCGACATCATATTTTCGGAGGTGCTTTTTTACTTCGGTGAACTTGGCCCTCTTGCATTGCAATTCCGCAGAGAAATCTGGATAGAATGATATGCAGGCATTATCAATTTTCATAAAAATAAAACGAATTCCCCCACCAACGGGATTTTTAGGCAGCAATAAACAGTAAGCGTAGCATACTATATAAAAAAGATTACTTTATTGTGTGGTAAAAACCTTTTGCTCCCTTCTTAAAGGGGTTCTCCTCAGGGAGGACACAGTAGATACCGGGTGTACCTGCCCCCTTTCTCTGTGAGCCCGTTCTCCTTTATGTTCCCTCTTTTTCTCCTCTCTAACTCTTTAGTAAGTGTCTAGGAACACCCCCTGACCATGCCCCTCTCATAAATTGTTGATAATCTTCAATTATTATGATTACAACCAAACAGGGTACCATGGTATAGTGTTCGCAACTGAACACCATATTTTTCTGTGATTCATTGTATAATTATGTCATCACTTCATTTTTGCTGTTTGTATATATTTTCTTAGCTATATATTTACTCTGTCTGTCCTTGAATAAAGACGTGCGTTTGCACGTCGGGACATGCATGCTATATGTGTATATGTAATAATCTGAAAAAGATGTTATTTTATTCTTGTCTTTGGTTAAGCAAATGGCTTCTTTTAGCTAATGGTGTGTTGGGATCGGTCGCCTGTCCCTTTCCCCCCCCCCCCTTTTTTTTTTTTTTTTTTTTTTTTTCCCCCCTTCTACCCACACACCTTCACCCCATCCCCGTTCTGGGGGTTAGGGGAGGTATTGGACAGTAGCGACATATCCCCACATTGACCTGACCCGGGTTTATGCTTGTCCCCCACTTCTATGGTCCCTCCGCACATTGCTTCCAATGTCCTTCCGCCTTTATGTGGAGGAGGTGGTGTGTGGGGGCCTGTTTGCCTCTTTTGCGCGACTCCCCGACAAGGGTAGGAGGGACCCCTGTCTGTGCACATGCAGGGCTCTCTCCACAGATGTCTCCCTATATGACTGGTGCGGGCTGGTCCTGCCCAGCCATTGGAGACACGTATTTCCTTGTCGGTGGCGTCCCTGAACACTTCCGGACGTGCCTCACGTTCGTCTGACCCTTCGTACGGACGGACGTGACGCAATCACGTCGTGCATTTGCGTCGGAAGTGACGTCATTTCGGGGTCGCTTTACGACCTTCCGGGACGCCGGGGCGCTCACACGAGGTCGACCTGTTTAGGCGGCCAAGCAGGAATAGGCGGTTCCAGCCAATGGGTGGGCGGCCATGCCTGTGATGCAATCCCGGGGCACTATATAACACAGTACACTTGGCAGCATACATCAGCTCCTGTACACAAACAAGGACTCTCGTACCTTTGAATCCCTGGTTGGTAAGTTTGACTATTTGCTAACCTGGCTGACATGCCCCCATTTTACTTAAACAAACTTCTGAAAAACTAGCTTTTCTAACAACTAGCTCGCTTTATCATTCTATTTATTCTTAGATGGGGGTGCCCCTATGGACTAGGAGTCATTGACCGTATCTGGCACTCTTCCCGGGATAGTTTCCCAGCTACTGTCTCTCCTTTTCCATTTTGGGAATCTTTTGTTCAGCCCAGCTATCCAGGTAACTGTTATCACTCTCAGTATAAACATGGTTTATCACATCTGAATGGTTTTTTTTTTTTTTTTTTTTTTTTTTTCTGTCACCTTCCACCAGTTCAACATTAGCATTTCCATGTATTTTCATTTTTACCTCTATCCGCCACTAGCACCCCTATGCACTCTTCCCATTGTCACTCTGATTTCCTAACATGTTATCCCTCTAATTTTTTTCATCACACCAACACCCACACTTTTCACCTCATTATTCACTTTACCTGCACATTATTTACTCACTCATTCACTACAGTCACCCAATATCGGGTTGTCATCACACACACTGCTCCTACCACATGTCATCTCACGTTTGTTTTCTTTTGATTTTCAACCACGTTTGCTGTTTCTGTTCCTTCTTTTCAATACGAGCTTGCCTTCTGAGTTTTGTTTTTCTTTTCCCCCCCTTCCCTCCCCCTTTCCCCCCCCCCCCCCCCCCCCTTTTTTTTTTTTTTTTTTTTTTTTTTTTTTTGGATGTGAATACAGATATCTGGGGATATTCCCTTTATATGCACACAAATCATATATAAGATATCCCCATACCCCATATGTGGGTCTATATATATATAATATAGAATATAAAAAACAAATATATAAATATATATGTCTAATTGCGACTATGTTGGGATTTTCACCACAGGCGTGACTTACCATACAGGCAGGCTGCCTACGCTTGCACCTATTCCCTACAACCTTTGTGGGGCATAGGGTTTTGTCGTGTGACCGCTCGTGAGCCGCGCCTCTGGGCTTCCGACCCTCACCCCACTGCTGGATTCTGTGGCGAGATGTATGGACCATATATCTTTTGTAACCTGTGAAGGACGTCTAAGCATGAACCTGGGTAAACTCCACCATTAAGCACTATAATTTGTATGAACCTTTCGGCAATACCATACTGGGTAATTACACTGACAAATCTAGAATATGTTTAATACTAATCCTATTCGATAGATTTATTAAGTTGTATCTTGTCTCTCTATCAACAGACTTTCTCTGAAGAAGACCCTAGTGGTTGAAACGAGTTAGAACTATAAATTTATTTTTGCTGTTACTAATCTTATACAGTATATTTATAGTTAGGTCTGCTTAGTGTATGCCCAATTGTCATTGCAATTTTTGTATGTACAAGCTTGGTTCTATTTATATCTTTTTATTTTAAATACCTGGGTGAAGCTCATGTTTTTACCACACAATAAAGTAATCTTTTTTATATAGTATGCTACGCTTACTGTTTATTGCTGCCTAAAAATCCCGTTGGTGGGGGAATTCGTTTTATTTATTTTTCTGATTCATAGGGGTGAGCAGCACCCTTTTTGCTCTTGTTAGCAGTGTGTTCCTTCCAATACTATTTAAACTAGGTGGCTAAACACCCTTCTTCTTCTCTCGTCTTTCTTCTCTTTTCTCCATTTCTTTCTCTCTCTTATTCACTCTTCTTTCATACTCCTTTTTCTTTCCTTGATCTTCCCTCCCCCGCAATTGAACACTCAAGGGTTTAAACATGAGCTTGACTTAGCAGTATTTTGATGCGATTGAGGTGTATATATATATACTCTGTTTATGTACACAATATGCCCACAGTAAATATGAATATGTTTCAAGGTCATGAATGGGACACTTTGATGTTAGGGTATGAAACTGAGTTTGAGAAGAACGATCGAGCTGACACAGAGATTACCACTCTCACTTTTAAATTGATGAAATTACTTGAGAAAAAATCAGCACTGTTCTGGCACATAAAATCTTTTGATAGATACAACAAGGAGAAAATTAACCCTTTGGGCCTTCGGGTCCAAATCTTTCCCAATGTAGACTCAATTAGTAGTGAATGCAAAACTGAATGGGAGGCAAACTTGAATGCTTGCTCACAGCAAATGATGGTTATCCTCACCAAAGAGTATACCAGGCAAATTGCACTCCTAGACAAGGAGATTTGTATCCTAGAAAAGGCCTTACAACCGTTTGCCTCTCATGCTCTATTTGTGGAATCCCGGACTAAACTCCGTGCTGATTTATCTTTCCACAATAAGAGCATTTTGGGCAAGAAGGAGGCCAAATATTGGAGGGACAAGTTTGCCTTCTCAGAAGGACGGGCATACAAATGGAATACGAATATACCATCTCATAATAATACTAGTGGGAAAGTGCATCCCGCTACAAGAAATACCACTAAATCTAAAGCCATGCCCAACTCCAATGAAGGAGCTAAATCTATGCAGAAACCTCGGGGCAAATTTAAAAGAAATAGAAGCAATAAGGATTCCCCGGAAGGAAATAGTAAAAAACGCATCACTGACAACATTCCAACAGAAAGTTCAAGTACATATAAGGAATTGCAAGCTATATCACATGCCGTGTTGGCACCATTAGACCCCCCATACACATATTTTGATGAGATGGCCGACCCCGTCCGCAACAATGGGACATGTAATGAGAGAGGAAGGGAAATCATGCTATCATCTATGGAAGTTAGCCAGAAGGCTGACGTTACCAATACTAATGGGACAAACAGTGGCAAGAATAGGGAAAACCATGTATCCGATTTGGAAACTGGTCAGAACTCTTTAAACCCGAAGCGGGGATTTCCCTCACCCCGACTAAACAAGGGAGTAGGAAACTTGGACGCATTTGTCACACGGATCCAAGCGAATCCTTCAGTGTGATCAACCTTTCGTCCTACGCGCTATCACCAGTGGAAACTGCGGTTCTGGCGCGTGGTTTAACATTTTGCCCACAAGAAAACTGTGATCCCTTTGGGATCATCACAGACATACAACTCTTTGCACGCAGGCTGCTGTTAAAGAGCCTGCACACTAGGAATGCGACTGATATCAATGCCATTGATTACCCTAAATTCAGTATGAGAGAATTTAAGGCCTTGAGAGATCTGACACTTCTATACGAGGAAAACAATACTCTGGACCTCATAGACCAGATAGATCTGGATATGCTATTGGATATAACGAATGAACCCCCCAACACCCCTGGGTCTATGGTCAAAAAACCCTCAGGTAAATTTCCACCTCTAAGCCTAAACTCAAACATCGATACATTTGTTAAACAAGTATCTAGGGATATCCGTAAATTGCCATCCAGGAAATCTTACCCCAACAACTTAAATGTAGAAGAAATAAAAGCTCTTCACATGCTGACAAACAACGTCAACATCACAATAAAACCCTCTGACAAGGGGGGCAATGTTGTCCTTATGGACAACTCAAATTATGTACGCATGTGCCAAGAGATTCTAGACAACAAAGAATGGTATAGGACTATCCCGAGTACATTAATACAGACTTTTTACAACAAATTCTATAAGTTAATAGATGCAGCCTTGGCTCAGGGTGGCATCACAAAGGACCAACATGCCTTTATTGGAATCAAATACCCTAAGGCTGCAACCTTTTATAGTTTACCAAAGATCCACAAATGCCAAACAAGACCTCCTGGCCGGCCGATCGTTTCAGGGAAAGGGGGAATAACTGAAAATCTCAGTAAAGTCATTGATTCATTTCTACAGCCATTTGTTTTGAGTATGCCCTCATATGTGAAGGATACAACGCATCTACTACAAACCATTGAGAACCATACCTTAACTACTAACTCCATCTTAGTGGCAATTGATGTGGAGGCACTGTATAGCTCGATCCCACATGAGAAGGGGATCAAGGCTATACAAAATCTACTCCAACTAAGTGGGAGATATAAATTCGAAGTCAACGAATTTATAGTGGACGGACTTGATTACATCCTACATCACAACTTCTTCCTATTCAATGACTCCCACTACCTCCAGGTGCAGGGCGTGGCCATGGGCACTTGTTGTGCCCCGGCCTACGCCAACCTGTACCTGGGGGAGTGGGAGAAGTCCCTCCTGGATGGCGAGGGCCTCCTCGAATACACGCGCCACATTGCTATGTGGCGGCGGTATATCGATGACGTCCTCGTCATCTGGGAGGGATCGGAGGTTGCCCTGTTGGAATTTATGTCCTGCATGAACATAAACACATATAATCTCAAGTTCACTGTGACATATGACACTCAGAGCATTACGTTCTTAGATGTCACTATAGGACGCACCCCAGATAATTCCATTTTCACCTCTCTATACCGAAAAAGCACTGCCGGCAACACGGTACTGCACGCAGATAGCTTTCACCCTGCGGCCCTAAAACGGTCTATACCCTACGGCCAATATCTCCGCCTCCGCAGAAACTGTTCTAATGACAGTCTCTTTAAAGAAGAGGCACAGAAACTTCAGACTAGATTCCTTGCGCGAGGATATAGTCGCTCCTGCCTTCGCAGGGCTTACAACAAAGTTGCAGTGTTACCACGCAGGGACCTCTTGTTCTCTAAAAAGGAACGCAGTGACCCTACAGCGGACTCACTGAGGATCATTATGCGCTTCAGTAAACAACACAACATTATTTTGGGTATCATCCAAAAATACTGGTCGATCTTAAAAGACGATCCTAAGATCGGCTGTCTGGTTCCAGCACGCCCCCTTATCTCTTTCAAAAGGGCCTCTTCACTATACGATAAACTGGTGCAGAGCGAATATAGGAATGAGAACAAAAGGTCCAAACACTGCTCAGTTCTCGGCTCCTTCCCTTGCAATCACTGCTCATGTTGTAAATATATTAGACGTGATAAAACCTTCTGTCTACCAAACGGTGCCAACTTTCGACCTACACACTTCGTGAACTGTCAGACACGGGGTGTGGTTTACTTCTTAGAATGCGAGTGTGGGGCGTACTACGTAGGCAAAACAAAACAGGAATTCCATCGCCGAATGTCTAAACATGTGTACAGCATGGAAATTGGCAACTATTACCTGCCGATTGGACGTCACGTTGTGCAAATACACAACTATAGAATGCCTAAGTTTACATTTACAGCCCTGGACCGTATACACATACCTGCTCGGGGGGGCGACTGGAATAAGACCCTATTACAACGGGAACAGAGGTGGATACATAAACTGGATGCCACCTCTTTCCCAGGCCTGAACGAATCGGTCTCTTTTGCTCCCTTCTTAAAGGGGTTCTCCTCAGGGAGGACACAGTAGATACCGGGTGTACCTGCCCCCTTTCTCTGTGAGCCCGTTCTCCTTTATGTTCCCTCTTTTTCTCCTCTCTAACTCTTTAGTAAGTGTCTAGGAACACCCCCTGACCATGCCCCTCTCATAAATTGTTGATAATCTTCAATTATTATGATTACAACCAAACAGGGTACCATGGTATAGTGTTCGCAACTGAACACCATATTTTTCTGTGATTCATTGTATAATTATGTCATCACTTCATTTTTGCTGTTTGTATATATTTTCTTAGCTATATATTTACTCTGTCTGTCCTTGAATAAAGACGTGCGTTTGCACGTCGGGACATGCATGCTATATGTGTATATGTAATAATCTGAAAAAGATGTTATTTTATTCTTGTCTTTGGTTAAGCAAATGGCTTCTTTTAGCTAATGGTGTGTTGGGATCGGTCGCCTGTCCCTTTCCCCCCCCCCCCTTTTTTTTTTTTTTTCCCCTTCTACCCACACACCTTCACCCCATCCCCGTTCTGGGGGTTAGGGGAGGTATTGGACAGTAGCGACATATCCCCACATTGACCTGACCCGGGTTTATGCTTGTCCCCCACTTCTATGGTCCCTCCGCACATTGCTTCCAATGTCCTTCCGCCTTTATGTGGAGGAGGTGGTGTGTGGGGGCCTGTTTGCCTCTTTTGCGCGACTCCCCGACAAGGGTAGGAGGGACCCCTGTCTGTGCACATGCAGGGCTCTCTCCACAGATGTCTCCCTATATGACTGGTGCGGGCTGGTCCTGCCCAGCCATTGGAGACATGTATTTCCTTGTCGGTGGCGTCCCTGAACACTTCCGGACGTGCCTCACGTTCGTCTGACCCTTCGTACGGACGGACGTGACGCAATCACGTCGTGCATTTGCGTCGGAAGTGACGTCATTTCGGGGTCGCTTTACGACCTTCCGGGACGCCGGGGCGCTCACACGAGGTCGACCTGTTTAGGCGGCCAAGCAGGAATAGGCGGTTCCAGCCAATGGGTGGGCGGCCATGCCTGTGATGCAATCCCGGGGCACTATATAACACAGTACACTTGGCAGCATACATCAGCTCCTGTACACAAACAAGGACTCTCGTACCTTTGAATCCCTGGTTGGTAAGTTTGACTATTTGCTAACCTGGCTGACATGCCCCCATTTTACTTAAACAAACTTCTGAAAAACTAGCTTTTCTAACAACTAGCTCGCTTTATCATTCTATTTATTCTTAGATGGGGGTGCCCCTATGGACTAGGAGTCATTGACCGTATCTGGCACTCTTCCCGGGATAGTTTCCCAGCTACTGTCTCTCCTTTTCCATTTTGGGAATCTTTTGTTCAGCCCAGCTATCCAGGTAACTGTTATCACTCTCAGTATAAACATGGTTTATCACATCTGAATGGTTTTTTTATTTTTTTATTTTTTTTTTCTGTCACCTTCCACCAGTTCAACATTAGCATTTCCATGTATTTTCATTTTTACCTCTATCCGCCACTAGCACCCCTATGCACTCTTCCCATTGTCACTCTGATTTCCTAACATGTTATCCCTCTAATTTTTTTCATCACACCAACACCCACACTTTTCACCTCATTATTCACTTTACCTGCACATTATTTACTCACTCATTCACTACAGTCACCCAATATCGGGTTGTCATCACACACACTGCTCCTACCACATGTCGTCTCACGTTTGTTTTCTTTTGATTTTCAACCACGTTTGCTGTTTCTGTTCCTTCTTTTCAATACGAGCTTGCCTTCTGAGTTTTGTTTTTCTTTTCCCCCCCTTCCCTCCCCCTTTCCCCCCCTTCCCTCCCCCCCCCTTTTTTTTTTTATTTTATTTTTTTTTTTTTTTTTGGATGTGAATACAGATATCTGGGGATATTCCCTTTATATGCACACAAATCATATATAAGATATCCCCATACCCCATATGTGGGTCTATATATATATAATATAGAATATAAAAAACAAATATATAAATATATATGTCTAATTGCGACTATGTTGGGATTTTCACCACAGGCGTGACTTACCATACAGGCAGGCTGCCTACGCTTGCACCTATTCCCTACAACCTTTGTGGGGCATAGGGTTTTGTCGTGTGACCGCTCGTGAGCCGCGCCTCTGGGCTTCCGACCCTCACCCCACTGCTGGATTCTGTGGCGAGATGTATGGACCATATATCTTTTGTAACCTGTGAAGGACGTCTAAGCATGAACCTGGGTAAACTCCACCATTAAGCACTATAATTTGTATGAACCTTTCGGCAATACCATACTGGGTAATTACACTGACAAATCTAGAATATGTTTAATACTAATCCTATTCGATAGATTTATTAAGTTGTATCTTGTCTCTCTATCAACAGACTTTCTCTGAAGAAGACCCTAGTGGTTGAAACGCGTTAGAACTATAAATTTATTTTTGCTGTTACTAATCTTATACAGTATATTTATAGTTAGGTCTGCTTAGTGTATGCCCAATTGTCATTGCAATTTTTGTATGTACAAGCTTGGTTCTATTTATATCTTTTTATTTTAAATACCTGGGTGAAGCTCATGTTTTTACCACACAATAAAGTAATCTTTTTTATATAGTATGCTACGCTTACTGTTTATTGCTGCCTAAAAATCCCGTTGGTGGGGGAATTCGTTTTATTTTTCTGATTCATAGGGGTGAGCAGCACCCTTTTTGCTCTTGTTAGCAGTGTGTTCCTTCCAATATTATCAATTTTCATAAGGTTCCCTTTGGTTCTAGCTTGGGACAAGGTGGAATCTCAGTCCTTGTAGTTCAGCATCTTGAACAAGAATGGCCTGAGCGGTTCCCCAGGTTTGGGTGGCCTGGGTGGGACTCTGTGAGCCTTCTCCACTGCAAACATGGGGGAGAAGCCATCCTTGCCAAATGTGGTGGGCAGCCAGTTCTCTATAAATGCCACCGGGTTCTTTCCCTCTGCCCATTCAGGTATGCCCACTGCGCAGACGTTGCATCTATGCCTGTTTTCCATGTCCTCTAAGCGAGCTGAGTGACCAGTGATATGGTGCATTTCCCTCTACAGTGGTACAACATCATCCTCCACATTGCTTACTCTGTCTTCTAGGGCAGCAGTGTGGTCCCACAACTTCTGCATGTCCTGTCTGACTAGGTTCAGCTCCAGTTTAACCCCTTTAATCTCAGTTGTTAGGGACATAATGGACATGTTGCTCCTGGTCTGGCCTGGCTGTGCTGTTGCTGTCAGGGCCTTGTGTACTCACTGTGTCCCATGTGGAGGTGTCTGCTCTGTCCTCCAACCAGGCATGCCTCTGTACTGCAGGGTCAGTGTCTTGCTCTGCAGGGTCCAGGAGAGGAGAAGGCGGTCTGGAATGGGTGTTTTTCCCCACATCGCTGCTGAACATCCTCATGGCTGCTTCTTTAACAGAGCGTTGTGAATGGGCGCCATCTTGCCCACAATATTCTGATCTCTGCCTCCTCTGCAGGACATGTCCGCTCGTCGGATCCCGGTGAAAATAGCACCACTGAAATGGGGATTGTACAGGGGTCTCTCTGGTACTCATTAGAAGCAGATCGGTGTTAACAGAGGATCCGGATCAGGATAATTGACGGAGTTTCGGTGCTGCTTACTCCATCAGCCGCAAGCCACACCCCCAGTTGTTCTCATATCTCCAAATAACCCACTATTTAGCATCTCTCTCGCCCTCACTTACTCTAACCAAACATACGCACTTCAAAGTTATTTGTTCTCAGGGACCATACCAAACACTACTAATATTCGCTATATACCAACTCCTGCAAGAGAATCTGCCTCTTTCCTTGGAACCCCACTCATACATGAGCAAATGGACGCATCCTTCCTTCTCTCATCATATTTTTTTGCAATGTGAACTGATAGATCCTTTTCATGCTCCTTTCTGGTCCATGGTCGTGTCCTTGCTTCAGCAGATTTTAGATTCCCCCATCCCACTAGATCCAGTACACCTCCTTCTGGGCCTCTCAATCCCTTGATTGAGAACATTTTTGAATTAATTGGCCAGCTATGTCTTACTAGCAGCAAAAACAGCTATTCCTGCATGTTGGTTGTCCACCTCCCCTCAACTCAGGCCCATCTTATACAAGCTATTAATGATATCCACAGAATGGAGCATATGACAGCCATAGTAGAGGATGCTGTTGATAGATTTGACAAGATATGGGATTCTTTTGACCGCTCTATATACAGTACTTCTTATTAATATTACTTCTAACATCCTACATTTGCTTCTATTTAACTTGTGAAGGTTTCACCCCCAGCTTCTGTGGTTTTGTTATTGTTTTTGTGTGCCCCTTACTACCATCTGCAACCCCCCTTTTTATTATTTCTTTGACCCCACCTCTTGATACTTATTCAACTCTCATCCTTTTAATGATGAAAATAGTCTCTCACTGTATGGTAGCTTTCTCTGTTCGATGATCAACTTATACTGATTCTTATTTGTTTGTTTTTATATTATTTTCAATTATTTTCGTTTATATTACTTTTAATACCTCTGTTTTATATTTTTTCAAATTCTTATTTTTCTAATTGATACTTCAAAAGACTGTTTGATATGTATTCTTCAGAATTTTTTCAATGAAAACACAATTAAAAAAATAAAAATTAAAAAAAGTAGCACAGTGCCGAATGGTGTCATGAAGGGGGTAAAACCTCCTGGAGCACTTATAATCTACCAGAACAACCAGATCCTCCTTCACTATTGATGCCCCCAGTTGTAATTCCCCTAGTATATATGATGATGTGTGCATATTACCCCCCCCCCCCCACAAAGTTCATAACTGTAAATGTAGGAGTACCAACGCCTTCATTTCTCATATGTTCTCTTTTAATCCTCTAAAATAAAACATTTCCTGCCAACATGTTGATCACTTTCTCAATCCTGTATGGGAGTATAGGATATACCAATGGGCTATTTATCAGCAAACAAAAGTAAATACCGACACTCGTCATTGGGCTTGAAAATTTTCTTTATCAGACACCCGGGTAAAAGTCACAGATGCAATAGTGCTGGCATGTTTCAACCACAAATGGCCTTACTTATAACAAGCTGGACACTTGCTTGACTCAAAGCCTTGTGCTAAAAATGTGTTGTTAATAGAGATAGAAGTTAAATGCTTTACTCAACTGTTTGTTCCGTGTGTGTGTGTGTGGGGGGGGGGGCTTCCTGGAAGGCATGAGAAGGTAAAGAAGTGCCGAAGTACAAAAATTCGTTAAGGATCAAACGCATATTCTGAATTGTGTATCCATGTTCTGCTCACAACAAGAGTGCAGTTTTCGGGCACAAAATTGGGTACTGGGCTTTGTTGATACAATAAACAATAGCAGATGGAAATTGATTTTAAAATACACAACATTCTGCGCATAATCAAAACACAGATTGCTGAATATATTAAAATGTGTGTTGGGTTAACTACAAGATGATTATTCGGAACTGAAATATCCCTTATGTTCAATACATATTTAAACATATTTGACGGTTTTCGTCCAAGCCAAATTATGTAACTGCTCCTTTGCTTTATTCATTTTCAAACTTTAAGACACACAACGTCTGTTACCTTGAGTAAATCATTTATACCGGTAATCAAATCCACATTAAAGTAGATATGATCCCTGATGTTTGTCAATGCTCTCTCTTGTTAAAAATCGAATTTAACGTTATTAACCAAAAAACCTGCAAAAGGATTTATTTGGCAGTTAGAGCTAGAAAGAGAGCACTTAAATACATTTATTGTTATGGGTTTACAAACTCTTTAATGCTGAACGTTAAAGTTTCTAGAAGGATTTTTAAGGTTTATCAAGTATAAATGTAGAACAATGTCACCTTAGAGATGTAAACCCATATACAGAGCCCCTTGTTAAACTAATCAAAACATTAGTAAAGCTTGCCATGCACAATTATGCTTGGTACACATGAAGAGCTTATTGGACGAATGATCGTCCATTTTTATTTTTGTATGCTAGCTTCATATCAAAAATTAAGTTTACTAAAGTGACGAAAAATCTCATACGACAGTATAAAAATTCCGAAGCGATGTAATGTGTTGTAGTGTATTTGTATTTTCAAAGGACAACTGTACTGATTAAACGAAAAGCTGCGTACCAACGATCAGAATATCCTACGATTGCTTTGAAAGTGGTATTTGTTTGTCCTATTTTCTGGTTGTGTGTACAGGCAATTAGGGTGGTGGACTGAAGCAGATAATACAATGAAAGATATGTATTTATGTAACTGACAAGCTAAAAAGTAGTAATCATAAATACAATTCACCCATTACTTTTGACTTAAACTTCACCTGTTCGGGTGTTCTCCAAACACACAAACAGCTGTTGTTGTGGAGTCTTCTAGACATGTGCGGTTTGTTTCCTTCCGAATAAAAATTCGGATGAATTTCCGTTATTAGAATAGTACCGAATTAACAAAAAAAGAAAATTGGAAGAAATTTGAATCGTTTTCGATTACTTTTTGAATTCGAATAGTTTTCAAATTTTAATTGTTTTACAATTTCCAAAGAGAGTAAAATAGAATAGACAAAAAAGGAATAGAATAGAAAAAAAATCTGAAAACGAATTAAACAAATGAAGTGAATTCCGAAAAGGAATTTATGTAAATAATGAATCGAAACTACATGTTCTGCACATGCCTAGAGTCTTCCCTGCTGATAGCTGAAAGAAAAAAAATGACGTGCGGTCCCCACCGGTGCATGCTCAGTCGGTGACGCCACAAGTGGATGTAGCCACCAGGTAACATCACCATGTGGCCCCTCCCCTTACCCATTTAAAGACTGTCACGCGGTGGAGGAGGCATTTGGCGGTCAGCCGTTAACAAGAGTGGAGTGTTTTTTTTTTAGGTGTGGCAGACATTGTGATTGACAATGCATCCTCCTCAAAAAACTCCACGCCTTTGGTTTCCGTGACTGTACTCTTGGCTGGTTCTCTTCCTACTTATCCAACTGCACCTTTTAGCATATCTTACAACTCTACTTCCTCCTCTTCTCTTCCTTTCTCGGTTGGGGCCCCATTACCACCTCTATGCTGAGGACACCCAACTCTATTTCTCTATGCCTCAGCTCACTCCCTCTGTCTCCTCACGCATCACTAATTTACTATCATATATATCAGTCTGGATGTCACACCACTTCCTCAAAACCATCCAAAACGAAACTTATAATTTTTCCTCCCCCATATGCCCCTTCCCCTGATTTCTCTGTCAAAATCGATGTTGCAAATGAGCCCATTCCCATATGCCAAGGTTCTAGGTGTACTCCTTGACTCTGAACTCTTCTTTAAGCACCATGTCTAATCACTGTCCAAATCTTGCCACCTCAATCTCAACAACATCTCCAAAATATGCCCCTTTCTAACCATTGAACACAAGAAAGCTCTTAATTCACTCGCTGGCCATCTCTCATCTGGACTACTGCAACTCTCTCCTCATTGGCTTACCTCTACATAGTCTATCACCTCTTCAGTCCATCATGAATGCTGCTGCCAGACTCATCCACCTTACCAATCGCTCTGTGTCTGATACCCCTCTCTGTCAATCCCTCCACTGGCTTCTGCTCGGCCAAAGAATTTAATTCAAAATACTAACTACATACAAAGCCATCCACAATTTAGCCCCCAGCTACATCACTAGCCTAGTCTCGAAGTACCAACCTACTCGTTCTCTTCATTCCTCTCAAGACCTCCTGCTCTCTAGCTCCCTTGTCACCTCCTCCCATGCTCGCCTTCAGGACTTTTCCAAATCCTCTCCAATCTTATGGAATGCCTTACCCCAATCTGTCTCATACTCTATTAGCTTTTAGACCATCCCTGAAAACTCTTCTCTTCAGAGAAGCCCACACCTAACAACTGTACTTCCATTTTCTCCATTAGTTCCCCCCCCCCCCCCCCCACAGTTATTACCTTTTATTTCCACTTGATCCTCCCTTCTAGATTGTAAGCTCTAACGAGCAGGGCCCTCTGATCCCTTCTGTATTGATTTGTATTGTAAGTGCACTGTCTGCTCTCATGTTGTAAAGTGCTGCGCAAACTGTTGGCGCTATATAAATCATGTATAATAATAATAACATACATCAGGGGACATTGTATTTTTATTTTTTTACATTTTTTTCAAAAAGGACTTGTCAAAAACGTGTCTACTGTTTTATTTCTGGCAGTTTTTTTGGTGAATGAGTGGGGGTACAATACTCATTCACATAGGTAGGGCCAGGATCTGGGGGCCCCCCTGGTTAAAGAAGGTTTCTAGATTCTGATAATTCTCTTCCCACAAGCCCCCACCCAGAGTTGTCGGGAAGAGGCCCTTGTCCCCATAAACATGGGGGCAAGGGGCTTTGGGGTGGGGGGGCAAGGGAGGCTCTGTCCCAGGGCACTAATCCCCCCCCATGTTGAGGGCATGTAGCCTAGTATGGTTCAGGAGAGGGGGCTGCTTGCTCACCCCCCCCTTTTCAGGCCTGCCAGGCTGCATGCTTGGATAAGGATCTGGTATGGATTTTGGGGCGCCCCACACTTTTTTTTGTGTGGGGTTAAAATCCATATCAGACCTAAGGGTTTTCACTTAAAGTGAAATAATAAAAATGAGAAACTCCTTTGAATATAGTGCCTGGGTGGTCCCCTTAGTCTGCCTATAAAGTGGCGCATCTGTAGCATGTATAGAACCTGCTGCAGCAAAAATTACACTTTTAAAGAAAAAGAAAAAAAATTATCAAATCACATTTAAATTGACTCGCAATTGAAATTGCCGGCCCAGCTATTTAAACAAAAATAAAGAAAAAAAATGGTGTGGGCCCCCCCAGTCCACACCAGGTGCTTTGGGTCTGGTATGGATTTTAAGTGGAAAATTTAAAATAAAAACAGCATGTTGATGAGGACAAAGGCCTCTTCCCAGCAACCCTGGGTGGTGGTTGTGGGGGACTTATCGGAATCTGGAAGACCCCTTCAGCAAGCCCCCAGATCCTTTCTTCTCCCCCATGTGTATGAGTAAAGGGTACATGGTACACCTACCCATTCACCAAAAAAGTGAATAAAGACAATACAAGAGTTTTTGACAATTCCACTATTAAAAAATAAAAAATGTAGATCCATCGTCAATCACGACTCCACCACCAACCCAAAAAAAGACCACTCTGTAGTCAACGAAGGCTAACCACTTACTACAGGCTCTGCTGTTTGACAGTTCTTTTATAGGAAATGGGCGGAGCCATCTGGTGATGGCATCACCCCCTTGTGATGTCACCAACTGCTGCATGCTGGGTCTGTGACATCACGGGTGCGGTGCCACCAGGTGACTTTGCCAAGTGGCTCTGCCCTTTACCTATATAAGAACTGTTAAACGGCGGAGCCTATAGTAGGTGGTTAACCTTCATAGACAGCAGAGCATTTTTTATAGATGCTGCCTCTATTGCTCGCTGAAAACTGCTCTACGTCACAACTAGCTAAAGCAAATAACTTGAAAAATAACAATGTCGAGAATCATCTACACCATAATAATGTTCTTATAGCAGTTATTCTGGAATGCACAGAGGACAGGGATCCTACTGGTTTTGTTGAGAAATGTCTCTTAAAGTTGTTTGGAAAGGAGGCGTTTGCCATAGAGCAGGTGCATAGAACCTTGAATCGCCCTTTGCCTCCTGGTAACATTCCTAGGCCTATACTGGCAAAATTGAATTATAGAGAAAGAGAGATCAACTATTGCTTGGCTAGCAATTGCCCATATATTGACTTTTGTGAAGTAAAGGTTTTTTTTTTAATCCAGACTACTCGGCTGTGTTCCAACACAAACATGCCAAATTCTTTGAGATTAAAAAGCACCTACAAAGACTTTGATTATCCTATGCTATGCTAAATCCAACCAGGCTGCAGGTCACAGCTTTGGGCCATACTAATTTCCTGATACTACCTCAGATGCATCTTGGCTGGATCATAATGAGGCCTCACTACTAGCACAACAGCCTGTGTACCTTTCTGTGTACTACCTCCAAAACTCTTGTTTTGTGTACTACCTCCAAAACTCTTGTTTTGTGTACCCATTGATCACCTGTGACTCTCATTACTACATGTTTATACAGAAGCTGCTTTATCTATGCAGCTGTTTTTCTTCATCAAAACTGCTTCTGGACTATCGTCATGACCTTGACTATGTTGAAAAAGTTGCACTTCTCTCTCCCCTTTTGGGTTGCTAGTGATTCTTTCTTGCTACGTTTGAAATAACGAAAAGCCTTCATTTGTTCTGTTTTAAATTCCATGTTGGGATACTCATGTACTCCCACCATTGTGCCTATATTAATGTTCTACAACAGTGGTCTCCAAACTGCAGCCGTTTTTTTGCCTTGAGAAAGTATTCATACCCCTTGACATTTTCCACATTTTGTCATGTTACAACCAAAAACCTAATTGTATTTTATTGGGATTTTATGTGATGGACCAACACAAAGTGGTACAAAATTGTGAAGTGGAAGGAAAATGATAAATGGTTTTCAACATTCAACATTTTTTACAAATAATACACTGTATCCAAATGAAATTTTTATCATTTTGTTCACACAAATAGAGCTTTCTATTGGTGGTATTTATTCACCACTTCATTTTTTATTTTTTTGTGATATAAGTGAAAAAAGAGCGAACATTTTAAACAACATTTTCTACTTTCTGTTTTAAAAGAAACCCAAAAAATCAAATTTTGTAAAAAATTTAGGCCAAAATGTTTTCTGCTACATGTCTTTGGTAAAAAAAAAATCCTGATGTGTATGATCATTGGTTTGTGTGAAAGTTATAGAGTCTACAAACTAAGCTACGCATTATTGCAAATGTATCAATCCTAATGCACTGATGGCCTATCTCATTTCTTGAGGCCCTAAAATGTCAGGACAGTCCAATAACCCCCCCCAAATGATCCCTTTTTGGAAAGAGTCTGAGGAATTTAGTAAGAGGCATAGTGAATTTTGCAATGTTTTTCCCACAATGCTTTGGAAAATTAAGAAATATATATATATTTTTTTTTCTTCACTAAATTGTCATATTTACAAGTTATTTCTCACACAAGGTGCAGACGTAATTGCATTTACACCCCAAAATACATTCTTCTATTCATCCTGAGTATGGCGATACTCCATGTGTGAGACTTTTCCACAGTCTGGCCACATACAAAGGCGAAACATCTATGTAGCCCAATCAGGCGTTCTAAAGGCATAAATTACACATTTCATTTCCTGCTTACCTATCACATTGTTGAAGGCCCTGGAGCACCAGGACAATGGAATTACCCACAAAATGACTCCATTTTGGAAAGAAAACACCCCAATGTATATTCTATGAGGCATAATGAGTCTTTTGAACATATTATTTCTTTCTACATGTTTTGGGAAAATGTGGAAAGAAAAATGAAAACCTATTTCTTCTCACAAAGTTGTCAATTTAGAAGATCTTTCTAACACATAGTATGTACAAATAACAACCCCAAAATACATTCTGCTGCTTGTCCTGAGTACGGCAATACCCCATGTGTGAGACTTTTCCTCTACTTGGCCACATACAGAGGCCCAACATGCAAGTAGCCCCTTCAGGCTTCTAACACATAGCATATACACACCAAGAATTACACCCCAAAATACATTATGCTGAGCAAAGGGTAAAAAAAAGGCTCACCTGTGGTTTTACCAGGCAGAAATATCGTTCCAAAGCAGTCAAAGCATTTGTCCAGACAGCCAAAGGAAATGTCCAGGAATTGTCCAGGTAGCAAACAGATATGGAAAAGTGCAAACATGGTTCAGTACAGTCCAAGGTTTAGCAGGCAGTTCTGGTGGCAGGCAGAGGCATGGCCAGTTCAGGTGGCAGCAGGCAGCACTATACCATTGGGCCTTGGTCACGTAAGACCTGAGAACAGGTGTAGAGGCTTCTTGCCACCCAAATCTCTACGAAGCCTCCGAGTCTCCAGACCCTAATCCAAGAAAACGAAAAACCCGTTGAAAAATGTTTTCTCCACTCGGAAAATCTTTTCTGGAGCCCCTCACATGTGTGAGACCCCTGTGCTGTACAGTGGCAGGGCAAATGGTCAGTTCACGACACAGGCAAAAAGCATGGTCAATTCAGGCTGAAGGCAGAAAGATATTTGGAAGAGGCATAGTCACTAACAGTCCGGGTCATTCACAGAAATGGCTAGTGGAAGCTGGAAAAAAATCATCTTCACTACTGATAGTGTAGTGAAGTATGATAGCTCTGATAGCACTCTCCATTACAGAGGCCTGGCTGGGAGGGACATTGGGGACAGTAGTATTGAGTGTCATGGCGAATTCCTCTACTTGAACACACACAACATTTTTTGGGGGGTTTGCGACCTGTTTGGGTAAGAGGGAGGATTTCGGGAAAGTGCCTTTCATAGAGTCTGGCTAATGCATCAGACCGAATTAGATGAAGGGCTTGGCCATGGGGATAGAGAACGTCTTCTTGGAATTTCAGATAGGTTAGGGAACTTTGGGTGCACTTAGAAAACATAATATACAAATTGAACAGGGCTAGTTGCATCAAATAAATGGCAACTTTCTGGTACCAAAACAGTGATTTCTTTGTGGCCAAGTAGGGTTGCATCATTTGGTCATTCATATCCACCCCCCCATGTATAGGTTATACTCATGCACACATTTTGGCTTCTGTATGGGGACTTTTCTTTGCATTTCCACCAAGGTGTCATCATGCATTGTGGAAAGGATGTAAACCTCTCTTTTTGTTTTATCTCTCCACTTCAGCGCCAGTACCTCTTCAGTCCACATACTGGCCATTTCACCCTGTTTCAATTTCTTGGCAACCAATCTCTGTGGGAAGCCTTTGTGGTTGGTCTGTGCTGTCTCACAGGCCACAGTCTTCTTTTGGTACAGATGGCGGAAAAGTGGGAGACTCATGTAGAAATTGTCTACGCATAGTTGGTAACCTTTCCAAGCAATGGTTCGATCAGCTGCCAGACAATTTTGCCACTTGTTCCCATGTAGGTAGGGCATCCAGGGGGGTTTAGCTGTCTGTCTTTTCCCTCATAAATGATGAAGTCATATGTGTAACCCGTGGCCCTGTCACATGCCTTATAAAATTTTACCCCACGTCTGGCTCTTTTACAAGGGAGGTATTGCTTTATTCCAAGTCTTCCGGGGAAATGTACTAGGGATTCATCTACACAAATATTTATATCAGGGGTAAACATCTGCTTGAAGCTGGCACAAAAAAAATTGATTAGGGGCCGAATTTTTAATAACTTGTCATAACTGGGATGATTTTGAGGGGGGCATTGGGCATTGTTGAAATGTAAAAATCTCATAATCATCTCGTAACGGGTTCTGGGCATCATTGGCGAATAGACCGGCATGTGATGGAAAGGTTGGGTAGACCAGTAGGCATGGAGTTATTTTTTTTTGTCAGCCCCATGTTGAGGATTAGGCCAAGGAAAGTTTATAATTGTTCCACAGTGAGGGGTTTCCAAACAGGGGGATGGGCATATGAAGAATTCGGATTGTTGGCTGGCGTATAGATTACATTGCTCAGTGATGTAATTTAGGAGATCATTGGTAAAAAATAAAATAATAAATTGGGGTTACGTTTTCTGATTGTATCTGAGGGCCTGGCTGGGCTGTGAAAAGGGGAATTACAGGTTCTACTGACGTATCGGGCAGCCATGTTGGATACAGTAGAATATCTGGTAGGCTAGTATGGGCCCTACCTTCTTGATGAGATGCTCCATTGCTTGCATCTGGCCTATCCTTGAGGAAGGTTGCAGAACTGCTGGTGGATGCCTGCCTATCCCAGAGTGACAAGTGTTTTCACTGTTTTTGAGACACTGTGTTTTGGGGACACTAGCTGAGTGATCAGTGGGCTAACAGCTAAAAACTCACTGATCTCTCAGCTGCAGCACACATTCTCTTCCTCTCCTCACTGACAGGCTCTGTGTGAGGAGAGGAAGAGGTGAGAGCAGTTATACCGCTCTCTATTTACATTACATGACGACTGTGATTGGACACAGTGGTCATGTGATCAGGAGGGCCAATCACATGGCCCTCCTGTCTTGTACAACTCGCCTGTTTCTGGGGGGTACAGGCAGATTGGGATTGCGCATTTTCCCCCGTCAAATAGAACCCCTCCCCCTATGTTTACAATACAATAGCTGTGATTAGACACAGCCATTGTGCGGATCAGGAGGGAAAATGACAGTGCCCTCCTGCCGTTCCGAGATGCGGCGTGTCCAGGGGACACGCGTGCATCGGGATTGCGACCGTGCGATCACGCTCCTTCTGAAGGACGTTTGGGAATGTCCACTCAGAGGGAGAGAGCTCCCACCCGGCAATTTATGTGCAGTGGCCGGGTGGGACGTGGTTAAAGTATAATTCCAGACAAATATTCTTTATTAGTTGGGGAAATACTGGGGAAAATCTGCAACCCCTGTCAGGTTTTTACTGTGGTCTGTTTCCAATTGAGAAAATGTCACCAGTACTTCTGATTAGGACAGAAACTGGTAGGAAATATTTTCAACAGAGACATAAAAACTACAAATACATTTTTTTACCAGTGCGAGGAAAGGTTACAATATCTTAAATATTTTTTGTACCTTCCTGTTCTGGCGACTAACGCACCCCCATTTTTTGTATGAACATGACGGGAAGGCAAGTGAGAGAAAATGTCCCCAGTGAAAGGAAACATTTTTTTCCTTATTCCAGATGGCATGGGGAGGATTTAGACCGTCTGTCAAGTTTTTGTTGCTGTATGGCGTCCCCATTGGAGAGATTTACCATGGTTTGTCCTGATGACTTTTGTCACTGAAAGAGTTGTTCCTAGAAATATAAGGGAAGGGGGAATATTCTAGGACAATTGTTTTGGGGATAGGTGTCCAGGATGGGATTACACCTTACTATATATAAATTCCTCTAACTTTCAGTTGTGTATCAGGAAGTAAAAGGAAATTTCCCCAACATTGGACAAACCATAAAAATTAGACTGGCAGGGGTCTTAGCCCTTCTATCCTCTCCCCCCCCCCCGCCCCCCCCTCCCAAAAAAATTTGTGGCTATACATAAACTTCAAGTCTTCCCCATGCTATCCAAGCCTAAAAAATAAAACAAGTTGGCTAATGTTGGGCTTTGATGTTACTATAGTTAATGTTCATGTTAATAGTTAATGTTAAAGAGAAGTTCCCCTTAAAAAAAATAAAAGTCAGCAGCTACAAATACTGCAGTTGCTGATTTTTAATAATCGGACACTTACTTATCCCAGGTTCCAGCAATGCGGGGGAACAAAGCCCCGCTCGTACTCCCCCCGCTCGGCGGCGCCAGCATTGCAACCGTGGGCACCCACCGCGTCGCGCAGTCATCTGGGACCTGTCACGTATCCCAGATGACTGACAGGAGGGAGGGGGCAGAGCTGAGCCCTTCCTGCGTCAAGGGAAAGTGATTTCACCAGCCCAGGCACTAAATGAGGCAGACTACGAGGGACCCCCTAGCAACAGGCATTTCGAGGTGAATTAAAAAAACTAACTTTTTCCAATTTTTTTATTTTTTTTATTTTTTAGTAATTTTAATAATTTTTTTTTTGTGTCGAACACCACTTTAACTTAAAACATACAATTGCATATCCTTTTTTTTTTTTTTAACATGCATGGTAAGAGAAAAAACAGTTCAATAAAATTGTTCTGTTGAAGCTTTTAACTATGCTGAACTATTTCTAGCAAATTATTATCTTAACATTCATTTTTCATAACTTTTTTTTTTAACATTCGTAAATTGTTCCATTTAGATAATCATTCTATTTATGCTTCTTACAGGGTCTTTTTTTTGTAACATTCTAGTCTGCACTTTATAGATCGACAGGAAGAAATTGTTGTCATAATTTTAACTTGTATATTGTTATTTCAACCTTAACGGATCTTATCAGTGGAGATATGGATTTTGTCTACTGATTTACAGCAAAATGTCTTGGATAGGACATATACATTCTAAATGGGAAACAGTTGAGATGTTTTTCATATTCATTATTAGACATGTGCATTCGTTTTCGTCCGAATGCATTTTCGTCCGAATTTCAGCTATTTTCGTTTTAGTTTTGACAAACGATAACGAAAGCACAGAATCCGAAAAACGAAAGATCCGACATAAATAAATGCTTTATTTTCATTTTCATTGTTACAACAGTTCGATATAGAATAGGAGATTCGACGTGACTCTGACAATAACAATCTGTATCTATAGAACCTGTGGTCGAATGTGCCTAACCTTACCTCTATTAGTCCAAGATTATATAGGAAAATATTCGACAGAGAAAAAAGATTTGACAGAGAGAAAAGATTCTGCAAGTTACTGTCCTAAAAAGTGTTTGGGAACCCGGGTCCTGCCCCAGGGGACATGTATCAATGCAAAAAAAAGTTTTAAAAACTACTGTTTTTTCAGGAGCAGTGATTTTAATAATGATTAAAGTGAAACAATAAAAGTGTAATATTCCTTTAAATTTCGTACAGGGAGGGGGGGGGGTGGTGTGTCTATAGTATGCCTGTGAAGGGGCGCATGTTTCTGGTGCTTAGAACTGTCCCTGCACAAAGTGTCATTTATGCAGGAAAAAAAGTCCTTTAAAATCACTCGCAGCTATTATGAATTGTCGGCTCCGTAATACAGAGAACACTCATTGAAAGTCATTGATAAAAAAATAATTTTTTTTTTTAAAAAGCTTGGGGGTCCCCCAAATTCAATTACCAGGCCCTTCAGGTCTGGTATGGATATTAAGGGGAACCCTGCGTCAAATTTTTAAAAAAAATGTACGTGGGGTTCCCCCTAAATATCCATACCAGACCCTTCAGGTCTGGTATGTATATTAAGGGGAACCCCGCATCAAATTAAAAAAAATTGACGTGGGGTCCCCCTAAAAATCCATACCAGACCCTTTCTCCGAGCACGCAACCTGGCAGGCTGCAGGAAAAGAGGGGGAGACGAGAGAGCGCCCCCCTCCCTTCTGAACCGTACCAGGCCACATGCCCTCAACATTGGGAGGATGCTTTGGGGGTCTGTGACCCCTCAAAGCACCTTGTCCCCATGTTGATGCGGAGAAGGGCCTCATCCCCACAACCCTGGCCGGTGGTTGTGGGGGTCTGCGGGCGGGGGGCTTATCAGAATCTGGAAGCCCCCTTTAACAAGGGGACCCCCAGATCCCGCCCCCCCTGTTTGAAATGGTAAGGGGGTACAAAAGTACCCCTACCATTTCACAAAGAAAGTGTAAAAAATTGTTAAATAAGACAAACACACTTTTAAAAAATTCCTTTATTAAAAATAAAAAAATAAAAAAAAGATTCCAGCGGTGGTAATCCACTCTTGCTATCCAGCGACGGACGGTCATCTCTCCGGGGTCCAGCGATGGCTCATCTGAATCAGCGCAGTGAATCCATCCATCTTCTGTCTCCACGGAGGAGACACTGCGGGGATTCCGGCGGCCTGACATTTGTTATATGCGGAGGGCGGGGGCCACCCGTCACCTGACCCCACCCCCCTCTGACGCAAGGGTAAACCCGGACTTCCCTGTGATGTATGAGTGACACTGCCCCCCTCTGATGTAACGGAAACCTGCCTGTGTTTTTCAAAAGTGTGTTTGTCTTATTTAACTATTTTTTACACTTTCTTTGTGAAATGGTAGGGGTATTACCATTTCAAACAGGGGGGGGCGGGATCTGGGGGTCCCCTTGTTAAAGGGGGCTTCCAGATTCTGATAAGCCCCCGGCCCACAGACCCCCACAACCACCGGCCAGGGTTGTGGGGATGAGGCCCTTCTCCACATCAACATGGGGACAAGGTGCTTTGAGGGGTCATAGACCCCCAAAGCATCCTTCCAATGTTGAGGGCATGTGGCCTGGTATGGTTCAGGAGGGAGGGGGGGCCGCTCTCTCGTCCCCCCCTCTTTTCCTGCAGCCTGCCAGGTTGCGTGCTCGGGTAAAGGGTCTGGATTTTTAGGGGGACCCCACGTCAATTTTTTTTTTAATTTGACGCGGGGTTCCCCTTAATATCCATACCAGACCTGAAGGGTCTGGTATGGATATTTAGGGGGAACCCCACGTACATTTTTTTTTTTTAATTTGACGCAGGGTTCCCCTTAATATCCATACCAGACCTGAAGGGCCTGGTAATTGAATTTGGGGGACCCCCACGCTTTTTTATTTATTTTTTGTCAATGACTTTCAATGAGTGTTCTCTGTATTACCGAGCCGACAATTCATAATAGCTGCGAGTGATTTTAAAGGACCTTTTTTCCCTGCATAAATGACACTTTGCACCAGAAACATGCGCCCCTTCACAGGCATACTATAGACCCCCCCCCCCCCGTGCGAAATTTAAAGGAATATTACACTTTTATTGTTTCACTTTAATCATTATTAAAATCACTGCTCCCGAAAAAACTGACGTTTTTAAAACTTTTTTTTTTGCATTGATACATGTCCCCTGGGGCAGGACCCGGGTCCCCAAACACTTTTTAGGACAGTAACTTGCAAATTAGACTTTAAAATTAGCACTTTAGATTTTGAACGTTGGAGTCCCATAGACTTTAATAGGGTTCTAAAGTTCACACGAAGTATGCTATATACTAGCTCCGTCGAATCTTCTTTATACATTCGACAGACACCATAAGCCTTCAAAGACAGATTCGACTGTAATTCATGTGGATTTTCAGATGAATGCAATTTTTGAACGAAAAACAAAATTAATAAAAACAAATTTCGGCAGTAACTAAATAAATTAATTTTTCGGACAAAAACGAAATTCCGAAACAAAATATTTTACTCTGCACATGTCTATTCATTATATACTATAGCCATGCTGCCCAAAACAAAACAAAACAAAAAAATTGTCCATACTTTATGAAAGCTAAACTCCAGGCAAACTGCTAAATACCCTGGTGAAACACATAAACACATGAACAGAAAGTTGTTTTAGCTGCCAATGGATGTATCTTGCTACCCATCAAATCTTGACATTTACATGGCTCTGCAGTATAGCACAGCGCAGCACAACCCTGTTTGGCAGGGCAGGAGATCTGACATTCCTCTGTGGCAGCTAAGTAATAATTACACATCTTGTCTCTCCTCTAGCCTATGACTAACCAGTGAAAAAATAAAAAAGCAGCAGACTAAGTAGTTCATCTTTGTATCACTCTGTTCTCCCCTCCAATCAGCATGTCTCTTGTTAGTGCATAAGCACTGCAGCACATATAATTGGCTATTTATGCTGATCTTTACTCCTCTCTACATTCTGTTGTACAGGGACCGCAAGAGGCTGATACCAGGTCAAATTCTGGTACTTACACTGCTAGAATTTAAAATAATAGATTAAATGATGTAATATTGAAAACAGAGCTGTATTATTGTGTGCCTTTTATGTCTGTCTTACATTCAGCTTTAAAGGCAAACTGCTAAATTCACAGATGAAATGCATAAATGCAAGCTGTTTTACTTGCCAAATTATTTGTATTTTCAGTCTATTCATTTCTTAGATTTACACAACCTCATTAAAGACACATCCAGCCTATAGATCTGATGTTTCTGTACTACAATTCCCAATTATTTTAGGCATCCAGGAGTTAGATGTCCATGCTGCATTTGTTAATATTCAGCAAATCCAATTAAAAACTGCTAATGCAGTAGTAAACCCAAAAGCAAGCATTTATTTTACTGCAGCTTGCCAATTCTTAGATGTGATGGCTGTATTAGTTTCCTTTTTAGATTTGTTTTTTTCTATTTTCATATGGTTGTCCAGCTAACAAGTCTGTTTTTCAAAAGCACAAGCTCTCCAGCAGAATATGTCAGTTTACATGGATGAGATAACTCACTTTACACTGGCAGGGGTGATTAAAATGATGAGCTTTTATCTCTTCATGCTGTGTATGATGTCACTTGTTGTTCAGTAAAACTTGTACCTTGCCTTTTTTGTTTTACATATCTGCATGGGAAGAAATATAATCATTTTACAGTGTACCATTATCTATTTTATTTTAGGTGTTTAGCTTTAAAACCACAAACATCTACACTACTGTGCAAAAGTTTTTGCTAAGTGTGAAAAAATTCTTTAAATTAACTACTTAAATCCTTAAAGGATTTACCCCCTTAATGACCAGGCCATTTTTTGCAATAGGCACTGCGTTACTTTAATTGACAATTGCGCAATAAATATTTTTTTTGCGCTATAAACAAAAAAGACTGACAATTTAAAAAAAAAAAGTTTACTTTCTGTAATAATACATATCCAAAAAAAAAAAAATGTCTTCATCAATTTAGGGCAATATGTATTCTTCTACATATTTTTGGTAAAAAAATCCCAATAAGCGTATATTGATTGGTTTGCGCAAAAGTTATAGCGTCTTCAAACTATGGGATAATTTTTTTGACTTTTATTTGTTTTTACTGGTAATGTCGGTGATCAGTGTTTTTTAGCAGGACTGCGACATTGCGGCAGACAAATCTGACTCTAAGTGACACTTTTTGGGGACCAGTGACACCAATACAGTGATCAGTGCTAAAAAAAATATTTACTGATCACTGTATAAATTACACTGGCAGGGAAGGGGTTAACAACAGGGGAGATCAAAGGGTTAAAAGTGATTCCCATTCTGCCTCCCTGTGAAGCGATTCCGGACATTGGGCCACGCACATTGGCTCCCCCTCCGTGCAGCAGGCGCACGCCCACAGTATCTATTGCATGAAACAACATACAGGTACATTGTTTCATGCAATAGAGATGCCCTGCTGCAGTATATATGTGGTGTTTGGTCTTTAAGTGGTTAACCACTTTAGCCCGGACCATTTGGCTGTCCAAAGACAAGAACATTTTTTGCGATTCGGCACTGCGTTGCTTTAACTGACAATTGCGCGGTCGTGCGACGTGGTTCCCAAACAAAATTGATGTATTTTTTTCCCCACAAATAGAGCTTTCTTTTGGTGGTATTTGATCACCTCTATATTTTTATTTTTTGCGCTATAAACAAAAAAAAGTGACTATTTGGAAAAAAAACTCAATATTTTTTACTTTTTGCTATAATAAATATCCCCAAAAAATTCATAAAAAAACATTGTTTCCCTCAGTTTAGGCTGATACATATTTTTCTACATATTTTTCTACATATTTTTGGTAAAAACAAATCACAATAAGCGTTTGATTGGTTTGCGCAAAGGTTATAGCATCTACAATATAGGGGATAGTTTTATGGCATTTTTAGTATTATTTTTTTTTTTTACTAGTAATGGCGGCGATCTGGGTTTTTTATCGTGACTATGACATTGTGGCAGACAGATCTGACACTTTTGGCGCTATTTTGGGACCATTCACATTTATACAGCGATCAGTGCAATTAAAAATGCACTGATTACTGTGTAAATGTGACTGGCAGTGAAGAGATTAACAAGTAGGGGGCGCTGCAGAGGCTAAGTGTGTCCTAGGGATGTGTTCTAACTGTGGGGGGGGGTGGGCTACCTGTGACACGACACTGATCACCGCTCCTGATTACAGGGAGCTCTGATCAGTGTCCTGTCACTAGGAAGAATGGGGAAATGCTTGTTTACATTGAGATGATCGTGGGTATCCCTGCAGACATTGAGTCTGCGGAACCCGCAATCACACTCACGGAGCTCGCAGTGCGCGCCCACAATGCTTAAAGGGCAACATACAGGTACGTTAATATGCCTGTACGTGCCCTACTGACGTATACTGGCGTGAGCCAGTTGGCAAGGGGTTAAGAATGCTTTCAGGAATAAAAGTTAATAGTTAATTTTAGCAATTAAAATGGAAAGTAAATGAACATAAGAGAAATCCAAATCTAATCAATATTTGGTGTGACCACCCTTAGCCTTCTAGGCACACTTGCACACAAATTTTGAAGGAAATCGGCAGGTGGGTTGTTCCAAACATCTTTGAGAACTAACTACAGATCTTCTGTGAATGTAGGCTGCCCCAAATCCTTCTGTCTCTTCATGTAATCCCAGACAGACTCAATTATGTAGCGATCAGGCCTCTGGGAGGGCAAAATTATCACTCTCATGATTCACTGTTCTACTTCACACTGAAGATAGTAATGACATTGGCTGTATGTTTGGGGTCACTGTCCTGCAGAATAAATTTAGGACAATCGCACGCCTCCATGATTATATAGCACGATAGATAAGTATCTACCTGTACTTGCCAGCATTGAGGACACCATCCTGACCAAATCCCCAACTCCATTTGCATAAATGCAGCCCCAAACTTGCAAGGAACCTCCACTAAGCTTCACTGTTGCCAACAGACTCTCATTTTTGTACTGTTGTCCAGCCCTTCAGAAAACACACTGCCTCCTACTACAGTCATATATTTCAAATTTAGTCTATTCAGACAATAGATTGGTGTACCTAGGTCCCACTGGTGTCTGACAGTTCTGTGCTGATGACACTGCTGGACATCTTCTGATGAAGGCAAATAAGCACAATGTGTTTTTCATCTGCTGCATTAATTTTCCTTGGCTAACCACTGTGTCTACAGTCCTTAACGTTGCCCATTTCTTTGTGCTTCTTCAAAAGAGCTTGAACAGCACATGTTAAAACCCCAGTCTGCTTTGACATATGTTGCCTTTCTGATGCAGTATAACTACGGTATGTATGTTGCTGTGCTGTTTTGCCATGGTGTATGACCTGTGACTTGAAACTGTCTTCTACAACTTCACACTAGTAGCAGAGTTTGGACCTTCCTCACCCAGTTATAAGCCGACTGCAAAGTTGTTTCTCTTTGTTAATGACTGTTTTTCAAGTTTTAATGAATTCTTGGTATAATTGGTTATTCATACACCTGACTCTAATCTTACAAAATCCCTGACTTTGTACAAGTGTAAGAACTGATTCTGGTTTTAAGCCAAAGGGTAATCACACCTAGTATTGATTTGATCTAGATTTTTCTCCTGGTCACTCATTTAGCATTTTGTGAATTGATAAAAATAAGTAATTAAAATATATATTTGTGAAAGAATTCTTTCTTTACAGCAGTTCTTCACACCTGCCTAAAACTTTTGCACAGTACTGTACAGGAGGCACAATAATAATGGCCTAGAGGGGCACTACACAAAGCTTGCCTTTCCAGATCTATTATAAGAGTGCCCATAGGCAGCTTAATAAAAAGGAATAGTGCTCTTGATTTTTAGCCTGTTTCCATTGTAATAGAGGGCAACATTAAGAGATTCAGACAAGATTAGGAACTTGTAAGCATTTGAAAGATATGGAGTAGCACTCACAGACAACTGTCCATGTCAAGAGAATCTCTTTAGGGGCCCTGATATTTGTTGGAGTCATGTGAGGATGGTCTCCCTGCCTATTGTTCTCAGGAAATTATCTGCATGTCTATGGTAACCTTTTTACCCCTTCATTAATGCAATTTGATTAGGACTTGAGAGCTTTACCATTGAAGAAATTCCTTCACTTTCTGTTTGTTTTTTCCAGGCACGAAAATGTGAAATAATATCTAACAGCAGCACAAAATAGAAGTAAAAAGGCATTTTAAAATTAAGTATAGGAATCCTAGAACCTCTGTCAGCATTTGTTTCCTTGTTGCAGGTTTCCCTGGCTTCCTATCTGGTAAATGTTTGTCCCAGAACGGAAAGTGAGGGGCGGGCTCTCTAACTGCCCCAGATAACCATAAAGCCTGACATGGTTTAAACTGAGGATGCACCAATACCAGTTTTTTTAAGACCAATACTTTTTCTCAAGTACTCGCCGATACCTATTTTTGCCCTTGGATACATTTATTTTTTATACATGATGCCCAGCTCACCTACCTCTGCCTTTGGTGGTGTCCCGGTAGAGCTTCTGCAGTCTGCAGGTCACGTCTCACACTGCCGCGCCCTTGCACGGTGTCCTCCTGTGTCCCTTTCTATAAAGGCAGTAGTTACAGTTTGCTAACTTGAAGGTGTCGGTTGTAGTATCGGAGCATTTGCTCGAGTACAAAGCCTCCATAATGTAAAAAGTTAATGTTGGTTCTACTCATCTGATATGAACAAAGCATATTCCTCTATAGTGTGAACTTGTTTCAATTAAAAGCATTAAGACCCCTTTCGCACTGAGCTGCCCCGGGCATCAGCGGTAAAACGTCCGAAAAGGGGTTAAATCCACCCGCAAAAAAACGCAGCTGCAGCATCGCTTTGCCGGGGGTATGGTGACGCTGCCCCATTATTTTCAATGGGCAGGAGTGGTGGAGGAGCAGTGTATTCACCGCTCCTCCACCACTGCAAAGAAGCTGCTGGCAGGACTTTTTGTGACGCTCTGCCAGTGCAGCACCCCAGTGTGAAATCACTCGGGCTTTCACACTGAGTTTGCAGCTGAGGCTGTGTCATTTTTTTCTGCCTCTTTGTTCCTCTGCTTGATGCATGAATCACTTCTGACAATTTTCCTGACACCAAGAGAAAAATGCCGATGGGAGGGAGTTCCAGCTGATTGATATCCTCAGCTCTGTTCCTGTGAGCTGTGTGAAGGGGGAGTGTCCCTTGCCTCCAATCCACTGTCAGACCTATCCTCACTGAGCTCTGCAGAGTGTAACTTGAGCTCCCGGCCCCCCTTGTTCTGATCTCTCAGACAAACTTATAAATTCTGCACTTTGAACAGATGTACAGAAGAGAGAACTGCAGATAAACAGATACAATTTATGTAGGAGAATTTGTTTAATCTCTGTGTATAACCTGAGGATAGTCCATTCACTATATTGAAGGGTTTACAACCACTTTAGGGCTTTTTTATAGTGTTATTTAATTAGCTTTTATTGGCTCAGTTACATAAAAGCATTTTAAACTATCGTAGCACACCTTTATGAAAAGAAAAGTAAGTCATAATATGAAAATGATAAAGCATGGTTAAGATATTATATTGGTATTGAGTTATTCAAGGACACAGGTTATGTAACAAAAATAATACATTTAAGGAGAATATCAGATGAAAAGAAAGACTTATGCTGGCCATACACTATAGGAAAAATCAGCCAAACCCATTTTTGAAAAACAAACATTCGGCTTTGAGCACAAACGATAGTGCCATCATGTAATGACTGATAAATAGTTTTTTGTTTTTTTATATATACCTAGTGCAGACAGTTCGGACGGGCAACACATTAACCTTTCAATTTTTTCGTTAGTTCGGCAGAACATTTCCAAACTTGTCCTTCATTTTTTCGGCTCAAAAACGCCCCAATGATCATCGATTTTGTGCCCATTAACTGGCCGAAAAACTAACAAATGGTCTAAATGACTTAAATTTCGGCCTTAGGCTGGTCATACATTATACGATTTTCTTGTACAATTTTCCTTAGATTTAACAAAACCATATATTGTAAGGTCAAACCTAGACTTTCAATTACTATGCAATCAAGCAGGCCCTTGCACTACATATTTGAAGATGAATCTAAAGGAAATAATACAAGAAAATTGTATAATGTATGGCCAGCTTCATATAAGGTTTATATGAGATAATGTCAAGGGGAAACAAATTAAGATTATGTTGATCCTATAGCTAAAGACTAGTACGAGATTTATTTGATTTTTTTCATGAATTCAGTGAAAATTCAAAAAGTGCAAATAATTGTCTCATTGAAGAAACCAGAATTGTGTTTTTTTCAACAAGATGTAAATGTTCTTTTTGCTGACCATTACCACGAATATATGTTTATTTTCTTACATCGGGGGACACAGAGCCATAGTAATAACTATGTGGGTTATATCGGCGTATCAGGTGCTGGACACTGGCACGCCCCTTAAGGCGTGATCTTCCCCCATATAGCCCCTCCCATTACTGGGAGTCCTCAGTTTTTTTCGCCAGTGTCTTAGGCAGTGATGGCGAACCTTGGCTCCCCAGATGTTTTGAAACTACATTTCCCATAATGCTCAACTACACTGCAGAGTGCATGAGCATCATGGGAAATGTAGTTTCAAAACATCTGGGGTGCCAAGGTTCACCATCACTGGTCTAAGGTGTTGGGCAAGGGTAAGGATGTGTGTACTGAGCTCCACGGGCAGTAATCCTTTGATGATAGGATCCATTCTGATGTCTTCGTAATGGACTAAATGAATGGTACCTCGGCCTCGTCATCCGAAGGCACAAGGTTTTGCTTGCGAATGCTTTTTAAGCTGGGCCCTGAGATCCAGTACTTTTTGGTATTAAAGCCAATAAAAGTTTACTGGCAGGGTCTTCTCGCAGGTCCAGGATTGTGTGATTACCTGAGTGTACCCCTGTTCCTGAAGGTTTCCTTTCAAGGTCTCGGAGCCTACCGTGAAGGGCAAAGATTGGGTTTTTTATCTCTGATAAACCCTGCTGCAAGGAAAGGTAGGGGAGATTTTCTCAGGAATCTCTCCTTCCATGTATTGTGTTGTTATGTCATGTCTATGTGTCACTACTGGAGGCTGTATTGAGCACTCACCAGTCTGATGCTGGAAACAGCAGAAGCGCCACTCTTCTCTCCGTTCAAGCCAGCTCAGACCCTCAGGTATGATCACTTCCTGGGCCCCCAGATTGGCGGTTTTTGATCCTTTTAATGCCAGCCAGCTTTTTCTTAAAAAAAGTTCTTTTTGGCAGGTCGCTGCCACTCATCAGGTACAGGATTTACCTCCCCGCAGCTGCCTGCCATGATGCCAGAGCTCACACACTTCCCCGTTGAAAGAAAAAGGGGCGTGGCTAAACTGCGTCAGGCGCCGGCCACACGGGGAGGAAGTAATTTAAGCTATACAGGAAAAGCTGCAATCTGGCGGTGGAGGAACAGAGCAGAGTGGTTGCTGGTCAGGTTTGGTGACACAGGCATCCTCCTTTGTACTGTACTATAGCCTAGCAAGTGTAAAATTATTTTGTTGGTACTGCCTCTGCTTTGTACTGTAAGCAATGAGTGACAAAGGGACCAGGAACTCCTCTAAGGGTTCTAAGGGGTTAATGGTATACAACAAATTAAAAACCCTTCCAAAAGAATGTCTTCCTCCCCTGAGAGGTAAAAAGAAAAATACGGCCAGTCAGATGAGCCGTCAAGGGTAGAACACTTCTGTCCCTGTGTATTTCATACAAACAGGTTTTTTCTTCTACCATTTAACCACTTGACAACTAGGTACCCCCCTCGTGACCAGACCAATTTTCAGCTTTCAGTGCTCTCACACTTTGAATGACAATTACTCAGTCATGTAACACTGTACCCAAATATATTTTTTGTCCTTTTTTTATAACAAATAGAGCTTTCTTTTGGTGGTATTTGATCACCTCTGGGTTTATTTTTTGCGCTATAAATGAAAAAAGACCGAAAATTTTGGAAAAAAAAACCCACATTTTTCTTGGTTTCTGTGATAAAATTTAGCAAATTATTAATTTGTCTTCATACATTTTGCCCACAATTTATACTGCTACATATCTTTGGTAAAAATAACCCAAATTAGTGGCTATTATTTGGTCTTTGTGAAAGTTAGAGAGTCTACAAGTTGTGGTGCAAATCATACAAAATTGGTCACATCTGATGTACTGGTGGCTCTCACTTCTTGCGATCCGGACAAGCCAGCAAAGTACAAATACCCCCCAAATGACCCCTTTTTTGAAAGTAGACCTTCCAAGATATTTAATAAGAGGCATGGTGAGGTTTTTGATGTAATTCTTTCCCCCAAAATTCTTTGCAAAATTAAGTTTTTTTTTCACAAAATTGTCATTGTAATAGGTTATTTCTCTCACATGGCATGCATATACCACAGATGACACCCCAAAATTAATTCTGCTACTCCTCCTGAGTATTACAATACCACATGTGTGGGACTCTTCCACAGTCTGGCCACTCAGAGAGGCCCAACATGCAGGGAGCACCACTGGGTGTTCTAGGAGCATAAATGACACATCTAACTTGTTGACTACCTATTACACTTTTGAAGGCCCTGGAGCACCAGGACAGTGACACTGACGTGGCACTGATGACAGATGCCACTAATATGTGGCACTGATGACACGTGACACTGATGACAGATGGCACTAATACGTGGCACGTGACACTGATGACTGATGGCACTGATATGTGGCATTGATGACACGTGACACTGATAACAGATGACACGTGACACTGACAAGTGGCACTCATGTCACATGGCACTGATACGTGGTACTGATGACAGATGGCACTAATATGTGGCACTGATGACACGTGACACTGATATGGCACTGATGACACGTGGCATTGATGTGGCACTGATGACAGATGGCACTAATACTTAGCACTGATGACAGATGGCACTTATACGTGGCACTGGGGACAGATGGCACTGACAGGTGGCACTGGGGGCAGCTGGCACTGGGAACAGGTGGTACTGGGGACAGATGGCACTGGGGACAGATGGCACTGACAGGTTGCAGTGGGGACAGATTGCAGTGGGGACAGGTGACATAGTGGGACCTTTATTTTTTTATCTACTCACGGCCGCTGCAGCCGTTTATCTCTCCCTCCTCACACGCTGTCTGTGTGAGGAGGGAAAGCCAGCGATGAGAGATAATCTCATATGTGTACATATGAGATCATCTCTCATTGGGCATGCCGATCGCGCTGTAAACAGCCGCTGTGATTGGCCATTTACAGCGATCTGTGACTGGCTGTGTCCAGGGGACACGGCCAGCACAGAACTTCCCCGATGCGCGATTGCGGGAGCGCGCAATGCGGAAGTAAACATGGCAACTGGCGTCTGCGCTGCAGCCGTCTTTCGGCTATAGCGCGGACGCCTAGTGGTTTAAAGATTATTGCTATGATGTCTCTTCATGGTAGAACTAAACATAGCAGATTCCCATCTAATCCTCTGGGCCCTTTTGTTGAGGTGCAGGAGGCTGGGGATCAGGTAGATCTTCCCAAATATTGGAAGATACTTATTTTTTCTCTTCGGAGGATCCTAACAGCGAGGGAGTAGCCACACAAGTCAGGTGTTTGTCTACTCCCTTACGTAACCCTTTTGTTGCCTGCAGCACAGGCTCTTGAGGTATCTACCTCTAATAGGGTTCAATTGAACTTCCCCCATCTGGGGATGTTTTTCCTATTCATGCATAGCTATGTATTCTGAATGGGAACATTTCTATGAAAGAAATAGGTGGTTCCAGCTATTAATGCTACAATCACCTCAGTGAGCAGAGTCTCGCATGTCCAGTGGATAATGCACTGATGTTAAGGGATCCAGCAAGTTAAGGTTGGATTTTCCTTTTAAAGATAATATGTCGTATGCAGTTCTGGCTGCAATTAGAGTAGCTCAGTCCATTAACCCTTTAACGTCTGCTCTACTATTTTGGTGAAGCACATTTTGAGTCACGCCAATGCATTGGAATATGGACTCCAAGACTCCTTAAGGAACAGGTGTGAGATACCTGAAAGTTCTGTGTGATCAGCAGCCCGGAAAGGGGCTGGTGAAGTTGACGCACTGTGTCTCTCAGATGCTATGAAGGACTCGATTGTTTAAGACCTATGGCTTATACTTGGACTAGTGCATTTTTGCAGAGGTACGTGGCTGAAATATTAATCAGCCGAGGCACGAAGTGAAAACCCTTAGCCAGTCTGTGTCCCTTTCTGGGATATGACTATTTAGAATGGATAAGTACATCCAAAAGGGGTAAAGCTCTCTTTACCAGTAAAATGAGGTTCAGACAGTTCTCCTTTAATCATGCAGCCTCTCCTATGCCTTAGTTCCCAGGGGCAGCACCAGGATCTTGGGGGCAGAAAGCCCATGAAGTAGAATGCTAAGACCTTCTCATGAGCACCCCCACTCGTTCAGGTGAGGGGAAAGGTCTGGCAGGAACAATGTTAACAGCAGAGGGATTTCTGCGTTTTTCTTCTCTAAGTTACATCTAGAGTTTCAAGAACCTGGATGGCCCAGTCAGCTTTTGATCTGAGGGTCTGGTGTTCGGGTCCTGTTGGGGGGCTGCCTGTAGGGTCTTTGGGGCTGCTGATGCAGCAGTCTTTATGCAAGGGTGTCTGTCTCCTCAAAGAATGCTCCAAAGAAAAAAAAAAAGAAAAGGAGAGAAGAGAAGTCTCTTTCTAGCCTCTGGATCAGCTGTTATTCTAGTTGGTGATATCAACGATTCCCTTAGTGGAACAGGGTTTTTTTGCGCAAACCTTTTAAGGTCTCAGAGCCAAACAGAGAGGTAAGACCCATTCTAGATCTTGGAGATGTGAATCAGCACTTGAACATCCGATCTTTTCATAATTCGATCGGCTGTGTCCATCCTGCAAGGAGGGGAGTTGCATATCTCCATGTGCCAAAGTTTCCCGCTTACCAAAAATTTCTGCGATTTGAAATATAAAGTTATTTTTTCAATTGTGGCATCCGGCTTAGCCACAGCACTACGAGTGTTCTGAAAGGTTCTGACACCTCCTTTAGCCAGGTTAAGGACTCAAGGCATAATGGTCCTAGCCTATTAAAAGGATCTACTTTTAATAGATCATTCAGTCTCAGGTCTAAAAACAGAGTCTGATCTCAGCTGTAGATATCTGAAATCTCTAGGTTGGATTCTCAGCCTAGGAAGATTCTCTTTAAAACCATCAAGGAGGTTACTTGGGGGCTGGTTATAGATACCATACAGAAGAAGGTATTCTTACCCCAGACGTGAATCAGTTCCATTGTAGAACTAATTCAACTTATCAGGATAAAGGAAAATTCCTTCATTCGGCTGCTGGAGATTTTTAGGGGAAATGGTGGCCTCCTTCAGGGCCAACCCTTACCCGCAGTTTTATTCAAAGACTGCTTTAAGACACCATCCTGTCGGTCTGGAATAAAGAGGATGCAGGCCTTGTTTGTTTCCAATACGCTTGGCTCCCAACATAGGCCAGAGCCTAAATTGATGGTTGTTATCCAGCAGGAGGGAAAATCTTTATCCTGCAAGGTGTTAACAACAGATGCCAGCCTTCTAGACTGGGGAGCAGCCCTGGAAGAAGATTCTGTCCAGGGGAGATGGTCCAGGTTAGAGTAACTTGCCTATCAACTTTGTTGGAAGTTTCAGGCAGTACATCTGGCCATAGAATCTTGGCAGCCAGATTACGGGACTGTCCTGACAGGATTCAGTCTGACAGAGCCACGGCGGTGGCTTACATCGATCACCAGGGGAAGCACGAGAAGTCGTGCAGCCCAAAAAAGAGATGAATAATGTTCTAGCTGTGGCAAAACACAACACTCCTTGCCAATCTGCAATTTTAATATTTCAGCCGTACTACTTGAGACGCCAACAATTATTTTCGGGAGAATGATCTCTTCACCCCAACATCTTCCTAGCAGAATTTCAGATGGGGTGTTCCGGACATGGACCTATTCGCATCCAGATTCATTAATAAGGTTGACAACTTTTTGTCAAACAAGGGGTCCACTAGCAGGCGGAACAGACACATTAGTCTTCCCAGGGGATCAGTTATCACTGATCTATGCATTTCCTCCAGCTCTGCTACTTCCGCGCCTTCTCCGCAGGATTAAGCAGGGACAGAAGGAGGTGATTCTGGTGGCCCCAGACGGGTCCCAGAAGATCTTAATTTATCAAGATCATAAAGAGGGCAGTAGAAGTCCTTTGGACTCTGCCATTATAGCCAGACCTTCTTGCACAAGGTCTGGTATTTCATCCTACTTTACGGACAAGGAGTTTAACAGGTTTGACTGTTGAATCCCACTCTATAAAAGATTGTGGGTGATCTCCTTCAGTAATGTCTACTTTGACTAATACCAGGAAGCCGGGTTCCAGAATCACTTACTATAGAATCTGGAAGCCAGATCCATGCCGTGTCAATGTCTTTTCCTATGCCTTTTGCTTCCCACTCTTGGTGCGTAGCTTATTCAGGGGGTAACATGGTTTATCCCCATATCAAGGCACCTTTAAATCCTTTAAACGATTTAAAATTGGTCTTATCGGCTTTGTTAAATCAGCTGTTTGAACCTTACGAGAAATTCTCTTGGTTCTTTGACAAGAAAGATTATCTTTTTTACTTGCCATTACTTCTGCTAGAAGAGTATCGGAACTAACGGCTTTGTCTTGTAAGAGCCATATTTCATCATGTATAAGGATGAGGTGGTTTTATGTCCTCATCCTGAATTCTTACCAAAAATGGTAACAGGTTTTCATTTAAACCAAGATATTATTCTTCCTTCTTTCTCCCAGAAGCCTTAATCTGGGGAAGAGAAAGCACTACAGTCTCTTGATGTAGTAAAATCGATCAGAATCTATTTAAGGGCGACAGCTCAGGTTCGCAAAACACAGGTTTTGTTTGTACTACCAGAGGGTCCAAGATATGGATAGGCAGCGTCAAGATCCACTTTTTTCCAAATGGATTTGTCAAGTGATTGATCAAGCTTCAGCTTAAAGAAGAAAATCCTTCCTTCTCATGTTAGAGCACACTCATCCAGGGCGATTAGTGCCTCTTGGGTGGTGCATCATGAGGCCTCTATGGCTCAGATCTGTAACGCCGCGTACACACGCGCGGACTGTTCGCCTAACTTTGTCCGTCAAACAGTTTCGGCAAACAGTCCGCTCAGAATTAGCATGGACGGACATGGCCACACACGACGGACGAACAGTTTGCTGAAACCGTGCGCAATGACGTGAACGGCACGTACGACGGGACGAAAAATACGACGTCCTATACACTGCATTATAACTTTCGGCGTGTAAATCCTTTCTGAGCATGCGCGGAACTTAGTTTGACGAACAAGCCTACACACGAGCGGACTGTTCGCTGAAACAAGGTTTCAGCGGACAGTTTTTCGGAAATTCCGTAAAACCTTGTTCGTCAAACTGTCCGCTGAAACTGTCCGCTGAAAGCCCACACACGAGCGGACTGTCCGCCCAAACACTGTTCAGCGGACAAAGTTGGGCGAACAGTCCGCCCGTGTGTACGCGGCCTAAGACCGCAACTTTGTCTTTGGTTCAGACGTTTATCCGATTTTTTTTTCAAATTGATATTAAAGGTCATGAGGATATTGCCTTTGGGCACAGCATACAGTGCAGGCTGCAGTATGAGTCCTCTGGCTTCCTGTTTCCTTGATTCTGTCCCCCCCCCCCCTTCAGTTGCTATGCTATGGGCTATATTGCTATGGGACATCCCACATAGTTATTACTATGGCTCGGTGTCCCCTGATGTAAGAAAAGAAAATAGCATTTTTAAAACAGCTTACCTGTAAAATCCTTTTCTTTGATGTACATCAGGGGACACAGAGATCCCTCCCTTCTTCTTCTTATACACTTTAATTGCTTGGCTACAAAACTGAGGACTCCCAGTAATGGGAGGGGTTATATGGGGGAAGTTCACGCCTTAAGGGGCGCGCCAGTGTCCAGCACCTGATACGTCAATATAACTCACATAGTTATTACTATGGCTCTGTGTCCCCTGATGTACATCAAAGAAAAGAATTTTACAGGTAAGCTGTTTTAAAAATCCTATTATTTAGCAATGCAAATGGTACTGTACTAACTGTGACAGACCAAATGGCAATTAACACATTCCCCTGAAATTATACATGTAAAATGCATGGTAATAGCATTTGTTCATATTTTTATTTGTGTAGTAATCTTTGATGCCATTTAAAAAAAGAAAATGCTCATACAATATATGGCAACTCTTAACACTAACCATTTAGAAATTGTATGCAGTCATACGGAGAGCTATCGATTTATTTTAATTTCAATCCTTTTTTTAACACTTTTGGGTTTTGGTCGTAATTTTTTTTTTAAGAGGTTGTGTATACAGTATATTCAATATTAGAATTCTGCTTTAAACATATTTAACCACTTCAGCCCCGGACCAATTAACAGCCTAAGGCCATAAAATGCCAAAATAGTACAAAACCCCCCCAAATGACCCTATTTTGGAAAGTAGACACCCCAAGCTATTTACTGAGAGGCATGTTGAGTCCATGAAATATTTTATATTATAATATTTTATATTTTGCCAAGTTGCAGGAATTTTACAATTTTTTGTTTTTTTGCACAAAGTTGTCACTAAATGATATATTGCTCACACATGCTATGGGCATAAGTCAAATTACACCCCAAAATAAATTCTGCTGTACGGGGATACCACATGTGGGGGACTTTTTGGGAGCCTAGCCACGTACTGGACCCCGAAAACCAAGCACTGCCTTCCGGATTTAAATATAAAATGCTACCAAAAAAAACTGTTAGCGATCGCAGGGATCAGGCCTGACTCTGCGATCGCTGCAGTTATGTGTTTAGTGTTTTGTAAGTGACAGTGATCGTTTGATACTGCACTTGGGTGGGCTGGGCAGAGGGGCAAAACGCAGGTGCCAGCAGGTATCTGGGCTGATCCCGCTAACAATGCGTTTTTTTGGAACCCTAAACTGCTGGGGACGTTAGTATAGATCTGATCAGATCAGATATTGATCTGTTCAGATTCTATACCACTACGGGAGGTTTATGCTTTGCGTGTGGGTGTTAGCGGTACTGGCACTAACCTAGCGCTGCCTGGGACCCTGACCCTAAAACCTAATTGATATCACCCGCCAGGTGATCAGGGGGTTAAACCAGCGTCACCAGTGACACTTATACTGTGATCACTGGTGAAAGGGTTAACTAGGGGCAATCAGGGGGTTAAAACCATTATTGGGTAGTATATGGGGGTACCTAGCGCTATAAAAACCTGGCGGTGAACCTAAAAAAATAACTAGCTACCTAGCGACACTAATGCAGCGATCAGAAAAATGATCGCTTAGTGACACTGGCAAAAGGGGGTGAAAGGGTTAACTAGGGGCAATCAGGGGGTTAAAACCATTATTGGGGGGTGGTAGGGGGCTACCCTGGACCTAACACTAACTGCCCTGACAGTTTTTACTTTTACAACTGACACTGAATGCAGTGATCAGTAAATAAATGATCACTGCAATCAGTGACACTGTGTCTGGGGGGGGGGGATCGGGGGGCGATCGGGGGGGGGGTTTGTGTGCCTTTGTGTGCCTACATGTCAGTGTAGTGTTGGTGCACACTTACTTTCTGTCTTCTCCTCGTAGTCCGGTCAAAAAGACTGCCCCGAGGAGAATGACATCTCTTCCTCCCTGCCTGTGTTACAATACACAGTGGGAGGAAGCTTCTCATTCGCCAGGAAAGTATTCGGCCCCCTTGAACTTTTCAACCTTTTGCCACATTTCAGGCTTCAAACATAAAGATATAACATTTTTTATTTTTTGTGAAGAATCACCAACAAGTGGGACACAATTGTGAAGTGGAACGAAATCTATTGGATTTTTGAAACTTTTTTAACTAATAAAAAAAATGAAAAGTGGGGCGTGCAAAATTACCTTTTGCTGCGATTACAGCTGCAAGTCGCTTGGGGTATGTCTCTATCAGTTTTGCACATCGAGAGATTGAAATTCTTGCCCATTCTTCCTTGCAAAACAGCTCGAGCTCAGTGAGGTTGGATGGGAGAGCATTTGTGAACAGCAGTTTTCAGCTCTTTCCACAGATTCTCGATTGGATTCAGGTCTGGACTTTGACTTGGCCATTCTAACACCTGGATACGTTTATTTGTGAACCATTCCTTTGTAGATTTTGCTGTATGTTTGGGATCATTGTCTTGTTGGAAGATAAATCTCTGTCCCAGTTTCAGATCTTTTGCAGACTCCAACAGGTTTTCATCCAGAATGGTCCTGTATTTGGCTGCATCCATCTTCCCCTCAATTTTAACCATCTTCCCTTTCCCTGCTGAAGAAAAGCAGGCCCAAACCATGATGCTGCCACCACTATGTTTGACAGTGGGGATGGTGTGTTGAGGGTGATGAGCTGTGTTGCTTTTACGCCAAACATATCGTTTTGCATTGTGGGGAAAAAGTTTGATTTTAGTTTCATCTGACCAGAGCACCTTCTTCCACATGTTTGGTGTGTCTCCCAGGTGGCTTGTGGCAAACTTTAGACGAGACTTTTTATGGATATGTTTGAGAAATGGCTTTCTTCTTGCCACTCTTCCATAAAGGCCAGATTTGTGCAGTGTACGACTGATTGTTGTCCTACGGACAGACTCTCCCACCTCAGCTGTAGTTCTCTGCAGTTCATCCAGAGTGATCATGGGCCTATTGGCTGCATCTCTGATCAGTCTTCTCCTTGTCTGAGCTGAAAGTTTAGAGGGACGGCCAGGTCTTGGTAGATTTGCAGTGGTCTGATACTCCTTCCATTTCAAAATGATCGCTTGCACAGTGCTCCTTGGGATGTTTAAAGCTTGGGAAATCTTTTTGTATCCAAATCTGGCTTTGAACGTCTCCACAACAGTATTACGGACCTGCCTGGTGGGTTCCTTGGTCTTCATGATGCTCTCTGCGCTTTCAACAGAACCCTGACACTATCACAGAGCAGGTGCATTTATACAGAGACTTGATTACACACAGGTGGATTCTATTTATCACCATCAGTCATTTAGGACAACATTGGATCATTCAGAGATCCTCGCTGAACTTCTGGAGTGAGTTTGCTGCACTGAAAGTAAAGGGGCCGAATAATTTTGCACGCACCACTTTTCGGGTTTTTATTTGCTAAAAAAGTTTAAATTATCCAATAGATTTCGTTCCACTTCACAATTGTGTCCCACTTGTTGGTGATTCTTCACAAAAAATTAAAATTTTATATCTTTGTTTGAAGCCTGAAATGTGGCAAAAGGTTGAAAAGTTCAAGGTGGCCGGATACTTTCGCAAGGCACTGTGTATGTATGTGTATGTATATATGTATATATATATATATATATATATATATATATATATATATATATATATATTATAACTTTGATTATAATTTTTTGTTTTCTGAAAGCTCCACCTCCATAGCAGCCCAAGCTGCTTGAATCCTGACGTAGCTGAAAAAAAAAATTCAGTCAAAAGAAATATATACGAATATACGCCAGGCACCCCCCGTCACCGCTAGCACCTCCTCCCATTGCCGCTGGCACCGCTCCCTGCCACCGCTGGCCACCCCCCCGCCGTCACGGTCCCACCGCCGTCACCGCTGGAAGAGACAGGAGAGCAGGGGACAGACATCCAAACCCCCTGTGGGCGTCAGGCGATCACCTAGCTGGGCCTCTCTGACACTGCTCCTGAGACAGAATGAGATAACATCAGGTAAGGCTGTGTTTGTGACAACTGACAATTGGTCAGTCTGCATTATTGCTCACTCTGCATTATTGGCAATGGTCACTCTGCATTATTGGTCACTCTGCATTATTGCCAATGGTCACTCTGCATTATTGGTCATTCTGCATTATTGCCAATGGTCACGCTGTGTTTATGGCACTGGTCAGGCTGCATTTATTTGGCACTGGTCAGGCTGCATTTCATGGACACTGCAAAATATTTTAGTACACCATTTGGTTCAGAATATTTTTTTTCTTGTTTTCCTCCTCTAAAACCTAGATGTGTCTTATGGAGAGAAAAATACGGTAGTTACCTTTGTGCTACCAATTTCTTTTAAAAACAGCTCCGCCTTGCCTATGAAATAACATCTTAAATCTCTAATACTTGGCCCCATATAAAAGGGCAGCAAACATGATAGCCCGTGGAGTCTGACACTGTTCCGTCTGCAGGAAAAGCTCTCCCAGAACTACTATAAAAAATATTTAAGATGCCGTTATTCCTTGTTATTCAGAAATGTACCCACAGTTCAACATATGCTATTTATATCCTACGAGGGACAGAGAAGAAAAGTAAGAATAATATATATAACCTTTGGGCCTGCTAGGCTCTAAACTTCCAAAAATCCATTTGACTATTGATCTATGCCACTTGCGGGGATGCACTGCAGAGCCCCTCTGATTTAATTTTTTTTCTTTCCTTTTTTTCCCCCAAACTACCCTCCCCCCAAAAAAAATTATAATAATAATATACTAGATTAACATATTCCGCAGTGTTGCTACCTACACAAACATAAGTCATCGGTCAATAAATACCTGGTATCTTGTTGATAAAGTAAAGTTAATCCATTGTGACCATGTTTTGCAGAAGCGGGATCCCTGCCTGTTCAATGATGGCGTGAGTTACTCTATTCTCATTATTTCATTTACTGCTCTAATCTAATCTAATAGCCTACGGTAGGAGGGGATGAGGATTTCCAATGCGTTCACGCAAAAGCCCTAGCCACATTTAAGAGGTGCCTTAACAGTGATTGTTGGCATTTACTTTTTGAGAGAAGACTAATGCCGCGTACACACGATCAAACAAGCGGGTGGAAAAGTCCGGCAAACTCAAGTCCGCCGGACAATCTCCCCGTGTGTAGCCTCCGGCATACTTTTTTGACCCGAAAGTACGGCGGACTTAGAATGTAGTTTTACACTCCAATCTTCCCGCCGGACTCGCATTTCGGCGGACAATCCGGCCGTGTGTATGCCAGTCCGCCGTACTTTTGAAATAAACTGACTTTTCCAGCCCGGAGAAAAGTCCGCTCATTTCGAGCGGGTCTCCAGGTAGGCGGGGCCCGCGAAGGAGGCGTCGCTGGCCCCGCCGCCTGGTATGTACTTAAAGGGGAACCCCAACGCCGAAAAAAATCGGCATGGGGTCCCCCAAAGTCCACAACAGACCCTTGTCCGAGCACGCTACCCGGCCGGCCAGGAAAGGAGGGGTGAGCGAGCGCCCTCCCCCCTCCTGAGCCGTACCAGGCCACGTGCCCTCAACATGGGGGGGGCCTTGGGGAAGGGGGGCCGCGTGGCCCCCCCACCCCAAAGCACCTTGTCCCCATGTTGATGAGGACAAGGGCCTCTTCCCGACAACCCTGGTCGTTGGTTGTCGGGGTCTGCGGGCGGGGGGCTTATCGGAATCCGGGAGCCCCCTTTAATAAGTGGGCCCCCAGGTACCGGCCCCCCACCCTATGTGAATGAGTATGGGGTACAGTGTACCCCTACCCATTCACCTGTAAAATAAAGTACAAAAAAAAACACAACACACAAGATAAAATAATTTATTGCACAGCTCCGGGGGTCTTCCGTCTTCGGGGGTCTTCTCGCCGGACTCCTCCGCTATCTTCTTGTAGCTCTTTTACTAGCGGAGGAGCCCGGCATTCTTCTTCGTCACCGCGGCCTCTTCTTCCGACTTCGGGGGGGTCTTTTCCCCCTCTTCGGTTCTTCTGCCGGGCCACCGCGCCTTCTTATAGCTCTTTTACAGGCGGTGGCCCAGTCTTCTGTCGCCGCCGCCGCCTTCCATTGTTGTTGTTGTTGTTCTTCTTCTCCTGGAGATGTTGACTCGACGTTCTCTCCGGCCGCAATGCCAGGGACGCGCTGCGACTTATATAGGGACATGGGTTGATGTCACATGGGTTGGTGTCACATGGTGACCCCGCCCCTTACGATGTCACAGTCCCGGAGGATGCTGGGACTGTCGCCATGTGACATCAACCCATGTGACCAACCCATGTGACATCAACCCATGTGACACCGCCCCTTGTCCCTATATAAGTCGCAGCGCGTCCCTGGCATTGCGGCCGGAGAGAACGTCGAGTCAACATCTCCAGGAGAAGAAGAAGAAGAACGGAATGCGGCGGCGGCGGCGCCGACAGAAGACCGGGCCACCGCCTGTAAAAGAGCTATAAGAAGGCGCGGTGGCCCGGCAGAAGAACCGAAGAGGGGGACAAGACCCCCGAAGTCGGAAGAAGAGGCCGCGGCGACGAAGAAGAATGCCGGGCTCCTCCGCTAGTAAAAGAGCTACAAGAAGATAGCGGAGGAGTCCGGCGAGAAGACCCCCGAAGACGGAAGACCCCCGGAGCTGTGCAATAAATTATTTTACCTTGTGTGTTGTGTTTTTTTTGTACTTTATTTTACAGGTGAATGGGTAGGGGTACATTGTACCCCATACTCATTCACATAGGGTGGGGGGCCGGTATCTGGGGGCCCCCTTATTAAAGGGGGCTCCCGGATTCCGATAAGCCCCCCGCCCGCAGACCCGACAACCAACGGCCAGGGTTGTCGGGAAGAGGCCCTTGTCCTCATCCACATGGGGACAAGGTGCTTTGGGGTGGGGGGGCCGCACGGCACCCCTTCCCCAAGGCACCCCCCATGTTGAGGGCACGCGGCCTGGTATGGCTCAGGAGGGGGGGGGGGCGCTCGCTTGCCCCTCCTTTCCTGGCCGGCCGGGTAGCGTGCTCCGACAAGGGTCTGTTGTGGACTTTGGGGGGACCCCACACCGATTTTTTTCGGCGTTGGGGTTCCCCTTTAAGTCCATACCAGGCGGCGGGGCCAGCGACGTATCCTTCGCGGGCCCCGCCTACCTGGAGACGCGCTCAAAATTAGCGGACTTTCCTCCGCGTGTGTGGGCGAGTCCGTTCATTTCAAAAGTACGGCGGATAGTACGGCGAACTTAGTACGCCGTATTAGTCCGCTGAAAAAGTGCCCTGTGTGGGCAAGTAGCCCGTTCGGAAAGTCCGACGGACAGTCTGGCGGGAAGTCCGCCAGACTAAGTACGTCGGACAGACGGCTACGTGTGTACGCGGCTTAAGTTGTAGTAACCAAGCTCCTGGGTTCTGGTCAGAAGGAAGACTAGTAAGGTCCCTAATCAAGATAAATATATTTTTCCAATAAGGACATATTCCAGAGCATGTCCAAAATATATGAAAGAGTGTTCCTTTATCCTCTACAACACCAGCAAGTAGAATCTGCATTCTAGAACATACAATGCAACTTCTTTGGTGATCTATATCACCAGGTTAATAGCTTATACCCTGATTCCTGCAATCTGGAGGATATAGATGATGTATGTATAAAATCATTAAAAAAATCTCTTTGCTCTGCAGAGATTGTTGTATTCAAATCTCTTTCCATCACATATAAGATGGGGTAAAGGATCCCAGGGGTGTAATCAATTCTGCATATGACCTAGAGAGACCCCGTCTGATAGTTTGGCTTGATACACATAATTGCTCAAAGTCAGTAGGCATATCCGCTGTCACTGAATCAAATGATAGAGATGAGAGGTAATGCTGTAGCTGGGCTGCATGCCATATCGGAAGGGGTGGTGAGGTAATTGATTGAATATCAATTGTGAATTTCCATTTTCCCAAGTCCCTAAAATCGTGCAGTCTGATCTTAGGCATTTCAATAATTCTGTGAAAAATAGGGTCATATAAGCCTGGTGGAAAATCTTGGTTTCCAATCACTGTCATCATATTTGACGACAATGAAAAATGTATCATCCCCGGTTTCAATCAGGCAATTTTGCAGTTAGTACCCAAAATAGGGTGTTTCTTAACCTGGGTAGGACATTTATTACAAAACCACAGAAGGGCCCTGAGAGGGATAGATGTGATAGACTGTTCAATTGATATGCAGCCCTTTACCCTTATATATGAGATACAGTGGTTATAAAAAGTCGAAACACCCCTGTTAAAATGTCAGGTTTTTGTGATGTAAAAAACATGAGACATAGATAAATAATTTTAGAACCTTTTCCACCTTTAATGTGACCTATAAACTGTACAACTCAATTGAAAAACAAACTGAAATATTTGGGGGGGGGGGTAAAAATAAAATGTGGTGCATAAGTGTGCACAAATAAAACGTATGTCAAGGGCCCTCAGAATGTCAGGACCAGGCAGATAGTGTCTTTATTGGACAGATGAAGTGGTCTTCAAACACTTAAGGCTGCACTCAAAGAGGGGAGCAATCTCTAATAGAAAACAGATAAAAGAAAAAAGGCACCTCTAAGTGCAAAAGTAAAACTTTTAATATCCCCAAACAAGATTAAAAACACTTACAGAATCAAGGATAAGAAGAGGCATAACATGGATGTATGAAGCAGGCGATTCCGGCATCAGGAGGTCTCAGTGTATCACAGCTTTCCAGGGGTAACGATAGGCCATTGGCTTGAAGAAGGAACCAATCCGTAGTTCCGAAACGCGTCCCATTTTGATAGCATATTTCCTGTTTGCGGCCCATGCTTGTTGTCGTCCCCTCCCACTGACATAATTTCCGGGATTCATGCTTCACGTTGACTCAGACGGCGCGATTACTTTACCAGTGTTCCCAGAGCCTGGTGTGTTCCCCTGCTGGTTATCCTGGGACCTTCTGCTGCTGCATATAGTTATCCCTTTTAATCTTGTTTGGGGATAATAAAAGTTTTAATTCTGTACTTAGAGGCGCCTTTTTTCTTTTATCTGCATAGGTGTGCACACCCTCTTATAACTGGGGATAGAGCTGTGTTCAGAATTAAGCAATCACATTCAAATGTATGTTAAATAGGAGTCTGTACACACCTGCCATCATTCACACCTGCCATCATTTAAAGTGCCTCTGATTAACCCCAAATAAAATTTTCTTAGTTGTATACTACAGCAAAAGCCATGGTCCGCAGAGAGCTTCCAAAACGTCAGAGGGATCTCATTGTTAAAAGCTATCAGTCAGGAAAAGGGTACAAAAGAATGTCCAAGGCATTAGATATACCATGGAACAAAGTGAACAGTCATCGTCGAGTGGAGAAAATATGGCACAACAGTGATATTACCGAGAACTGGATGTCCCTCCAAAATTTATGAAAAGACGAGAAGAAAACTGCTCAGGGAGGCTGCCAAGAGGCCTACAGCAACATTAAAGGAACTGTAGGAATATCTGGCAAGTACTGGTTGCTGGGTACATGTGTCAGGGCTTGGCTCAGCCCTTCCTTCTCTGAGCTGGCCGCTCAGCTGTCAGCTAATTGCCAACTCCTATCTCTTCACAGTTACTCAGTTGTTGATGCTGCTCATCAGTCCTGCCTACTTAAGCCATCCAGTCCAGAGGAGCTCTGCCTTCGCCTTGGTCACATCACAGAAACTATCTCCTGCGATCCTGTTCAAGACTTTCTTTGCTGCCATACCTTCTGCCTCCAGATCCTGTTTGCTGGTCCACTACATTGATCCCTGACTTCTGGCTTGGCTGACTATCCGTTCCGGTTACTGAACTTTGGCTATGTTTTGACTACGTTTTTAATTTTATCATTAAACAAGTTAACTGTACTTCTGTCTCTGCCTGATTTTATGGTTTCTGGCAACATGTGACAACACTCTCCAATATTCTTCATATGTCTGGGTTATGGGGTAGAGTGGCAAGGTGAAAGATTTTTCTTATGAAGAAAAACATCAAAGCTCGCTAAATTTTCCAAAAACACATCTGAAGTCTCCCAAAATGGGAAAATGTGTTATGACCTGATGAAACCAAGGTTTAACTTTTTTGGCCATAATTCCAAAAGATATGTTTGGCACAAAACCAACACTCCACATCACCTTCTTCACCTGGAACAGGGGCCTTAGTCAAGATAAAGGGAATTATGAACAGTTCCAAATACCAGTCAGTATTGGCACACAACCTTCAAGCTTCTGCTAGAAAGCTGAACATAAAGAGGAACTTCGACCCAAAGCATACATCCAAATCAACAAAGAATGGCTTCCCCAGAGGAAGATTAAAGTTTTGAATCCGATTGAAAATCTGTGGGGTGATCTGAAGAGGCCTGTGCACAGGAGATGCCCTCGCAATCTGACAGATTTGGGGTGTTTTTGCAAAGAAGAGTGGGCAAATATTGCCAAGTCAAGATGTGCCATGCTGATAGACTCATACCCAAAAAGACAGAGTGCTGTAATAAAATTAAAAGGTGCTTCAACAAAGTATTAATATAGGGGGTGCACACTTATGCAACCATATTATCTTATGCCGCGTACACGCGACCGGACTTTTCGAGGGACTAGGTCCGACGGACTTCCGGCGGAGTTCTGATGGACTTTCCGAATGAACAGACTTGGCCACACACAATCACATCAAAGTCCGACAGATTCGAACGTGATGACGTATGACCGGACTAGAATAAGGAAGTTCATAGCCAGTAGCCAATAGCTGCCCTCGCGTCGGTTTTTGTCTGTCGGACTAGCATACACATGAGCGGATTTCTCGGTAGGAACTGGGTCCGGTGGAGTTCCAGTGGAAAAATGTAAAACGTTCTATTTCTAAAGTCCGCCAGATTTTTGGCAAGCAAAAGTCAGATGGAGCCCACACAAGATCGAATTGTCCGACGGACTCGTTCCGTCGGACCTATGCTGTCAAAAAGTCTGGTCGTGTGTACGTGGCATAAGTTTATTTTTACTACCTTCTACCTAAAAGATTTCAGTTTGTTGTTCAACTGAGTTGTACAGTTTATGGGTCACATTAACGGTGGTTAAAGGTCTGAAATTATTTCTTTGTCTCCTTTTTTACATCAGAGAATCCTGACATTTTAACGGGTGTGTAGACTTTTTATATCTACTGTAGATGTGCAGCTTGACAAAGTCTGGAAAGCCCATACCCCAACAGTCTTTAGGCATGGTAAGAGTGTCTGCTTTGATCCTAGGTGGACAGTCTGCCCATAGACATTGTGCAAACTCGTGCTTGATTTGTCATAGGAAATTGGTTGAAACTGCCACCAGTAGGGTCTGAAAAAGGTACAATTACATTAATTTTCAGAATATAATTTCTGACAAACCACGCATCTGTCAGGTTTCGCCATCGCCTAAGATCACTTCTGATGTTAGCGAACAATTGTGGAAAGTTGTGCTGAAACTCCTAGATACTTAAGTCTCTCAGTTACCCATTTAAATGGGAAACTTGATTCCAGTACAGGGGTTCTACCTTCTGGAATTGTAAGATTCATCACCTTGCCAGGTTAATTTTCTAGTTTGAAAATTGTGAGTAATAGTCTAATTCTTTAATTAAATGTGATTAAGTATATTTCCGGGTTAGTTATAAAGAAAAGTAGATAATCTGCAAATGCAGCTACTTTGAGATGTCTTTCCTGCCCATACACCTCTTATATCTGGATTACATCTGATGCGTCTCGAAAAAGGCTCTAACGTGAGCATAACAAATTAGTGGTGAGAGAGGACAACCCTGGCATGTACTGTTTGCCAATGTGAAGCTAGTAAATAATGCACCGTTGGCTTTAACCTCAGCCGTCGGATAATCATACAGGGCTTCTATCAATTTTATTATTTTTATCCCACTCCCAATGTACTGGAAAATACTTCTCATAAATCTCCAACTTACCCTATCAATGCTTTCCCAGCATCTGTAGAAAGAAGCATTTCTGGGAGTGTGATGGAGTTGCAAAGATGAATAATGTTGAGAGCGCTGGTAGTGTTGTCCCTCGCCTCCTTGCCAGGCACAAAACCTGACTGATCTGCGTGAATAATTCTCCCCAAATAGGGAAGAAATATTATTGCCAATATCTTTGTAAACTGCTTTAAGTCTGTTTTAAGGAGAAAAATGGGTCTGTAGCAGGCAAAGAGGTCTTTGTCAGGCTTTAACATAATATGTGCATGGAAAGTATCCTTCGGGATACGATTGCCCTGTAATATTGAGTTGAAAGTGGATACAAATTTTGGGGTCGAGGTTTGCCTAAACGTTTTATAATAAAATGGGGTAAACCCATGAGGTCCCAAAGCTTTGCCAACAGGCAAACTCTTAAGAGCCATATTAACATCTTCCGATATAGGTTTATTGAGCGATATTTTTTCCTCCGGAGATAGTTTTGGACGAGAAGAATCTACAAGATATTTTTTTATTTTTTTATTTTTTAACAGCGAGGTTGGACTTTATTGAGAAGACATCACATAACAATTGACAGTCAAGTAGTACATTCAGGTGTATAAAAGATAGACAGGCTACGACATACAGTGCATTCTGTAGTACAATCAACATTATAGGTAGGTATGTTCAAGAGTGGCTAGTTAAAGCGAAACAACCCCTCTGTGTGTCCAAATCTGGTCGAATTTCTGTGGGCAACCTCTATTAGCGTAGGTCATCTCATACAAGGGGAGCACAGCATTAATAGTGGAGTCCCAGGACTCCATTTTGGGGGGAGAGGACGATGCCCATTTCTTAATTATTTCCTTCTTGGCGTAGAATACCAAGAACGAGATTAGTAGCTTTGTGTACCTAGGTCTTTGATCATCCTCATGAATACCCAAGAGAGCCAGTTCAGGTGACACAGGAAGTGTTAGTTGCAGGCGGACATTGATACGTTCAGAAACCTCTGACCAGAATTGCACAATAAGGGGGCAGGTCCATAACATATGTAAGTATGTGCCATCAGAGGATTGACACCTGGAGCAGTTTGGTGACCTGCGGGGATAAATCCTGTGCAGTTTTGTGTAATATATACAATGCAAAAATTTAGTATGTAGCAATTCATCTCTAGAGAATACCAGTATTTTAGACCCTTCCTCAAAACACTCCTCCCATGTCTCCGTATCTAGGCTAGGGACATAGGCATGCCACTTGTCCCAGAGGGTGTTCATCTTGGGCGAGTCTACTCCTAATAGGGCAAGATACATAGTAGAAAGAGTCTTCTTGAGGGTTTCCTGTGCTGGGATTGCCTCAATGGGGTCCGTTTTCAAAATTATGAGCCCGGGGAACTGGGCCCTGGCTGCATGTCTCAACTGATAATGTCTGAATAGGATTCTTCCTGGGAGTCCATATTTCCCTACTAAGCCCTGAAAGGAAAGCAAAGTGCCGGTGTAGATAATATCTTGGGGAACCTTAATTCCATACCCATAACTGCGGGTCTGGTATCGTTCTGAAATGAGGGAGGGAGGAGTTTCCTCATAGCGGAGTAAAGGGTCAATGTTGGTGTGGGCGCAGGAATCTTTCTGGCTACTGCCCACAATCTAGTGCCGCGTACACACGATCGGACTATTCGGCGGACAAACCACCGAACTTTGCAGTGGAGGTCCTCCGGACTTTCCGAACGAGCGGCCCTGCCCACACACGACTGGACTTTTCCGCCGGACCATGGCAGGAGGCCGGACTTTTGAAATGAACAGACTTGCCCACACACGGAGAAAAGTTTGTTCATTTTGAACGCGGCTCCGGGTAGACGGGACTAGCACAGGAGGTCAATGTCGTCGCCTCCATCGCCGAGATTGACACCTCGCTGGCCCCGTCACCTGGTATGGACTTAAAGGGGAAGCCCTACGCAGGAAAAATCGTGTGGGGGTCCCTCCAAAGCCCATATCAGACCCTTATCCTAGCACACAGCCCAGCCGGTCAGGAAAGGGGGTGGGGACGAGTGAGCACCCCCCCTCCTGAGCCGTACCAGGCTGCATGCCCCGTGCCCTCAACATGTGGGGAGTGCTTCTTGCCAGGCCTCCGCTTTCTTCTTCCAGCTCTTTTACTAGCGGTGGCCCAGTCTTCTGTCACCGCCGCCTTCTCTTCTTCTTCCTTGAGATATTGACTCAACGCTCTCTCTGGCTGCAATGATAACACACACCGCTAACGCATTTCACATCAATCACGATGCTTACTCATAGCCAAAGTGCTTCACCAACATACAGGCATATATATACCCCTCTAAACAATAAAATAAACAATTGAGACATAAACAATGTGAAATGTTGATTGTGCATGAACATCACCTGTGAATATCAAGAGCATGGATAGCCAATATTTATTAACCATTAAATCGATAAAAAAAAAAAACTTGTTCACATGATATAAAACTTTGTACCGTATGTAGTAAAATATCTGTGCACATATATATATATACGCATACACACACGGGGGGGGGGACAAAAGAGTAAAAAATATAAATAATAATAATAAAAAATATAACCAATCCTACCCATGTGTATAACTGTGCACATATTAGCAGAACCTATATTTCAAAGAATATCAAAAGGAGAAAACCAAAAATACCACATCACTGACAATGATCTAGAAAATATGTAAATGCACATATAAAGACTATAATATCCCACCCTCCGCTATCCAATGAAAAAAGGAAAATGGGGGGGGGGGGGATAAAAAAGGAAGGGAATTGATTGATGTGAACGTGTGTGTTGGTCTGTACTTATCCATGGATGTATTTGGATTCTGTTTTTATGAAATAAAAGGTGAACATTTGGAGTGCGTTTATCCAGTGTTTTGTTTTCATGTTCCTGTTGCAACCAGAGCTGGCACCCAGCCCTTTGTGGAGAAAGCTGTACTGGGAGAGGTGATTATCTTAGAGCGGTGAACTCTTATCACTTGGTGTGTATACTATCTAGTGGAAAGTGTTTGGCCACATGAGCACTGTTGGCTGAACCAAGCAGATGCACCTTAATTTCCTAACAATCACCATAAGGAGAGAAAAGAGAGAAGAATAGTTTAGCAGATATGTAAAGCAATTGTAATTGATGATTTATAATTTGATTTGAATATGTAACTCATGATACATGTTATTTCTGTAAAATCAAATCTAAATGTAGTGAATTGGATGATTGGACTGTAGTATGTGTTACTGCCCAAAGGCTTGTAGACTGGTGGTGAGATACCTTACTCACAGAGGTATCGCCACAATCGGTAGAGCAAGAGAAATAATTCTAGCCCTAGACCACCTCTGTAACGCAAAACATGCAACCTGTAGAATTTTCTAAACGTTGCCTGTGGAGATTTTTAAGAGTAAAAGTTTGTCGCCATTCCACAAGCGGGCACAATTTTGAAGCATGACATGTTGGGTATCAATTTACTCTGCGTAACATTATCTTTCACAATATAAAAATTGGGCTAATTTTCTTCTGTCCTATTTTTTTTATTCAAAAAAGTGAATGTTTTTCAAAAAAACTGCGCTTGTAAGACCGCTGCACAAATACCGTGTGAAAAAAAGTACTGCAATGACCGCCATTTTATTCTCTAGGGTGTTAAAAAAAAAAACATTAAAATGTTTCGGGGTTCTAAGTAATTTTCTAGCAAAAAACAAAAACAAAATTTAAACATGTAAACACCGAAATCTCAAAACGAGGCTGGTCCTTAAGTGGTTAAGGCTTCTATATTTTAGAAGTCTGGTGAGTGTATACCCCTAGGGAGAGAGTGACTCACGAGGTGCAGACTCTGGTGTTTGGGTCACGCTTTACGAATATTGACAGTGATCTTCACGCACTGAGTGTCCATTCCATCACCCAACATCACGCTTTATTTCTCTTATGGGACTATTATTTCCTATTTAATTAAGCATTTTATCAACAGAAAGACACAGCAATGGGCTGAATATATATCCCTAGTTTCTTTATGGGTTTGATTTATCGACAATGTTTTCAACTTATAGGACAGGGCTTGACAAATTTGCTTAGAATCTAGGAGCCAGCTGAAAAAATTAGGAGCCAGTTATTTAAATCCTCTGCCCAGCGCCCAGAACTGCATGTCTGGGGCATCGGACAATAAGAATTGCTCATGCCTGATGCCAAGAGAAAAAGACCATATTTAAAAAAAAATATCAACTTTTGTTTTGTTATAAGATTTTGCAAATACGTTTTTTTCTCCTTCACTGATGTGCTTTGATAGGCTGCACTAATGGGCACTGATGGGGCAGCATTGAGGTTGGAACTGATGGGCGCTGGCAGGTGGCATTGATGGGCACCAATAGGCAGCACTGAGGTGCCACTAATGGGAACTGGCAGATGGCACTGATGGGCAGCACTGGCAGGTGGCACTAACTGGCATTGGCAGGTGGCACTAACTGGCAGGTGGCACTGGATTGCACTGGCAGGTTGCACTGCTGGCACTGGCAGGTGGCACTAACTGGCAGGTGGCACTAACTGGCATTGGCAGGTGGCACTGGCAGTTGGCAATGGGTGGCACTGGCAGGTGGCACTAACTGGCAGATGGCGTTGGCAGGTGGCACTAACTGGCATTGGCAGGTGACACTGGGTGGCACTGGCAGGTGGCAATGGGTGGCACAGATTGGCAAGTGGCACTGGATTGCACTGGCAGATGGCACTAACTGGCACTGTCAGGTGGCACTGGATTGCACTGGCAGATGGCACTAACTGGCACTGGCAGGTGGCACTGGATTGCACTGGCAGGTAGCACTGATTGGCACTGGTAGGTGGCACTGGCAGATGGCATTAGCATGTGGCACTAACTGGCATTGTCAGGTGGCAATACCTGGCACTGGCAGGTGGCACTGACAGATGGCATTGGCATGTGGCACTAGATGGCATTGGCAGGGGGCACTGGATTACACTGGCAGGTGGCACTGGATGGCACTGCTTGGCACTGGCAGGTGGCACCAACTGGCAGGTGGCACTGGAAGATGGCATTGGCAGATGGCACTAACTGGCATTGGCAGGTGGCAATGGGTGGTACAGATTGACAGGTGGCACTGGTTGGCACTGGCAGATGGCACTAGCAGATGGCACTAACTGGCACTGGCAGGTGGCACTGGATTGCACTGACGGGTGGCACTACATGGCACTGGCAGGTGGTACTAACTGGCACTGGCGGGTGGCACTAACTGGCAGGTGGCACTGGCAGATGGCATTGGCATGTGGCACTAACTGGCACTGGCAGGTGGAACTGATTGGCACTGACAGTTGGCATGTGGCACTAACTGGCATTGGCAGGTTGCAATAACTGGCACTGGCAGGTGGCACTGGATGGCACTGGCAGGTGGCAATAACTGGCACTTGCAGGTGGCACTGGATGGCACATGGCACTGACAGATGGCCTTGGCAGGTGGCACTAACTGGCATTGGCAGGTGGCACTGGATTGCACTGGCAGGTGGCACTGGATGGCACTGTTTGGCACTGGCAGGTAGCACTGCTTGGCACTGGCAGGTGGCGCTGGCAAATGGCATTGGCAGGTGGCACTAGATTGCACTGACAGGTGGCAATGGTTGGCACGTGGCACTGGCAAGTGGCACTGGATTGCACTGATTGGCAAGTTGCACTGGTTGGCACTGGCAGGTGGCACTGGAACTAACTTGCACTGATTGTCAAGTGGCACTGGATTTCACTGGTTGGCACTGGCAGGTGGCACTAACTGGCACTGGCAGATGGCATTGGCAGGTGGCACTGGCAGATGGCATTGGCAGGTGGCACTAACTGGCATTGGCAGGTGGCACTGTATTGCTCTGGCAGGTGGCACTAACTGCCATTGGCAGGTGGCACTATCAATGGCAGGTGGCACTGGCATGTGGCACTAACTGGTATTGACAGGTGGCACTGGCAGGTTTCACAGCCGATAGTGTAACTGTGAAACTGAATGCTCCCTGCAGTGCTGCACTGTGTGAAACTGTATGGAGAGAGAGAGAGGAGCTGACACATTCAGCGTGATGTCAGAGGTGGGCGGGACCCAGGGGTGGGCGGGACCCAGGGGTGGGCGGGACCCGGCAGCTATCCAGCCAATGATTGGGCTGCTTAAGAAAGGGGCCACATACACGTATCGGCCGGCCCAGATCCCATCCCATTGGCTGGTGTTGGAAAGCAGGGTCCTGCCCACCCCGACATTCAGCCTCAATTTTGACAGCTCCTCTCTACACACAGTTTCACAGACTGCGGCGCTGCTCTGCCAACAGTGTGTGGAGAAGGAGGAGGATGTCAGAGGCTGCTGAGCTGCTCTCTTCCTGCTCCATCCCGACTACCAGACAGTGCTCTGTGTCTGTGACAGGCACCTGTCAGTGAAAAAAAACCAGGCGCCAAGGCACAATTTCTAGTCGCAATGGTGACCTGGCACCTGGGATTTGTCGAGCCCTGTTATAGGAGAGCTTCAAAGAGAAAAATTATGAAATTGGCGGTGTCCGTAATAACAACCAAATGTTCTTCACTAGTGATATCCAGAAAGATAAACTTGATTTTTTGGACTTAACTATCTACAGAGATAACAATAACATGCTACAGACTAAAATTTTCCATAAACCCAAGTCAACCAATACTTTCCTTCATTGGAACAGCTTCCATCCAGCATCTTTCAAAAAAGGAATCTTAGTGGAAAAGTTTGTAAGGGCAAAATGTAACTGCTCAACAAGGAAGGATTTTGAAGAATCAACAAATTGAAGAAATTTAAGGCCAGAGGCTATAATGAAAAGTTCCTTAAGAAAACCTATTATAGGGCAAAGAAAAAAAAAATTGGGTTTGACTATTAATGAAGACAGAAATTGAAGATCAAAGGATTTGTTTTGGGTATCAGAAACTTTTCAGTAGAGTTCAATAGCATTTATACATTTTTTTTATAATATTTATTTTATAAATATTGGTGAATCCTGACATAGTACAAGGACTTGAAAGAATGCCTGGAATGCGTAACTGACTTGTGCACAATCACCTAATGAATCCCGGACTAGCAAAAAAGAGTAAAGTAGAAATTGCTTGTTGATTCAAATGGATCATACAGATGTGGCCATTACAAAGCCTGAATATTTGTCTATTGTGAGAGATTTAGAAAATCCAAAAAACAAAGGATAATTGATTATTTCATGAATTACAGCTCATCTGGATTGGCATAAGTGGCAAGATGCCCATGTAGACTACTCTATCTGAAAAATAAAGAGGAGAAAGATAAGAAAAGAAGAGTTTTGGAGCATGTTGGAGATATTGCCCTTAAAGGGGATAAACCAGTCCCACGTCACATGCCAGAAAAACATGGCCGGAAAACAGATGTCCTGCAATTCTGGGGACTTGAAATGGTAAAATCAGGGTAGAAAAAAAGGGACTAAAATGAATGTCTATTACAGAAGGAAGCAGTGTGGATTTTTACTCCTGGGTTCCATGAGTCCAAATGGTCTGAATGAAGGATTTACCTATACCCAGAATATATAGCGTTGACAAACGAAAAGTATATGAAGGTGGAAAGTTGAGAGATTATAATTGATTTATGGTTGATAATTTCCCCACTGAAGTAGAGACAATAAATATTATGACGACAAAATGTATTTCAAGACATAGCGTATATATTTGTGGTTGTAGCAAAAATGAATAAGCCTAGGTAGTGCCAATTGAGCTTTCCAGCTGGAGTGTGATAACGTCACACATGGAAAAATATGCTTTTTCATGCGTGATATAATGATGCCGGAAATAAGAAACTGTTAGAACATGTGCATGATGATGCAAATAAACAGCAGAACCAATTGGGGCTAAACGGAAAATATATAAGAATGTGTGGCACATGATGGAGGCACCATTTTAATGTTGTCTGAGCATGTTTTTGTTTTGGTTTGTTATTCCTGATGATTCTGCTAACTTATGATGGTGAAACATGTTGGTTTTTGGGGGATTTTTTAGAGTTTTGATGGAATTTCTCAAGAAACAAAATGCTTTATTGACACATATGCAAAAGTATATTCGTAAGACATACAAAAACAATAGCAATCTGTGACATATGACAGCAAAGGACCAAACACGTATAGAAATCCATACAGAGGTTTGATTAACCATGTAATTAACATACAAAATCAAAAAGCAAGGGCACCCACCAGGCACCCCTGGATTAGCTTGTGAGTGTCTAAAATTGGCCATAGACAGTTCAAATCTGGGCCGGTTAAGCATGGACCAGCCAAGATTCGAACCATGTATGGGCAGGCTGATCGATCAACTTGGGTACAACCACCATGTCATATTTTTATGCAATTTTTGCCAGCATCTATAGCTACTATCAATATTCTCCTGGCTGGGACAGCTCCACCTATGACTGGTTTAAGGTAAATTTGAAGAACTAAGGGAGAGAGAATTACCATGAAAACCAGGGCATACCAAGTAACAAGCACATAAAAATTAGATTCACGGCTAGACAGGCAAACTGGGGAGAGGTAATGATGATTCAAGGAGCCAATACACATCCCTCCCCGGGGTATAACTCAAATGTACATGGATGTTAAAGCGATCTATCTGAGATTTTTTCATACTTTGCAAGACAGCCCCTATGATCATAGATTAACTTTTTATATGGTAGGTTTATATTAACCACTTCTGGACTGCCGCACGCCGATATACGTCCTTACTTTGATGGGGGATATCATTGTTATGGCAGCAGCTAGCTCGTGTTTGGCCGGTGGTCTGGTTTCTGATAAGAGTGGTCTCTGTGGTAGATTTGGCACAAGATCACTTTTATAGGCGACGGGAGAGGGGCCTCCCACTCCTGCCGTGCTCCGGTGTCGTCCGCCGCTTACCGGATCCGTCTGCAGTGGCGGAGGCAATCAGATTTTCACCCTGGCTGGGCATGGGGACGAGTGAGGGAAAGATGGCTGCCACCTGTCTCCATAACAGTTGCTTGGTGTGTAGAGGGAATGGGTATCCCATGGTGTTTTGGAGAAAACGTACCACCGGCGTCCAAAAGCTCTGTAAAATAGGGCAAGGCCAAAGTAGGTGAAAAAATTTACCTGAGGGTAAAGAACACAGACAAAGTGAGCTGTGGTCAGGGCAAAATCTGCACAGGCTAATAGGAGTTAATTATGCTCTATGTATAATTACAATTGCCAATTACCAATTAGACAGGGGACATCAGTGTACGGTTGTCCAAAACTTTGCCACATTCTTCATCTATATTCCACAATGTCCACATTTCAATGCACCTTTACTTGATAAGTTAACTTAGTGGCCAAGGATAGTGAGTTGTAAAGGTTGGAGATCGGTTTTTAGGGCTCCTTACCCAGGAGCACATCTTTGCAGGGATTAGACAGAGGTGGTGGGTAGGCAGAGGGGAACTGAACCTGCATTATCCTTTAACTGGTCAAATTAGATTTTAGGATCTTAAAAAGGTCCATAATTCAACATTAGGCAAAGAAAGGAACTCAGGCAAGTGCTTATTTCCCCAAAGGAGTGTAAAGTCATGGAGGGCTGGGAGCTGCAATTTGGTCGAGGCCAGATCCCAAACCCACTGGAAACTATAAAGAAGGCTATGCCTATGTGTATTTGATCCCCATAAATCTTGTAACACAGCAGATAGGGGAAGAGACCCAATAGTAGACTCAGTAGGCAGATTAGGGCTGTAATGCGCAAGCAGTCCAGCTTATCTGAATAGTAAGTGTGGCAGCTGCACTGCAAAATAATATAAACCAAAATCTGGCAAGGAGGTTCCTCCCAGGTCAGTCAGATTTTTCAAAGTGTGCCAGGAGAGTTTGTGTCTATTGCTCCACTAAAGGAATTTAGAGGAGAATCTAGAAGCTTAAAATGGCAGGTACCCTAGGGAGTGCCACAGAAGGTACAAGATCTTAAGCAGTAATATAATTTTTATTAAGTTAATTCTACCAAATACGCCCAGGGAGAGATTATCCCAGACCTGAGACTTAGCCTTGACTATGGCATAAAGCAATTTAACCACTTCAGCCCTGGAAGGTTTACTCCCTTCATGACCAGGCCGTTTCTTGTGATACGGCACTGCGTTACCTTAACTGACAATTGCGCTGTCATTGTACCCAAATAAAATTGATGCCCTTTTTTTCCCCACAAAAAGAGCTTTCTTTTGGTGGTATTTGATCATCTCTGCTGTTTTTATTTTTTGCGCTATAAACAAAAAAAGAGCAACAATTGGAAAAAACAAAAAATACCCTTTCCTTTCTGCTATAAAACATATCCAAAAAAAAGGAAAAAAATCTAATGTCTTCATTAATTTAGGCCATTATGTTTTCTGCTAGATATTTTTGGTAAAACAAAATATTTATTTGTTGGTTTGCACAAAAGTTATTGCATTTACAAACTATGGGCTATTTTTATGAAATTTCTTTTTTTACTAGTAATGATAGCGATCAGTGATTTTGAGCAGGATTGCGACATTGTGGCGGACAAATCGGACACCTAACTGACACATTTTTGGGAATCAATGACATTACAGTGATCAGTGCTAAAAATATTCACTGTTACTGTACTAATGACGCTGATAGGCAGGGTTGGGACAAGAGGTGGGCAGGAGGGGCATTTGCTCTGGGCACTGTGGTATCATGTGATGTGGGGGAATGCCACAAGAAGATTTGGGGAGGGGGATTTGTGTTGGATGGGAGAATTTGAGAGATAACATGGGTTAAGTATTTTTCTAGGAGGGGAACTTTGGGGAGGAGGGAGTGCTTATAGTGGTGATTTAGGGTAATTTGTGTTGGGGGGGATGGGGGAAGATGATTTGTGCTGGGAGGGGGGATTTGGGGGAAATTTGTGCTTGGAGGAAATTTGAAGTGTATGGGGGAGAAGATGTGTACTAGGAGGGGAGATTGTAAGGGTAAAGGATTAGTTCTAGGAGGGGTGATTTTTTTGGGGGGGGGGGGGCATACATTTGAGCTGGGAGGATTTGAGTGATAGGAGCAAAGATTTGTGCTGAGAGGGGGATTTTAGCAGGGGAGCGGATTTGTACTTGGAGGGGGGGGGGGGTTATGCTTAGTGGGATAAGCATGGAGATTAGTGTACTGTGTATTTGTGGGGGGATTTTTGCTGACACATAATGCTTATAAATCTTGGCTGGGGGCGCAGTTTGGCATATTTGCCTTGGGCTCTGGATGACCTTATCCCAGCACTGCCGGCAGGGAAGGGGTTAACACCAGGAGCGATCAAAGGGTTAAATGTGTCCCTAGGGGATGCTTTCTAACTGTGTGGGGGATGGACTGACTGAATGAACAAAGAGATCCATGTTCCTGCTTATCTGGAACAAAAGATCACTCTGTTTATCCCTGTCTGAACGGCGATCTGCCTTGTTTACGTACGCAGATCACTGTCCTGTCTCTCTGGGGAGCGATTGTCGCAGGTGGGCCAACAGACATTGCATCTGTCGGACCTGCTGATTGGCTCCCCCTCTGGCCAATCAGTGTGTGCGCACGTGCCCCAGCTGGCTATTGCACGAAATTACATACAGGTACGTCGTTTCACGCAATAGAGCCGACCTGCCGCAGTATATGTACTGCGGCCGGTCAGCAAGTGGTTAAGGAGACATAGGGGTTGATTTACTAAAACCGGAGAGTGCAAAATTTGGTGAAGCTGTGCATGGTAGCCAATCAGTTTCTAACATCAGCTTATTCACTTTGACAAAAAATCTGGAAGCTGATTGGTTTCTACGCAGAACTGCACCAGATTTTGCACTCTCCAGCATCAGTAAATCAACCCCACAGTCTGAAGGTAACCTTGTGGTGCAAATTGTTTTGATGGCATTTTAGTTTAGGTAGGTGCTTTGCATGGATTATAATATATGCCTTATTAGCCCTTGTACACACGGTCGGAGAATCCGTCGGAATGTGTCCTATCGGACCGTGTTGTCGGATAATCCGACTGTGTGTGGTATGCATCAGACTGATTCCATCGGAATATCCGTCGGACCCAATTTTCCAACTTGTTGGAAATATTTTCCGACAAACTGGTCTGATCGGACATACTCCGATCATGTGTAGAGAATTCCGATCGGAAAAAGTGCCACGCATGCTCAGATTAAATTCCTACACCAAAGCTATTGGCTATTAGCCGGAACGTAGTCCCGTCGTAACGAAATAACGTCATCACGTTCTGAATGATCGGATTTTACGACAACTTGGTCCGACCGTGTGTATGCAACAGTTTCGGACACAATCCGTCAGACAAAATCCAACGGATTTGGTTGGCAGAATGTCCGACCATGTGTACAAGGGCTTAGAGTAAGAGTTCAACAGAAGATTTGATAGAGTATTAGAGTGCAGACAATAGTGAAAGATATTGTAGTTATAGAAGTCCAATAGCGAGTCTGGAGAGAAAGTTGTACAAATCCTAAATTTCAAACAGAAATACAGTATATAATAAATTCATAATACATTTATAAATAAATGAGTTTTCAGGGAGTTCCTAAAGGCGGACAGGGTAGGGGCTGCCTGTACATACTGGAGCAGGGAGTTCCAGAGGATGGGAAAGGCTCTGAAGAAGTCCTGGAGGCGAGCATGGGAGGAGGTAACAAGGGCCCTAGAGAGCAGGAGGTCCTGGGAGGAGCGGAGAGGACGATTTGGGCGATACCTGCAGATGAGGTTGGTGATGTAGCTGGGGGCGATGTTGTGGATGGCCTTGTATGTTGTGGTTAGTGTTTTGAACTTTATACAGTGTATCATTTAGGGTTTTAATGCTAAAGGTTAGAGTACTAAAATGATAACTTCTAATGCCGCGTACACACGATCGGACTATCCGGCGGACTATCCACCTGTGTGTGGGCTCCGGCGGACTTTTTCTTTCCAAAAGTCCGGCGGACTTAGAAAGAAGTTTTGACTCAAAATTGTCCGCTGGACTCGATAGTCCGGCGGACAATCTGCCTGTCTGTGTGCTAGTCCGCCGGACTTTTGAAATGAACGGTCTTGCCCACACATGGAGAAAAGTCCGTTCATTTTCAACACGGCTAGCATTTTCAGACGAGACTAGCGAAGGAAGTCAGTGTCGCCGCCTCCATCGGCGAGATTGAGATGTTGCGAGCCCAGTCACCTGGTATGGACTTAAAGGGGAAGCTCTACGACGAAAAAACGGCGTGGGGGTCCCCCCAAAGTCCATATTAGACTCTTATCCGAGCACGCAGCCCGGCCGGTCAGGAAAGAGGGTGGGGACGAGCGAGTGCCCCCCCCCCCAGGTATGGATTTAAAGGGGAAGCCCAACGCCGAGCACCCCTCCTGAGCTGTACCAGGTCTCGTGCCCTCAACATGGGGGGTGCTTTGGGGAAGGGGGGCCCTGCGGCCCCCTCACCCCAAATCACCTTGTCCCCATGTTAATGAGGACAAGGGCCTCTTTCCGACAACCCTGGCCGTGGTTTTGGGGTCTGCGAGCGGGGGGCTTATTGGAATCTGGGAGCCCCCTTTAATAAGGGGGCCCCCAGATTCCGTCCCCCCACCCTATATGAATGAGTATGGGGTAAAATGTACCCCTACCCATTCACCTGGTGAAAAAAGTGTAAATAAAAAAACACAGCACAAGGTTTTAAAATAATTTATTAGACAGCTCCGGTGGTCTTCCATCTTGGGGGGTCTTCTCACCGCACTCCTCCGCTATCTTCTGCTCTTTTGCTAGCTCTTTTACTAGCGGAGGAGCCCGGCTTTCTTCTTCGTCGCCGCTGTCCGGGGGTCTTCTTCCTACTTCGGGGTCTTGTCCCGCTCTTCGGGGGTCTTGTCCCCCTCTTCGGTTCTTCTTGCCGGGCCTCCACTTTCTTCTTCCAGCTCTTTTACTAGTGGTGGCCCGGTCTTCTGTCGCTGCCTTCTTGCCTCCTTCTTCTTCTTCTTCTTCCTTGAGATGTTGACATGATGCTGTCTCTGGCTGCAATGGCAGGGACGCGACTTATATAGGGACAAGGGGCGGGGTCACCGGGTGATTTCACATGATGACCCCGCCCCCTTATGATGTCACAGTCACAGAGGATGCTGGAACTGTGACATCATAATGGGATGGGGTCACCATGTGACATCACCTGGTGACCCCGCCCCTTGTCCCTATATAGGTTACTGCACAACGCATCCCTGCCATTGCGGCCATAGACAGCGTTGTGTCAACACCGCTAGTAAAAGAGCTGGAAGAAGAAAGTGGAGGCCCGGCAAGAAGACCCCGAAGTCGGAAGAAGACCCCCCGGACTGCGGCGGCGACAAAGAAGAAAGCCGGGCTCCTCCGCTAGTAAAAGAGCTAGCAAAAGAGCAGAAGATAGCGGAGGAGTCCAGCGAGAAGACCCCCCAAGACGGAAGACCAACGGAGCTGTCTAATAAATTATTTTAAAACCTTGTGTTGTGTTTTTTTATTTATACTTTTTTCACCAGGTGAATGGGTAGGGGTACATGGTACCCCATACTCATTCACATAGGGTAGGGGGTTGTAAACTGGGGGCCTCCTTATTAAAGGGGGCTCCCAGATTCCAATAAGCCCCCTGCCTGCAGACACCGACAACCAACGGCCAGGGTTGTCGGGAAAAGGCCCTGGTCCTCATCAACATGGGGACAAGGTGCTTTGGGGTGGGGAGGCCGCAGGGCCCCCCTTCCCCAAAGCACCCCCCATGTTGAGGGCACGCGCGTGGTATGGCTCAGGAGGGGGGGTGCTCGCTCGTCCCCACCCCCTTTCCTGAACGGCCGGGCTGTGTTCTCAGACAAGTGTCTAATATGGACCGTTGGGGGGACCGTTTTTTCGGCGTTGGGCTTCCCCTTTCAGTCTATACCAGGTGACGGAGCTCGCGACATGTCAATCTCGCCGATGGAGGCAGCAACATTGACTTCCTTTGCTAGTCCCGTCTACCTGGAACCGCGTTCAAAATAAACTGACTTTGCTCCGTGTGTGGGCAAGTCCGTTCATTTCAAAAGTCCGGCCGTGTGTGGGCAGGTCCGCTCGTTCGGAAAGTCCTCTGCTGCAACTCCGGCGGTTGTCCGCAGGACAGTCCGATCATGTGTACGCGGCATAATTGTACTTTAGGGTATAAAAAAGCCAAAGCTATTAATTTTTGTCTGAAATTATAAAGGAAACAGTGAAATTCTTTTTTTCCTGGGCAAAAATCTTGTTATTTAGGGATAGAATAGATCTTACAAGTAGTGCTCTAGATTTTGATTTTTTCTGTATCAAAATGAATTATTAGTACAGACATATGGCCTGTGAGCTAGGGACATCGCAAGCTGTATTTCTGTTTTACACATCGGGGTAAAGAGACATAGGTGTTAACCAGCAACTATATGCTATCATCTTGTGACCTAGATTCTCAAGTCACCCCTCATGCTGACTATGGCACTTCTGCAATAACCCCAGCTCTGTCAATACTCAGAATAGAAATAGAACATCAGATTAATTATTTAACAGGGCTGTGGTCAGATCAACCCATATCTGGAGGGCAGCCATGGTTTCTATTTTGCTGCCAAATGCTGCAAGGCTTCAAACCTGTTGTGATTTTATGAAATGGTATTGTTTGAGCTTGCTGTTTATATGTATAGCATTTTTTTCTCAGTTAAGGCTAAATCCTGCTTGCCTTATCACTTCAATGCATTGTGTACAAGCTTAAATTGCAGATGGGAGTGAATATTCTCCAGCACAGATGCTGCTGTTACTATGGAGATCTGGGAGCCAATCAACTGCTGGTGCTCTGGACTGTACTATGATGCTGAGACAAGATGGTGAGCTCTACCTCTGCCTCTCATTCATTCCTTCCAGCTGAGGCAAAACACACACACAGGGTGTAGAGCTGCTCATCAATGAAGGCTGTTCTGCCAGTTGTAACAGAGGAAAAAACAACCCCCTGTTTGTTTTTTTAAGCCTGATATTTATTTGGCATTTCTTATTTTTGTTCAATTATATTAGCTGTTTTGTTTTATTTTTTCCTTTTCCGTAACAAGTCCCCACAGAGGGTTGGTATAACGCAGCCCTTGAAGATGGTTACATCACAGGCTGACTGGTGTGTGTCTCTCCACTGAGGATAAGACTGAATGAGCAGACGGGGCTGTAGATCTCTGCACTCATATTGCCTAAAGATCTATTAAGCTTTATAACCAAGTCATCCGAAGCTGACCGAGCCAACGACATTGAACATGGCATGCAGAAGGTGTTATTTGTGAGTATTGCTATGTTAGTGCATGTTTGCTTCCATGAAAGAAATGCATGCCAACGTCACACAGAGCAAATATAATTGAAATATACTAGGTGCTACGTTTGCTACGTTTATATGGTAAACAAATGGTTGTGGCAAAGTGATTTGTTTTTCTTTTTTTGTTTAGAAAGATTAAGGCTCTAACAACTCACCTTGCTGCGCATTATCAATATTGGCTGAAATTGTAGACAAGGCTAGGCTGATTTGCCAGGATAGGAAGGATATAAGCAATGATCTGCTGACATTTTTTGTGCTTGGTTAAGGCTGGTAAATCTATTGGAGGAAAATGCATTGTCATAATAAGCTTGACATTTCTTTAGTTTATTTTTTTAAAGTGTACTGCTCCATGATGACTTTGGGAACAAAGTAATGAATTAAAACACACAATTCTGTTCCTGGTCAGATCATAAAATGACCAGACATCAGAATTGGCATCAGGTTTGTTTATCAGTTGTCCATATTCATGTTTTACCTCTATGTTGGGTCTTGCCTACATACCTGTATGATTAGTGCAAAGGTTTTGAAGTAAAGACTGTTTTTTTGCAAGGAATATCGATCTGGTAAATATATTATCTAGCAAATGCCAATAGAAATCTATACCGTAACTAAATTATATCTGGACAAGATATGTACGCTATTATAGATAATGATGGTATGTGATAACAATGTTGATGTCACAAATTGCATTTGGAAATGGGTATATTCATTTCCAAGCACTCTATGGAGCCATTTTGAACTACAACATGCACAAATTGGGTATTAAGTTACAGTCATGAGACAGTATCCAATCATTAAAGGTCTGTCTCTGGTCTGAGTGTTGTCTTCGGGTGTTTGATGCTCAGTCATCCATGTGTAAATGCTTACCTGTGTAGATACAACTTACATGTTTTGAGAGGAGCCACCTTGATACATACATCTAGAAGAACTCACTTTAAATGTATACAAATGCTGTTAGGATATATTTACCTTACAGTATGTACCATACCATGCTGCTGCCAAATACTTGTGATAAAATACACATTTTTTCTCTGGAGAATAACATAAGTAATAGAGGTGATTTCTTTTTATGAGAGTACACGCAATTTGCTGTGTAGTACTGGAGTTTATACAGCAGAGCTTTCTCTGATTTGGAGGCCTCAAGTAGTTTATTGGACATTGGGTTCATTCTTTTATGTCGTGTTGGATAAACCTGTTTTTTTGTAAAGTTGGACCCTCTTCATTAGGATATATTGAATATTAAAACCTATTTTACAACAATGCATATATTGTATTTACAAGGGCCTTGTCTTACTTTCTGTTACCATTCATATCCTTATAGAAATTGTATTTCTAGGAAAATATTTGTTCATTTTCTTTAGCTTTCAATAATTGTCTGGTGATTGGTATATTTTAAGAAGTGATCATATATATACACTGACTACTGGTACTAGCTAGCTTAGTTCAGAATATTCTGCATACCCTATGACCTATCTGAAAATTTGGTGCATGGTGTTATTAATTATATAGGCCCACATTCTACAAGTTTTAATCATTTTCACATGTAAATTAATGACTATAAAGTAAATAAGAACAACATTTAATGGTCAAAGGTAATTCTAACTGTTAGTATTTTTTCAATACTTTTTTATTTATTCTTTTCTACATGTATAACAGGATTGATTTTGGAAATTGATATTTATTTTTATTTACTCAATGGGTTTATATTGGCAATTAGACCTATAAAACTCATTGATACAGATTCTTAAGTGTTTTGATGAGTATGCTTTTGGTGCGCATTCAACAGGGTTGCCAACTCATCCCTTTAATAATAAACATATTTAAGTTATACAGTTTAGGTGGATACTTAATAATATATATAATAATTCAGTAATTTAACATTTAATGATTTACCATTTAAAATTGGATGCTAGGTTCTGGAGGTTTTACATCCTGTCAGCCAACCACTTCTCCTCAGGAAACTGATCTATTCTTTACATTTTAGTGCAGTATTTTTTTTTTTCATCCGTAACTACATAAGAGCCCATTCACACTGAGGCAGCACGACTTGCAGCGCGACTGCCTCAGGCGACCGGGATCCGACTTTAGCGGCGGCTTGTGAAATTACTTTTGTATAGAAGTCAATGCAAGTCGCCCCAAAAGTCGTACAGGAACCTTTTTCTAAGTCGGAGCGACTTGAGTCGCTCCGATAAGAATGGTTCCATTGCATAGAGCAGGACACGACTTGTCAGGCGGCTAAGTCGCCTGACGGGTCACCCCTGTGTGAACCGGCCCTAACTGTAAGTTGGGGATTGCTCATGTTTATAACTACAAAATAAAATTTATATTGATTTGGTCTATTTTATTAGTGATGAAAATTAGCATGCTTCTTTCTTTTCAATGGATGGGGTAAATATGTTGCATATTGCATTTTGTACATTACAGAGTAGATCACAGATAGTTTTGCATTTGATGGGGTTGCAAAAGTTCAAATTCTGTGTGTTTTGTATACTCTTAATTTTATGGGTTTTCTGTAGAATGGAATTTATGGTGGTATTGAACAGTTGAGCATGACTTTGGGGAATGGTTGTTTGTTTTAATGAATATTCACTATTGGAGCTCTAGAAAAGCATATTAGGTCAAAGTTTTACTTAAAGCGGTAGTAAACTGCACCCATTTTTTATTTTAATTAACCCTGCAAGGTAAATGCATAATGTTCTAGTATGCATTGCATACTAACACCTTATGAAATGCTTACCTTAGAATGAAGCCTTCCAGTGCCGCGCTGTCACCACTGACAGGCACTTCAATCTTCACCTGTATTTCCTTCCGGGTTCAAGTCCTCTGACTACCTGGCCGCGCCGCTATCACATCACTCCCACGCATGCGTGCGGGAGTCACTGACTGTGGCACAGAGCCCTAAAAAGACAGTATACCTGTGACATCATCAGCTGCATACAGTGTGAATATCTCCTAAACCATGCAGGTTTAGGAGATATTGACTGTACCTATAGGTAAGCCTTATTATAGGCTTACCTATAGATACAAGTTTATACAAAGGGTTTACTTCCACTTTAATGTCAATAACTTTTGCCATACATATAGGCTATAAAAAGCATGTTTTGGTGTAAAGGAAATTTAGTCTATTTTTTTATGAATTTAACAACCTCGAGCCTGACAGTCATATCAAACTTGCTTATTAAAGTGGACCTTTCCGTAACTTTACAAGTCAGCATGAATAAATTCCTGATATTTTTCAGTCTACAGCAAAAGTAAGAAGAAAGCTTTTTCTCAGTCTCCTTTACTTAAAGCAGAACTTCATTCAAAAGGGGAAGTTCTGCTCTTCTTTCCCCACAGTTCATGCCAGCGCCAGGGACCCAAAGACTAGAGTAGAACCAGATTGGGTGAGGATAGCTATGGATCCTTGGACAGGTAAGTGTCTATTAAAAGGCAGCAGCTACTGTTTTTGTAGCTGCTGATTTTAAGTTTTTCCAGAACATACAGTAGCTACTCTTAAATTAATCATGAAAAAGAGAAAAGGGTAAGAGCAGAGATATATACACCTCTATACATGCAACAGACAATGTAAAGAACACAGTCACAGTTCATTAGTCCATATGGTAAACTGAACAATAATAAATCCTAAAATAGTGGTGGGCGACAGCTATCCTTAGAGAGAAGCCAGCTCTGTAATAGGAAAACAAGGGAACAAAAAGGAAGCGCAACCTAAGTGCAATAAGTTAGGTAAGATTTAATGGCATGACAATTAATGCACTTACAAGAAGAAGACTACTATCAGGCTCATATGTGCTGTGGGCACAAAGTGCAGTCCGGTTGCTAGTCCATCCTATTCTCACGGTTAAGCAGTCATAGGAGACAAGGTGTGCAGTCTTTTCCTGTGGCCACCAGGAAGACGGCCAGGTCTGATGTGGAACGCAGGTGGACTGCAGACGATGACGTCACCGGAAGCGGAAACAGGGAAAGCAACAAGAGAGAGAAATCTGAAGAGAACACAGACTTCTCCCTTGTTGCTTCCCCTGTTTCCGCTTTCGGTGACGTCATTGTCTGCGTTCCACGTTGGACCTGGCCGTCTTCCTGATGGCCACAGGAAAGGACTGCACACCTCATCTCCTATGAGTGCCTACCCATGAGAATAGGATGGACCAGCAAAGGGACTGCCAACAGCACAGATGAGCCTGATTTTATTCTTCTTCTTGTAAGTGCATTCATTTTTGTGCCATTAAATCTTACCTATCTTATTGCACTTAGGTGCCGCTTCATTCTTGTTCCCTTGTTTTACTCTTTAATTGACTACAACATTGTAAACTTATGGTACAGTAAGTCACAGGGTGAGCGGCTGCATAGGGTGGTTGATCTTTGGTAAATAGACGTATGAGTGCTGCCAGCATTGCTGCAGAGGTTGAAGGGGTGGGGGGGTCAGCCTGTCAGTGCTTAGACCATACGCCGCACACTGCATCAAATTGGTCTGCATGGCTGTCGTCCCAGAAGGAAGCCTCTTCTAAAGATGATGCACAAGAAAGCCCACAAAGAGTTTGCTGAAGACAAGCAGATTAAGGACATGGATTACTGGAACCATGTCCTGTGGTCTGATGAGATCAAGATAAACTTTTTTGGTTCAGATGTTGTCAAGCTTGCGTGGCAGTAACCAGGTGAAGAGTACAAAGACAAGTGTATCTTGCCTACAGTCAAGCATGGTGGTGGGAGTGTCATCGTCTGGGGTTGCATGAGTGCTGCCAGCACTGGGGAGCTACAGTTCATTGAGGGATCCATGAATGCCAATATGTACTCTTACATACTGAAGCAGAGCATGATCTCCTCCCTTCAGAGACTGGGCCGCAGAAAGGACCCCAAACACACCTCCAAGACAACCACTGCCTTGCTAAAGAAGCTGAGAGTAAAGGGGGTGGACTGGCCAAGCATGTCTCCAGACCTAAACCCTATTGAGCATCTGTGGGGCATCCTCAAATGGAAGGTGGAGGAGCGCAAGGTCTCTAACATCCACCAGCTCTGTGATGTCATCATGGAGGAATGGAATAGGACTTCAATGGCAACCTGTGAAGCTCTGGTGAACTCCATGCCCAAGAGGGTTAAGGCAGTGCTGGAAAATAATGGTGGCCACACAAAATATTGATACGTTGGGCCCAATTTGGACTTGGTTCACTTAGCGGTGTACTCTATTTTGTTGCCAGCGGTTAAGACATTAATGGCTGTGTGTTGCGTTATTTTGAGGGGACAGCAAATTTACACTGTTATACAAGCTATACACTCACTACTTTACATTATAGCAAAGTGTAATTTCTTCAGTGTTGTCACATGAAAAGATATAATAAAATATTTACAAAAATGTGAGCGGTGTACTCACTTTTGTGAGATACTGTATGTAAACACAGCCAAGAACTGCCCAAGCATTAGAATTCAAATAACAGTCTCATCTCTGAACCAGCAAGTTTAAGTCAAGAAATTAGATGCTGACCTAGGATGATGCCTGAACAAATATGCAAATATGGCCTTGTATGTCTGAAAATTAAAGCAGGTGAAGGCATTATCAGGGGCAGTACTGTAATCTCTGTTAGAAGTAATAAATACCTGTAAGTGTTAAATTACACCTTGGCATGCACTAATGCTGGCTCCATTTTAGGAGGTTTCCCATTCTTCTAGCATGACATTTTTATGCATAAGGGCATAAATTTATTTTTCACATGTTTAGTTCACCACGAACTCTTAATTGAAACCCAACCTAGTAGTTTATTTAGTTAAATTTAAGCAATAGTTTCCAATGCATTGATTATTATGAAGTAGTGATTTATTTATTCCACCTATAGATCTTCCACAGCCTTTGTTACTAATTAAGTATTTAAGGGGATTCTATTCTGGGCATAAAGTGCTGGCTTTGCAAATTATAAATGGAACCTTTTGTTATATATCCATTTCTGAAATTGCTGCAGAGTTCCATTCAGAGATTGAGAAGTATTTTCCATGTTCATCTGACCATAAATATTAGACATACATGTGACAATATGTGACCATCACATGTGCACATTTGGATCTCTGATTGCATGCCTATGGGACAGTCCTGTGTCCTTGCTAAACCCAACCCTCTAATGCACAACGATTTGTCTGCCTACATAATATATCCCAGATGAAAGACTCAAATCCATAATTCATGTAATAATATGACTTTGGGTATCTTTTGAGGCCTGTTAAATTTCAAACTGACCTTTACATGAGTGATGTTGATGACCTCTGGTTCTTATTCAACAAATGTCTATTATTTCTGGAGGCTCTTTTAAGAAAACACCCCCATCCACAGACTTTAAGGGATCTATTAGTAAAAGAGCAAATGGCAGTTGTCCCCTTTGTTATCCATTTTGCATAAAAAACATAGATACAGTGGCAAGAAAAAGTAGATGAACCCTCCGGAATTAAAATTGCTGCAGAAAACCAGTTCATTCCAATGGGTGCACATACTTTTTCTTTCCTCTGTAAAAGCTTATTTGATGATTTACTTTGATACTTTATATATTTGTGTGATTGATATATATATATATATATATATATATATATATATATATATATATATATATATATTTGCATTTCAGGTGAATGTTGTATACATATTGTGTGAAAACATTAACCACTTAAGGACCGCCGCATGTCAATGTACGTCGGCGCAATGGCATCGACAGGCACAAGCACGTACATGTACATGCTTGCCTTCCAGCGGGTGGGGGGTCCGATCGAACCCCCTCCCGCTGGCTGCGGCGGTCCCTTTCGCTTCAGGAGCGATCCGGGATGAGGGGGTGGCCGTTGGTTTCTGGCCATCCCCTCTCAATCGCTCCTGGCGAATGAGAAGCTTCCCCCGCCTGTGTAGTGTAAACACCGGCAGGGAGGAAGTGATGTCATCCTCCTCGGGGCTGTCTTTTTGACCGGACTGCGAGGCGAACACAATAGTAAGTGCACCAACACTACACTGACATGTAGGTACACATAGGCACACAAATCCCCCCCGGTCACCCCCGATCGCCCCCCGATCCCCCCCCCCAGTCACAGTGTCACTGATTGCAGTGATCATTTATTTACTGATCACTGCATTTAGTGTTAGTTGTGACAGTAAAAAGTGTCAGGGCAGTTAGTGTTAGGTCCAGGGTAGCCCCCTACCCCCCTAATACAGGTTTAACCCCCTGATTGCCCTAGAGTTAACCCTTTCACCAGCGATCACCGTATAAGTGTCACTGGTGATGCTGGATAGCCAGTTAGTTATTTAGTTATTTAGGTTCCCCGTCAGGTTTTTATATAGCGTCCGTGACCCCCATATACTACCTAATAAAGGTTTTAACCCCCTGATTTCCCCTAGTTAACCTTTTCACCCCCCTTTGCCAGTGTCACTAAGCGATCATTTTTCTGATCGCTACATTAGTGACACTGGTGCCGCTAGGTAGCTAGTTATTTTTTTTAGGTTCACCGCCAGGTTTTTATAGCGTTAGGTACCCCCATATACTACCCAATAAAGGTTTTAACCCCCTGATTGCCCCTAGAGTTAACCCTTTCACCAGCGATCACCGTATAAATGTCACTGGTGATGCTGGATAGCCATTTAGTCATTTAGGTTCCCCGTCAGGTTTTTATATAGCGTCCGGGACCCCCATATACTACCTAATAAAGGTTTTAACCCCCTGATTGCCCCCAGGTAACCCTTTCACCCCCTTTTGCCAGTGTCACTAAGCGATCGTTTTTCTGATCACTGCATTAGTGTCACTGGTGCCACTAGGTAGCTAGTTATTTTTTATGTTCCCCGCCAGGTTTTTATAGCGTTAGGTACCCCCATATACTACCCAATAAAGATTTTAACCCCCTGATTGCCCCTAGAGTTAACCCTTTCACCAGCGATCACAGTACAAGTGTCACTGGTGACGCTGGTTAGCCAGTTAGTTATTTAGGTTCCCCGTCAGGTTTTTATATAGCGTCAGGAACCCCCATATACTACCTAATAAAGATTTTAACCCCCTGATTGCCCCTAGTTAACCCTTTCACCAGTGATCACCGTATAAGTGTTAGGGGTGACTCTGGTTAGTTAGTTTGCTTTTGTATAGCATCATGGCACCCACCATTTATTACCCAAGAAAGGTTTAACCCCCTGATCACCCGGCGGGTGATATCAATTAGGTTTTAGGGTCAGGGTCTGCGTCGCCCCAGGCAGCGCTAGGTTAGTGCCAGTACCGCTAACACCCACGCGCAAAGCATACACCTCCCGTAGTGGTATAGTATCTGAACAGATCAATATCTGATCAGATCTATACTAGCGTTCCCAGCAGTTTAGGGTTCCAAAAAGAGGAATTGTTAGCGGGATCAGCCCAGATACCTGCTAACACCTGCGTTTTGCCCCTCCGCCCAGCCCACCCAAGTGCAGTATCGATCGATCACTGTCACTTACAAAACACTAAACACATACCTGCAGCGTTCGCAGAGTCAGGCCTGATCCCTGCGATCGCTAAAGACGCGTACACACGGGCGGACTGTATGGCCTACTTAGTCCGTCATACAATCCGACGGACAGTCAGTCATACTTTCGAATGAACGGACTTGACCACACACGGATGCACAAACAGTCCGTCGAAAGCTTGCGCGATGACGTGTACAGCACGTACGACGGGACTAGAAATAGGAAGTCCAATACACAGCAATGCACCCTTCCGCCGTGTAAATCCTTTCTGAGCATGCGCCATTCTTAGTCCGTCGAACTAGCCTACTCACGAGCGGATTATCCGCTGAAACCAAAGTATGACGGACAGAATTTTGAAAAATCCGAAATACTTAGTACGCCAGCCTGCACGCTGAAAAAGTCAGCTGAAGCCCACACACGAGCGGACTGTCCGCTGAAATGTGTTTAGACGGACTAAGTAGGCCATACAGTCCGCCCGTGTGTACGCGGCATAACAGTTTTTTTTTGGTAGCGTTTTATATTTAAATCCTGAAGGCTGTGATTGGTTTTCGGGGTCCTGTACGCGGCTAGGCTCCCAAAAAGTCCCACATATGTGGTATCCCCGTACTCAAGAGAAGCGGCAGAATATATTTTGGGGTGCAATTCCACATATAACTATGGCATGTGTGAGCAATATATCATTTAGTGACAACTTTTTGTAAACTTTTTTTTGTGTCATTATTCAATCACTTGGGACAAAAAAAAAACATATTCAATGGGCTCAACATGCCTCTCAGCAATTTCCTTGGGGTATCTACTTTCCAAAATGGGGTCATTTGGGGGGGGGGGGGATTGTACTGCCCTGCCATTTTAGCACCTCAAGAAATGAGATAGGCAGTCATAAATTAAAAGCTGTGTAAATTCCAGAAAATGTACTCTAGTTTGTAGACGCTATAACTTTTGCGCAAACCAATAAATATACGCTTATTGACATTTTTTTTTTACTAAAGACATGTGGCTGAATACATTTTGGCCTAAATGTATGACTAAAATTTAGTTTATTCAATTTTTCTTATAACAAAAAGTAGAAAATATCTTTTTTTTCAAAATTTTTAGTCTTTTTCCTTTTATATCGTAAAAAATTAAATAAAAATCGCAGAGCCAATCAAATACCATAAAAAGAAAGCTCTATTTGTGGGAAGAAAAGGACGCAAATTTCGTTTGGGTACAACATTGCATGACCGCGCAATTACCAGTTAAAGCAGTGCAGTGCGAAATTGTAAAAAGACCTCTGGTCCTTAGGCTGACAATTGGTCCGGGGCTTAAGTGGTTGAAACATTTTGATACAGGCCCCTATATTTACTGAAATTCCACTGAGGTCTTGTATTTTTAGATTAGTGTATTAAATCCTTGCCTTGGCCCTATATAATAAAATGGTTGTTTTTCCTAAATGCTAATTTGCAGTTGCCCATAACCAATCAAAATTGATTTAATACTAGTTTTACTTTAGTGTATTCTAATTCTTTACAATTATCTGCTCTTAAAATGTTTTGCACCCTTGATGCCAAATTTGAGAAACCCCCAGCGGGATGGGAACATATAACAAATATTAAGTTAACCCAATTTGGCTGCAAAGGTGGAAATACTTGTTATGAATTAGCATTTAAAGCGGATCTTTACTGCACCTGAGCACCACAAGCCAAAAACACTATGTAATTCATTTTTAATATTCAAAGCAAACTTCCCCCATCCATCCATGTCTCCATGATTTCTTTTGTTGACAATTCAAACATTTTTGGCCATGGCCATCTTGAGTAAGGGCAAATGATTCATGTGGTACATACTTCCTTGAATCATTCTGCCCTTAGCTGAAACATGCAGGAGAGTATACTTAGCTTGAAAACCCCCACTCATCTCCTTCCCTCCTGAAGACCCTTGGGATGTATGACATCATTTGCCTAGGCACAAAATCAGTAACTGAAGAAACGTAAAAAAGTAAATGTGATCATCTTTCCTATCTATTTAAAAATGCTAGCAGCATAAGGATTAAACATAATCAATGTTGATTGGGTGAGTGAAGTTCCACTTTGAGAATAAAAAGGTATTATTGAGTAAGGCAAATTGCCCACTCTCTATGTACAATATCTAAGTAAGAAGGTGTTTTATTTTTTTTCCAGTCTGTTTTCTTCTTTTACTTTTTCCAAAATAGTATATTTCTGCTTACCACATGAAAAAATCCAAGTAACTATTTCCAACTTCATATATAAAGCTTTGAAAATCTATAGTAAATGATATAGTAACATTTACTTTATATGTTCAGGAACTTATTTATTAAGTAGTAAGGTGCTAAAAATAGTCATCAAGCAATTGCACTTGCCTTTAATAGTTTCTACTACTCTAAACCGATAAGCGTTAAAAAAACTAAAAATAAACATATAGTAGCTTGAGGTTGCGTATTGCCAATTGCATTTCGTCATTATTCTTTGCATTGCCTTCTGTGCATGTCTTACGGCATCTATAGTGATGTAAGAAAATCTATGTTCTTGTAGGAATCAGCATACTGCAATGAAATCTTGATAATAAAATATCTGCTTGAATGTCTAAAGAATTGAGCCTTTAGAAATTAAATTTCACTGTCATTTTTGTACCCAGTTAGCAGTTATATATTACATTTTATTACAAAAAAGGGGTCCACTGCCCCCACCTCTAACTGGCCATTAGAGCAAGCAGCATTGGAAGTGAACATATGATAAAAAAAATAGGCCAAGGATAAATCCAAGGAAAAAATCCAAGCTTACTCACCGACCAGCCCGCCAAACAGCCCACCAAATCAACCCGTCAAACAGTATGCATTAAAAACAGGTGTTTAGTCTGCACACATTTGCAAATACATGCCTAAGCTACAGAGCCTCGCCAAGGCACCCTGGTATCTGTAGTTCCTATCACTAACTGATGAGTGACTCCACAGTAGAAGCACATGCATTCTGATGGATAGATGGAGGGCAGATGGACTGAAAGGAGCCCATCCCTTCTTAAAGGTACAGGAGCACACTGAGCACCCAGCACATAGCACAATGCCTGAAAAGGTGTCGTTGTGCGTTGCCTGACCAATATAACAGTATTACAAAAAAGGGATCCACTGCCCCCACCTATAACTGCCCATTGCAGCAAGCAGCATTTGAAGGCAACATATGATATATATATATATGAACATATTTAATTTTTTCTTTTTCCAGACAGCTTTAGGCTAGGTTCACACTATTGCGAATTGGATTTGGCTTTCCCTGCATCCAATTCACATTTCATGAGATTGTGACCGCCTCTCTATGAAGCCACTTCACACATCTTGGTAATTGGTCAGTTTCAGGTCCAAATTCAGGCAAAAATTCTGACTGAAATCGCACCCGAAATGGTAACCAGGGACGCACTGGACCCCTGCTGTGCAGCAGTGGGAACCCAGCCTCAGCTGCATAAATTGTTACAAATTGGGCATAGTATCCTTATTTGCCATTCATTTCTTTTAATGGGATCATCCTTTTTTTTTTACAGAAAATGCAATACAAAGAAAAAATTTTGATTAGTCTTAGTAGGTAATTTTTTATTGTCAGAGTGGAACCCCAGACAAAAGCACAAAAATTCTAGGATATTTTGAAACTTCATAGAGAATTTTTATCACATCTTGTCATACAGATTGGCCACAAAAAGCACAGGAAATTTCATAGCTTTTCTTATATTAATACATGGACTCTTAATTGAGGCCTCAAGATAATCACTCATTGGCCATTTTTAGGAATCCAAGTATTATAGCAGTACAGTCTTGCCTCTGAGGAATAGGAGCATGTGCTGTTATTCATATATATTCTCTTCCTATCAGCCCAGTGTCAGCTTGTAAAACCTCTGTTAAGGCTGACCTGCTCCCTGCCTGAGTCCAGGTCTGTAACACACTCTCTTAACATAACACCATTCCTACAGTAAAGCATGGAGGTGGTAATATCCTGTTATTGGGTGTTTCTCTGCAGGAGGGACTGGAACACTTGTCAGGATAGAAGGAAAAATAGATGGGGCAAAATACCATTAAGTTCTTGAGAAAAATGTGCTGCCCTCTGCCAAAAAGTTGTCAATGGGAAGATTATTTACCTTGCAACATGACAATGGCCCAAAGCACACAGCAAAAATGACCGCACAGAGGGTGGAAGAGAAAAAGATGAATGTCCTTGCATGGCCTAGTCAAAACCCAGACTTAAACCTCATTAAAATCTGTGGAATGACTCGAAGACTGCAGTCCACAAATGGCCACCATCAAATTTAACTGAACTTGAGCAGTTCTGCAAAGAGTAGACAAACATTGCAAAGTCTAGATATGCAAAGTTGGTAGATACATATCCCAACAGACTGAAGGCTGTAATTTAAGTGAAAGGTGGTTCAAAAAATACTAAATAATAGGGGGTGATCCTTTTTCCAACTTGGTGATGTTCTATCTTCACTTGGAAAACAAAAAACAAAAACTGCGTATGTCTTCATTTCAGGCTGCAAAGCAATACAACATGATTATTTTAAAGAGGGGGTAATTATTTTCTATACCCATTGTATAACAATATGAGTATTTGTTATCAGGACTGGGATAAGGTAAGAGAAAGGACCGCCTCAGTCTGTTGTTTAGCTGGACATGTGAGCCCTTACAGGAAAATAAAAATAAGTCAAGTAATCCCTGAGACCTTAGGCTGAACTATTATAATAATCAAAAAGTGCAGATTCAAATAATTACAGATGACTATTGATAACTTTTTTTAACGTTCTTAAATGAGACCCTGTCACTTGGCCATTAATTTAAATAACAAATTTCCCATATGATTATATGTAACTTAACTTATTTATTGCATGGTAATCACCTGTCAAACCCTCTAGTGTGTAGATATTCAAAATACCTGAAGCTGCTGCTGGGTGCTGCTGGCACCCCAGATGGTCAACTACACTGCAGCATGCATGAGCATCATGAGAAAATGTAGTTCCAAAACATCTGGGGTGCCAAGGTTCGCCATCACTGCTCTATGGTATTACTTTTTTCCTCTCCCACTGCAACTACATAAAAGTCTGTATAGGGTGGTGAGGTGAGGGCCAGAGGAGCTGGTCCAGCACAAACAGTAATTAGACATTTCCAGACTAGAAGAAGACTATTAAGTGGCAGGAGGGACTAGACAATTGACTGTTCCTGGAACGGTCAAATGCCCAAGGACGTTAAAGGGCACATTGCAAGTAAGTAAAACATTTTTTGGAAAGAGGAAATCCTTTAAGTAAGCAATTTTACAAATATGGGTGCGTCTCCCTCTCAGGAAACTGGGCTGTATCAACCTTATTCAAATTATATTCCTCCCTAAAATTCTATATATCTTATGGCACACCCCTGTGTATCTCCTTCTGAAATATTTCAAAACCATAGATGCAATTCTCAAACCCTTTGTGGGAAGAATAGACATAAATTAGCATGGAGATTACTTAAAAACCACACTGACCTGGCCGGTACGACCCTACCAGACTTCGCTTTATACTACCTAGCATCCAAACTTTACCTAATGTTCCATATAGATAAGACTGACAGAAAGAGATTTACTTTGCTGCTATGCCCCACCTGGGCCCAATTGACAAATCTGTGCTATAGCAGCTGGCGCCGAAGGTACTACTAAATCAGAGGAACACAATTCCCTATTAAGCCACTATAGGAACACATAACGACTATTCTCCCATCTGGCATAATAAGACACTACAGGAATTTTTGACTATTCCGGACTCGGAGACATGGTGCAGAAGTGGAATCTTCTACCTATCACACTTACTGCCGGCACATTAAAGACATTCGATACACTAAAACTAGAATTTACACTCTCGAATCGCATGTTTTCTGTTTTTCTGATTTCTACAGGTCTGACATGCAATTCACTCCCAGGTTCCAGAATCATTAGCTAACCCTACTTGTAATCCTATAATGGACATAGTCAAAAGTGTAGATCCCCCAGAAATTAATATCAATATTCTGTAATATTCTTCATACTCCCTCATGCACTAAAATAGCTTACAATATAAAATCAAGATGGGAGGGAGACCTAGGAATCCTGGAAGACAAGGACTGGAGTGAAGCATTGGACGCATGCAAAGCTGTCTTTTCCAAGCTATCTGACTGACCCAAACATACATCCTACACCGCGCATACCTCACACCTATAAGAATAGCGAAATTCACCCAGGGACAACCCTCCTCATGTCTATTATGTAGTCGAGAAACAGGCACATTCTACCACCTCCTGTGGTCCTGCCCCTAAATGCAGGGCTTCTGGAAACAAGTGATAGATTTTCTTCATGAAAATATAGGATCTCCACTGACCCTAGACCCCAAACCATGCCTACTGGGTATTTTCCCAGACACTGACAAATATACCAAAACTTTTATGCAGGAGACCATATTTTCTGCCCGGAAAACTATTGCTAAACTCTGGATAAGACAAATTGCCCCTAGATTATCTGACTGGAAAACTGATGTTAATAGCACATTGTCCTATACAAAATGTGTCTATATTAATAAAGGGTGCTCTGCAAAATATGACAAAGTCTGGGACCGTTGGCTGAATACAACTGACACATGGGTGTAGCACTGCAGAGCACATCTCCTTCTTTAACGTACCACCCTACTGGACCTATACCATACAGCTCATTCTCTTCGAATTTGTATAATAGCAAATGATATATTGATACCACAAAAGATCTACTGTATTGCTACATTTTAACAGTCTTTATAATTGACCAGAGACTTCTGGCTATCACCTACGTGAGTAATATGTATAATAATTATGCTGAACAAAAGACATAATGTTTGTGCATTGGAAAATTGTACAATTATTTTTTGGCGGAAATAAAAACGTTTTTATAAAAAAAAATGTAAGCAATTTTAATAATTTGTGTTTTTTTCACCTGGCTTTTTAAGGATTGTAACAGGTTAGTGAGAATGACTTGTTTATGTGGAATAAGGAATATCACCAAAATTTTATAGAGCTGTGGAGTCTCCTTTTTAAAACATAAGAATATATGCTAATTTCTTTGCCTTGAAATGCATTGTATGTGTCATACTAACAGGTACCATTGCTCATTCATTTATTTACTTATGGTTTCACAAACGTGGCTATACACATAAGATGCAAGTCATCTGCAGATTTTTTTAATTGATCATTTTAGGAATATACAGTCAGATACCCTAACCAGGAATGTTCATTGACAGGCAAGACATATGCAGGCTTATCTATTGCTCATCTTATTTCTGGTGTAAAAACATCCAGGCAGAATTTGAACTGCTCCCTATTGAAAGATCAATTCAGTTAATGATCACTGTCCTTTTGCCATCATTAAAATATTTTACTGCAATGAGCCCAGGAAGGTCCATCATTAGAGTATTGGAATGCGAGGGTAAGCAAAATCATGAGGTTAAATTTCATAGATGGGAATATCCTTTTATTCGCATACCACAGCACCAGCAGCCAGACCTGAGGAAGGTCTAAAGCCACGGTTGGCAACCCATCGATCATGGCCAGGTGATGGGTAGATCGCATCACATTGGCGACCCCGGGCTAAACTGCTCCTCCCCAATGGCGTACTGAGCAGACCAGGGTTCAGAAGGACAGAGCCAGACGGAGAGGTGGAGGATCGAGCCAGGTGGGCGGTGTGGTGTAGGAGATTGCTGGGTGGGCAGAGCGGTGTAGGAGAGAGCTGGACGGGCGGAGCAGTGGAGGAGAGAGCTGGGTGGGCGGAGCAGTGGATGAGAGAGGCGGGCGGAGCGGTGGAGGAAAGGTGGGTGGAGCGTTGCAGGGGAGAGTTGGGCGGAGGAGAGAGCTGGGTAGAGCAGTGGAGGAGAGAGCTGGGCAGGGGAAGCTGGGGAGGAGAGAGTCGGGCTGGCGTAGTGCTGAAGGAGAGAGCCAGGAGGGCGGAGCATTGAAGGAGAGAGGCAGGTGGGTGGAGTGCTAATGGAGAGAGCCAGGTGGGTGGAGCAATGAAGGAAAGAGCCAGGAGGGCGGAGCATTGAAGGAGAGAGGTGGGTGGAGTGCTAATGGAGAGAGCCAGGTGGGTGGAGCAATGAAGGAGAGAGCCAGGAGGGCAGAGCGGTGGAAGAGACTTGCTCAGACACTAAGCTACTGAAGCAGCAGGTGTGGGGCTCACTGGGGCTGCTGTCAGACCAGGAAGAAGAGAACCCTGCAGGGGAAGAGAGAGGCAGGCGGCAGAGCAGTGGAGGAGACTTGCTCTGGCACTGAGCTACTTCTCTCACTGAAGCAGCACGGCGCATGTGGGCTCACTGGGGCTGCTGTGGCTGCCAAAGTAATTTTATCAGTGTGTAACACAAAGAAAAACCTGTGAGGGGGCCATAGCAGCCTCACTGAGTCCACACCTTCTGTGCTGCCTCCGTGAGAGAATTAGCTCAGTGCCAGAGCAGATCTCCTCCACTACTTCGGACTTCTTACTCTTAACTGGGTGTGTTCTGTTCTTGCGGTTTTTCAGGGGGGTGGGTAGGAGGGAAGGGATTAGGGTTTTTCTCTGTATTGAGGCACCTCAACTGTGCAGTGGGGTCTGTAATATGTGGAGGGAGGGCTGTGCTATGGGGGGGGGGGGGGGGTGTTGGAAAGCTGGTTGGTCTGTGCTGGACAGGGAGTCTGCACTGAAGGAGTAGGCTGGGTGGGAGGATAAGAGAAGTTAGGGGAGATATCTATTGTGCAGCATATGGGTGAATTTGCGGAGAGTAGAAGGGGTTATTTTGGTAGTACTTTGTAAAGTGGTCTATGTGCTACAGTAGGCTTGTTCACACTAGTGGTTGGGAGAGAGTAGAACCCCTCAGTTAAACTGCAGTTTTACCACCTCCCAACTACTCCCCCTTAAGCTGCAGAGGTAGCACCCAGGGGGTTGTACATACAATGTGGTCACGATAGTTTAGTTTGTGGCCCTGGAAGGAATTCTAGGTCCTTACATATTATTGGGGGCTTGCTAGTAAAAAATGTTTCTGTAAATTAATAAAAAAGCGCACCCCGGTGATCTGTGATCTCCGCGTCTTAAATGTTGCCTACCCCTGGTCTAAAGCTTCATGTCTGCCTGTGTTGTGCATGTAAATAAGGGAATAATGCTGGTTTGTGCAGTTTAGCTACAGGATTATATTTTCCTCAGAGAACAATTAGTCAGGGAGGTCACAAAGTACATATAGCAATCATCCTTATCCCAAAAGAAATGTCACACATACGTGTAAGGTTCTGCCTCTGATGAAGCAGATAGTACATCACTGCAAGAAAAGTGACTGTTGTAAAATATTTATTGCTTTTAATGCTCCACCCATAAAATTAACTTTACATTAATCAACAGGAAAAAGCATCAGAGAAAACATTTGAAAAAAAATCTTGTTCTGGGATACTTGTTCTAGGATGTTGCTATGGGTCCCTTGTAACCTGCCCCCTTTATCTCCGTGGTGTCTGACATAATTTCCCTTGGCGCCTGTGTTTGCTAATGCTCCTGGGAGATGTGTGTCATCATTTCCCAGGAGTCAGTGGGCAGCGCTGAGGGCTAGAATCGTGACTAAATGACCTTACTGCACTTGTGTGAGAACGGGCGGTGCATAATAGTTATTCAGCAGCACTGAAAACCCGGAAGTTTATGCTTGTGGGCTTCGCCTGCTCACAAGCAAAATGGGAACGCCCGAGCATAAGGAATATAAGATCAGTTTTTATTTTTAAAACGAACTAAAGCAGCACTATTTACCACACAAACTGATGCCAAAACAACATATTATATAAAAAAAAAAAATTGTGGGTGGAACTCCGCTTTAACTGAACCTGTCTCATTCAGTGTTACTGGTGGAGATTGTAATCTAATGATACAAATATAAATTGGACAGGTGTCCTTCAGTAATAGCAGTTTTGCAGCATTTGGAAACGAACCACTTATGTCGTTCAAACATCACAAGTTGGCAAAATGTATTTTGCCAGCACTCAATATTTATAGCTGATTCAGTATTTTTCTAAGTGTTAATGCAGATGTAATCTTGGAGAATTATTTGGATTATACCAAGATGTCCTAAGAAAAGCGATTCCAGTTTTTAAAGGTGTCTTTAGGCAGAATCTTTTATTTTTTTTTGATTTTTTTTTTTTGCTTTTGATAAAGCAGGGTAGGATTAGGATACGATGTTTGATCAAGTTTTTCTGTTGCTGTCCCTATTAAATGATGCAAATCCCCAAACAATCCATGTTAATTGAAGGTTGCGAGGCAACAAAACACGAAAAATGCCAAGGGGGTACATGCAAGGCACTGTGTGTGTGTGTGTGTGTGTGTGTGTGGCGCAAGTATGGGAAACTAGAATCGGGTAAAAGTTTACAATAGTTAAAATGTCCATAAATGGAGGAGGTCCATATAGAGAGAAGCTCACTCTCGTGGCAGGTCTGGGAATGAAAAGCAGCTTTGTGAGGGTAAAGTTGGAGCCATCAACATAGTGACAAGGTGCTTTGTGGTGGGGGACTGGTATGGATTTTGGGGGGGGGGCCCACTCTGTTTTTTTTGCCATGGGGGTTCCCCTTCAAAATCCATACCAGACCGCAGGGTCTGGTACGGTCTTGGAGGGGGGATCCTATGCCGTTATTTTTTTTATTTGGTGTGGAGTTTCCCCTAAAGATTCATACCAGACACTAAGGGCCTGGTATTGTCGGGATCAAAGTCGGATTCCGTTTATTGAGGTCCAATGAAAGTCAGACTTTAAGTCACAGGGCAAAGTTGGATCCACAGTCTTATGACTGTCGTGTCATACCAGTGTGAACCCAGCCTTAATCTAAAAGGCCATGCATTAAAAGAAATCACAATATAAGCAGCTGACGCAGATCCACATTTTAGTAACACCAACTGAAAATCAAAAAAGAAAAACAGACAAAGTTGGCTCAGAATTTAAACTGATGATTGACGTAACAGACTTTGGAAGCAGCTGACAATCCAATTGTTAAAGATGGTTAGATAAAACTAATATGTCTGCTACTCATATTAATTTTACAATTACATATTTTGACCAGCAGCTACTGCAGTCGTTCACGGTTACAATAAGGATTATTAAAACTGCCAAGTGTTGATTAATGTGCCCAGGCTTGAGGAGCAGAACAAGATGTGGTGTATTGGTCTTGCCGCATATTTTGTTTTTATATAACAAATGATAAGCCGTTTTTTGTCTTTTTAGCCTTCGGGCTCAAAACATTGTAAATAAGATTTTTCACTATTTATTAATTGTTCTGCTTTGTTCCATGACATGTTGCAGTTTGTTCATTATCATATACAGATGGTTTTAATATGTTTCTATAAAAAAGGCTTATTCAATATAACCCAAAGCAGCAAATCAGATTTCATAATTTCAAGTGCTGATTGGTTGCTGTGGCTAGCTTGCTGCAAAGTAAAGGCATAATATGCTAGTATGCATTGCATACTAGCACATTATGTGCAACTTACCTGCAAACGAAGCTTGCGTCATTCCTGCTGGAGGCCGCATCCATTTTCGGCTTTCTTCCTACATGGTCCACGGACTCCGGCTGTGCGACTGGCCAGAGCCGAGTAATGTCTGTCCCCCGCTTGCACGCTGGAGCCGGCAGTCATGGCACAGGCTTCTGAAGAAATGGCATGGACGGCCGTTCCTTCAGAGCATATGCACCAATGATGTCATCAGCGCAGTATACAGTAAATATCTCCTAAACGGTGCAAGTTTTGGAGATATTTACAGTACCTATAGGTAAGCCTTGTTATCGGTTTACCTAGAAGTACAAAGAGTAAGCAAAGGTTTACTTCCTCTTTTTCCACTTGCCTACCGGGCACTTACACCCTCTTCCTGCCCAAGCCATTTTTCAGCTTTCAGCACTGTTGCACTTTGAATGACAATTGTGCGGTCATGCTACACTGTACCCAAACAATTTTCTTCACACAAATAGAGCTTTCTTTTGGTGGTATTTAATCACTGCTGGGTTTTAGTCGACTAAAATCTCCAGTATATTTTCGTCGACTAAAACTCATTTTAGTCGTCTAAAATCGAATGGGTATAATTCAATTGTAATGCATTAGGTAACAATTCTCTACAATTTGCAAACTCATTATATACTGCTGGAGTGAAAAATGTAATATGTTATATATTATTACATTGAGGTATGAACATGCACTACAGACCAGTGTTAATTGTGACGTCAAATTTCAATTTAGTTTTAGTCTTGGCCCTTGTACACACGGTCGGACATTCTGACAACCAAATCCGTTGGATTTTGTCCGACGGATTTTGTCCGAAACTGTTGCATACACATGGTCGGACAAAGTTGTTGGAAAATCCGATCGTTCATAGCGTGATGACGTAATTTAGTTACGATGGGACTACGTTCAGGCTAGTAGCCAATAGCTTTGGTCTAGGAATTTGATCTGAGCATGCGTGGCACTTTGTCCGATCGGAATTCTCTACACACAATCGGACAAAGTCCGATTGGATCATGTTGTCGGAAAGTTTTATAGCCCTGCTCTAAAACTGTGTCCGTCTAATATTCCGAGGGAAACAGTCCAATGGAGCCCACACATGGTCGGATTATCCGACAACACGGTCCGATCGGACATTTTCTGTCGGAATGTCCGACCGTGTGTACAAGGGCTTTAGTCTTTTGACTAAAATGCTATTTTAGTTTTAGTCCCATTTTAGTCTTGACTAAAATGCCATTTTAGTTTTAGTCCTATTTTAGTCATCTCAGTTGTTTTAGTAGACTAAAATAATATTTATTTAGTCGACTAGAATTTTTAGTTGACGAAATTAGCACTGATAGGTGGCAGTCATGGACATTGATGGGTGGCACTGATGGGCGACACCGATGAGCATTGATTGACAGCTTTGATGGACAGCACTGTTTGCCAGCACTGACTGGAATCGCTAATGGGCACTGATTGGTGCCACTGGTGGGCACTGATTGCTGGCGTTGGTGGACACTGTATGGTGACACTGTATTTCTATATTGTAATCAGGGCACTGATGATCAGTGCCCTGCTTACATTCCTAGATGTCCCCCTGCGTGGAGATGCCTCTGTCAGTGTGAGGCGAGGTGAGCCGATTACCGGCACTTCATTATTTACATGAGACCGGCTGTGATTGGACACAGCCAATCACATTGTCAAAGAGCCGCGAACATGGCTCTTTACAGAGATCGGGGTCTTGCTAGGACATGGCGTGACCGCAATTGCCGCACTGCGTGCCCACAATTGTCCGTGCTGTGCGCCCTCACAGGCGCTCTAGAGCGTCCGTTCTGCTTTATACAGAATTCTAGATAATAGAATGGGGTTTCCTTAATAATCATAACACAAATACCAGTAATGGACAGAAAATAAGCGCAGTGAAATGTGTAGAGGCCCCTTACTCTGGTGGTCAGTAGGCAGATCAATCTGCCAGGGATCTGTCTTCAAGGAACCACTAGCCATCTCTGGAGGAACCCCAGGGTTCCTAGGAACACTGACGGAGAACGCCTGTAGAAAATGGATTTATACTGTACATATACAATCTTGGGGAAACAGAGGACCGTCATGCAGACCTCCCACCTTTCTGATCATTTCATCTCATGGGACAGCACATTGGACTCAAAGGTATTAAATAAAGAGAGAGACGTAACACAATTTACTTAATGTTGGCTATAATGGCCACAGCGTTTATTAAGGGGTAACCCAAAATTGAACAATAATAATTCATAACCAGCAATACAATTAATCTTAAAGTTACACAACCATAAATCATTTATTTAATACTATCACCTAGTCCATCCAGAACTGAACTGGGTGACAAACGCCACCAGCTGAAAGCCACTCAGCAACTGAGTGGCTCAAGCCCCCCAGATGCCGTGGCCTGCTCAATCATGTTTTGTAAGCTTAAAACAAAAATGCCCAACCCAACATCTGACAGGTGTACAAAATCAACTCTGTGTAGACCAGGAAGGAAACCCTCAAGGTATATGTGGCGGTCACAAAAAACACCTTGAAAAAGTACTAGGTTGCGTATAGTTCTATATATACGCTTCCTAATCCTATCCAGATAATGAAGGTTACTTGAATTTGACCAAAGAAGTCGTGCTACCGTGTCTGAAAATACTATGACAGTGAAATGGAATAACAGCTTAAAAGAAGATAAATCTCTCTTCATCTCACAAATCAAATCCCAAATTTTAATCCTGCCCAGGTCATTAGCCCTGGCGTAAATAATAACTACATCAGGAGAAGGCCATTGTCCTAGTAAGAAAATTAAATGATCCTTAAGGTGTCCCCATCTCAACCCCCTTATTCCCCACCATAAGACCTTAAATTGTCCTTCATCGAAACCAAGATTGGCTTTGAAATCCCTGATGGAAGGTCTTCTTTTGGCCCAAAAAATAAAGAAATGTCCCACTAGCCGAATGACATGCTTGGTAGGTCCTAAGAAAAAAATTAGACAACAACAAGATCAGGATGGACATACAATTTAAACCTATCTCTATCCCAACTACCCATTTTTTTAAACCATCATTATAGGCTTCAGTAGCCGCACCTATCCTGAAAGAATGTGAAGAGAAACGAAAGCCAGAAAGATTGTTTTTTTTTTAAGACAAGACAACAAGACAGATGAAAACTGAAATCTTGTTAATGGAGATAAATTAACATGAATAAAAAATGGACCTGGAAAGGGGGGTCTAATAGAGATATATTGAGCCATCCTAAAAACTGGGCAGATAATCTTAAAAGGAGCTCTATAAAGAGTTTGTTAATCAACCTTTCCCAAATTGGTCCATCTTGGATTTACGGAGAAAAATCTTAATTAAATCTTCTATAACAGAGATATCCGAAAACACTAAAAAAGGAGGAAGAAGCTTTATTTGGTGCCGTGAGCTCCCCAATTCTAAAAGCACCAAAAATGGCAATAACGAAAGCCATTCTGAACAGTTAATTCTCAAATGTGGAAAAGCAAACTAATTCCAGTGCAGACATCCGTCTCGCCAATAATTCAGAAGAAATTGGGCGTCTACTGTCAATAGCTGGGGTGGATCTTCTGAAACCTTTCAGAACTTGCTTGACTGGAAAGAAGGAAAAAAGAGCAGGAAAGAATGAGGCCCCTGCTAAAATCTTGGTAACTGAGGAAGGACTAAGTCTAACTTGGATGAGGGAGGAAACTAAACATAAAGCCATATAGGCGTTAACTGAATTAAACGAGAAATTTGATTCTTAACAAACATTGCACCATTTAGACCATGCTTGTAAGTATTCTTCCCAAGTTTTAGGAGCGATGGAATGCCTTTAATTAGCCTTGATTTGTCCCAGATCAGGCCCCAGAGAAATTCCGGGCATGGAAATCTTTCTTGATCCGCCTCTGGAGCGAGCTCCCGAAACTGCGAACAAGATAATGAATCGGCAATCTCATTAGTAAAATCAGGTACATGCTTTGCCTTAAGCCAAATGTTATAAGTTATACATTGCAGAACCAGAAAACAGAGTAGTTTTATTACTAATTCAAATTTAGATGATAAACAGTACAGCAAAAAATACCCCTTTATTATCCATATGAAGGTTAACACGCTTATTCTCAAAGAATTGATACCAGATAGTAATAGTTACCACTACAGGGAATAATTCTAACAGAAACAAATTACGGTTAATATCGGGAGACCTCCAAGACTCAGGCCATTCACCAGCACACCATTGACCATCCAGAAAAGCACCAAAACCAACCGATCCGTCTCTAATGAAATCATGCCCATTGAAATTGATCAGGAATTGGTCCCAAACCTTCAAATGCTCCTTAATGGTACGGGTAATAGAAACATGGGAAAGAGGATTTTTAAGCTAATGGCTAGAGCAAATCTCCAGAAAAAGACCCTGGCTAATGGAATTACCCTAGACACAAGCACAAACAAATGCAAAAAACATGATGTTCAGTCCTAACAAGGACTGAACATCACGCAAAAAAAACTTTATTTTTGACAGAAAACTAGAAATGTGTAACCTCATTTTTATAATTTTAGACATTGGCAAATGGAATCCCATTGCGACTGAATCAATTGTGATACCCAGAAATTCAATGACCGTCACTGGACCCACCGTTTTCTCATGGGCTAGGGGAATGCCAAAAGAATCACAGATGTTGAAAAAACAATTCGACATATCTGAACAAACCTGAACTTCAGATGGACCTAATAAAAAATGAATCATCTAAAGTTGAAAGGCCTCAAAATAAAAACAAGACTTGGAAAAACCCATGGGCATACACTTATTAAAATAAAACTGATCCACAAAATAGAAACCAAGGGAATTAAAACCCATGGGATTGACTGGTAAGAGGTGAAATGCAGATTTTATGTCCGCTTTTGCCTTTAAAGATGATTCGCCATATTGTTTTAACAAGTACAAAGCTTTGTCAAAGGAAGCATATGAAACAGATGACTCAAATTCTGCTATCTCATCATTCAAGGAATTGCTATGAGGAAAGGATAAATGATGAATCAAACGAAAAGAACCTGGCACCTTTTTTGGGATCAGGCCTAAAGGTGAAAAATATAAATTTATAAAGGCAGGGGGAGAGAGAGATCCAGCTATTCTACCTTCTTTCAATTCTTTTAAGAGCTTCTCTTTAACTATATCAGGGTGCTCAATAACAGAACCTACATTTTTAACAGGAAGACAACCCTGACCTACAAAAGAAGGGACTAGAAATCCAGACTTGAATCCTTCATACTGTAGATCCGCCATCTTGCAGTCTTGGTATTGTTCTGGTCAGAACTGCATTTTTGACAATTTCACTGGCATCCATGCCTTTTGCATTACCGTCTCTTGACTGAGATATACTGGCATTTGGGTGTGTACCTGTACAGAATGAACATCTATGCTTGTACCTGCAGTTAGATAAGAATCTGCATTGGGAATCATCATGTGAGAAACACACTCCCTTACGAAAAGTAGGCTGAAGTTATTTGAGGCCTCTGTGTATATTGAGGTCTTTGTGGCAGCATCAGGTTCCTGCAGAGCCCTTCATCTTTAACCCCCCAGCAGACAGATGGGTGAACGGAGAGCTTTTGTCTAAAACTCTTGTCGTAGCTGAACCAAGAAATGCCTCCAAAGTGGTAGTATGCCTCAGCCACTATATCCAGGTCTTGGAACAATCCTGAGCATTTTTCAGGAAAAAGCTCACTCATCACAGAAGAAAAGATACTAAAGGCCTGCAGCTAATTCTGAAAGGGCCCAGGGGATTGCCCTTCTCCTATCCTCCTCAGACCTGTCATCAATTATTGTACATTATTGTACACACGGTCGGAGAATCCGTTGGAATGTGTCCTATCGGACCGTGTTGTCGGATAATCCGACTGTGTGTGGTATGCATCTGACTGATTCCGTCGGACCCAATTTTCCAACTTGTTGGCAATATTTCCCGACCAACTGGGCCGATCGGACATACTTCAATCATGTTTAGAGAATTTTGATCGGACCAAGTGCCATGCATGCTCAGATCAAATTCCTACATCAAAGCTATTGGCTACTAGCCTGAATGTAGTCCCATCATAACGAAATTACGTCATCACGTTCTGAAAGATCTGATTTTTCGACAACTTTGTCCGACCATGTGTATGCAACAGTTTCGGACAAGATCCAACGGACAAAATCCGACGGGCAAAATCCGACGGATTTGGTTGTCGAAATCTCCGACCGTGTGTACAGGGGCTAAGACATGATTCAGAAACAGAAGCTTTAACAAGTGAAGAAAGTGTAGAATTTAAAACAGAAGCAGGCATAGTGGAAACAACATTAGTATTATTAGCAGTAACAGGAAATTAATAAAAATTAGAAGCAATGGTATTCAAAGGGTTAACACTCAATGGAGTGGGGGGGTTACCCTGTGAAAAAACAGCATTATCGGACATAATTGTACCACCTAAGCCACCGCCATTCCATACAGTACCAATATTATGAAATTCACTCAATTTGGCAAGTACATTGGCTAAAGAACCAACTACTTTACCCAATTCAGAACAATTTTAATAATTTCCCTCACCAGAACTGCGGTCCACGCTAACAGGTTTCCCAGACGTTGCTACCTCACTGGAAATGGCCACAGAAGCTAGCTGAGGTGATCCATTTCTGGCTCTGTTTGAGGAGCGTGACCTTGTCTGCTTTAATTCATTTCTTACAGGGGAAGAGGGAGAAACCTCAACCCCTTTCCTGTGTTACCTTTGCAACCTCTTTTCTGGGCAGCAGGGGGAGATGGGCGACTGCCATTCTCCATATCTTCAATGGGCACAGACTGGCTATACTCTATATCAGCAGAGGCTGATACTGACGAGACTGCCTCTTCTTCCAAACACTTCTGCGCCTTCACAGCCCTCAGCGTTGTGAATAAGGTGCAGCAACAAATCTTCCCTTTCTCAGGTAACACAGCCTGCAGCAGCACAGGGGTCTCATGTCCTCAGGCAGGGAATGGAGCGGGAAAGCCGCTGGCTTTATAACCTCTGCCCGGCTCAATTCCACCCAATTCAGCCAATCGGGACCCGTTGCTGTGGTGTACCACATTCTGCCATTACTTGGAGCAACCTAAATGAGAAAACAGGAGGGGGAGAGGGAATGGGAAAGACAGGCAACCCTCTGTGCCGTCCCATGGAGCCCTGCATAAGCGCTAGGGGCTCGGTCATTCTTGACTACAGTAGATCAGGTTGCTGTGTGGTTTCTCCATGAGCCAGCCAGCAAAAAAAAAGGCAGACTCATCTAATGTCTGTTGGCACATTTAGATTACTCATTCTCAGTCTTAGCTGATGGACATGGATTCATGTGGCATAGTTCTTAGACTCCTGAAACATATTATTGCAACGCTGCCTAATCCCAAACAAAAAGTGTTAGGATCCATCCAAATACCCCCACTTATACAAATTGCTCTGGTTTTTGGCATTCTAAAAAAATTATTTTTACAGTGGATTCTAAACAATGCCAGTGCAAGTTGTTACTGTGCTTGAATGGATATTGGCCAGCTAGTCTATATAAAAGATATACTCATTAAAACTTTTTCTGGAAGAAGCATACACCTATACTGTATATTTTGTTAGGCACATCACATTTTCTGTCCTAAATTCCACTCAACGTCACACATAATCGACCTCTGTTAGTATGACATTGCTGATAGCAGATAACAATAACACAGCTTAAAGCGAATCTCAGGAATTTGTACAGCAGCAGCAAAATGATTTTAAAAATCTGTACCTTTTTTTAAGCCGTATTAGAGATATTGTCATCAATCTGCTGCAGGACAAAGGAAGAATTTTATCAATCTTCTCTCCCTCAGTGATCAGACTGCAACATTGTATCTTTGTAGCAAATCACAAGGTGAGAGACTGCAATAGGCTCATATAGACCTCTGTAAACACAGGCACCAGCATGTTCATGGCTTGGTCAACTCTAAGCCAGCATCACACTCCTGACCTGACTATACTGTATAAAGCCTCATCAAAGGTTCAGCTTTTCTTCTGCAGTAAAAAAAGAAACAATCTTTCAGAGTTAGTAAGTACCCATAAAACACTGATTTAGCAGACATGCTTAAAATGAAAAATATATCTCATGCTAGGGCCACTTAATGCAAACCCATGGAAGGTCCACTTTCCTGCTAGTTGTCAGGTCTTTACCACTAAAAAGTTTAATCTAGTAACAAATGATCACTAAGCATGGTAATATAAATGATTGAACCATCGGTACATTTTGGACAAAACGGCAGGTTAATTTTTCTGTGGCTTAATGAGAAGCGTGACAATGTAAATGGTCACAACTCTAAAACTGGCAATAGATGATGATTTTTTTTTTCCCTTAAGCCCACTCAGACCCCTCCCTCCCTCACTGGGACATTGTATTCTGATAGCAGGTCTCTCAGCCTGTCAGAATACATTGATTGACAAAAGTTTTCCAACATTCTTTTTCAACAGAGGTTGATCTAATGATCGACTTCTGATGAACAAGAATGGTTACACATGGATCAAAATTCAGTTGGTCCTTGCTATCTGCCTTTGGCTAGCTTTATTAAGTCAATCAATGTCATCATTATGCCGCGTACACACGGTCGAACTGTTTGACGTACTTAGTCCGTTGAAACACATTTCAGCGGACAATCCGCTCGTGTGTGGGCTTCAGCGGACTTTTTCAGCGTGCAGTCCGGAGTACTAAGAATTTCGGATTTTCCAAAAATCTGTCCGTCGTACTTTGGTTTCAGCGGACAATACGGTCGTCAGTATGCTAGTTTGACGGACTAAGAATGGCGCATGCCCAGAAAGGATTTACACGGCGGAAGGGTGCTTTGCTGTGTCTTGGACTTCCTATTTCTAGTCCCGTCGTACGTGCTGTACACGTCATCGCGCAAGCTTTCGACGGACTGTTTGTGTATCCGTGTGTGGTCAAGTCCGTTCAGTGGAAACTACGACGGATTGTCCGTCGGATTGTATGACGGACTAAGTACGCCATACAATCCGCTCGTGAGTACGCGGCATTAGATGTGGACTTTCCCACAGGGTGGTTGTATATTGCATATTTAACCCAGAAAGCGTTCAGGACTGCATGTCATAACTTTTCAGAGTATATTTATATTTCACTTTTATTTCAGAGCGTGATAGTATATATACACATGCATGCTGCTTATAAAGATGCACATTGACTTAAAAAAAGACACATTACATGCTGGACACAGAATACACTTATATGCAGTTTGTGGACATATGTTATAGATAGGCTCTTGGAAAAATGCTGGATAAGAAAATACCCACATCTAGTAAGAAAACCCTCACTTAGTATAGTTAGCAGCAAAGAAGGACCACCATCTCTGGTTCCCTTTTGATTCTCTTTCATTTAGGCACATGCACTAACACGGTTTGTTATTTTACCCTTGATGAAGCCGCATGGGGTGCAATAAAACATGTTATTGTTTCCTTTTGTTTTTGCACTTATTCTTTTTTGCACTTTTTATTATGATTTATGATATTATTGGAGAGCTACTTTGACCTCAATTACATACTGAGATAGGGCTATATGGGTTCTGGATTGGAAAATATAAGACTTGTTACCTGTTTATGGGGGAAAACTCAGGCAGGTAGATTGGTGGAGTGCTGAGCCTTATAGACATACTGGGCCATTTGGACAGCCACTTGATCTATTTATATCTGTCTCTTATATATTTTTAAAAATAGCCTGAGACAACCGGAGATGGTGGTCATACTTTTCCCCTGGCTATATTAAGTAAGTGTTTTCCATCTAAATGGGGGTATTTTCTTATCCAACATTTTTCGAAGAGCCTATCTATGATATATATGCAGTTCAGGGACATGAGTGTTATCTGTGTCCAACATGTAATGTGTCTTTTTTGAGGTCCAGGTACATCTCTATAAGTACAACGCATATGTGCATACACCATCACACTCTGAAATAAAAGTGAACCATACAGTACATATACGCTGAAATGTGATGACATGCATAGGGGATGTGTGTCAGTACTACAGTAGCCCTGTGTAGCCCTAGGCTCTAAATCTAGATGAAAAATCTTGAAAATATTGCATGATATTCTTCTACAAAAAACATCTTAGTTTGGGGTATGGTGTGATAGATCAGAAGTAGATATCTTTATGCTAGTGGTTGGTTTGCTATAATATTTAAACCATCATTGTCTGCAATATTACAGACCTTTAGCATTGCATCTCTCTTTAACTTTTGCCGCTCTAACGAGCGCAGACGAAGGAAGGTTACAGAGATAGAAAAACTGCAATGTGAGCATTCAATGTTCTACAAGCAGCCAGCATTGATGTGAACATATGCTTGGGTTATTTCATTTCCGTCCTGTCAGCAGACTTTTAGCAAAAGTCCATGATTAGTGTTGTCAATATAGCTGTGTATCTCTATTCTGTTATTACACAGATTCTTTTCCGGTACTGTTCAACGTTGTATACACTTTGGTGAGTGAACACTTGCAATAATACAAGATCTGAAGACATATATTACTCAGTGAACATTCTATGGATTTTAATGTGTAATGTATGGTACTCTGGAGGAGAATTTAGGAGGCTCCTTATCAAGGTAATTTTGTTTTCTGTTATTAGGACACACTTTTGCCTGGAACACGGAGATCCATACAGTGATCAATTCTGGACTGTATTAGAATTTGAAAAGTCAGAAAGCCCTTGCACTAGTTTTAAAGAACATCCCTAATTAAATGAAATTCAGGATATTATTTTTAAAGGAGTGAATGAAAAGTTGAAATCACTGAATATCACATTCTATAGGCACCAAGAAAGGTCAGATGTTCCTGAACAACCCCAACCATCTCTAAGGTGCTGAATGGAGAGTAAATAACACTATTGCTCTGTTAGGCTTAACCACTTTAGCCCCGGAGGAATTTAGCCCCTTCCTGCATGGGCCATTTTTTGCAATACGGCACTGCGTCAGTTTAACTGACATTTGCGCGTTTGTGTGACGTTGTACTCAAAAAAAATTGATGACCTTTTTTTTCCCCACAAATAGAGCTTTCTTTTGGGGGTATTTGATCACCTCTGCGGTTTTTATTTCTTTATCGTACATCATGGGACACAGAGCTTAAGTAATAACTTAATGGGTATATAGGCACCTTCAGGTGATGGACACTGGTATACCCAATACAGGAAGTTCACTCCCCTATATAACCCCTCCTCCTTCCAGGAGTACCTCAGTTTTTTCGCCAGTGTCTAAGGTGTTGATCACGAGTGAAGATGTGCTCTGAACAGCTCCAAAGCTGGAGGGATCCCATGCTGGATTTAAACAGCCTCCATAGACCGGATCCATCCAAAGTGCCACTGTGGCCAAGTGGCACCCGGGCCTTGTATACAAAGCACAATGTTTTGCCTGTAACACCTCTTTGCAGGGCTGTACCCCAGGACCCAGGACTTTTTGGTCATGCTACATTACCTAAAGTTTTCCTGAGGGATGCTCCAAGGCAGTGGACCCCCTATAATAGGGACCCAGTCCTTGAAGATTTGCTAACACAGCCCGCCGTGATGGGTCTGTCTGTTACAGCAATATGCTGCAGCAAGGAAAAGGTAATGGAAGAAGCCTAGGAACTGTAAAAAGTCCACCTATGCTTTCTTACATAAAATAAAAATGTCATGCCTAAAGTCTCCACTAGAGGGAGTAAATACATACCTTAGTATGTCACTTCTCAGTCAGCTCAGAAGTCCAGCTAAACAGCATGTGTGTGGTCTCAAAAGCCAGGGGGATCCTCATCCTGAATGTTTCCCCCCCCCCCTGGGGGAGGGAGGTACAACTGATGCTTGCATTCCCCCCCCCCTCCGGGGGGTGAAGCCGCGGCAGCAGCTTTTCTATTCAGATGTTGTTCTATTCCCCACAGAAAGTTTATTTCAAACTTCCCGCCGCCCAGGCCTCCTTTGCCTCACCTGTTGCTCAAGGAGCATTTCAGCTATACGCATGTTCACAGATTAGGGCTAATGAAAGACAGAGGGGGACATTGATTGACAGATGGGGAGTGGCTAAGATTAGGCACCATGTGCAGGACGTAAGTACATGAGGGGCACACGGCGCAGGCACTGGGGGCAGAGGCAGACTGTTATCTCACAGCTCATAGCTGCAAGCGGACACGCAGGACACGAGAGCTGGGGGCACGTAAGGGATGCATGGCATTTGATCTTGTGTGAGGAGGAGATTGCGGTAACATCTCGTTACCGCTCAGTGTACACACCAACCACACTGATTACCCCCCAATAAAGAGGACTTGTCACCACCCATCAAAGTACCTGTCATCACCCATCACAGCCCATCTGAGTACCCAAGTACCTGTCAGCCCATCTGAGTACCCGAGTACCTGTCCCAGCCCATCTGAGTACCCGAGTACTTGTCCCAGCCCATCTGAGTACCCGAGTACCTGTCCCAGCCCATCTGAGTACCCGAGTACCTGTCCCAGCCCATCTGAGTACCCGAGTACCTGTCCCAGCCCATCTGAGTACCCGAGTACCTGTCCCAGCCCATCTGATTACCCGAGTACCTGAGTACCTGTCAGCCCATCTGAGTACCCTTGTACCCGAGTACCTGTCAGCCCATCTGAGTATCCGAGTACCTGTCAGCCCATCTGAGTACCCGAGTACCTGCCACAGTCCATCTGAGTATCCGAGTACCTGAGCATCTGTCAGCCCATTTGAGTACCCGAGTACCTGTCCCAGCCCATATGAGTACCCAAGTACCTTTCCCAGCCCATCTGAATACCTGAGTACCTGTCACAGCCCATCTGAGTACCTGTCACAGCCCATCTGAGTACCTGTGTACCTGTCACAGCCCATCTGAGTACCCGAGTACCTGTCACAGTTCATCTGAGTACCGGAATGCCTGTCACCAGCCCGTCGGAGTACCCGAGCACCTGTCACCAGCCCATCGGAGTACCCGAGTACCTGTCACCAGCCCGTCGGAGTACCCGAGTACCTGTCACAAGCCCGTCGGAGTACCCGAGTACCTATTTGCAGCCCATGCCTCATAGAATACACATTGGGGTGTTTGCTTTCCAAAATGGGGTAATTTTGTGGGTAATTCTATTGTCCTGGTGCTCCAGGACCTTCAAAAGTGTGATAGGTAGGAACCGTGTTGGACCTCTGTATATGGCCAGGCTGTGTAAATGTGTCACAAATGTGGTATCGTAATACTCAGGAGGAGCAGCAGAATGTGTTTTGGGGTGTAATTTTTGCTATATGCATGCTGTGTGTTAGAAATATCTTATAAATGGACAACGTTGTGCAAAAAAAAAAAAAAGATTTTAATTTTCTTTCCGCGTTTTCTGAAGACTTGTGCAAAAAAATTAACCGCTCAAAAGACTCATAATGCTTCATAGAATATACTTTGGGGTGTTTGTTTTCCAAAATGGGGTCATTTTGTGGGTAATTTCATTGTCCTGGTGCTCCAGGGCCTTCACAAATGTAATAGGTCGTTAGGAAATTAGAGGTGTCATTTATGCTCCTAGAACACCTGACGGTGCTCCCTGCATGTTGGGCCTTTGTATGTGGACACGCTGTGTAAAAGTCACACACATGTGGTATCGCCATACTCAGGATGAGTAGCAGAATGTATTTTGGGGTGTAATTTTTGCTATGTACATGCTTTGAGTTAGAAATATCTTATAAACTGACCACTTTGTGTAAAAAAAAATTATGTTTTCATTTTCTTTCCACATTTTCCGAAGACTTGTGGAAAAAAATTAACTGTTCAAAAGACTCATTATGCCTCATAGAATATACGTTGGGGTGTTTGCTTTCCAAAATGGGGTCATTTTGTGGGTAATTCTACTGTCCTGGTGCTCCAGGGCCTTCACAAATGTAATAGGTCGTTAGGAAATTAGAGGCATCATTTATGCTCCTAGAACCCCTGACGATACTCCCTGCATTTTGGACTTCTCTGTGTGGCCAGCCTGTGTAAAAGTCCCACATGTGGTATCGCCTTACTCGGGAAGAGTTGCAGAATGTATTTTGGGGTGTAATTGTAAGTATGCATATGCTGTGTATGAGAAATAACTTGTTATTATGACAATTTTGTAAAAACAAAAAAAAAAATCTTTTTTTTCCCAAGAATTGTGGGAAAAAATTACAACTTCAAAAAACTCACAATGCCTCTTACTAAATATCTTGGACTGTCTACTTTTCAAAAAGGGTTCATTTGGGCTGTATTTGTACTTTCCTGACATTTCAGAGCCTCAAGAAATGAGATAGGCCGTCAGTGCATCAGGTGTGATCAGATGTGATCAATTTTCAATGATTTGCACCATAGCTTGTAGACTCTATAACTTTCAAAGAGACTAAATAATATCCACTAATTTGGTTTATTTTTACCAAAGAGATGTAGCCGTATAAATTTTGGCCCAAATTTATGAAGAAAAATTACTTATTTGCAAAATTGTATCATAGAAACTAAAAAAAAGTTTTTTTTTTCAAAATTTTCACTCTTTTTTCACTTATGCTGCAAAAAATAAAAAACCCAGTGGTGATTAAATACCACCAAAAGAAAGCTCTATTTGTATGAAAAAAAATGATAAAAATTTTGTTTGGGTACAGTGTTGCATGACTGAGTAACTGGCATTCAAAGTGTGAGAGCGCTGAAAGCTAAACATTGGTCTGGTAAAGAAGCTGTATAAATGCCCTGTATTGAAGTGGTTAAAGAGGTCCCTGCACAACAGACTTTGGATTTGGCCAAACTAACTAAGGCTCTATGTTTTGCCATAGACGCCATGAAAAATTCTATTCACCAGGCGTCACCGCCTTGCACTTGTGCTAGTTCACATGCTTAGGACCCTCTGGTTAAAAAAATTGGTCACCCGAAGCACCTTGCAAAAGGCTTCTGATTAGCTTCTCTTTTCATGGGGCTCGACTACTACAAGGATTTGGATGTCCTTCATTTAAACTGACGCTTTCTTCTGCACCAGGGGCATCTGCCTCTAGGCAGTGGTGTCGGCCTCCACCATCAGACTCTAGAGGAAAGCCTCAGGGTCAGGCCCAGGCATAGAAAAAGACTTGGGACTTGGAAATCTGCAAAGCAGAATACTAAAGGCTCATCATGAAGAGGTCCCCCCCCCCTCGCCAGAGTGGGGGGAAGACTTCTACAATACTCAGAAGTCTGGCAAGAGGAAATTCAGGACAGATGGGTCATCACTGTGTCTCTAGGATACAAACTAGAATTTCGGGAGTTTCCACTGTCTCGTTTTCTGAGATCAAATGTTCCCAAAGACCCAGGGAAAAGACAATCTCTGTTTCAGGCATTAGACCGATTACTAGCTCGGGGTGATCATACAGATCCTCACAAAAGAGCAATATTTGGGGTTTTATTCAAACCTCTTTATGGTACAAAAACCAAATGGAGATGTCAAACCCATTCTAGATCTAAAGAATCCAAATCAGCTCCTGAAGTTCTGCTCCTTTCGCATGGAGACAATCAGGTCAGTAGTTTCTATCCTACAAGGAGGAAAACTCCTGGCGTCTATCGACATCAGGGATGCATATCTGCATGTCCCTATATTTCCCGCTCACCAATGGTTTCTGAGATTTGAAGTAGAACAGCGGCACTTTAAGTTTGTAGCGCTGCCCTTCTGGCTAGCCACAGCACCCCGGGTGTTAACAAAACTACTGGCCCCACCTCTAGGCAGGTTAAGGGCACAGGACATAACAGTCTTGGCGTACCTGGACAATCTATTGCTAATAGACCAATCGGTGGCTCGTTTGGAGCAAAGTATACGCATTACAACCAATTACCTGAAAAATCTGGGTTGGATTCTCAACCTAGAGAAGTCTTCCTTAAAACCACTAAGAAAGCTAAAGTATTTGGGTCTGATCGATTGATAGATACAGCCCAGAAAAAGGTGTTCTTGCCTCAGGCAAAAGTGAACTCCATAAGAGAGTTGGTGCAGATGGTCAGGTCCAAAGGAGAGCCCTCCATTCGCCTTTGCATGAGGTTGTTAGGAAAGATGGTTTCTTCATTCAAAGCAGTTTCCTATGCCCAGTTCCATTTGAGACTGTTGCAAAACAATATTCTATCTGCTTGGAACAAAACAATCCAAGCTTTAGACTTGCCAATGCGGCTGCCCCCAAGGGTGTCCCAAAGCCTCAATTGGTTACTGACCCAGAATCTGTTGAAAGGAAAATCCTTCAGACCAGTTATCTGGAACGTGGTAACAACAGACGCCAGCCTTTCAGGCTGGGGAGCAGTACTAGAGAAGACAACTGTCCGGGGACAGTGGGTCAAGAACCGAAAGAGCCTTGCCCTTCAATATCCTAGAGATTTGGGCAGTGCGTCTGGCTCTGAAGGTCTGGACTTCCAGGTTACGGGATTGTCCTGTCAGGATCCAATCCGACAATGCCACAGCGGTGGCCTATATAAATCACCAAGGGAGCACCAAGAGTCTTGCAGTACTGACAGAGATGAACCATATTCTAACTTGGGCAGAAATTAATGTTCATTGTCGATTGGCAGTCTTTATTCTGGGAGTAGAGAATTGGCAGGCAGACTACCTCAGTCACCAGCAGTTATTCCCAGGGAATAGTCTCTTCACCCCGACCTTTTTCCGGGCTGTTTGCCAAAGATGGGGTACTCCGGACGTAGATCTTCTATCATCCAGATAGGACAAGGGATCCACTCGCATTCGGAACAGATGTGTTGGTGACCCTGTGTGGCTCTACGAGCAGGGCTCGTCTGTACCTTTTTTATTGAACTGTACTGTAATTGTGTTGCCCCCCTATACATTGTAAAGCGCTGCATAAACTGTTGGCACTATATAAATCATGAATAATAATAATCTATGCATTTCTCCCTATTCAGTTGCTGCCTCGACTTCTTTACAGGAACAAACTGGAAAGAAAGCAGGTAATTCTGGTAGTACCAGCATGGCCCAGAAGATCATGGTATGCAGAAATCGTAAAGATGGTGGTGGGGAATCCATTGTCGCTAAATTTAATGGCTTGGCTATTGAAACATACATTCTGAAGAAATGTGGGCTTTTCACGTCATTTATATCTACTTTAATTAATGCAAGGAAGCCAGCTTCCAGTACTATATATTATAGAGTCTGGAGGGCTTATGTTTCCTGGTGTGAATCCAAGGGTTGGCACCCTCGAAGATGTAGCATAGGCAGAATTCTTGCCTTTCTACAATTAGGGGTAGAGATGAAGTTGGCCTTGAGTACTATTAAAAGCCAAGTCTCAGCTTTATCGGTCTTATTTCAAAGACCGCTTGCTACACATTCTTTAGTCCGGGGCTTTTATGCAAGGGGTGATGCAGATTAATCCGCCAGTTAGATCACCTTTGAACTCTTAGGGCATGAACTTAGTTTTGTCAGTGTTACAAAAACGGCCATGTGAACCAATATAGCATATTCCCTTAGTCCTTCTGACAAAGAAGTTGATGTTCTTGGTTGCTATACCCTCAGCATGGAGGGTTTCGGAATCGGCTGCTCTTTCTTGTAAAGAGCCATACTTGATTATTCACGAGGACAGAGTGGTGTTACGCCCTTGTCCAGATTTTTTGCCAAAAGTGGTCTCAGGTTTTCACCTGAACCAAGATATTGTCCTGCCATTTTTTCCAAAACCTTGTCTAACAGTGTCTTTTGGTACTTCCCTAGCAAGCAGGGTGAACCCGAGGGTCGTGACCTGGGGTCGGCACGCAGCTAAGCCCAAACCCTCGAGAGGGGGTCCCTGTTGAATACTAGCTGGCCCTTAGACTCCATGCCATGGGGGATCCCATGGCACCTGTTTGCCTCTGGGCTCACTGTAAGTAGCACCGTGACAGTTTGCTCAAGCCATGAGCACCTTTGAGAATCGGCCACTGACCAAGGATCAAATGCAACATCTAGTTCAGAGACTTAACTCCCAGCAAGCAAATCAAAAAGCAAATAATGCTGGTTCTTCAGGATCTTGCCTCCCATATGGATTGTCTGAAACTCGCTGCAACTTCAGCTCCTTCTTTTCCTGCTCCTGCTTCAGTTGCTCCCGTCTTACCTGCTACACCTGGCAATCCCTGCCTGCATCTGCCATCACCACCTCATTTTTATGGCGACTCTAAGGCTTGTTAATCGGTGTTCCATCCACTTTGAACTTTCCAGCCACCATTTTCCAACTGATCGCACCAAAGTCGCATATATCATCTCTCTCCTCTCCGATGATGCTCTAACTTGGGCCTCTCCATTCTGGGAATCACACGATTCTATCACTTCCAACCTCCAGCTCTTTTTGAATACACAGTTCAATTCCATAGGCTGGCCACTGAACTCAAATGGAATAATGAGGCCCTCATTGCTACCTTCTGGCAAGGCCTATCTGACCGTGTCAAGGATGAACTCGCTGGACGTACCATTCCTACCACTTTGGATGACTTAATTGCATTGAGCATTCGCTTTCAGGAGCGGAGACCTGGAGAAATCAGGACCTGGAGAAATCCAGATCCAGTCATCCCCCTGCTGGCCGTCCAGCACAGGTTGTCCAAAGACCTGGAAATCCTCTCCATCTTCAAACTCTCACATATTGGAAAAACCTATGCAGCTTGGGCAAACCCGCCTCACTCCTGAGGAACATGCCTGATGCATGCCCCCCTCACATGCCCTGCCCACTCCGTCCCATGTCCTGCCTAAGCCCCGCCCACTCTTTCCTATCTCTTCTGAGCTTGTCACCTCAGATTGTGCTGACTCTGTTTCACATAACACACACCAAGCTATTGATTGACAGATAAGCGTGTGTTATATAAAAATAGACTGGGCATGATACAAGGCATAAGAACTCATGGAAAATGTAGTTCCCTGTGGGGACATGCAGAAATTAGCTCAGTGAACGGAAATGAAATGCTAGCTCTACTGAACTCCTCCCACCATCACTAACATTATCAAGCATGATGAATGATTAGGGGGATTAGAAACCACAATTACTTCAAAATGATAGGAAAATCATAAATTAGTTTGTTATATTTATTACCTTGTGTAACTTTGAGGTGTTTATAGAAGGTTTTATTACAATAAGCATGCTCTCTTTAGTTTTACTTTAAGTAAAAGCTGTTTTCAAATGGCTGTTTGCTGCTTTCCCAGTGAACCGCATTAATATATGAACATTAGGGTAATCAGATGACAATTAAAAAATGGACAAGGAAAAACTGAATTCCTAGTTTAGAGGCAGAAAAAGCTCACCGAGAAACCACAGATGCAATCTCTGTGAATTCTCATGGGTTCTGCGATATTTTGGTTTAGCTTATTTTGTTTTTCACTAGGGAACAATAACAATTTAAATAATGACTTAGTTTAATTAGAATATAGCAGATGTGCACTTCCAGTCTTCTCTGTACAGTAGTCTTAAAGTGGTTGTAAACCCTAAAAAAAAAAAAAAAAAAGACAAAGCCATAATGAGCTAGTATGCTATGCATACTAGCTCATTATGAATTACTTACCTGAGATTGAAACACCTGCAGCAGTCTTCGTTCACCGTTCCGGTGGCCAAGGTCGCTCCCGGAGTTACTTCCAGGTATCGCGGGCTCCGGGGCTGTGATTGGCTAGAGCTGCAATGATGTCACTCCCGTACTTTCGCGTGGGAGCCACCAGTAATGGCACAGTCTAACTGAAGTAACGGCACGTAGGTTTGCTTCAGTGCGCATGTGCCGATCACCTGCAGGTTTAGGAGATATCCAGTGTAGCTACAGGTAAGCCTAATTATAAGCTTACCTGTAGCAAATAGAGGTTGTAAAGGGTTTACAACCACTTTAAAGTAATAGTAAAGTCTTGTTTTTTTTTTCTCTATAAAAACAATGAACATGTCATACCTGCTCTGTTGCAGTGGATTTGCACAGAGCAGCCTGGATCCTCCTCCTTTTGGGTCCTTCTTCTGTGATCCTGGCCCCTCCCTCCAGCTTAGTGACCCCACAGCAAGCAGCTTGCTATGGGGGCACCCGAGCCTAGTCGCAGCTCCCCGTGTCCATTCAGACACAGAGCCCTGGCCCCTCTCTCCCCTGATTGGATAGCTGACTTTAATTGCCAGGAACCAATGGCACTGCTGCTGTGTCTCAGCCAATCAGGAAGGAGAATCTCGGATGACCGAGGGACTTGTGGACATTGCTGGACAGAGAGGGACCTCGGGTAAGTGTTAGGGGAGCAGAGGGGGGCTGCTGCACACAGAAGGCTGTTTATCTTAATGCATAGAATGCATTAAGGTAAAAAAAAAAACCTTCTGCCTTTACAATCCCTTTAATATAATACATAAAAAAACACACTTACAAACTCTATGGTATACTCTTGCATTATTTTAAAATGTTATGGAGGTGATACTGTAGAACTGAAATTATATCTTCACTGTAAATGGAGGGATTTGCAGTGTTGCTGTAAGTTGAGTACTAGCACGCTTTGTAATATATGGTATCAAGTATGAATGGATGAAATTAAAAATGTATACACTAAGTTTATCATTCAGCTATAAAATGCCTATTTGTTTTCAAATGTCAACCTGCACATAATTGACTGTCAAATCTCATGTACATGGGCATTGTTTAATCTTATCTAATCTAATTGTTTGAAGAGCATTTAGGCTTTGCACAGCTTTTCCCCCTTCATCTTCTACCCTTGTTTCATGCTTCTATAAAGAGTGATCTAGAGTCTCCATAAGATTAGAAAGCAGTAAAAACCCACATGGACCATTTGAATATCTACTATAAATACAATCACATTTAAAAGTCCAGCATTCCTCCTTGCCACTACAGTATAAAAGGTTTTTACTACTGTTTTGTTTGTTTGGGAAATTTCCTCCTGACTTTCTGTTACAGTAATGGTGCGTACACGCGATCGCACTATCCGGCGACTTAGTCCGCCGGACTTTCCAGAGCGGACCTCCCACACCCGACCGGACTTTTCCAGTGGACAATCCGCCGGACTATGGCAGGAGTCCACCGGACTTTTGAAATGAATGGACTTGCCCACACACGGAGTAAAGTCCGTTAATTTTGAACGTAGTTCCAGGTAGACGAACTAGTGCAGGAAGTGAATGTTGCCGCCTCCGTCTGCGAGATTGTCACCTCGCGACCCCCGTCACCTGGTATGGATTTAAAGGGGAAGCCCAACGCCGAGCACCCCTCCTGAGCTGTACCAGGCCGTGTGCCCTCAACATGGGGGGGTGCTTTGGGGAAGGGGGGCCCTGCGGTCCCCCATGCCAAAGCACCTTGTCCCCATGTTGATGAGGACAAGGATCTCTTCCCGACAACCCTGGCCGTTGGTTGTCAGGGTCTGCAGGCAGAGGCCTTATCAGATTCTGGCCTCCCACCCTATGTGAATGAGTATGGGGTACCGGGCCAATGCTAGAAGACCGGGCCAACGCTAGTAAAAGAGCTGGAAGAAGAAAGCAGAGGCCCGGCAAGAAGAACCAAAGAGAGGGACAAGACCCCCGAAAAACGGGATAAGACCCCCGAAGTCGGAAGAAGACACTTGGACAGCGGCGGCGACGAAGGAGAAAGCCGAATCCTCTGCTCGTAAAAGAGCTAGCAGAAGATAGTGCAGGAATCCAGCGAGAAGACCCCCCGAAGACGGAAGAAGAGAAGACCCCCGGAGCTGTCTAATAAAGTGTTTTAAAAACCTGTGTTGTGTTTTTTTTTATGTGCACTTTTTTCCCCCAGGTGAATGGGTAGGGGTACATGGTACCCCATACTCATTCACATAGGGTGGGGGGATGGAATCTGGGGGTCCCCTTATTAAAGGGGGCTCCCAGATTCTGATAAGCCCCCCGCCCGCAGCACCCCCCCATGTTGAGGGCACGCAGCCTGGTATGGCTCAGGAGAGAGGAGCGCTCGCTCGTCCCCACCCCCTTTCCTGACCGGCCGGGCTGCGTGCTCAGATAAGGGTCTGCTATGGACTCTGGGGGGACCCCCACGCCGTTTTTTCGGCTTTAGGCTTCCCCTTTAAATCCATACCAGGTGAAGGGGCTCCCGAGGTTTCAATCTCGCTGATGGAGGCGGCGACATTGACTTCCTTCGCTAGTCCCGTCTACCTGGAGCCGCGTTCAAAATGAACGGACTTTACTCCGTGTGTGGGCAAGTCCCTTAATTTCAAAAGTCCAGCGGACTAGCACACAGGCGGGTGGATTGTCTGCCGGACTTCCGAGTCCGGCAGACAATTTTGAGTCAAAACTTATTTCTAAATCCGCCGGATAATCCGATTGTGTGTACGTGGCATAATAGTGGTCCTTGTGATTAAAAAAAAAAGTGTAAATCTCTTATACAGAGATTCTGATAGCATAATGACACTAGTTTCCAACATAGTGAAGAATGATTAAAGCCTCCGGTTGTCTATTATTGTATGCCTATTGGTAGATTCACTCACGTCTTTTTTTTACCAAGACAAGACATGAGGAGAAATCCCCCCAATTAATTACACTTTAAATGAGGAAAACAGTAACAAGTAAGGTTCAGAAACTAATCTTCAGTTCCTTTGATCTGAACTAACAGAAAGTGAAATCTGATTACATACTTTGTGTTATAAAATGCAATAGCTTTTAACACTGCATTGTTAAATAGGCACAAACTAGTCACTCCCATAAGATAGGTTACTGTATCACCACTAGAGAGAATATTCATAAAACACAACTTCAACATATCCTTGGCAATCATGTTTCTATTTCTGATAAAGGGGAATAATAAGTGTCTCTGCTGATCACTTTAAGATATCCAAAACCTGAACGTAAATTTAATGAGACATAAGCATACAGCGAGTTCAAAGAACTCAGTTTGCCTTTTGTTTCAAAAGAGTTCTATATTCTTCAGGTATATTGATGCTGTACTGTCAGATGAAATATTTAAAGAGCTCTTTACGAATTCTGTAAGATCTCCTGTGCAACTCTCATGGGTATGATGACTGAAAAGCATTTAGGAAATGTTAGAGAAACGTTCTATTTTATATATTTATAGTACAAGCCTGCATTTAGGAGTGATTTTTCTAGCATAAAATAATCTGCAGTTAAAGGAATAATCAACTTTTGTTTAGACCGTGTTGTATGTTATGCCCATATTTAGTGTGAGACATGAAGAATGTTTGCATACACCAGGCTCCTAAACCCAAACCCCTCTTTACCTGAATTGCCAGTCGCTCCTGTGTTCAATATGGCTCTGCTGTGGCTGGGTGATAACAATGCAAGAACCTGTACATTGCATCCGTGATGCACTGATCACAGTTGCAGTGCTTTGCAGGCCCAAATCCAAAACTTGAATAAATGCACATTCTATCATTGTTTGTGCATTATTTATTTTCAAAAGGTGGCTATGGCTTTAAGAATTATTTTTTATTTTTGTTCCTCTCATGTTTTTATATTAAAATTATAATTAAAGAAAGCCTTTCTTTCTTGAGCTCTGCTATTTGACTGGCTATTATGTGGACCCACTGACTTTAATACTTTGTGTGACAGACCAGAAATAAAGCATATACATTAGGAAAGTCAAACTAAAGTCAGGACGCCTAATCTACTTATGCCGCGTACACACGATCAAACAATCCGGTGGAAAAGTCCGGCAAACTCAAGTCCGCCGGACAATCCGCCCGTGTGTAGCCTCCGGCTGACTTTTTTACCCAAAAGTAGAAGAAGGCCTTTCCGGCCGGGTAGCGTGCTCAGACAAGGGTCTGATGTGGACCTGGGGGAGACCCCCACGCCGATTTTTTTTGTTCCCCTTTAAGTCCATACCAGGTGACGGGGCCAGCGACGCCTCCTTCACTGGCCCCGTCTACCTGGAGACGCGCTCAAAATGAGCGGACTTTCCTCCGCGTGTGTGGGCGAGTCCGTTCATTTCAAAGTACGGCGGATAGTCCAGCGGACTTAGTATGCCTTATTAGTCCGCTGAAAAAGTGCCATGTGTGGGCAAGTAGCCCGTTCGGAAAGTCCGGCGGGAAGTCCGCCAGATAATCCGCTACGTGTGTACGCGGCATTACTTGCACTGAAGTAAGAGAGCCAAAATGAGAGTCATACAGCAAACATTCGCTGAATAGAAATCAGCAATGGTAGTCTCTGCTTTCTTTAGGTCGACTAGGTCCATAAAACAAGCACTTGATTTGTCTGCTAGCATGCTCACTTTATGTTCAGGTTGCCCAGCTAAATTCAAACTTAGGTACAATATTCTGGAAATGTTAACCACCTCTTGCATGGTTAATCTGCCTCCTCCCAGCCCTTTGCCTTCCTATTGGTTGCCATATGCATTAAAGAGGAACTGCAGTCTGCTCGCATACTTTGTAATAAAAACATCTTTGCCATTCTGAAGCTTCCCTCCACCCACTTTGCATTTTATTTTATATATACTGTGAATCTATACTTGCCAAATATGCTGCAGAAATCTCCCTCCACTAAGTCTGACTGCAACCATTTTAACTGTGGGCAGCTGAAGCTGCTGCCTGTTCACTTCCTGGATTTACAGAGGCACACCAACAGCTCTGCAGCTCTCTTTGGCTCTTATGGCTCATCCCTCCTCCCTTCCTGGCAAACCCTCAGAGAGTGAGAGAGCAAGCTGTGCATGATGTCATAAACCTAGGTTAATGACCAGACAAGAAACAGGTAGTGGTCTGTATAAGGTATTTGCTGGCAGAAAAAAAAAATATTTTACTATCCAAAGTTAAAACAACAAGGGCAGAAGATTTAATAGATGGAAAGATGAAAAAATGACTGAAGAGCCACTTTAACCAGTAAGAAGGCATGAGAGCAGTGAAAGTTGTGCCAAATATGGACCACAGAAGTTGGAGTTGACACCCACATAATATAGTGCCTGTGTTTTATGCATCATGAAGATTATCTGAGCAGGCAAGTAAGCTCTTGGAGGTTCATTCTCTATAGATCTTAAGCCAATTAGAAGGTGAGGTGAGCCAGCAGATTTATTTTAAAGAGAACATGCAAACTCTTGTCAGTGTTTAGTAAAGCTGGTGTCTAGTCAAGCATAAAATGATGACTTTACTTGATGCAAACAGAAAAAGGCATGATGGTTTGCAAATGCATAGGAATTTGCAGCATTTCAAAACACACCTATTACAGAAGGGGTTAATGCAGAATGGTCAGCTTTGTTTTTTTGGTAGATTTATGTTGTGCTTAAAGTCATTGTAAAGTCAGAAGGTTTAATGTATTCTATGCATTAAGATAAAAAGCCTTCTGTGTGCAGCAGCTCCCCTAATACTTATATACCAAAAATAAGCAACTAGGGAATCCTGCCTCCAATCCAAAAACGTACTGTAGTACTCACCAACTTAATAGCGGGGGTGTAATCAAATATATATATTACCCAAAACAAAAAAATAAAAAAAAGTATGATACTAATACACACCCTAAAGAGTTAAACTACATATATTTATTAACTGTAAACAGTACAAAAACATATTCAACAATAGCCCTTATTCCCCAATATAAACCCTGTATACAATTCCTATATAAAGAATTATTTAATACTTAACCAATTCCCCAGATCCCATACCTCTACCAAAATATATAGAGTAATATTCCTCCTCTCAATAGAGAGGGGTTTGTTGATGCAATGTATAACTCCCCCCCCCCCTCCCCTAATGTATTGCATACTTACCTGAGCCTCCTCTAGATCCAGCAATGTTGTAGGAATATCTCAGCTGCCCAGGGCTCTCCTCCTCATTGGCTAAGACAGCAGTGCGGCACCACTGGCCCCCTTGCTGTCAATCAAATTCATTCAGCCAAAGAGAAGAGAAAGGGGGCGGGGCCGGGCCGGGCCATGGCTCCAGGTCTGAATGGACACAGGGAGCTGTGACTCGACTCGGGTGCCCCCATAACAAGATGCTTGCTTGGGGGCACTTAACAGGAGCGCTGATGAGGGACCCGAGAAGCGGAGGATCTGGGCTGCTCTGTGCAAAACCACTGCACAGGGCAGGTAAGTATAACATGTTTATTATTTTTATTTAAAAAAAAACAAGACTTTACAATCTATTTAAATTGTTTTGCTGTAGGTTTGTTGAACTATTGCTTCATACATCAGTCAGCCTTATTGGCGTCCAGTGAACTATGTGATAGGTAACCCCTACAGAGTTTGTGTAGCTTTCTTATTACCCTATTGATCTTAAAGAACATATAAACCCAACATTTCATATTCCTGATATGTGCCTGCTGTACCATGTACTTGTATGAAAAAGTACCCTTTTTTCTCTGTATTGCTTCCTTTGTGGGAAATCCCTGGAGCTCCTGCCAGTCCCTCTGCTTTCCTATTAATAACTTGCCATGCTAGGCAGGAGAACACACCATGGTCAGTTCTCTAGCTATGCTGGGAACTCTGCATTCTCTCTTCCAGTGATTAGACTTGTCCTGACACCCCCCGCCCGCACAACCTTTCACTGGGAAGATCAGTGTGCTGTTGCTTCTCCTTCCCGCAGCTCTTATGCAGCTGAGAACAGAGGGAATGTGATCACATTTAAAAAAAGGGGAAAAAGGATATTTATATATCTTTTTTTTTCATGTGTGCACACACGTTTAGACTATCATTTATATTTTAAACTGAATGGGTTGCTTTATAAGGTGATCGTTTACAATCACCGTAACTGTGCCAATCTATGCTGTGGATTGCAGTGGTGAGCTGCATGTTCTTTATGGCCCCCTCTCTTTGTTCACAAATGTATGCACACAATTCACATAACCCCTTTTTCAGACTACTGTTGCTTTAGCAGCAACAAGTGTTATTGTTTGCTCTTGTGCTCCCCCCCCCCCCCGCAGCTTTTATTGTTTCCCCCCCCCCTTTTTTTTTGCTTTATTTTAAATTGTTACTAAACCCACAATAGTAAAATCAGTCTGTATATGCAGTAAAGCATGCTTGTTATACTCACTGTGGAACCTAAGGGGCATAATCCTCTGCATTGTGTAAAAGGGCTGCTTGATCTTGTATGCACAGATCTTCCCCCTCCCTGCACCATCCCGCTGGACAAGTCCGGATAAGGCAGAGCCTTTGGAATCGGGGTGCACATGCTCAGTTTGGTGTGTATTGCTCGAGAGGTTTCTTTTTTTTCTTGGGAGAGTGCATGTGATCAATACGGCACCTATCAGCACTGTCTGGACATGTCCAGACAGAGGGTGAGGAGCCCTGCAGCCTCATAGGACAACTCAGTGTAGTATGAAAACTCATCCTACAAGCTTCACCAGGAACTGATAGAAATCACAAGGCTACTATATACTGCTGATGAGAAAAGGTATTTAGCAGTTTATATTTACTAAAATAATTGCATTTCCATGTTCTGTGTACTGTAGGAGACCAGATATAGTGAATGCAGGGTCATGAGTTTAGTAACACTTTAAGCATAAGGAGCTGCTTACCACCGCATCGTTGTGTAAAAACAGTGGGCACGAAAAGCACCTCACATTACTTATATTCACCTTACCCCCTTATTGTCATAGTAAAAATAATAGGCATACACATTTTCCCCAAAAAAGTCCATGACAGAAAGGCAGGCAGGCCTAAGGACAGTGCCCCACTACAGCACTTGGTGACTCGCCATGCTATTTGTTTGGCAATATCTTATCCAAAAGTTCCACAGGGAGCCACAATTGCTGAATAAAAATTCACCTCCGATTTACTTCACTGGGCATCACAATGGGATATCTGGTTCATAAATATTTGTTTGAGTCGCCAAACCCTTGGTGAATTGAATCTCTGCAGATTTACTCATCCTTAGTGATGGGTATCTTCTAAAGATGAATCTTGTTCTTGTGACAGCCTTATGAAATGGAATATCCTCTCATTTTGGAGAACTCTCCTCTTATTTCCTGCTGTGTCTCTGGGACAGCAAGTGAAGGGAAAACATGTAGTGCAAACCATAACCTGCCCAGAAGAACCGGACAAAATATCTCCCAAATATTGTACAAAGATGCTACATTCTTACCCAAAATTCGTTGACACTGTTAATGCTGCAAAAGGTCTCTTTACAAAATAATGTGGAAATTAAATCCCTATGCAAACACTAAAGTCATTTTTTTTCCTTTCTCAAGATTTTATTCTAGCTAAAATGTAATATTAAAGCATACCCATAGGTAAATGTTAACTTCAAGCTATGTAAACAGTCACTCTAAGATGGATAACTAAAGAGTAAAAAAATAAAAATAAATAAATGGTGAAGTCTCACTCTGCAGGGCTTACGAAGGAGAGATCTGAGAGCTGATTGATGGGAAGGAGCACACCCCATTCACACAGGAACAGAGCTGAGGCTGTCAGTCACAGGCTATGTGCTGGAGCCCTCTTTTCATTGCCTTTTTGCTTCTTGGTGTCAGGAAAACTTGTCAAAAGTGACTCATGCATATAGCAGAGGATCAAGGCAACAGACAGACATGACATTTAGTGCTCTTGTTTGAGAGTACACTCTATAGAGGGATATGCTTTGTTCATATCTCATGCCTGTGGTTTACAACCACTTTAGATAAGTCTTATCCTTTCAGAAGCTTGCGACTTGACAGTAAAAAAAATGCTTTCCAACCTTTCCTGATTTCTACAGGACTGTCCCTGGGTCTTGCAGACACATCCTATGGCCAACCATATGCTCTTTCCAGCACCCAGTGTCAGTTTCTGACTACCGCAAAAACAGGACTATATTTGAATAGACTCAAAACAAGGTACCCCCCCCCCAAAAGTGCCAAACTTGTCATTGAGGGGCAGGATTCCCCTTCTGGATGGAGCTCTGCTTTAATTATGATTTTTTTTTTACAATTTTAGTTTGTTTTTATTTATTTTTTTAACAGCCCTAGGGGGTTGGTGAAATATCAGTCTAAACATAAACTCAACATCTTGCTTTTGAGACAGAAAAAAATATTGAAAACACAGATGCCTCAGCCGCAGAGTGAATGAACAGGAAACATTCTGTACAGAGGCCCCCTATTCATTCACAAGCTGTAATATAGTATAGTAAGTATAGTAAACACAGGGGGATTGGTTCCAGTAATTGCGTCCACTCCTGTTACTCTGGGGTCCTCCATTAAATTTATGGGGCCTAGGCCCTGTACAGAAGGGCAGGTGCTACCCGATTATCAGTGGCCCTGTATATTATGCTGGCCATACACTATACAAAAAATTGTTAAAACACATTTTCAAAAAACTAACATTCAGCCGCAAGAGCAAACGATAGTGTCATCATGTAATGACCAATAAATCATCCAATGAACATAAATGATCCCATTTTTTTTTTCATTTTTTCACATATACCTAGTGCAAACTGTTTGGGCGGGAACCACATTAACCTTTCAATTTATTGTTCATTCTGGCGGAGAATTTCCCAACTTGTCCTTTGTTTTTTCAGTTCAAAAACATCCCAACCGATTACCAATTTGTGCCCATTAACTGGTCAAAAAAGGACTGTTCTAAATGACTGAATTTGGGGCAATTTTTTGTATAGTGTATGGCCACCATAACTGGACCCATTGCTCAGTGCAATTTAATCACACCCACAGGTCCTCATCTTCTTAAGGTGTCCCTCTTTCTAAATTTCTAAAGCTGCGAGAGGCAGCAAATTACTGAGGTAATGTCTCTGTCAGTCAGCATATGATCCTTGTTAGCACATGAAAACGGTAGTACAACTGACTGCCTCCTTGTGCTTCCATCCCTACTTCCAGTCTGAGGAGATTGTAAAAGGCAAAAATGAAGACGAATTCAGGTATTGACATTGCTAAGTTTTTTTGTTTTTTTTTTAAATCATAATTACCTAGAAAGCAGCCTGTAATTGATATATGTGCAGGACAGCTTGTTCTGCTTAAAAACAGACATACTGGCAGGATCACCAGATGAAAATAAAAGAGTCCAAAAAAGAAAACTAAGGCCGTCATAAGATCTAGGAACTGGTAAACTGCAATATAATGTTTGCTTTCGGGTTTAATACTGCTTTACCACTTGCCGACCAGCCGCCGCCATTTTAAGTAATGTATATGTATGAAACTCAGGTCCCCCAAAGTCCGTGAAACTCAAAATGATGGAGAATCCAACTGGGCCATCCTGAAAATAGTGGTTAAATAATGATAAGATATATAAATGTGAAGAAGTGAAAAAAAATATATTGCTCAAAGTTCATGAATGAAACGTCATGTAGTAGTCCATCACAGAAAATGTGTCCCATAAGTTGAGAAGACATCACCCGTGAATGTTCACAGTGGATTAAAACATATTCCTTAACCACTTGCCGACTAGCTCATGCCGATGTACGTCGGCAGAATGGTGCTGGTAGGCAAAAGGACGTACAGGTTCATCCCCTTTAAGAAGCGGTGTCGTGGGCTCGGTCACTGTGACCGCGGGTCTTGTGGACTCGATGTCCGCCGGGTGTAGAGAGGAAAAACGGGAACATGCTTTTGTAAACATTTCCCCGTTCTGCCTAGTGACAGGACAGAGATCACAGCTCTCTGTCATCGAGAGCAGTGATTACTGTCCTGTGTGTTAAAGCCCAGCCCCCTTACAGTTAGAATCAGTCCCTAGGACACACTTAACTCCTTCACTGCCCCCTAGTGGTAAACCCTTTCACTGCCTGTGTCATTTACACAGTAATCAATGCTTTTTTATAGCATCGGTCGCTGTTTAAATGACAGTGGTCCCAAAATAGTGTCAAAGGTATCTGCCATAATGTCGCAGCCCCGATAAAAATCACAGATCGCCGCCATTACTATTAAAAATAAATAAAAATGCCATAAACTATCCCCTATTTTGTAGACACTATACGTTTTGTGCAAACCAATCAATATATGCTTATTGCGAAAAAAAAATATGTAGAAGAATACATATCAGCCTAAACTGGAGGAAATAACATTTTTTTTATATTTTTTTATTTATTATAGTAAAAAATATTGTATTTTTTTTCAAAATCATCGTTCTTTTTTATAGCGAAAAAAAAGAAAAAATGCAGAGGCAATCATATACCACCAAAAGAAAGCTCTATTTGTGGGGAAAAAAAATACGTCAAATTGGTTTGGGTACAACGTGGCACGACCGCACAATTGTCAGTTAAAACGACGCAGTGCAGAATCACAAAAAGTGCTCTGGTCAGGAAGGGGGTAAAATCCTCTGGGGCTGAAGTGGTTAAAGTGCAGTCCACCACCATGTAATAATTTTGGCACGCTTACCAGAAGGTGCACATATACTGATCAGTATTGAGTCAATCAAGCAGTCATAAGGAAACACCTCAGCCAAATCCATCATAGACAGACCAATGTTATGGAAATCACCCCATCCAAGATTGAAAGGAGAGGTTCCACCTTCAGACAGCAGGCTCCCGATATATGGCAGACTACGTGAAACGGGAGGGCAATTCACGGTCATATGCATAAGAAACAAACAGCCACACACAGTGTAAAAATGCAAGATATCATTTAATGTAAAAAAGGATGTGCACTTACAAGAAATCCAATAAAATCGCACTAAGTAATCCTTCAACAATCCAAGAAGATCACAATGAATCCACGAGCGTCATCCAACACGTTTCATCCTATTGGACATCATCTGGGGTGTGAGGATCGTGCACAGTCATTGCGGTGTATATAAACAAACCTTCCAATAGGAAATTGCATCCAAATTGGCAAAAAGGGACACCTGAGTGTACATGTCCGAGGTGTTACAATATGGCACCGGTATGCATTACACGCCTCTTTATCATCTCCCATAGCAATTCGATAGGAAGGAGAAATGAGACATCCCGTGTTTCGAGCCTTGTTTTATATCTCAACCTGAGCCAGGAGAAGCATGTGATCACAATTGCAGCAGAACATTCACATGCCTCATCTGGTCACAGGGAGAAGTGCTAAAAAAACGGAACTACATAAACCAAGCCTTGTTACAGGCTCAGACAACTTGGTAAATAGATAAAAACACATATAAAATATAAAACGTATTAGTTTTACTATAATGAAAACAGGCCAAATCTGAATATACAACAAAGGTTGTTATAGCATCAAAACATTAAAAACGCCATCTAGTGGTCATAGTGAAAAATGTCAAAACAAAAAAAACTAAATTGAATGCGTAAATATCCAAAAACGCTAATAAGGAGTGGTTCAGTTTAATTGGAATAGACCAAATGATACATGTGGTGCGGTAAATATATAGCTTGGACTAGAAGCTAACAGGGTCCCAAAATAAATTATGGGATCCTGCGTATTTAGTTAATTGATTATACATATATACAATATGATCCTCCTATAACATCTAGCTAGTTGTAATTAATAAATTATTACATACAAATAACTCTGACATAAAAAAATCCCTGTATAGATTTGGATTCACATATAAAGATCAGTGACACATATTCATATACAGCCCTCCTATAACAATAACAAGTAAGCTGAACTAGTCAAACCCTAATACCAGCCATCTACAACGTTAAATGGAAACTGGGGTTGTCAGTAAGCTCCCTTTTTAGATATTGAAGATGTGTTCGTTGACCCTAATTGAAAAATTATGAATGGTCCCTCCCACATAATGTTTGCCAAAGGGCAAGTTATGAAATAAACTACATTCCTGGTGGCACAGGTGACAAACTGTTTATTTGGTAGGAGCAAGTGGTAATATTCGATCGACAGGATTCTGTTTTCCTTCTTCCATGAGTGTTATGAAGACATAAATGGGTAATACCCTGTCAAACTATGAAAGAAGGTTGGTCTGGAAGGAGAATCAATAACATTGGGAGCAATTTTCATCTGCAATGATGGAGCACCTCTATAATTAGCACACTAGCCCTGTCAGGCAATAATGGTCTTATATGCGGTTGTTTTTCAAAACATCCCAATGTTTGTTGAATATCTTTTTGATTTGACGATGCTGAATCAAAAAGGATGTAAAAAGGGACCATTTAGGGTCCTTGAAATTATTGTAATGGGAATATTTTGAAATAATTCACCTGTGTCCAATTCACATATCCTATGAATCTCCTGATCAAGGTCGGCCTGAAGGTACCACTTTTCTAAAAACGTATTTTTAACCGTAATTGCTTGCACCTCAAAATCTTGAAGGCTGGTGCAATTGTGGCAAAGCCTTAAAAATTGGCTCCGGGGACAGAACGCAGCCAATTCTCATGGTGACAGCTGTCAACAGGAATAAACAAATTCCTATCAGTTGGTTTAAAGTAAGTACTGGTGACCAGCTTTTTACCTTCAACACTAATAACTAAATCCAGAAACGTAATTTCGATAGACTGGCTTCAAAAGATAATGAAATTCCTCTGTTGTTGCCATTAAGGATGGTCATATAGGAATGGTGTGAGTTAAGACTTACATTCCAAAGGAGGAGGATGTCATCTATATAGCATGCCCAGAGGACCAACTCGGGTCTCCTCTAGACATAGACTACATCCTCCTCTCACTTAGCATAAACAAATTGGCCAGACTGGGGGTGAATTTGGTCCCCATGGCAACACCTTTCTTTTGAAGATAAAATTGTCCATTAAAGCAAAAATAATTATGGCTTGTGGCAAAGGTCAGTAATTCCATGATGAATTTCTTTTGAATGTGCGGAAGTTTCCTCCTGAGACAGATAATAATACACTGCATCAAATCAGAACTGGTGAGAGATGCAGGTATAAAGCGATGCTACATCAGCAGTAACTAATAGACAGTCCCCTGGAACCTCAATGTTGTCTAAAAGTTGAATGGTGTCCTTAGTATCCTTCAAATAAGAGGGCATTTGTTTAACCAGGGGCTTTAAGTAAAAGTCTATGTATCTGCCTATTCTTGATGTAACCAAATCAATCCAGTTGATAATGGGACGTCCAGGGGGGATTTGTTGTACCTTTATGTATCTTCGGAAGATAATATATCGTGGAAATACGGGGGGCTAGTCGAACCAAATATGCGGTCTGTTTTTTGTCTAAAATGGAGTCACAAAAACCCTGATTGATGATTCCACCTAATTCTATTTTGAATCTATTTGTTGCATTTTGGTGTAATTCACTATAAGTGGCCTGGTCACTCAGTATTTTTAACATTTCACTTTCATAGTCGCATTTGTCTAAAATGACAGTGTCGCCGCCTTTGTCAGCCGGGCGAACGATTAGATCCTTTTTTTCACAGAGCTGTTTTAACCCAATCTTAACAGATGGATTATTCTGTGGTCTTTTTATTGTCAACATATCAAGATCCTTGAATAAGCCCAGAGGGGTCTGATCTATTGTGATTGGTCACTTTATTTGTGAGTAAATACCTTGCTCAACTTATGAATATATTTATGGATGCCAATAAATGTGTGAAATTTATCGAGTTTATTTGGAGGAATATTCCACGAAGGGATTCTTCCCAGCATCCTCAAACAAGGCATCGTCAAACCTCTACTCAAGAAACCAAACCTGGACCCTCAGGATCCAAACAACCGTAGGCCAATTACAAGCCTCAACACCATTTCTAAAATCATGAAGAAAGCTGTAGTACATCAGCTACAACTTCACTTGGATACTCACAAACTCCTGGACCCGCTGCAATCAGGCTTCCACCCGGGCAATAGAACAGAAACAGCTCTCCTCAAGATTTGGGATGACGCCCCGCTCGAAGCAGCAGATGACGGAGAGCCGTGCCTCCTCGTACTGCTAGACCTAAGTGCAGCGTTTGATACAGTAGATCACAATACTCTACTCGTCTGCCTCACAGAAGTAGCCGGAATCAAAGACATAGATCTCCAATGGTTTGCGTCCTTCCTAGGAAATTGGTCACAGTGAAACTAGGAAAATTCCTCTCCGAAACTCGGGCAGTCACCTGCGGAGTCCCTCAAGGCTCTCCTTTGTCACCCGTTCTCTTCAACATTTACATTCGCCCACTCCTTCAAATCATTAGATGCTCAGATCTCTGCTTCCACTCTTACGCTGACGACACACAACTTTATTTCCGGATCAATGGAAAAAAAGATCACCAACAACAACTTGAAAACTGCCTCAAATCAATAGAGGACTGGATGACCACTAACTCCCTCCAGCTGAACGAATCAAAGACAGAGCTTCTTATCTTACACCCAAATCATAAGCCTGCAACCAAAACCTCCTGGTCTCCACCAACCGTCTTTGGGCAGACTATCTCCCCAAAGACCAAAGCGAAGAGTCTCGGGATTATTTTAGATGCACAAATGTCAATGGATGCGCAAATAGGATCTGTAGTCAGTGGATCTCACCATCTGTTGCGCATGCTTCGCAGACTCATCCCTTTTATCCCAAAGAATGACAAAGCAGTGGTAGTTGGAACAATCATTAATTCACGACTGGACTACGCAAATTCGCTTTACATAGGATTACCACAATATCAACTTGCGCGATTACAACTGATCCAAAACACAGCGGCAAGGCTGATAACTGGAAAAAAAACCTGGTAATCCATCTCTCCTTCGCTGAGGAGCTTACATTGGCTAACCGTAAAAAATCGGATCACGTTCAAGACCCTTTGCCTCACCCACAAATGTGTGCATAGAGAAGCTCCGCAATACCTAATGGAGAAAATAAATCATTACACACCAAACCGCAGTCTTCAATCAGCCAACAAAAACCTCCTCCTCGTGCCTAAAGCCCAGTATAAATCCAAGGGGGATCGGAGATTCGCTGTCCAAGGGCCTTGGCTATGGAATGCTCTACCAATCAACATCCGCCTGGAAGAAAATCACCTGGCTTTTAGGAAAAAACTCAAGACCTTCTAGCAGATGATCAAAGCTCACCACAGCGCCTAGAGGTGATTCAGTTCGCATTGTGCGCTATACAAGTATTTCATTCATTCATTCATTCAATATATATTTAAATCTTTATCCAAAGTAATGGTTGTTTTTTTTTGGTAAGTTGTGTTTGCTGAGATTAAAGATACCTGATCCGACTATGTTCTCCTTTTTCCTTTTGACCCTCCACCCCCCTCTGGTGCCTCTCCTAATTTGGGACCTCTTTTTAGATTTGGCCCCTCCATGGGAAAACCCCAACTGTTCTGTGGATTGGGGTTGTCTTGTTTATAGTTATATGGTGAGTGATCGTATTAATCACGATCTCTCCCCATATTGGGGTAAGGGTTATGATTTTGATTTTCTTCTCTCAATGGAGAAAACCTATTATAGGTGGGGACCGAATAGTCTTCTTGCTGGTGGGACTGCTCGGGTCTCAAATTATGTCCTCACTTTGGACCTTGGGGGGTCGATCCCTCACATAGTTGGAATAATTGGACCTAGGTGGAGACCTGTGAGTTGGCCTTCCATAGTTCACTTGTTCGTAATAAATTGGTCCAGGGCTATAATTGTGACCTTCATCACGATTATGTTTATATTGGCCTCTCCAATTTTGGTTGTGGTTACTTGGAGTTCTAAAACTGGGACGTCTCCATCTCTGTGGTGGTAAATCACGTTGTTGTGGTCTTCCCGTTCTTTGCCATTGTGACACACTCCCAGAAGGGGTTCTAGGTTGGGGCTTAGCTTCATTAGAAGGCGGGGTTGATATTTCTGGTGTTATTCATATTATCTATTGTATCCTGCTTTTGCCAGCTGTAAACTAAATCTGCTTTATAATCACCCACATCTCTAATGTATTTTTTATTTTTTTTATTCCCTTTCTTCTTTCCCCAAATCGTTTTTCAAATTGGATGAAAGAGAACTATATTCAGATGAATCCTTGAGGGGTGTTAATTTATCTTTAAGACCCCTTTCGCACTGGAGGCATTTGTCAGGCATTTTAGTGCTAAAAATAGTGACTGTAAAGCGCCTGAAAAAAGCCTGACTGCTTTCACACTGGAGCGCTGCCCTGGCAGGATGGAAAAAAAAAAGTCCTGCAAGCAGCTTCTTTAAGGTGCTTTCGGAGTGGTGTATACACTTAAAACTTAAACAGTTCAGATTCTTCCATAAAGGAGAAGTGTGGGATTCTAAAAACATACTTGCCTCACGGCTGCATCAATTTGATGCTGTGCCAGTCCCCTGCCAGCACTAAGCTTGAGAGCTGAGCGATCAGCAGTGGCTGATCACTCAGCTTTGGTCTTCTTAGAGCGGAGAACAGTGACTGTTACTGCTCACTGGAATACCGGTTTGGGGCGGGAGCGGTTGGCTCAGGCTCTCAGCGGCCCACTGAGAGGCCGAGCCAACTGCTAGTCATGCATCTGGGTGAATCCTGACATGATTGTATTGTATGTTAAAGATTTTACTTCAATGTTAATTACTAAAGTGATTTTATCTTCAATATTAAAGTGATACTAAACACACGCTATTTAATCTACATTGTCCCTTCAAATTCTGTATGTGTATGGTGGCACTGTAATTAACAGTTTTAAACTGGCATTCAAATATTAATTTGAAATCAAATCTTTCTTATTTTGTGGAAATAATGTGGTTTAGGCAGATTTATGCCAGTTACAGCCTGTGTCACGCCCCTCCAGCCTGTGTCTTAGAATAAGAAGGAGGTGAAGCCTCCCCCCTTGTGTTTAGCTGGTTAGTGTGCATTGAGGAGGAGGGAGGGAGTGGACTGTCATTTACCAGTCTGTTTACACCCACATGTGTGACTCTATAGTTACATGGGCTGCTGAGATGTGATAGGGAGGAAATAAATGTTCAGCATAGAAATTCACTGAAAACTGAGCATGTGCAGAGTTGCCACCACAGCTGCAAAATCCCTAGCTGAATTGGGGACATGAACAGAAGGTAGAGATAGAGAACGGCAGGATCAACTAGGTTTTTTGCAGAATACAAAAAACAAATCTCATAGTGACTGAGTATGAACAGCATGTAGTGCAGCATTTATTGATAGTTTTTTTTTATGATGTGGGTTTAGTGACACTTTAAGTGTGGCCTCTTGCAAATTTACATTCAGTTTGACCCACTATTTCCTTTGAGTTTGACATGTCCTCTTTAGAGCTATTTTTTTTAGTGACCCCATGTCTGAAATGGAGAAAGATTTATATATCGTATTATGATAACGAGATAAATAATAATTATATTCTACTTTATCCTCACAGGGATCCTGTCATTTGTTATTGTGCAAGGTACCCTTAACATCTGACATACTGTGCATAAGCAGTGGTTTTATTTTAATTTGCTGTTGTGAATTAATGCCTTCATCACACATACATTTCTAAATATACATATATTAAGCACTGAGGATAATTATAGTATTTCCGAACTGAGAAAATACGGCAAGGTATAGGAATATTACTGTTTTGCTTGCAGCTGCTTGATGTAAGTTACAATAACAAAAAGTCGTGCTGTTTTCTCTTTGAATACACATGAAATGGGTGCAGTTCCTGCCTCATTAAAAATATACTTGAAAGCCAAGGAATGAATTCTCATCAGGGTTTAGTCTGGTGGGAGCTGAACACAATAATGAAGCTGATTCCCACATTCTTAATGAAGTTTACTGTTCAGCCAGCAGGCAAAAAATTGTGCATGTAAAACAGCAAAACATAACTTCTAAATACCATGTGTTTTAATATGTTTGTTTTTAAAATCAGGGTTTGAAATATGGAGTAAATATAATTAAGGGCCCTGTTAGTAGTTTGTTTTATTTATCCTCAACTGTAGTTGAGATCTGCCTACCTACCCAATTCTCAAATTCTGTTCAACCCATTTTGAAGTCTTCTTCAGCAGTGGGAATGTTACACAAATTAGGCATCTAACCCTTTGTGCTGGCCTCAACTGACCTGGGAACTCAAGTGCAGAGTTTTGCCCAATAGAGTCCTTAGTGAAAAGAAGTTTGTGCTGGCTCGCCCTTAAAGTGTTACTAAACCAACAACAATAAATCAGTCTGTGTATGCAGTAAAGCATGCTTGTTATACTCACTGTGGAGCCTAAGGAATTAATCATCTGCATTGTGTATACAGGCTGTGCGATCCTGTCTCTCTGATCCTCCTCTTCTTAACCCTGGGTTCACACTAGTCCGATGCGGGAACCAGCGGCAGTTCCAGTATCGCTCCTTTCCCACATACCACAGGCAGTTCACGCTGCGGGTGTCATTAACAAATGTAATGACTGTGAGCTCGCACAGGAACACCTATGCATTCCGATTCTAGTGCGGCGAAAAACAAGTCCCTGCACTATTCTCTGTGTGAATCCAATGAGAGTTTAGCCACGCAACTGTATGCCTGAATTCGCATTGCTCATAGATCGCATGTTATCACCACCTGTGGTGCTGGTGCGAATCACATGCAATCTCTGTGATTGTGCTAGTGTGAACCCAGGCTTAACTGACTCCAACCCATCTACTAATGGAACAGGACATTAGGAGTCAGGCTACAAATGAACAGTTTGGTGTGCATTGCTAGAGATTTTTTTCGGGAGAGTGCATGTGATCGGCACATGGCCAATCAGCACTGTCCACAAAGAGGGTCTGGGGAGAATGAAACCTCCTCCTACAATCTTTAACCAGACACTGATAGAAGTCACAAGACTACTCTAACTGCTGATGGGAAAATGTATTTAGCAGTTTATATTTACTAAAATATTTCCATGTTCTGTGTACTGTGGGAGACCAGATATAGTGAATGCAGGGTCCTGTGTTTCGGAACACTTTAAACGGTTCCTATTCTCTGGATTTTTCCTATAAGAGACTTTCCATTTTTGCAGTCCAAAGTACCTGAACATATTCCTAACCCTCTACCCTAAACTGAAAGACTCTGTTCTGCTTTAAATAAATAACCCAAAAGAAGATTCAGTGTCAGTTTCCACATTTCTTTGGGCCATCTACCACGGGAAACCCTAAACGGAGAAGCACTCAAGAAGGTAAGGGTAAGCCCAATAAAACCAGCAGCTCCTTCGGGGGTCAGTGCTACACAGACATTAGCCTTTATTTTCTACCTAAGAACTAGACATGGAATCAGATTAGTTGATATAAACTTCATCCTCACTCTCTCTTGTATATTATGATAGCTTCACTCTTGGCTTCTCAATAATGCGTGTTAGATAGTTAAATGTAAATGTTTTCTGCATGTGTTATTTTGGAATAAGTAGCTTGTAACCGTCTAATGTTGCTTTCTTTACTAAAAGGAGTGATTTGTAAGGAAGAGTGTGATTTGTTTGGCAGTGTCTTTGCAACATATGCCTATATGTAGATCACCACACTTTTGTTATGTCTTAGTAAAATATAACTTCTATGGGAATTTCCTCAGTGAAGAATTATTCCTGGTCACAAATTCAATTTAAACTTGTTTGGCCTGGCAAAGCATAGTGCAGAGCTTGGCAAATTTGCTTTGAATCTAGGAACCAGCTAAAAAAGTTAGCAGCCAGTTTGTGTGCAGTGATATGTAACGCGTATCAAAAATTACGTTTTCATGCACCCCAGCGTGTGTTTACATTTGTATGTGTGTATATAAGTGAGTGGGAGAGCCTCAAATATTTTTGTGGAGGCATGGAATTTTATGTGCTTTGGTGTAAGTTTAATTTTTTTACTCAACTGTTTTGTGTGTCCGCTCTGCTCCATCCCCTCTACCCTGCGGCACCCGCAATGCCTTTCCTGGACTCACAAATGGGCAAGCAGAGCCCGGGATACATAGTGGGGGTGCACTTTACCTGCATGTTTGGAAGCAATCGAGCAGCAGCGGAGCCAGCAGACCTGTCAAGTGAGCTAAATGTAGAGAAAACCTACCTGCCCGGCGCCTGGAAGTGCATGTCCTGGGTGTTGGGCAATACAGATTGTGCATCCCGGCAACAGTGAATGGGCTGACAAAAGCTCAGGCGCTAGGATGCAATTTCTAGTCCCAATGGCAACCTGGCACCTGGGATTTGTCAAACCCTGGCCTAGTCCACAATCTAATTGTCATTTATTAGTTTTAAAAATGAGTATGTGAATTGTGCAAAACATAGTATTAAATTCTAAGAATAGCTTTTACGTTTTGGCTAGAGTACCTAAGGGTTAGAACTTCTGTCAGGTTTTTATTGATGTGTCATAGATGTTGAGTTTACGTCTTTATTTTTTCCTGGTGACCATTGTTGCCCTTGAAAAAAAGTGGGAAATCCAAACTTTTACAGTTGTCATCACAACCTGGAGCACAGGAGAAATTCTCTAGTTCAGAAGCTTGTATGAGTGACAACTACTGAAGATGAGATTTCCAGTGCTTTTTGAAAAGATTTTCACTTTTTGTGTCTCTGGAATAGTGAAGTGAAATCTCCCTATAGAGAACATTTAATGGGGTTTTAACTATTCCCTACTGGGAAAAGTTTTGGCTCACGATATAATTAAAAATGCACATATAGACTATTGTCAGGTCTCCGAGTTGCACTTTTTATTTTCCCTTCCAGAGTGTAGTCATTATTTAATAACTTTGAGCATCTATAGGGGAGTGTTGACACTGGCACTGTGGTGTCTAGTGTTTTTTTTTTTTTTTATCTCTATAGGAATGTTATGTAAAATAATAGTAAATGTATTTTATTCTCTCAAGACCAGTAAAGAGACAGCTTGTGGGTTAAAGAGCAAGAGTATTTTAGTAAGAGTTACGCTCTGTACACACGGTCGGACTTTCCGACAGAAAAGGTTCCGATCGGATTATGTTGTCGGAAAATCCGATCGTGTGTAGGCTCTATCGGACTTTTTACATCCGAAATCCCGATGAAAAAAGTTTGAGACCTGGAACTAAAATTTTCCGATAACAAAATCCGATTGAACTTTTTCCGATCGTTTGTAGAGAATTCCGACAGACAAAGTGCCACGCATTCTCAGATTAAATTACAAGACCAAAGCTAATGGCTACTAGCCTCTACGCAGCAAACGTCACCTCATTCAGAACGATCTGATTTTCCGACAACTTTGTCCAACCGTGTGTATGAAACACAAATTTCAGACAAAATCCGTCAGAGAAAATCCGACGGATTTTGTGGTCGGAATGTCCGACCGTGTGTACAGGACATAAAAGAGACAAACAAACACAAGCACATGTATTGGCCAAAATACATGTGGTTCACTTTTAATTTTAACACAATAGAGCATTATGTATTGTGCTGTTTACATATCAGACCCAAAATGCGAATTTAGAACTTCACGCAGTGCAGTGATAAGATGACACAGCAGGTGGCACTGTGTTGTGGTTAAAATGATCTAGCTGCTCCCTAGTTTGTGCTGATCAGAACTTTGCAAAAGAGGTGAACTGAATTAATTCAAGTGTGATTGCATCCAGGAATAACATCATTTGCTCAGGTTATTAATATACAGATTTTTCTTCCAAGAAGAATAAGATATTTTCTGTTACAGTAATAGCAATTTGTGTTTTCAAAAAATGAACAGTTTTGGTAGTCACTGACAATTTTCTTTAATATACCTTTGTAGACAATAAAATATCTGCTTAACTAACCACCAACCTTCTTGTGCTGACAAATGTAATAAGGCATTGGTGCAAAGTGCCACAGTGATGTGCAAAATGGGATAACCTGTGAGTTATAGGGCCAGCTTGGGCCCCAACATTATCAATGGGCTGCACATAATGCTCAGTATATGTAATGATGCAGACTGTCATAGACTGCTGACTTATTAGAGGCAATGGTCATAAACTGTGGACATGCAACGGGTGTGGTGGGAGGCATTTTGCAAGAGGCTGGAAACATATTACATGAGACTGCTAGGGATCACTTCACACGTCTTTAGTTTTATTTCCCTTTACATTTTCATACAGACCAAGCTGTCCAGCATAAGTGATGGTAACAGGGTTTTGACAAAACTATAAGGTTTCACGTGAATGGGTGTTTTAGTCTAATGCTGCATTTTCTTTTCAAATACTGTTGCATGCAAAGCAAAAATACAGTGTTTGACAAGAAAAGGTTGTATTTGCCTGCAGTTAATATGCACCTTAACCATTTTTCTATTGGGACACATTTTTATTATTATTATTATTATTATCGATTTATATAGGGGGGACAACACAATTACAGTACAATACAAAAGGTACAGGAGGGCCGTGCTCGTAGAGCTTACATTTTAAAGGGAGGGGGTGGTGGTACAAAAGGTAATAACTGCAGAGAATGATTTGATGATTTTTTAACCACTTCAGCCCTGGAAGGATTTACCCCCTTAAAGACCAGGTCACCTTTTACATCACGGCACTGCATTATTTTAACTGACAATTGTGCGGGTGTGCAACATTAAAAATTTGTTAAATTGTAAACAGTAACCAATGATTAGGAAGATTAAGGAAGAAGATTAATAATGAAAACATAATGAGCCTTATACTCAGCCCAAAAAGTGTAAACGATATATTTATTTTAAAGGGATATCATCTAATGTCTACATAACAATGTCCCATTCCACACTGAGGTCCAAGGGACTATATGACTGTAAGTCATAAATCCACTGGGTTTCTCAACATGAGCTGTGGCTCTTAAGGTTGTTACCCCTCCAATGTGGAATGTATTTTTCTATGGCTATCACCTGAAATGGAGTGAGTTTACCCCTCAAAAAATGCCAATATTTGTACCCCTTGTTCCATGAGTCTTCTAGAGATCTTTTCACACACCTGTGCATAACTCTCCAGAGTAGAACAAATTTTTGTTGGCTCTGATAAATTCCTTAACAGGTAGACTGTATGGTATGTGGAGAGTGGCAACTGGAAGCCAGCAAAAGAGAGTTGTCAGCACATTGTGTTCGGAATGTCCAGGTACTTACCATCCCAGTGGCATACTCACCCTGCAGTGTAATATCCAAAAAATTTATAAATTCAGAGCCACTCTCATACGAAAGCTCAAGGTTTAGATCATTACCGATCTGAACAAAAGTTGACAGCCATTCATATATGTTATTTCATGTGAATATGAAATCGTCTATATACAGTGCCTTGAAAAAGTATTCATACCCCTTGAAATTTTCCACATTTTGTCATGTTACAACTAAAAACATAAATGTAGCTAATTAGGATTTTATGTGACAGACCAACACAAAGTGGCACATAATTGTGAAGTGGAAGGAAAATGATAAATGGTTTTCAATTCTTTTTAGAAATAAATATGTGGAAAGTGTAGAGTGCATTTGTATTCAGCCCCCCTAAATCAATACTTTGTAGTACCACCTTTCCCTGCAATTACAGCTGCAAGTCTTTTTGGGGATGTCTCTACCAACTTTGCACATCTAAAGAATTATATTTTTGCCCATTCTTCTTTGCAAAATAACTCAAGCTCTATCAGATTGGATGGAGAACGTGTGCGAACAGCAATTTTTTAAGTCTTGCCACAGATTCTCAATTGAATTTAGTTCTGGACTTTGACTGGGCCATTCTAACACATAAATATGCTTTGATCTAAACCATTCCATTGTAGCTCTGGCTGTATGCTTAGGGTTGTGTGCTACTGGAAGGTGAACGCCAGTCTCAAGTCTTTTGCAGACTTTAACAGGTTTTCTTCTAAAGCCCCAAACACACTATCCGATTTTCTGCTGATTTTTTTTCTTCAGGTTTACCAAAATCATATAATGCGAGGTCAGACCTTAGGAGTTTCAATTTGTATGCAATCAGGCAGGCCCTTGCACTGCATCGTTTTGGTAAATCTGAAGGAAAAAAATCAGCAGTCCTGTATATGGCTCCATCCATTTTCCCATAAACTCTCACCAGCTTCCCTGTCCTGAAGAAAAACATCCCCACAATATGATACCGACACCAACATGTTTCACGGTGGGGATGGTGTGTTCAGGGTGATGTGCAGTGTTTGTTTTACGCCACACATAGCATTTTGCTTTTAGTCCAAAAAGTTCAGTTTTGGTCTCATCTGACCAGAGCACCTCCTTTCACATATTTGCTGTATCCTCATATAGGAGCCACATGGCTTCTTGCAAACTGCAAAATGCGGCACTTCTTATGGCTTTCTTTCAACAATGGCTTTCTTCTTGCCACTCTTCCATAAAGGGCAGATTTGTAGAGTGCATAACTAATAGCTGTCCTGTGGACAGATTCTCCTACCTGAGCTGTGGATCTCTGCAGCTCCTCCAGAGTTGCCATGGACCTCTTGGCTGCTTCTCTGAATAATGCTGTCCTTGCCCTACCTGTCAGTTTAGGTGAACAGCACTGTCTTGGTAGGTTTGCAAGTGTGCCATACTCGTTCCATTTTCACACAGGAACACAACACAGGGTAAAACTGATATGTTTTGGGGGGTACATGATTTTCTCAGAGCTAGGTTTGGTTAGCCTATCTCTGAGAAAGGGGGTGTGCCCCCGAAATGCATCAGCTTTACCCATGTTGTGTTCCTGTGCATGTCCATGCACTTTGTATTTTTATGGCTCATTGAAAGTTGCACTTTGTTAGTACCCACTTTTATGAATTTTTTACTATTAAATTATCATTGGTAATGCACTAGGTGTGCATGCCTTCCATTTTGGTTTTCATGGGGTATCAGAGTAAAGGGGGCTGAATACAAAGGCACGCCACACTTTTTAGGTATTTATTTGTAAAAAATACATTTACATTTTTGGTTGTAACATGACAAAATGTGGAAAATTTTTAGGAGTATATATATTTTTTCAAGGCACTGTATCCTCCAGGACTGTGACATCATAAGGGAGCGGGGTCACCATGTGACATCACCCGGTGCCCCTGCCCCTTGTCCCTATATAAGTCGCCGTACAACACGCCCCTGCCATTGCGGCCAGAGAGAGCATCGTGTCAACATCGCAAGGAAGAAGAAGAGAAGAGAGGAAGGCAGCGGCGACAGAAGACCGGGCCAACACTAGTAAAAGAGCTATAAAAAGATAGCGGAGGCCCGGCAAGAAGAACCGAAGAGTGTGACAAGACCCCCAAAGTCAGAAGGGGACCCCCGGAGGGCGGCGGTGATGAAGAAAGCCGGGCTCCTCCGCTAGTAAAAGAGCTAGCAGAAGATAGCGGAGGAATCCGGCGAGAAGACCCCCCAAGATGGAAGAAGACCCCCGGAGCTGTAAAATAAACTATTTTTAATCCTTGTGTGTTGTGTTTTTTTTTTACATTTTTTCCACAGGGGAATGGGTAGGGGTACATTGCACCCCATACTCATTCACATAGGGTGGGGGGCCGGGATCCGGGGGAGCTGGACCTGTCTAATAAATTATTTTAAAACTTGTGTTGTTTTTTATTTACTCTTTTTTTCGTCAGGTGAATGGCTAGGGGTACATCGTAGGGTGGGGGGCCAGTATTTGGGGGCCCCCTTATTAAAGTGGTCACCCAGATTCTGATAAGCCCCCGCCCGCAGACCCCAACAACCAACGGCCAAGGTTGTCGGGAAGAGGCCCTTGTCCTCATCAACATGGCGACAAGGTGTTTTGAGCCCCCCCGTGTTGAGAGCACGTGGACTGGTACGGCTCGCTCGTCCCCACTCCCTTTCCTGACCGGCCGGGCTGCGTGCTCAGATATGGGTCTACTTAAATCCATTCCAGGTGACTGGGCTAGAGAAATGTCAATCTTGCTGATGGAGGTGGCGACATTCACTTCCTTCGCTAGTCCCGGCTACCTGGAGCCGCGTTCAAAATGAACTGACTTTTCTCCGTGTGTGGGCAAGTCCGTTCATTTCAAAAGGGTTGTCCGCCGGACCTAGCCCGCCGGAAAAGTCCGGTCATGTGTGGGCAGGTCCGCTCGTTCGGAAAGTCCGATCGTGTGTACGCGGCATTAGAGAACATTTTTTTGTATTGCACATGGCATTGGTGCTATTATTGTTTTATTTTAAGTGTGTTTGTTTACTTTTTTTTTTTTTACCACTTTGCGGATTACTGCCCAGATTAATAATAGCATCTTTAATACAGTTAGGGCCATAAATATTTGGACAGTGACACAATTTTCGCAAGTTGGGCTCTGCATGCCACCGCATTGGATTTGAAATGAAACCTCTACAACAGAATTCAAGTGCAGATTGTAACGTTTAATTTGAAGGGTTGAACAAAAATACCTGATAGAAAATGTAGGAATTGTACACATTTCTTTACAAACACTCCACATTTTAGGAGCTCAAAAGTAATTGGACAAATAAACATAACCCAAACAAAATATTTATTTATTCAATATTTTGTTGCAAATCCTTTGGAGGCAATCACTGCCTTAAGTCTGGAACCCATGGACATCACCAAACGCTGGGTTTCTTCCTTCTTAATGCTTTGCCAGGCCTTTCCAGCCGCAGCCTTCAGGTCTTGCTTGTTTGTGGGTCTTTCCGTCTTAAGTCTGGATTTGAGCAAGTGAAATGCATGCTCAATTGGGTTAAGATCTGGTGATTGACTTGGCCATTGCAGAATGTTCCACTTTTTTGCACTCATGAACTCCTGGGTAGCTTTGGCTGTATGCTTGGGGTCATTGTCCATCTGTACTATGAAGCGCCGTCCGATCAACTTTGCACCATTTGGCTGAATCTGGGCTGAAAGTATATCCCGGTACACTTCAGAATTCATCCGGCTACTCTTGTCTGCTGTTATGTCATCAATAAACACAAGTGACCCAGTGCCATTGAAAGCCATGCATGCCCATGCCATCACGTTGCCTCCACCATGTTTTACAGAGGATGTGGTGTGCCTTGGATCATGTGCCGTTCCCTTTCTTCTCCAAACTTTTTTCTTCCCATCATTCTGGTACAGGTTGATCTTTGTCTCATCTGTCCATAGAATACTTTTCCAGAACTGAGCTGGCTTCTTGAGGTGTTTTTGGGCAAATTTAACTCTGGCCTGTCTATTTTTGGAATTGATGAATGGTTTGCATCTACATGTGAACCCTTTGTATTTACTTTCATGGAGTCTTCTCTTTACTGTTGACTTAGAGACAGATACACCTACTTCCCTGAGAGTGTTCTGGACTTCAGTTGATGTTGTGAACGGGTTCTTCTTCACCAAAGAAAGTATGCGGCGATCATCCACCACTGTTGTCTTCCGTGGACGCCCAGCCCTTTTTGAGTTCCCAAGCTCACCACCAGTCAATTCCTTTTTTCTCAGAATGTACCCGACTGTTGATTTTGCTACTCCAAGCATGTCTGCTATCTCTCTGATGGATTTTTTCTTTTTTTTTCAGCCTCAGGATGTTCTGCCTCACCTCAATTGAGAGTTCCTTTGACCGCATGTTGTCTGGTCACAGCAACAGCTTCCAAATGCAAAACCACACACCTGGAATCAACCCCAGACCTTTTAACTACTTCATTGATTACAGGTTAACGAGGGAGACGCCTTCAGAGTTAATTGCAGCCCTTAGAGTCCATTGTCCAATTACTTTTGGTCCCTTGAAAAAGAGGAGGCTATGCATTACAGAGCTATGATTCCTAAACCCTTTCTCCGATTTGGATGTGGAAACTCTCATATTGCAGCTGGGAGTGTGCACTTTCAGCCCATATTATATATATAATTGTATTTCTGAACATGTTTTTGTAAACAGCTAAAATAACAAAACTTGTGTCACTGTCCAAATATTTATGGCCCTAACTGTATATACTGAATTAGTGCACTTTATTTTATACAATTGTGGTACCTTTCTATTTTTTTCTATTTTTGAGCTATATTCTATGATAACACAGGCGTAATCCTCTTGAGCACAACAAGGGATAGTAAATTTTTTTTTTTTCTTTGACAAAACATAACTAATCAGTTGCTGTGAATTGTTGAACTTTGCATATCAACATTGCACTTTGCACTGTCTTGTTTAATAAGCCTCTTTAAATGAAACGTTCTTGTATTATGGAGGATCGTTTACAATTATTTTTATTTTTTTAAAGTCTTGCATTTAGAAATGAGAGCTTCCCCCCTATTAGTTTTGTTGTTATTGTTATGTCTGTTAGCGTGATAGATACTATGCAATTATTTTTGTTTCTGATTATAAAATAATTACATCAATGGGTATCGGCCTCCAGCCAGAAATGTGTGAACAATTAAAAGCTGAGAGCCTATTTGTGCAGAGATAATAAAGATCTCATTGAATAAGGTAAGTGGTACATTGAGATAAAATGGCTTTACATGATTCAGTGAATAGCGATGATGTTGTTGCCAGGGATTGTTTCCTGTCGCCATGAGTTTAGCACAGCTTCTTCCACTTTGTTCTGCCTTCAGCACAGAGCTCCAGTCAGCTGCACCTGAATCTGACAAGATACTGAGAGATTACAGTACATCTGTGCTTATCTGTCTTTGTACGTGCTGGCTTTCACAGATAGCTGTGCTTCCTTAGAAAATAGAAGATTCTGGGGAAGAGAGGTGATCAGAGGAAAAGAGTGATTCATAGAAGCAAGCATAGCCAGGAGAACACAGAGGGCTTTCATACCCACATGTTTATTTAGTACAAAATTAAAATGATCATGGAAGCCAAGCTGCTTTCATTTCATAGACTCCTTTATATACCGTGAGATTGGGGTGGTTAAACGCAAGCAGTAGGTGCTTTTACAATGAGTTATTCCAGACCAACACTGTATTTTAGGGAATTGCAGCCCATTTTTATTTAAAAGTCAGTCAAAGATCATACATATAGGTCTTCAGCCTCCTGGCTTTCTTGTTGCAGCTTTACTGCTCCCAGTAACTCTGCAGGGTCTTCCTGACTATCAAACACATGTATGGGGTATTGTCCAAGCTTCAGGCTAACCCAACACCCGTCATCCATACCCATCTGAAATAATACTACCAGACACCTTGTTTGGGATTTTAAATGGCCATAGCAGCCTTTTATTAACCAAAACATAACATCAAAAACATTGTAAATCATTAAACCTACTAATAGTCAGATAACATACACTGCCGAGGGTTTTTGAAGGCACCATAGACATTACTCCCTGTATCCGGCACCAGCTTGCCACCTACCCGGCCCCTAGCCGTGACTTACACCAGCACAGGGACAATAATTGTGGCAAAATCAACCAGCCGGTACAGCCACCTCTTACTTCTGCCCTCCTTAGGGCAGGTCCACTTGCTTCAGTGATGGGCATCTTTTCCAAATCTATCCCCCGCCTTCAAAAACCCTACGACCACCGCCAGCTGCTATGACATCAGAAACATCACAAACCAACTCCACCCTTCGACTCCCTTCAAAACGAACCCATTACAGGGTGGGCGGGTGGGAGAACGTCACTGGATTGCTGCCTAGCTGAACTGATCCAGGGTCCCCAACACCCCACCTAGCAACCCACTAAGGGCCACCCTACCCCACCCTACCACACCCTATCCTCCACCAATGACCTTCTTCTTCAAATACTCCACCTTCCTGACTACACCCTACTCTTACTGACATTTTAACCCCTTATTTCTCAGCCTTCCTGTCCAAACCCCATCATGTAGGCCCTCTACCTACGCTGCACTACGTCTCCTGGCCTATACTTTCCAGTGTTTATGTGCAGATTCTGTATCTTAGCTCTGTGTCTTTCCTAACAGCTCCCATTCTGCGCTTGTCCCCCCTGGACTCTGTCTCAGGCTTCGGCCTTGGTCTGTCTCAACCTGGACGGCATGCTGCACCAGCACCTCACGGCTCTCTCCACATGCTGACCTCCTCGATGGGGTGGCGCCCTGATTCTGGCTTATTCTGACTCCAATATGAAGCCAGCTTCTCCCAAAATCTGGCGTAAACCACCATTTTACCAAGTAGCATCCTGCTACAATAATGAGAAAGTTTTACACTAAATCGAAAATTGGCAGATGGTTTTAACATCTGCCAAGCAGCTTTAAAGTGGTTGTAAACCCTTTTTAAAACAATCCAAAAAAAATTAAAAATCCTGCAAGACAAAGACATAATGAGCTAGTATGCATAGCATACTAGCTCATTATGAATAACTTACCTGAGAACGAGGAGGTCCTCCGTCTTCCTCTTCGCCGCTGCCATGGATCCCGGAGCGACTTCTGGGTCTCGTGGCTCCGGCGCTGTGATTCGTCGGAGCCGCGATGATGTCACTCCCGCACATGCGCACGGGAGCCGACGCTCGCGGCATATCTCCGCGATCTGCAGCCTGCCCCAGTGTGCCTGTGCGCCGCAGACAGCGGTGGCTGTCTCCAGGCAAATATCTCCTAAACCATATAGGTTTAGGAGATATTTCTTGGACTTGCATGTAAGCCTTAATCTAGGCTTACCTGTAGGTCAAAGTTAGTTGTTAAGGTTTACAACCACTTTAAAACTATTTGGGAAATTTGATGAAGTGATTTTTCCAGTGGCATTTGCACCAGATTCGGTAACAGTACTGATGCATGCATCTTATTTCTTACTATCACCACTTTTGAGAACCTGTCACTGTGTCTAGGACAAATTCTTACGGAATTGCAGCTAGTTCACAGATTAGCAACCTGGATGTAACAAAGACCAGGCTTCAGCTGGTGTACATAGATGCCTGTGCTCAGAGTGAGGCATAGCTATACTGGGGAGCTGTAACCGCAGTGTGTTCTGCTGGTCACTGATCTTCTCAACTATGATGCCTGCAGTCTACTTTTGCTGTTTGTGTCTGGTCTGTGTGCCTTCTGTATCCTCTGGATACCCCCAATTCCTGCTGCAGTTCCTCCCCGCCTGTACAGGCAAAGACAGTGGGTTGTGGCATATGGGAACACAGTAGGGATAGCAAACTGTATGTCCCTTCATTTTTCTGAATGAACATAGACACCAGTTTGTGAATAAACACAGAAGTGCTCAGTAGTGATCACTTTCATGTTCAGTAGTAAGTGCTGGGCAGCAGAGGAGGAGATTGAGGACTCAGTCCTCGATCTCTTTCTCCATCTCCAAGTGAAATATCAGGGGTCTGTTTAGACCTCTGATATTTCTCCAAAGCCTCCTGTTAACATGACTGACAGAAAAATAAATAAAACACGAAATGACCCTAAGCCTCCCACTTTCACATGCAATGTGTGTGTATATATATATATATATATATATATATATATACAGTGGTGTGAAAAAGTGTTTGCCCCCTTCCTCATTTCCTGTTCCTTTGCATGTTTGTCACACTTAAGTGTTTCGGAACATCAAACCAATTTAAACAATAGTCAAGGACAACACAAGTAAACACAAAATGCAATTTGTAAATGAAGGTGTTTATTATTAAAGGTAAAAAAAAATCCAAACCATCATGGCCCTGTGTGAAAAAGTGATTGCCCCCCTTGTTAAAACATACTATAACTGTGGTTGTCCACAACTGAGTTCAATTTCTCTAGCCACACCCAGGCCTGATTATTGCCACACCTGTTCACAATCAAGGCATCACTTAAATAGGAGCTGCTTGACACAGTAAGGTCCACCAGAAGATCCTTAAAAGCTACACATCATGCCGAGACCCAAAGAAATTCAGGAACAATTGAGAAAGAAAGTAATTGAGATCTATCAGTCTGGAAAGGGTTATAAAGCCATTTCCAAAGCTTTGGGAATCCAGCGAACCACAGTGAGAGCCATTATCCACAAATGGCGAAGACATGGAACAGTGGTGAACCTTCCCAGGAGTGGCCGGCCACCCAAAATTACCCCAAGAGCGCAGCGACGACTCATCCAAGAGGTCACAAAAGACCCCACAACAACGTCCAAGGAACTGCAGGCCTCACTTGCCTCAGTTAAGGTCAGCGTTCATGCCTCCACCATCAGGAAAAGACTGGGCAAAAATGGCCTGCATGGCAGAGTTCCAAGGAGAAAACCACTGCTGAGCAAAAAGAACATCAAAGCTCGTCTCAATTTCTCCACAACACATCTTGATGATCCCCAAGACTTTTGGGACAACATTCTGTGGACCGATGAGACAAAAGTGGAACTCTTTGGAAGGTGTGTGTCCAAGTATATCTGGCGTAGAAGGAACACTGCATTTCATAAAAAGAACATTATACCAACAGTAAAATATGGTGGTGGTAGTGTGATGGTCTGGGGCTGTTTTGCTGCTTCAGGACCTGGAAGACTTGCCGTGATAAAAGGAACTATGAATTCTGCTGTCTACCAAGAGATCCTGAAGGAGAATGTCCGACCATCTGTTCGTGTACTCAAGCTGAAACGAACTTGGGGTCTGCAGCAGGACAATGATCCTAAACACACCAGCAAGTCCACCACCGAATGGCTGAAGAAAAACAAAATGAAGACTTTGGAGTGGCCTAGCCAAAGTCCTGACCTGAATCCTATTGAGATGTTGTGGTATGACCTTAAAAAGGCCGTTCATGCTCGAAAACCCTCTAATGTAAATGAATTAGGACAATTCTGCAAAGATGAGTGGGCCAAAATTCCTCCAGGACGCTGTAAAAGCCTCATTGCACGTTATCGCAAACGCTTGGTTGCAGTTGTTGCTGCTAAGGGTGGCCCAACCAGTTATTAGGTTTAGGGGGCAATCACTTTTTCACACAGGGCCATGATGGTTTGGATTTTTTTTCACCTTTAATAATAAACACCTTCATTTACAAATTGTATTTTGTGTTTACTTGTGTTGTCCTTGACTATTGTTTAAATTGGTTTGATGTTTCGAAACACTTAAGTGTGACAAACATGCAAAGGAACAGGAAATGAGGAAGGGGGCAAACACTTTTTCACACCACTGTATACACGCACTACATACATTAGTGCACCCACATACTAAGGTCCATTTACACCAGCAGGCAAGCGTTAAGTTGCACATAACAAATGCACACTGGTGTATGTTGTACATGTGCGCTGCAGTGTGTTGTTAAAACACATCACAGTGCTTTATGGTTTTCATTAAGCTTATTTTAAAATTAATATTCATTCAACTCTATGTGCAGCAACATGTTGTTTTAGGTGTTACTTCAAACATATGGGCTGAAGCCAACCTCTAGGTTTTTAGAATAAGTTGCTTATTTACAGTTTAGCTTATCTTTGGTGTTCCAGTTTCACAATGGGGCACAATTTTACATTTAAAAACATTTGTTATTAACGCAATACAGTTATATCTCATATATATATATATATATATATATATATCATATTTTGTATGAATTTGTCAGAAATTTGTCAGAAACCATGAAATCAGAATGAGACAGAAGTACTGTTAAATCACACTTGTTTAACCATTTGCTTACTGGGCACTTAAACCCCCCCTCCTGGCCAGACCAATTTTCAGCTTTCAGCGCTGATGCCCTTTGAATGACAATTGCATGGGCCATATAACACTGTACCCAAATGACATTTTTATCATTTTTTTCCCACAAATAGAGCTTTCTTTTGGTGGTATTTAATTACAGCTGGGAGTTTTATTTTTTGCTAAACAAACAAAAAAAGATGCAAAAAATAAAATAAAATCATGTTTCATAGTTTGTTATAAAATTTTGCAAATAGGTCATTTTTCTCCTTCATTGAAATGCGCTGATGAGGCGGCACTGGTGGGCACTGATAGGCTGCACTGGTGGGCACTGATAGGCACAGATAAGGTGGCACTGATAGGCACAGATAAGGCAGTACTGATGGGCAAAGATAAGGCGGCACTGATGGGCACAGATAAGATGGCACTGATGGGTGGCACGAATGGGTGGCACGGATAGGTGGCACTAAGGGGCACTGATAGGTACCACTGATGGGCACTGATAGGTGGGACTGATAGGTGGCACTGATGGGCACTGGTAGATGACACTGATGGGCACGGATATGTGGCACTGGGGTGCAGCACTGTTGTTGAGGCAGATTGTGGGCACTGATAGGTGGCACTGTGGGCCCTGATGGGGGGCACTTTTTTATTCTTTAGGTGGCACTGGCAGACGGGCACTGATAAGCCGGTGATCGGCTTTTTTTTTCACGCGAGGAGGAAAAATAGCCGATTACCGGCTCTGTTGTGTCACATGATCAGCTGTCATTGTCTGACAGCTGATCACGTGATAAGGGGTCGGGATCGACCCCTTGCTCGGATCAGTGACCAGGCGAGTCTCATAGACTCTCTGATCACAGAGCGTGCCGCGCGCCCCTCAGGGGGCGCAGGCCGCTCGTGCACGAGACGACGTCAATAGATGTAGTCCCGGCAAAGCAGGTCCGCGCTGTAGCCGTCATTCGGCTATAGCGCGGATCTCTAGTGGTTAATAATAAAAGTAAATAGAACAAACATAGTGAAAATTTAGCCAGAGTTCAGAAACAGATAGTCAGACAAGCCAAATGTCATCCTCTGGGCTGGACAGCTTAAATAGGCAGCTGACGGCAGGATATCATCAACAGCTGAGTACCTGTGGACAAATAGGAGCTGGCAATTAGCCAACAGCTGAATGGCCAGCTCAGAGAAGGAAGGGCTGAGCCCATCCCTGACAGAATTGTGTAAATGGTGTTATATTTTTGTTATTTATATTTGGTGTATTTTATAGAAAATATTGTTTTGATAAATATTTGCACAACTAGTGTGGTATATACAAAATAAGTAGCATCCTTTTATTCTACCAGTCCTGTGCTTTTCAGAAATGTATTGTTTGCTGTGGTATTTTACCAATGTTCAAAGCGGTAAGTAAAAAATTGTTAAATGATAAAATTAGGTTAAATGCAGACTGAAGGACAAAGTATCTAAATTTTATTTGGCATTACATTACTGTACAGCAGAGCTAAGAACGTAAGAAACAGCACAAGGAGTCAAGCAGTTGTGCTGCAGTGCAAAGGGCATACTGATGGAAGATAGCAGAGTGACACAGAGATGAGCTTATCAGAGCACTACTTCTCCTTTTGCTATCTACTCACAGGTTGGGGTGGGTAAAAGGGACCTGTTGGTGAAATTGAAACTACAGCAAAAATATGAGGTTCCTTTTCTTGATAGATAGGGTAATGCTGTGTAGCAGAGTGTAAATATCAAGGCAGGATAGACAGAAATCCTTTGATAGCTAAAAGTCATCTTATATACACTGATCAGCCATAATGTTAACAGCTAAATCAGTCTGTATATGCAGTAGAGCATGCTCGTTATACTCGCTGAAATTGAAGGGGTTAATCCTCCTCATATAGAAAGGCTGTTTGATCCTGTCTTCTCTGATCCTCCCCTTCTTCCGCTATCCCCAATCCATCTGCTGATCGTACCGAGCCTTTGGCCTCACTCTGCACATGCTCAGTTTGGTGTGCATTGCTAGAGAGTTTTTATTTTCTTGGAAGGGTGCATGTGATCAGCACAGGGCCAATCAACACTGTCCAGAGGGTCAGGGGTCATGCAGCCTCATAGAGGAGAATGAAAACTCCTCCTACAAGTTTTAGCCAGGCACTGATGGAAGTCACAAGGTAGCAAGTGAACATGTTGTTCCTGAACTTTGAGTTGAAAGCAGAAAAAATCGGCACCACAATAAGTGTATGGGGCTCCATAGCCATAGACCCATCAGGATGTCCATAGTGACTCATGTGCACAGCTAGAAGCACCTACAAGGAGCACGTGAGCATCAGAACTGGACCATGGAGCAACTAAAACAGGTTGCCCCTTCTTTTGACTCACATCTTCTTTTACATCATGTGGATGGCTGGGTGCTTGTGTGTCACTTACTTGGAGAAGAGATGGGATGTAGTATGGGAAAAAGGCAAGCTAGCAGAGGCAGTGTGATGATTTGGGCAATGTGTTACTAGGAAACTTTTGATTCTGCCATTCATGTGGATGTTACGCAACACATACCACATAAACGGATTTTCTAGATGGCAGTGGCAGTGACCTCTTTCAGCAGGGTATTGTGCCCTGCTACATTGCAAAAATGATGCAAGAATGGTAAGAAGGGCACCACAATGACTTTGCAGTGTTGACTTGGCCTCCAAATTCTGCATGTCTCAATCAAATGGAGAATCTGTGGGGTGTTCTGTAAAAACAAGTTTATTCCATGGAGGCTCTACCCTGCAACTTACTGGACTTGAAGAATCTGCTACTGATGGATTTGGTGCCGAAGACCAAAGTGTACCATCAGAGGTCTGGCGGGGTCCATGCCTTAAAGGGTCAGGGCTGTCTTGGTGGCAAAAGGGGAACCTACTTAATACTAGGTGGGAAGTCATAACGTTATGGCTGGTCTGTGTATGTATTTCATTAGTGATTTTAGCTGGTTGCCTGGAGTTCAGCTAAACAAGACCACACTGATATCTGTGGCTACAGGCACCATGGAGTAATTCAATCTCAATATTTACAGCAAAACACTTTAATTTTCTCATTGTAGCTTATTTTGTCCCACCCCACAAACACACACACACTTCACCAACAGTGGCTTGGCAGGTTGACAGCCTGTGAGGCCTTGATTTAAAGCATATCTAGTGGTCCATAGCCTGGCCACTATTCTGCATTGAAGCAAATGTGTCATTTTGGTAATTTTAAGGTCCTTTCACACGGGGCGGATCAGTGCTGATCCGCGCCGTGGATATGCGCTTGCTCAGCGGGCATTGCCGGAGCGATCTCCGCTGAGCAAGAAGATGACAGGTCTGTCTCTGCACACTGCGCATTGACGGACCTGTCACAGCGCCGCTCTCTTTTATGGGAGATCGGGTGACGACGGACCGCAGTGTCCGTCATCTCATGATCCGTTTTGATGATGGATGGAAAAATAGCTTTTTCCTCCGTCACACTTTTTCGAATCGGAGCGGCTCGGATGTCAGCGGACTTGTCACCGCTGACATCCAACGTTCCATAGAGCTCTATGGAGCATCCGTTCAGGTCCGCCTGAAAAACTGACAGGTGGACCTGAACGGATCGTCCATGTGAAAGGGGCCTAAAACTTTTAATAATGAAATCCCTGACAAGAGCAGACACCAGGTGACACATGCTTCATTAAGAGTCCCAACACAAGAATAACTTGGGTGCTGCAGATTTTGTAGGGGTCACTGGATGTACTAGCTCTGGTTTGGCAGCAATCCACAACATGACAGGCACCACTTAGAAACAGAGAGAGAACCCAGAGTTGAGAATCCACATAAAATACAGTTCAATGAGATACCCCCCAAATGACCCCTTTTTGGAAAGTAGACAGTCCAAGTTCCTGCACTGCTCATTTAATTAATAAAATAGTTTAACAAGAATGGGCCCGGGGCTGCCAACAGGCTGCTCTTTTTATGAAGTATACATACAGTTTAATAAGAACACCAAACAAACATCCAAGAGTCCAAGGTCTTTAATGATAAAATTGATCTATAGTAGAAAATCCAATGCCTTTTGGGCACCAAAGCACTCCTTTTCAGGGCTGATATATGATGGCATTGCCTAGCTCATTAGGGACTTTCAGAGCACATCTGGCAACTGCCACTGGCTGTCTCTTCATCTCTTCCATGTGAGTGCCAGAATGTTGTGTCACAGGGCAATCTCAGATGGCGTTCTGACACAAAAGTCTTGCACTCATGTAGAAGACACAGATTGGGGCAGTTGCCTAATGTTGTGTTGTAGAAGTCCTTGCCAATCTAATAAAGCCTGACAATGCTATCAAACATCAGCCCTGATGAAGGAGAAATGTATTTGGTCCTATCTACAGTTGTGTTCATAAGTGCATACCCTGGCATAATTTATGATTTCTTGGACATATTTCAGAGAATATGAATGATAACATAAAAACATTTATTTCACTCATGGTTAATGTTTGAAGCCATTTATTAGCAATCAACTGTGTTTACTCTTTTTAAATCATAATGACAAAAGAAACTACCCAAATGACCCTGATCAAAAGGTTACATACCCTGGTGACTTTGGCCTGATAACATGCACACAAGTTGACACAAAGGGGTTTGAATGGCTATTAAAGGTAACCATCCTCACCTGGGATCTGTTTGCTTGTAATCGGCGTGTGTGTATAAAAGGTCAGTGAGTTTCTAGACTCCTGACAGACCCTTGCATCTTTCATCCAGTGCTGCACTGATGTTTCTTGATTCTGAGTCATGGGGAAAGCAAAAGCATTGTCAAAGGATCTGAGGGAAAAGGTAGCTGAATTGTATACAACAGGAAAGAGATCTAAAAAAAACATATCCAAGGAATTGAGAATGCAGCAGTTCAAACTCTAATCAAAATGTGGAAAATGAGGGGTTCTGTTGAAACCAAACCACAGTCAGGTAGACCAACTAAAATTTCATCCACAACTGCCAGGAAAATTGTTTGGGATGGAAAGAAAAACCCAAAAATCACTTCAGGTCAAATAAAGGACTCTCTGAAAACATGTAGTATGGCTGTTTTAAGATGCACAATAAGGAGGCACTTGAAGAAAGATAGGCTGCATGGTCAAGTCGCCATAAGAAAACCATTACTACGCAAATGCCACAAAGTATCCCGCTTACAATATGCCAAACAGCACAGAGACGAGCCTCACTCTTCTGACACAGTCATTTGGAGTGATGAGACCAAAATGTATCTTTTTGGCCACAACCATAAACGCTACATTTGGAGAGGAGTCGACAAGGCCTATGATGAAAGGTGCGGAGGTGGATCGCTGATGTTTTGGGGATGTGTGAGCTACAAAGGCACAGGAAATTTGGTCAAAATCGTTGGCAAGATGAATGCAGTATGTTATCAAAAAATACTGGAAGAACATATGCATCAGCCAGGAAGCTGCACATGGGACGTACTTGGACATTTCAACATGACAATGATCCAAAACACAAGGCCAATTCGACCTGTCATTGGCCATAGCAGAATAAATTTTAGGTTCTGGAGTGGCCATCTTAGTCCCCTGACCTCAATCATTTAGCCACTCAGGGCAAACATCAAATGTGCAGTTTATGCAAGACAGCCCATGAATTTACAGGAACTAGAGGCTGTCATTGATGTTAAAGGGGGCAATACATGGTATTAAGAACTGGGGTATGTAAACTTTTGATCAGGGTAATTTGGGTAGTTTCTGTTGCCATTATGATTTAAAAAAAGTAAATACAGTTGATTGGTAATAAAGGCCAAACACTAACCATGAGTGAAGGAAAAGATTTTGTGTTATCATTCATATACTTTGAAAATTGGCCAAGAAATCAAAAATTCTGCCAGGGTATGTAAACTTATGAGCACAACTGTGTGTGTATATGTATATATATATATATATATATATATATATATATATATATATATATTGTGGTAGTGTGGTACCCCACCAGTGTATCTACCCAGCATTTTCAACCAGGTGGGTTGAGGGGCTCCAGGAAGCTTGCAACGTTGGGAGGAAACTGACTTTTCAGTTTCCTCATTATTTACTAAATTCTGTTTTGGGATCTGGAGCCTGGGGATTTCGTAGTGATCCGGGTGGGATGAAATCCCAAGTCCTGGGTCCAGATTTTGGGATTCATCAGCTCACTGACTGGTCAGGTGTGTGTTGGTCTATTTCAAGACACCTGACCATGGTTCTGGGCTCCACCCTCCCGAGGAGTCCAGGCAAGCAAGGGAGAAGCATGCATGTCTGCATGGTTTAGTCAGAGGGCCTAAAGCTGTGGGACGAGCAGAAAGGAAGATTAAAAGAGGTACAGTCCTTGTATGTGATCTCTGTTACATGGCCAAGAGGGCTGAAGGGTAAAGCCTAAACGGCAGTACTGCTGACCATAGAGCCAGGTGTCTTGGTATTTTTAGTTTACGACTGCTGTGAAATTGAAACCCCTGCGTGGGAATTATCGATGGACATTTTTTTTTTTTTTTTTTATAAAAGTGGGTCAAAAAGCCCTGAAATTGAGTTTCTGGTGTGGATTGGTCTCGCTAGTGGGTGCTACACTTGACTTATACAACCCCCAATATTACTATATATATATATATATATATATATATATATATATATATATATATACCACATAGTATTTGGCTGCAGCATCGATCCGATGATGCAACTGCCTCCACTGGCTCTAAGGCTGAGAATTGAGCAATTGCATGACCGCTGAATGCCCAGTTCTTGGTCTTCCCCGAGCAGAGAATGGTGACTGTCCGTCACGGTTTCTCTGCAAAAACAAATCAATTTATCAGTAATTTTTGTAACTAAGTAATTTTTCGCCTTCATTGATGTACGCTGATGGGCACTGATAGGCTGAACTGGTGGGCATTGATGAGGCGCCACTGATGAGGCGCCACTGATGAGGCGGCACTGATTAGGGGGCACTGATGAGGAGGCACTAATATGCCACACTTATGGGCACTGATAGGTACCACTGATGAGCACTGATAGGCAGCACTGGTGGGCACTGATAGGTGACTCTGGTGGGCACGAATAGACGGTACTGATGGGCACTGATGGCCATTGGTGGGTGGCACTGATGAGCAAAACTGATGGCCATTGACTGCATTGATGGGCAGCACTGATAGGCGTCACTGCTAGCACTGACTGGCATCGCTAATGGGCACTGATTGGTGGCACTTGTGGGCGGTGGTGTGCACTGATTGCTGCCACTGTGGGCACTGATAGCTGGCATTGGTGGGCAATGGTGGGCACTAATTTGTGACACAATATTCTAATCAGGGCACTGATGATCAGTACATTCCTAGCTGTCCCCTGTGAGGAGATGCCACTGATCGGCTCTCCTCTCCTCACACTCTGTCAGTGTGAGGCGAGGGGAGCTGATTACTGGCACTTCCTTGTTTACATGTGACTGGCAATAATTGGACACAGCCGATCACATGGTTAAAGAGCCGCGGAAGCGGCTCTTTACAGAAATCGGGGTCGCGCTGTATCTTAGCAACACGCCACGATCGCCACACTGTGTACCCCCCCGCGAGCGGCTTATCTGGGACACCGTCATATGACGTTGTCTCAGAGCAAGAGCAGCACCGCCCTGCCGTCATTTGATGGTGGGCGGGCTGCAAGCAGCAGTTATAGTCCGGATCCTTGCAGACTCTGTAAAATCAGCCGACAGGGGGCTTTAACCTGTTGTAGGCTAAATCTGGGGTCACAGGGGTGCAGAAATAAGTGCACTCCTGTGACCCATAAGAGAAGTATGGCCAAACAAGCATTGGTCTTACTTCTCCTAAGGCTCGGTTCACACAGGGGCGACTTGTCCAGGCGACTTCGCCGCCTGACAAGTCGCGCTCCGTTCTGTACTATGGAACCGTTCTAATAGGAGCGACTCAAGTCGCTCCGACTTAGAAAAAAGGTTCCTGTACTACTTTGGGGCGACTTCAGGCGACTTGCATTGACTTCTATACAGAAGTCGTTTTGCAAGTCGCCGCTGATCGTGTGCAGGTCGCGGCGCTGCAAGTCATGCCGCCCCTGTGTGAACCGAGCCTTAAGCCCCGTACACACGAGAGGACTTATGTCCGACAGACTTCCGAAGGAGTTCCGTCGGAGTTCTGCTGGAATTCCAAAGGAGTTCTGACAGACTTTTCGGCTGAGCGGACTTGGCCACACACGATCACACTAAACTCCGACGGATTCGAACGTGATGACGTACGACTCGGCTCAAATAAGGAAGTTCATAGCCAGTAGCCAATAGCTGCCCTAGCGTCGGTTTTAGTCCGTCGGAGTAGCATACACACGAGCGGATTTTTCGAAGGGGACCGGGTCCGGGGGAGTTCCTTCGGAAAAATTTGAAGCATGTTCCATATTCTAAAGTCCTTCGGACTTTGGCGAGTCAAAAGTCTGTTGCAGCCCACACACGATCGGATAGTCTGACGCACTCAGTCCTTCGGACTTTGGATGTTGAAAAGTCCGCTCGTGTGTACGCGGCATTAGAGTTTAATCTTAGAACCTTCAGTACCAGAGGCAACAGCCAATTTACTGACTAAACTGCAGTGAGTGCATTTTTACCAAAGGACTAATTCATTGAAAAAAAAAATATAGGTCTGATGGTGTGGTCTATTTATTTTCTTCAATTAAAGCTATTAAACTAAGTTGACATGAACATATAAGGAATAAGCTAAGCAGTGCATCCAATTAGAAATAAATAATCCTACATTTAAATGTTGTCATATAAAACAATAACGCTGACGAAAAACCATGTAAACTGCTAGAGAAAAATGGGCTGCAAATATTCATAATTCCTTGGCAGCACCAAAGGCAAATAAATGGAAAACTCAATAACCCATTGATGTATTTTGTCATACTAAATTATGTTGTGTGAAAGCAGTTCTTTCTAAATGCTGCTACTAATTGCTTTTGTTTTTTTACATTATGTTTCTAATCATAACATTTTTATTTTGTCTTCTATTCCTTGTATTCAGAATATGTCAAATAAGCAGCCATAGTAAGTCTGGACTGGCACTGGCAATACAAGCTGCAATTCAGGAAGGTTATGTAACCCTGCCATACTGTTTTAGGCAGCACGGGGAAAATAAATGGAGTACCCAATGGTCTCAGTGCCTTCTATTCAGATCTTTGCTATAAATGTGTACATCAATTTTATCCTTTTTTATCAATTCTGTTATACAATGGCAATGCCACTAATCTCTACTGTAATGAAAAGAACCTGCCAGAAGAATATTCAGAATCTTCTTGGAGTTTTAGAATTGTGGTCCCCTTCTGAGCTCTGTGGTTCTTCTACCAGCCCTATAGCACTTCTTCACACATTATTGACATAATGGATCAGCGGATCAAATCACTGAACACAGTGGAGAACCAAAAAATTCACACATCTAAAAGTGTTTGACTTTGAAAAATTCTTCAGGCGGTTGTTTCTCTTCATGCCAGCATAGATCGGTAGGCAACAGCAGAGGTGAGCATAAATTATCTTCAACCTTTAAAAAAAAGTTTTTTTCTCTTATATTCACTGACCCACACAGCTCCTCTCTTAGCCTTTGGTTGTTACGCCACCTTTAGAAGAATGCTAGGTATTACATGTTATGTAAAACACAGAACTTTCCAGTTCTGCCCAAGGGGCGGTCCCTTAGGTAACAACCCCACAGCCTGCCATGCAGTCATCAGTTTTATTTTGCCTAGTGAAGGAGTAGGACGTAGGAACCCTGACGGGCCCATCAGTTCGTCTTTTTTTCTGCAGAAGCTTTGCTTTTTGCGCAAGATGATAGATCCTGTGATGTGCTATCAATAGCCGGCTGGGTGACAGGCTGGATACCCTTATCCTTGTAGCCTCCCCAGCCTGGCCACCGAGCTTGTGCAGACCAGAGCTCGGCACTGGGTTGGCCACGACGAAACCTCAGCTCCAGAGGTGGTCGGTGAGCTTTTAAGCTCCGGGTCGCACATATGACCGGGCTATTGATGTCTGCGTCACAGTGTGCCGAGGCCAGCAGCCACCCTGTACTAATCAGAGAGTGGGTCTGTAATGAAATTCTCTCCCAGGTCTTCAGGACTAGTAAGTACAGCTCTCCTTGCCTCGGGGGGCTGATCAGCTGGGCATTCCCTGGGGGGTCCCTCACCTCCCTCTCTTCTCTCCCTGTCCCTATCTTCCCTCCCCCCCTGTGCGGTGTGTGTCATGTGCAGGGGCTCTCCGGGGGGGGGGGTATCTCATCTGTGTGGGGGGGCTGCGCTGGCTGGCTGTGTCCTGAGTCCTGTTTCTCATGTCCCTGGGGGTGCCTGTGAGGCTGTGTCTGTGTCCCTTGCAGCACTGATCACCACCATTTTTTTCTGCTCTGTCCCTCATGGTTTCGGTGTCAGAGGCCATCTTAGGTGTGGGCAAGGGGAAGCATGCGCTCCTGTGTTTCGGCGGCCATTTTTCCCTGTGATTTGTTCTTATACTGGATGCTGGCAGCCATTTTCTAGAAGCCTGAGCATATTTTTCAGCTCTCTCTAGCGGGAGCATGTGCCCCTGTGCTCCGGCGGCCATTTTCCATGTGTTTTATGTCCTTATACTGGACGCTGGGTGGCCATTTCCTTTGCGCCTGAGCACGTTACAGAGCAGTTTCAGTGCCATTAGCAGCATCTTCCACTGACACAGAGCGGATTCCTCTGCACCTGTGAGCCAACAGAGACCACAAGCACTACCTGCTGGATAGCGCAGAACTTTTCAGGGTGGTGAGTGCTGCGGGAAAGAGCCCCTCAGCCAGCAGCAGTAAGCAGGGTGAGACTGTCACTGTCCTAAGTCCCCTTCAGGCTGCAGACAGGGTAGGGTCAGCATGACTTCAGCAACTGGTGTTTCTTCCCCCGAAATCGAGGCATTCGCCTGCGGAATGCGCAGTGCCTTTGGAAACCCTGTTGGCGGTCCTCAATTCGTTTGTTGCCAAGATGGAGGCAGTGCGTGGGCGTAAAGGTGCTAAAAAATGGCCCCTACCCTTCTCAAAAAGTGGTCGGCTCCTCCGATCATGGAACCCCCAGTATCCAGGTTAAACAAAGTAACCACGATCCCGGTAGAGGGGACTCCTGCATTTAAGGATCCCACGGACAGGAAGGGCGAGGCAGTGGCTCGTTCCTTGTTTACGGTTGTGGGGTCAGCCGTGCGACCAGTACTGGCATCCGCACTTGTGTCACAGACACTGAGTGGGCAAAACTATTGCACCGTGAATTGAGAGAACAACAGGCTTCTCCTGTCTGCATGGAACTAGCAGACCAACTAGTGCAAGGCCTTAATTACGTTTGTAACGCAGCCCTGGATACTCTTCCCCTGTTATCCAGAGCTTCAGTGTCAGCAGTGGTGCTGTGGAGCCCAATTTGGATCGAAATGCTGGTCTGCCGACCAGGCATCCAAGAAAGCCCTGACGGATCTTCCCTTTCTTGGCGACTGGCTCTTTGGAGCCTCTTTGGATGACATTAAAAAATGCCACAGGTGGTAAGAGTACACTACTCCCACAGTCCAGGAAGGCTCGCCGGGAGGCCCTCTTGGGGGCAGTAAGGGACCTGCTGGATCGCGGGGTGACTATACCTGTTCTGGAATCGGAACGTTTCCAGGGGTTCTACTCAAACCTGTTTGTAGTTCCCAAGAACAAAGGGGTATGTCCAATCTTGGATCTAAAAGCCCTAAATCACTTTGTAAAGGTGCAGCGGTTCAGAATGGAATCGGTTCGCTCAGTAATCGCTGCACTCCATCAAGGGGACTCCCTGGCGTCCTTAGATATCCAGGATGCGTACCTGCACATACCCATATGCCTTAGGCATCAAAAATTTCTGCAGTTTGCAGTCGGGGAAGCCTACTACCAGTTTGTGGCTCTCCCTTTTGGTTTGGCATCAGCCCCCCGAGTCTTTACCAAGGTATTGTCTCCAGCATTTGGCGTTGTTGCGGCAATGCGGGATCACGATCGTGGGATACCTAGACGATCTCCTCCTGAGAGAGGATGTGGCGATCACTATGCAGACCCTGCAGGAATTTGGGTGGCTGTTGAACCTAAAAAAGTTGGTGGTAGTACCGACTCAGCATTTGGAGTACCTAAGCTTGCTGCTGGACTCCAGAGAAGCTAGAGTGTTTCTCCCTTCAGACAAGCTGCCGTCTCTCAGATAAACCGCAAGTGGTCGTCACTTCGCTTCTGCATGCAAGTCTTGGGTCTCATGGTGGCCTTCTTCGAGGCAGTACCATATGCCCAGTTCCACACCAGAGTTCTGTAGGAGGAGATTTTGACGAAGTGGGACAAATCTCCGTTGTCCCTGGATCGACAGATCCAGGTGAGCCAGTTGGTCAGATATTCCCTTATCTGGTGGCTGAGGACCCCGGTGCTTCTGTCCGGGAAGTCGTTCCTACCTCTGAAATGGACAGTGATCACAACGGACGCCAGCCTATCCGGCTGGGGTGGAGTGATGGGGGTTTAGTCGGCTCAGGGCCTCTGGTCGACGGAGGAATCCAAGTTGCCAATTAATCTGCTCGAACTAAGAGCGATCAGGCTATGCCTCTCCACATGGTCGATGAGACTGCAAGGGTTTCCAATCAGGATCCAGTCAGACAACGCCACTGCAGTGGCATACGTCAATCACCAAGGAGGAGCAAGAAGCTCAGCCGCCACACGGGAGGTCACTCGCATACTTCGGTGGGCAGAGCGACATGTATCGGCCCTGTTGGCCATTTACATCCGTGGAGTGGAAAACTGGCAGGCGGACTACATAAGCCTCCAGATGCTGGACCCAGGAGAATGGGCATTGCATCCGGAGGTATTCAGGCTACTGTGCCTGCGATGGGGCACACCAGACGTAGATCTTCTGGCCTCCTGTCTCAATTGGAAGGTACCGAGGTTCATATCCAGGATAAGAGATCCGTGGGCAGACACATCGGACACGCTGGTGCCTCCGTGGGATCAGCACCAGCTAATCTACGCCTTCCCTCCACTAAACTGTTACCACGTCTGCTTCGCAGAATGAAAGTTAAGGGGATCCCAGTAATTTTGGTTGCCCTAGATTGGCCTCAGCATCCTTGGTAGGCAGACCTAGTGCGCCTGGTGGAAGACGTCCCATGGCGACTGCCGTTGTGAGAGGACCTTCTGTCTCAAGGTCCGATTCTCAATCCTGCTTTACCATCACTGGCTTTAACGCCATGGCTATTAAGAGCCAGGTGGGGAGGAACTGGGGTCTGTCGGACTCGGTGATCCCTACTATGCTGAGAGCACAGAAATCTTCCTCCTATATTATCGTACCTAGAAGGCCTACATCTCCATGTGTGAGGGGAAAGGATGGCACCCGCGCTCCTTTTCTATATCCAGGATCCTGTTGTTTCTTCAGCAAGGGGTGGACCAGAAATTGGCGTTAAGCACCATTAAAGGACAAATATCGGCCTTGGCTATCTTTTTTCAACGACCTTTGGCGTCTCACTCACTAATGATAACTTTTGTTTAGGTGGTGCGACATGTAGTCCCTCTGGTGCGTCCACCGTTACCCCCGTGTGATCTGAAGCGTTATCGGAGCTTCAAAAACCGCCATTTGAAAATATCAGGGAAATTCCCCTGTTGACTCTTTCCCAGAAAGTGGTCTTTCTAGTGGCCATCACATTGGCCAAGAGGGTTTCGGAACTGGCAGCTATGTCCTGCAAGTCGCCCTATCTGGCGATCCACAAGGATAAGTTGGTGTTGCGCCCGCAACCATCCTTTCTGCCGAAGGTGATCTCAGCGTTTCACATCAATGAGGACATTGTGATTTATCGTCCTTGTGTCCTAAGCCAACATATCCTAAGGAAGTAGCCCTTCACGCTCTGGACATGGTTCGGGCTCTAAAGGTGTATTTGTCTGCCCAGGCTCCCTTTCGGAAGTCAGACTCACTGTTTGTTTCGGTGGCTGGTCCAAAGAAAGGCATGGCGGTCTCGTCGGCCACCATTTCTAGGTGAATCAGACAGATTGTAGTACAAGCCTAAGCCTTGAAGGGGCAGGTGTCCCCCTTTCCAGTCACGGCTCACTTCACGAGGGCAATCGGAACGTCTTGGGCCTTCCGACACCAAGCGTCTGTCACTCAAGTGTATAAAGAGGCGACCTGGTCGTCCGTCCACACCTTTACCAAGTTCTACAAGGTAGACATCAGTGCATCGGCTGATGCCTATTTTGGCCGCAAAGTTTTGCAGGCGGCTGTATAGTTACAATTGTGTATGCAATAATTCATTTTTTCCTGTTTTTTGGGGGTAAAATGCAGTACCTTTAAGTTAATGCACTGTTGCATTAATTTCCTCAGTTTTTGGTTTTGCGGTGGGGTTTTTTTCAACGCACTGTTGTTTTTGTGGGTAAAGTTTCACTAGTTCCCACTTGCCATGGTGGATGAAGTTTTTATGCTGTTTTCCCACCCCTTGTTTGGCACTGCTTGGGGACGTCCCAATGGCTAAAAGAGGAGCTGTGTCGGTCAGTAAATATAAGAGAAAATAGGATTTTTTGTACTCACCGTAAAATCCTTTTCTCTGTAATTCACCGGCCGATACAGCACCCGCCCTTCCTGTTTTTTCTTTACGTTATACTGCTTGTTGACGTACTGATGACTGCATGGCAGGCTGTGGGGTTGTTACCTAAGGGACCGCCCCTTGGGCAGAACTGGAAAGTTATGTGTTTTACATAACATGTAATGCCTAGTATTCTCCTAAAGGTGGCGTAACAACCAAAGGCTAAGAGAGGAGCTGTTTTGGTCGCTGAATTACAGAGAAAAGGATTTTACGGTGAGTACAAAAAATCCTATTTTTTTTTTTTTTACATCCGCTTCTCAGCTAGAGTTCCTCCAGATGTTGCTAGGGATTCCTGGATCAATGAGCAATTTCTGAATGCCTGATATTTAATCCGTTATCTTTTCATCTATTTGATCTATTGAACGACTTGTGTACAACCAGCCTTTCGGGTTTTTCTCAAACGATTCCCAAATTAATCATTGTGTTATGCTGGCAGAATACAATAGCGCTGCTGATTGGATTCCACCATCAACACCACATTACATAATCTATGGTCTATAATATACCTGTATAGAAAAAAGTAGTGCAGCACTGGAAAGAATTTAGTGATCAATCTATACAAATATGTAAAAAATTATAATAAACAATAATGTGACAAACAAACGTGAATAATTTTATATAGAAAATAGAGTACCCCTGATGACATCAGTTGTGATGAAACAGTTGTAGGGTCGGCACATTTTCATGCACTGCACATGCATAAGTTGTTTGTTTTTATTGATACGAGCAGAGCTTTTTTATCTCATCCTTGCAAGGAGTTGTTTTTTATATAATTGAAATTTGGTTGATACATTAATAAATCTTCAAAGGATTATCTGAACTATTGGATTTTTTTCCTCCCCATATCCTTTGAACTTATCGAGTGTTGTGGAGGCACCTACTCTGGCGGCATACAGGATTTATTCACCTGCAAGTGTGCTTTGGAAGGCGTCCTTTAATGCTGTTGATTGGTCATCTAGAAGGGTCCTGGTTTTGCTTCTTCTAAAGGCCCGTACATACGATCTGACTTTTTGACAACAAACATGCAAATGAGCTGTTTTGGAGCAACATGCGACTGTGTGTACGCTCCATCGGACAAACTTTTTCTGTTTTCATCTGACTTTTGTTGGCTGTGCGAACGGACAAACTTTTTGACAACATAAGTCCGATGGAGCAAAGTCCGATCGTGAAGTGTCATCAGTACGTTGAAACGTCACTACCTTCGTGTTTGTTGCCTAAAAAGTCCTGCCGTTTGTATGTAATACAAACTTGTGGACTACGCCCTTTGTACAAAAGTTCATGTGAAAGTTTGTACAAAGTCCAATCGTGTGTATGAGGCTTTAGCCTGTTCTGACCCCCCTGAATAAGGGTGGTCACAGGCTTTCCGGTAAGCCTCCATGACTTATTGTATGGTGACGGGCAACACAAGTGGTGGAAAATACAGATTTTCGGTTTCTGCACCAGAAAAATATTTTCATTCCTTTTCACCTAGACATGTTTTATTTATGAACACTTTATGATCATTATTCTATGAGCATATGTACGTATTTTTTGGAAATACATCACTTTGGACATTTGTGATATTTGTTTTTGCTTAATGCACATGGACTATTTTCGGTATTAAGTTTTTCACGTTTGTTTGTCACATTATTGTTTATTATAATTTGTTACATATTTGTCGTATAGATCACTAGATTCTTTCCAGCACTGTACTACTGTTTCTATTTACGTTTGTTGTGCCCTATATCAGGGTTATAGTGTTCAGCTGCAGGATAATCACGGTTTTCTTTTATTTTTATTATTTTTATTTTATTTTTATCACACACCTAGCGCAAATCTCTTCTTTTTCTTTTATAATATACCTCTTCCTGCAAGTTCACAAACTACCTCCCTTTGCTCTCCTGCCAGTTTAGCACCTATTACATGAACTATAGTTCCTGATTTTTAGAAGCTGGAAGGTCTTCTTTTAAAGCAACAGCCTAATTAAGCACTGATGTGGAATACATACAGTATAAGCTGATACTCAAGCATTTAAAAAAAAAAAAAGATTGCCTACGGGAACTTTAAACCAAGTACTCTGATACTTGTGGATGGTTTTCCCATCCCAGACTTTACCATCTTCATAATCCCTCATTTTTCCAGTTTCAATTTCTACTCTTTAGACTTCCCATGAACCAGTCATTGAAAAAAACAAAATTAGAGTAGTTTTGTGCAAGCTCTTTTGTTTTTGTATGGACAGGATTAAAATAAATTAAAACAAAATAGCTTTTCTTTTTTTATTTAAGTCAGGTAAATGTGAAAGATTGCATACTGTGGATGATGCTCTCCTCCCTTTTTCACATACTGTTTTTTCAACTTTAAACTGTGCTAAAAAAAAAGCTTGTTCACAGAATTAAAGCTAATGTTAGCTAACCCACAGTACTTTTTGAATCCTTAGTCATACATAAGTTTTTTTTTCTTCCTTTTCTTTTGCCGTTTTTGGATATTTATACCATTAATTTCTCAGAATAAACTGTATTATCACTGTTTCTTTATGCTACATTTCTGTTTATTTAAGTTAAAGCTGAACCCAAGCCACATCATTTCACTAGTTTTGCATAATTGTAGAACCAGGACTATCAGGCTTTTATTGCTGTATGTTTACATGTTGGGAAAATTCTGCTCACTTCCTGTTTGGCCATTGAGACAGAAAATAAGGGGAAATGTCATCAGTGGGGCAGTAAAAACCTGACAACATACAGTTGTTCCAATAGGACCAAACGCAGAACAAATGATCATCTCAGTTCCATGTAAAACTTTTGTTCACGCATAAATCATTTCAGCTGTAAAAAGTAAGACAAATGATCAATATTTAAAGTGCAAAAGACATTCATTCATGCAGTTATGTGTAATGATCGGCACTGGAAAAAAGGTACAGTATAGAACTTTATTGTGTTGGTGTTCTAACATTGCCCATAGCAATTTTTGTCTCGCAAGATTTCTGGAGCAAGATAGAAAATAAGCATTTGGTTCATATGGGCAAATAAAAGACCTGAGACTTGTCACTGCCCATTCAGTCCTGTGTCAGGTTGTTTGACAGGAATACAGATTATCTTTACATAATCCCAATTCCAAAAAAGCTGTGTAAAATCTACATAAAAACAGAATGCAAATTGCGATAAACGCGGGTCAGACCAGTCTTTTTGCTGACTTGTGACAAAGGACTGGTCAACCTCACACCACGTTGTCACTGATATGCAACAATGGCACGCTCAGCCTCACCCTGCAGAAAGATTTTCCAGCTTGCTGGACCACATTCTAAGTGTCAGCAGGCTGAGAGAAATTGTCACTGGGTTTAGTTAAAGGGTAACTCCACTTTTGTGGAGGAAAAAAATAGCAAATAAAGAAAAAAAAATATAGCATATAAAATTGCGACACAAGTCATATTGTAATTGAATGTTATTAAAAATTACTGTTCCTTTTCAATCTGCAGCTCTGTAATTTTCTGAAAATTGAATGCAATATGGCTACTTGGAGTTGTTCTGTACACAGAATAACCACTCTCCAGAAACATAATTTCCTGCTTGTCTGATTGGCTCACCGATTTTCCCAGAAGTCTGCCTAAGATGCAAGTCAGATTTCAGGCATCCCCTGTAAGAAAAATAAAATTTTTGGTTCAATACTCCCAATAGAAAATCCCTTCTAAGGATCAGTTCACACTTGTGCGATGTGGGAATCCTGCAAATCCACTGTGGGTTCCTGCATTGCACCCAACTCGCACCGCAGTTTACACCATATGCGAACTGCTAACAATACAATGTTAATGACACCCCCATTTCAGCTTGCATATTGCACTGCGAACTGACAGTTTGGATATGAATCGGATCGCGTGGGTGTGAACACCCATGCGATCCGATTCTGGTGCAGACCAAAAAAAAGAGTCCTGTGTAAGTTTGGTCCGAATGCGGTAGGAAGGTAGGAATCAGCCACAAAGTGTACATAGATCACCCAGAGGGGAATGTTTCTTTTTTCCCAACAATAGTGGCGTTGCGGTTTAACCACTCGCCGACCAGCCACCATCATTAGAGTGCATTGATCACGGGCACGAGAGAAAGAATAGGGACGCGTGTGTGTGTGTAAACACACACATCCCAGTTTTGTGAGGAAAGAGAAATCGTAAGTTCCTACGAGCTGGGAACCATGATCTCTCCTCTCCTATAGTCAGTCCCATCCCCAACAGATAGAACACAGTTAACCCCTTGATCGCCCCCTAGTGTTAACCCCTTCCCCGCCAGCACTGATCGCTGTATAATTGTTAATCGACCCAAAAATGTGTCTGCCATAATGTCACATTCTCTATAAAAATCGCAGATCGCCGCCATTACTAGTAAAAAAATTAAGAATAATAAAAATGCCATAAATCTATCCCCTATTTTGTAGATGCTGTAACTTTTGCACAAGCCAATTAATATACGTTTTTTTGTGATTTTTTTTTTATTACCAAAAATTTGTAGAAGAATACATATCGGCCTAAACTGAGGAAAAAATTTGCTTTTTTAACCACTACCGGACTGCTGCATGCCGATATAAATTTTAAATTTGAAGAGGAATATAGTTGTTATGGCAGCAGTTAGCTGCCAAAACCCCGGTATCCTCTTCATCGGCCGCTGGTCCTCTTTCAGATAAAAGTGGTCTCTGCGGCGGATGCGCAGTGAGATCACTTTTATCAGCGGCGGAAGAGGGGCTCCTCCTCCCGCCGCGCTCCGGTGCCCTCCACCGCTCACCAGTGCTGCCGGCAGTAGCGGAGGCAATCGGATCTTCTCCCTTGCTGGGTATGGAGACGAGTGAGTGGAAGATGGCCCCCACCCATCTCCATACCATTTTAGGGGTTGAAGTGACGTCAAAATGTTCACTTCCGCCAATAGCTCTTAAAGGGCCTTTTTCTATTTAATTTTTTTATGTAAATATGAGATCTGAGGTCTTTTTGACCCCAGATCTCATATTTAAGCGGTCCTGTCATGCTTTTTTTTTCTATTACAAGGGATGTTTACATTCCTTGCAATAGGAATAAAAGCGACACAATTTGTTTTATTTTTTCAAAGAACAGAAGCGAATGCATATGTGAGTAGCGCCTGCATTTGAAAACGATGTTCAAACCACACATGTGAGGTATTGCCGCGATCGGTAGAGCGAGAGCAATAATTATAGCCCTAGGCCTCCTCTGTAACTCAAAACATGCAACCTGTAGAATTTTTTAAACATCGCCATTAGAGATTTTTAAGGGTAAACGTTTGTCGGCATACCACGAGCAGGCGGAATTTTTAACCGTAACATGTTAAGTATCAATTTACCCAGCATAACATTGTCTTTCACAATATAAAAAAAGGGCAAACTTTACTGTTGTCTTATTTTTAAATTCAAAAAAGGGTATTTTTTCCCAAAAAAGTGTGCTTGTAAGACCGCTGCGCGCATTCAGTGTGACAAAGTATTGCAACGACCACAATTTTATTCTCTAGGATGTTAGAAAAAAATGTATAATGTTTGGGGGTTCTAAGTAATTTTCTAGCAAAAAAACAGTTTTTAACTTGTAAACAACACATTTCAAAAAGAGGCTCTGTTCTTACGTGGTTAAAAAAAATAATTGGGGCTATTTATTACAGCAAAAAGTAGAAAATGTTGTGTTTTTTTTCAAAATTGGCGCTATTTTTTTCCTTATTGTGCAAAAAAAACAAAAACGCAGAGATCAAATCCCATCAAAAGAAAGCTCTATGTGTGGGGGGGGGAAGTAAATTGTTTGGGTACAGCGTCGCACGACCGCGCAATTGTCTGTTAAAGTGACGCAGTGCCATATTGCAAAAAATTGCTTGGTCTTTGAGCAGCCAATTTTTCCGTGGATGAAGTGGTTAACTAATGAATTAACTCTTTGACTCCAAACTGCTGCCAGATAGCTTTTGGGCCTTCACAATAACAGCAATGACAATTATGAAATTAGAATAAACGTCTGTAACACATGCTATTTTATTATATTTTTTCATGTGACAACACTGAAGAAATTACACTTTGCTACAATGTAAACTAGTGAGTGTACAGCTTGTATAACAGTGTAAATTGTCAGAATGTGGGATCGTGTGTACGCGGCGTAACAGTGTAAATTTGCTGTCCCCTTAAAATAACTTAACACACAGCCATTAATGTCTTAACCGCTGGCAACAAAAGTGAGTACACCCCTAAGTAAAAATGTCCAAATTGGGCCCAATTAGCCATTTTCCCTCCCTGATTTCATGTGACTCCTTATGCCCCGTACACACGAGCGGACTTTTCAACATCCAAAGTCCGAAGGACCGAGTCCGTCAGACTATCCGATCGTGTGTGGGCTGCAACGGACTTTTGATTCGCCAAAGTCTGACGGACTTTAGAAATGAAGCATGCTTCAAATTTTCCCGACGGAACTCCGCCGGACCCGGTCCCCTTCGAAAACTCCGCTCGTGTGTATGCTACTCCGACGGACTAAAACCGACGCTAGGGCAGCTATTGGCTACTGGCTATGAACTTCCTTATTCGAGTCCAGTCGTACGTCATCACGTTCAAATCCGTCGGAGTTTAGTGTGATCGTGTGTGGCCAAGTCCGTTCGGCCGAAAAGTCTGTCAGAACTCCGTCGGAACTCCGGCGGAACTCCTTTGGAAGTCTGTCGGACATAAGTCCTCTCGTGTGTACGGGGCATAAGTGTTACAAGGTCACAGGAGTGCTAAATTTGTTGTTATTGCTCCCACTCTCTGATACTGTTCACTGTTAGTTCAACATGGCACCTCATGGCAAAGAACTCTGAGGATCTGAAAAAAAGAATTGTTGTTCTACATAAAAATGGCCTAGGCTATAAGAAAATTGCCAATACCCTGAAACTCAGCTGCAGCATGGTGGCCAAGACCATAAAGAGATTTAACAGGACAAGTTACACTTAGAACAGGTCTTGTCATGGTCAACCAAAGAAGTTAAGTGCAGGTGCTCAGCGTCGTATCCAGAGGTTCTCTTTGGGAATAGATGTATGAGTGCTGCCAGCATTGCATCACAGGTTGAAGGGGTGGGGGGTCAGCCTGTCAGTGCTCAGACTTATACGCTGCACACTGCATCAAATTGGTCTGCATGCCTGTCATCCCAGAAGGAAGCCTCTTCTAAGGATGATGCAAAAGAAAGCCCGCAAACAGTTTGCTGAAGACAAGCAGACTAAGAACATGGATTACTGGAACCATGTCCTGTAGTTTGATGAGACTGAGATAAACTTATTTGGTCCAGATGGTGTCAAGCGTGTGTGGCCGCAACCAGGTGAGGAGTACAAAGACAAGTGTGTCTTGCCTACAGTCAAACATGGTGGTGGGAGTGTCATGGATTGGGCTGCATGAGTGATGCCAGCACTGGGGAGCTACAGTTTGAGGGAACCATGAATGCCAACATGTACTGTGACATGATGAAGCCGAGCATGATCCCCTCTCTTCGGAGACTGGGTTGCAGGGCAGTATTCCGACATGATAATGACCCCAAACACACCTCCAAGATGACCACTGCCTTGCTAAGGAAGCTGAGGGTAAAGGTGATGGACTGGTCAAGCATGTCTCCAGACCTAAACCTTATTAACCACCTTCAGACCGGACCATTTTGCTGGTAAATGACCAGAGGTCTTTTTACACTTTGGCACTGAGCTGCTTTAACTGGTAATTGCGCGGTCATGCAATGTTGTACCCAAACAAAATGTGCGTCCTTTTCTTCCCACAAATAGAGCTTTCTTTTGATGGTATTTGATTGCCTCTGCGATTTTTATTTTTTGCGATATAAACGTAAAAAGACCGCAAATTTTGAAAAAAAATGATATTTTCTACTTTTTGTTATTAGAAAAATCCAATAAACTCAATTTTAGTCATACATTTAGGCCAAAATGTATTCAGCCACATGTCTTTGGTAAAAAAAAAGTCAATAATTGTATATTTATTGGTTTGCGCAAAAGTTGTCACATCTACAAACTAAGGTACGTTTTCTGGAATTTACGCAGCTTTTAGTTTACGACTGCCTATCTCATTTCTTGAGGTGCTAAAATGGCAGGGCAGTACAAACCCCCCCCAAATGACCCCATTTTGGAAAGTAGACCCCCTAAGGAAATTGATAAGAGGCATGTTGAGCCCATTGAATATTTTATTTTTTTGCCTCAAGCGATTGAATAATGACAAAAAAAAAAATTTTTTTTTTTTTACACAAAGTTGTCACTAAATGATATATTGCATACACATGCTATGGGCGTATGTGAAATGACACCCCAAAATAAATTCTGCTGCTTCTCCTGAGTACGGGGATACCACATATGTGGGACTTTTTGGGAGCCTAGCCGCGTACGGGGCCCCGAAAACCAAGCACCGACTTCAGGCTTTCTAAGGGCGTAAATTTTTGAGTTCACTTCTCACTACCTATTACAGTTTTGAAGGCCATAAAATGCCAAGATGGCACAAAACCCCCACAAATGACCCCATTTTAGAAAGTAGACACCCCAAGCTATTTGCTGAGAGGCATGTTGAGTTCATGGAATATTTTATATTTTGCCACAAGTTGCGGGAAAATTACAAACTTTTTTTGTTTTGTTTTTGTTTTTTTTCACAAAGTTGTCACTAAATGATATATTGCTCATGCATGCCATGGGCATATGTGAAATGACACCCCAAAATAAATTCTACTGCTTCTCCTGAGTACGGGGATACCACATATGTGGGACTTTTTGGGAGCCTAGCCGCGTACGGGGCCCCGAAAACCAAGCACCGCCTTCAGGCTTTCTAAGGGCGTAAATTTTTGAGTTCACTTCTCACTACCTATTACAGTTTTGAAGGCCATAAAATGCCAAGATGGCACAAAACCCCCACAAATGACCCCATTTTAGAAAGTAGACACCCCAAGCTATTTTCTGAGAGGCATGTTGAGTCCATGGAATATTTTATATTTTGCCACAAGTTGCGGGAAAATTACAAACTTTTTTTTTTTTTTTTTTTTCACAAAGTTGTCACTAAATGATATATTGCTCACGCATGCCATGGGCGTATGTGAAATGACACCCCAAAATAAATTCTGCTGCTTCTCCTGAGTACGGGGATAGCACATATGTGGGACTTTTTGGGAGCCTAGCCGCGTACGGGGCCCCGAAAACCAAGCACCGCCTTCAGGCTTTCTAAGGGCGTTACAGTTTTGAAGGCCATAAAATGCCAAGATGGCACAAACCCCCCCCCAAATGACCCCATTTTGGAAAGTAGACACCCCTAAATTTAGGGGTACACTAGTGAGACTAGGTAATAAATGGCGGGTGCCCTGAAACTATAAAAAAATAACTAACCAACCAGCGTCACCTGTAACAGTTATATGGTGATCACTGGTGAAAGGGTTAACTAGGGGGCAATCAGGGGGCTTTATGCGGTAGTATATGGGGGTCCCTGGCGCTATAAAAAGCTGCGGCGAACCTAAATACCTACCTGCCTAACTAGCGTCACCTGTGACACTAATACGGCAATCAGAAAAATGATCGCTTATTAGGCTGGGTTCACACTGGAGCGATGCGGAAACGCCGCGAATCCGCGGCGGGTTCCCGCATCGCATGCCTCCCGGCGGCAGTTCACACTGCCCTATGCGAACTGCTGGGAGTGTCAGTGAAATGTTACTGACACCCCCAGATCAGTTCGCATATCGCAGTGCGATCTGCAAACTCGGATCGCATGGTGTGAACACCCATGCGATCCGATTCTGCTGCGGGCCAAAAAAAGGGTCCCGTGCGAATTTGCGGCGGGTGCGGCGGGTGTGGCGGGTGCGGCGGGTGCGGCGAATGGCTGAACTCGAATCGCACAGAGATCGGATGTGATTTGCACTGCAGTGCGGTGCGAATCACATTCGTTCTCATAAACCGCTGCAATGTGAACCCAGCCTTAGTGACACTGGCGACGGGGGGTGATCACGGGGTTAAACCTTTATTGGGGGGGTTAGGGGGGTACATTAGAACTAAAGGGGGCTAACTCTAACTGCCCTAACAGTTATTACAGTCACAAATGACACCAATGCAAAAAAAAAAAAAAAGGACATTGGTGTCACTGTGACTGGGGGGCAGGGGCAATTGGGGGGGTGATCGGGGGGTGTGAGTGTGCCTGGCATGTTCTACTGTGTGTGTAGAGTGTTGGTGCAACTCACCGATCCGCTCTCCTCCGTGTCGGAACGAAAAATACCGACACGGAGGAGAGAATACATCACTTCCTCTCCTGTGTTTACATTACAGGAGAGGAAGTGATGTCACGGGGGATTTCTATTCGTCGGGAGCGATCGCGAGGGGGTGGCCATGAATGAATGGCCGCCCCCTCGTCCCGGATCGCTCCCGGACGAAAACCGACCGCCGCAGGCACCGGGAGGCAAGGGACGTACATGTAAGCCCTTATGCCTGCCCGTGCCATTCTGCCGACGTACATCGGCGTGCGGCGGTCGGCAACTGGTTAAGCATCTGTGGGGCATCCTCAAATGGAAGGTGGAGGAGAGCAAGGTCTCCAACATCCACCGGCTCCATGATGTCGTCATGGAGGATTGGAAGAGGACTCCAGTGGCAACCTGTGAAGTTCTGGTGAACTCTATGCCCAAAGGGTTAAGGCAGTGCTGAAAAATAATGGTGGCCACACAAAATATTGACACTTTGGCCCCAATTTGGACGTTTTCACTTAGGAGTATACTTACTTTTGTTGCCAGGGGTTTAGACATTAATGGCCGTGTTGGGTTATTTTGAGGGGACAGCAAATGTTGTTATAGACACTGTTATGCAAGCTATACACTAACTACATTACATTGTAGCAAAGTGTAATTTCTTCAGTGTTGTCACATGAAAAGATATTTAGAAAACTGTGAGGTGTGTACTCACTTTGAGAGATACTGTATATTCGGAGATTTACACTACAATAGAGCTCTTCAAGAGACAGGGACTATTTGCGTTTGCGTTAGAGTATTAGAGACAGTTTTGACACTTTTCAAAATATGGCTTAATGATGAACAGGTCAAAATGGTGCAAATACAATATTTACACAAAAAAGTATTACAAATAAACAAAGAGACAATAATGCAACAGAGAAGTAAAAAAGGAGTTGAAAATGAAAATACTTGCAAGTCCTGGTTTTAGCAGACTTCAATCAATGAACAAGTTTATACATTGGCTCTTATAACTTGACAAATCTTCCTTTATTTGATGGTGCACGAGAGCTGATGTGGTTGCAGTCCACTTTTCTTTGGTTGCAAGGGGGTGTTGAAAGAGACCGTCTGACCAATTAAGTGGCTGAGGCGTTGCCTTGGGATATCACTGTGTTTATGACTGTATCCCAGGCACAGTTTTCTATAATTACCATATTTATCGGCGTATAACATGCACTTTTCCCCCTGAAAATCAGGGGGAAATAGTGTGTGTGTTATACGCCGATTCCTGCTGCCTCAGAGTGGAAGGCAGGGACGAGCGCCACCGGATTACACAGATCCGCGATCTTCTGTGTACAAGGCGCTCAGTCACACACAGTCCTACTAACCCCCCCGGCCCGGCATTGGACCACTGTTCTGTCTATCATAAGAACTGGGCATGACTGTGAGTGATTGAGCGCCAGGTACACATGAGATCACGGATCTGTGTAATCCAGCACTGGCGAGGCTGCAATGATCTGCAAAGGCGAGGCTGTAGATGGACTGTAAGCAGGCTGCAATGATGGGCATGTTAGAGGCTGCAGATGGGCACTAAGCAGGTTGCAATGGTGGGCATAATAGAGGCTGCAGATGGGCACTGATCAGGCTGTATTGATGGGCACCGACCCTTATTTTGCTTCAAAGTTCTTTATTTAAAATGCACGTTTTTTTTCCAGAAACTTCCCTCTTAAGGCATGTGTTATACACTGATAAATACGGTATTTATATCTCTGAATGCCTACAGGTTATATTTACAGTACTAACCTGCATATTATTTTTTCAGCATGAAATTAGCTTCAAAATGCATATAAATATGGCATGTTTTGGATTTCTACTGTACCCAGGAGGGATAAGGTGTTCCAGTGGTTCCACATATCATCTAATAAAGGGGTGCTTGGATTTAAATGCTACAAATGAACTGAGGCATGTAAATATGTCCTTATTCTGACTGTGCTGTTATTATTTCATTATGAAATATACTGAAGTTTTAGAGTCTTGGCTAACAACCAGTCTATCAGGAATGTGTATTGCTATGGTATTTATGATGGGGAGATCTGGCAAGTATCTATTAAAACTGCAGTCACTGAAGCGGTAAAACAGACATTTTTATTAGGGTTTCCAGATTAAAGTGTGGATTTGGCTAATAAACATAAGAAGGTCTGCATCTGTCCCCTCAAGGATCTGATAAGCAGGTTCTGGCCTGGCTAGTAGTTTATGTATTGGATGAACTGAAAGGAGGAGGGAGGGTGAAGGTCGCTACAGAAAAGACAATAACAAATAAAATGTAATGGCTGACTTCTGAACAGCATGACTGCCACACATACAGCCTGTCATGTGCCCAGTATGCATGTGCATTAAAGCCATTATTTGTAAATCTCATAGTAGACATGTTGCTGCCATCAATTTCAAAATGACCTTTTTTCCTAAAATTGTAAAAAAAAATCAGTTTAAACATTCAATATGTTTTCTAGTTTCTGCTATGAATAAAAAGGGTTTTAGATTTCCAAAACAGTTTTTATGTAGATTTTACACAGTAATACAGTTCCTCCATAGAGTCTATATGTGTTACAACTCTGTATTTGGTATCATGTGAGTTTAGGAGCTTTTGGTTTTTTTTTATTTTTTTTTATGCTTAATCTCTTAAACTGAATAAAAAAAAGCCTATGGGGTTTATTTACTAAAGGAAAATCCACTTTGCACTACAAGGGCAGTCCTTGTAGATCTGAGGGGGACATGCAAGGAAGATTAAAAAACAGAATTTTTGCTTGTACATGATTGGATGATAAAATCAGCAGAGCTTCCCCTCATATCTAAAGCAACTGCACTTCCAAGTGAACTTGCAGTGCACTTGTAGTGCAAAGTGGATTTGCCTTTAGTAAATCAACCCTTATGTGTTCATGCCCAGTAAGCTTTTACCTGAGTTTAGGAGCAGTTAAACATCACTCTTCTAAATACGTTTGGGAGAGGAACGTTTTTGTAAAAAAAAAAAAAAACAGAAAAGCGGCACAAATGCGTATAAATGCGTTTAATTGCTAGCCATGTTTAGCGCTTGGGCGTTTATTAATTTCTGTGGCCAGCAGGGCTGGACTTACCATTGGGCTTGACTGGGCTGAAGCCCATGGGCCCCACCCAATAGGGGGCCCTGCCAAGATACATAGCCGAGTGTACCTGGCTCGGCTCCGCTCACAGTTATGCCCAGTCCCGCCCTATAATGGACATAACACAGGGACTGGGCGTAACTGTGAGCCGAGCCGAGTACACTCGACTACTCTCGGCTCTGCTCGGGACTGTGAGAGGGCCGGAGAGCTGCTGAGATACACAGGACTCTGTATCTCGGCAGCGCCATTTTTAAACTTCAAGACTGCAATGACAAGCCTGCAAATTACACTGACAAGGCTACAATGACACTGGACAAGGCTGCAGATGGATCGGTAAGGCTGCAGATGGACACTGAAAGTTTTTTCCGTAAAATTCCCTCCTAAACTTGGGGTGTGTGTTATATGCCAGCACGTGTTATACGCCGATAAATACGGTAATGTATAGAAGGTAGGGCCCGAAAGTGGCTCAAGCCCAGGGGCCCCCACCACCCTAAGTCCTGCCCTGGTGGCCAGTACTCTTGAATAAATGTTCAAATGCTAAGAGCGGGTAAATTTGCATGGGGCTCAGGTTTTACTCTCCTGATTTTAGTAGAACTTTAATAGAAGCAGGGACAATAACACGTGTTCTTTTCTAGTACTTTTATTGTGTTAATTCTTGTTCCAAATTTTGTGGCTAGCATAACAATTGTCTTCTTAGTTGTGTAAAGTGTGACATCATCTTTGTGAGTTTATGTGGTTTAGTTACTTAGTAGGAGATTACAGTAGATTTATAAAGAACTTTAGTCAGTTGAAAGGCATGTATTATACCAAATCTACAGAAAATACAAAACCATCAACATGCATATCATCATCCCCAGGATAAAAAAAAAGATTCTACTACTCTTTGAAGACACATGGAAGAGTGTGTGTGGGGGTTACTGCTCAATAGATGATTCTCCAACTGCAGTGGGTTCTTCCAGTTACAGTAACTTACCAGAGGTGACCCCCTAAATGTTATCATGGATTAGAAATGGTCTATCTATTACAAGTGATGCTCAAGATCAGGAGCATTATTTACATAATGATGTTTTAACCACTTGACCTCCAGTGGTGTAACCCCTTGCCCTCCACCCCCCTTCCTGACCAGGCCATTTGCAATTCGGCACTGGGCTACTTTAACTGGTAATTGCATATAATTTTTTTTTTTAAACAAATATAGCTTTCCGTTGGTGGAATTTGATCACCGTTAGGATTTTTTATTATATGAATGAAAAAAGAAAATTTTGAAAGAAAAACACAGTATTTTTAATTTTCTGAGATAAAACATATCCAAGAAAAACACTTAAAAAATCTAATTTCTTTATAAATGTAGACGAAAATGTATTCTTCTACATATTTTTGGTAAAAAAAAATCTCAAAAAGCGTATAATAAATGGTTTGTGTGAGGCCGCGTACACACGCGCGGACTGTTCGCCCAACTTTGTCCGTCCAACAGTTTCGGCAAACAGTCCGCTCAAACTTAGCATGGACGGACATGGCCACACACGACGGACGAACAGTTTGCTGAAACCGTGCGCGATGACGTGAACGGCACGTACGACGGGACGAAAAATACGACGTCCTATACACTGCATTATAGCTTTTGGCGTGAAAATCCTTTCTGAGCATGCGCGCAACTTTGTTTGACGAACAAGCCTACACACGAGCGGACTGTTCGCTGAAACAAGGTTTCAGCGGACAGTTTTACTGAATTTCCGAAAAACCTTGTCCGTCAAACTGTCCGCTGAAACTGTCCGCTGAAAGCCCACACACGAGCGGACTGTCCGCCCAAACACTGTTCAGCGGACAAAGTTGGACGAACAGTCCGCCCGTGTGTACGCGGCCTGAAAGTTATAGCGTCTACAAACTGGTATATATACTGGGATTTTTATTTTTATATTTTTTATACTAGTAAGGGCAGTGATCAGTGACTTATAACAGAACTGTGATAGTACGGTGGGCAATCTGACATTACCAGTGACCCCTATTACAGTGATCAGTGCTAATAAAATACACTGACACTGTACTAATGACACTGGCTGGGAAGGGGTTAACTGTGTGCCTAAACATGCTTGGTGTGTTTTACTGTGTGCTGATTTTACTAAGGGATGTGCTGGTTTTTATTCCCTGCTTCGCAGGGAAACCAAAACCCGCACATCCCAGCTGTCGGGACAAAGCTTTCTGTTGTTTAGAACAATGTTTCTCAACTCCCCCCCAACGGGTCATGTTTTCAGGCTCTCTATTTTTTTGCACAGGTGATTTTAACAGTTTCACTGCCTTAGTAATTACCACAGCCGTTTCATGCTAAAAACATGACCTGTTGGGGCTACTTGATGACTGAAGTTGAGAAACATTGGTTTAGAATCAGTGTCTGTCCTGTCATCCGCTTTGCCAATCGGCTTGTCCCACCATCAACCATTGGTTGGGACCTACTAATTGGCTTGTGCTGTAACAAATCACAGCACAATTGCGGTGGCGCGTGCCTCCTACCTGGAGGAGCTGGATCACATATCAGATACATAATTCAGTGCAGAGAGGCCACTTTGCTGCCATACATATAGGTGAGGTGGTCGACAAGAGGTTAAAGACTTATCAAAACCTCTGTTTATCAACTATTTTCTTTTTTTTTTATTACACACCCTTTACTTACTCACATTGGGGCAGTATCTGGGGGCCCCTTATTGTTATAGACACATGTTCAGGCCATGTGACCTGGTATAGTTCAAAAGGGGGGTACACACTTGCCCCCCCTTCCTGGGCAGCCAGGGTTGCATGCTCAAATAGGGTTCTGGTATAGATGTGGGGGGGGGGGCAATGTTATTTTTTTATGCACTATTCCTGCCCTTTTGTTTACATTTACCTGTTAGCCAGGAATTCCTAGCTGAGAGTTGAAGATTATCAGCTGGAATGAGAATACCGGTGGGTGCCTGCCCCCTAACAACTAGGAGCCCTGAGCTATGGTGGTATGAATATCTCTACTAAATGTTTCACTTTCCACTTTTGCTCTAGATTTTTCCTCAGCCAAACGCCCAATAATTTGGATGTTCGCAAAGAAATCTCTATACGCTTTGTACAAAGTGCACAGGTCTCACGCATTTTATTTCTAAAATCTATTTTTATTTTATCTTCTGGTCAAATGCTATTAGCCTGTAGTGTTAAGCCTCATACACAGGGCTCAAGTCCTGCGGGAACGCATGGGAACGGAGTTCCTGTACTTTTTCCACAACAGGAACTCAGTTCTCATTAGCAGTCATGTCCTGCAAGACTTTGAAGTATGCAAGCTGTGTGGCAGGTGCTACACCAGCTGCTGCTGACAGTGCACAGCTCTCCATAGTAAGTGCCACGCACCAGGGGTGGACTGACCATTCAGGCATTGCCAGTAGGCCCCATGACAGCTTCCGCTTCGATCTACCTGTCAATCACAGCTAGCTGACGGGTAGATCAGGTCCCTGCTGCTAAGAGATTGTATTTAGTCAGACCTCTCATGATGCGCTCCTCCCTGCCAGTCCCTCCTGATTTTCTGTCTCCTCATCCGTCCCCCCACCCCCCAGTCTCCTGCATACTTTGCTCTGTGTGTCCCTCTGAATCCCCCCCTCCTCTATCTTCAGTGCCATATGATGAGAGAACCCAGAGGAGGAGCACAGCTATTCTGCTCACAGGGCATGCAGGGAGAGAGGTGAGCTGAGGGAGGAACATCAGTTTGGGGTGGTAAGCTGAGCACAATACCTGGCAAAGTTTAATGCCAGGAGGGAAGTTTATGTGGAAATATGTGAAGGGTTGGAGTAGCAGCGAGTGTGTGTGGAGCCCTGCAGAGTTTGCAGCACCCCCCCCCCCCCCGAAACTAAGATACATCTCCTAAGCAGGAACACATCACTCCCCAAGCATTCTGTCCAGATAATGTGCAGTTAATTTATGACCTTTCTGTTTAACCCTGTGTTATCCAAACTCTGTTCAATGAAAAGTGTAAACACTATATACAAAATAACATTCCCCAATAAAGATCACAACATGATGTTCACATTTGCATGGAAGCACAATTGACTGAATGCTGATTATTCAGAGAATTACCATATTTATGTTTATTGAGGATTGTTTTTTTTATTATGTACTAACAGTTAAGCTTCATACACACAATATGAAAATTGGATGAAAAATACCACTTTTTAAGCGTTTGTGCATATGAGTGTATCATTTTTTATTTATTTTTCGATGGGGGAGTGGATCTTGGGTGGGAGTTCCCACACTTTTTTCCCCAGGACTTGACCCCTGCTCATACACACTATTCACACAGATTTTCTGCTGATTTTTGTCTTCAGATTTACCAAAACCATATAATACGAGGTCAAACCTTAGGAGTTTAAATTTGTATGCAATCAGGCAGGCCCTTACACTACATTGTTTTGATAAATCTGAAGACAAAAATCAGCAGAAAATCTGATAGTGTGTATGGGGCTTTAGACTATATTCTCAGATATCAAATGTATTGAAACTTCTGGTTAAATGCTCTTAAGACTATTTCTCTTGGGATCGAATGTTACATTCACCCTGCTAAGGTCAACAAATAAAAATCATTTAACATACATTACAAATATTATGAGCATTATTTGTGACTAATGCTTAAATACTGGGATATTTTAAAGGCAGTTTTTTTTATATATACATAGACCGCTATGTATCAACAGACAGATGACCATCCACAATCAGTGCTGCATGCTCTTCATTCTCTGAATACTTTATTTTATTTTTTTTGTTTATTTGTGATTACCTTGTCTCAGGGATTGACAAACCTTGTGTATACATGTCAATTTGCAATAAAGTTTAGCAAACAGATCAGATTCTATCAACCTACTGCAAATTAGAGACCATAACTCTCTAAGGCTAAGTTCACATCTATGTGTTTTATAGTGTGTTTGCAGATCTGAGGAAATGCGCTATAATCTATTTAACATTATTTCTATGAGTCCTGTTTACATCTGTGCAGTTTTCTGCAATGCCTTTTTTGAAAAGGTGTAGCGGCTTTTTTACATGCAGCACCTTGCGTTTTGGGCTCCTTAGACTTCAGTTGAATTTACAAAAAATTTTATATTCACACTTTTTTAAACGATTTTGCTGCGTTTTTCTGCATGACAACTGACACCTCCTCCTAGTAACATCAACACATAGCTTGCCATTGCCCAAAGCAATAAATACAAATGGCATGAAATATACACATGAAATCACGCAAAACAGTGCAAAAAAAAACATCAACCACACATGAACCTAAACTAAAAGTCTTAATAGTTTCTTTATTAACAGCGCATTTACACCCAAATGCAGTGCTGATAATTAAAGTGGTTGTAAAGGCTAAAGGTTTGTTTTTACCTTAAAGTATAATGAAATGCAAAACTCTTTTCATAGTTTTGGATAGAGTGGAGAGGGGTTAGAATGGCAGTTTTAGTTCTGTGCCTCTGCTAGAGAGCTTCAAGTGTTACTAAGCTCACAACACTAAAATCAGTCTGTATATACAGTAAAGCATGCTTGATACACTCACTGTGAAACCTAAGGGGTTAATTCTCAGCATTGTGTCAAAAAAGCTGTTTGATCCTGTCTTTTCCGATCTTCCCCTTCTTTTACTGTCTCCAATCCATCTGCTGATAGTACAGAGTCTTTGGAATCATTCTGCACATGCTCAGTTTGGTGTGTATTGCTAGATAGGTTTTTTTCCTTGGGAGAGGGTACATGTGATCAGAACAAGGCCAATTAGCACAGTCCAGACAGAAGGTCTGGGGTCCTGCAGCCTCATAGGATAGTCGGAGTAGAATGCAAACTACTCCTTTAAGCTTTAACCAGGCACTGATAGAAGTCACAAGATTGCTATATAGTGCTGATGAGAAAGGGTATTTAGTAGTTTATATTTACTAAAAAAATTGCATTTCCATGTTCTGTGTACTGTGGGAGACCATATATAGTGAATGCAGGGTCCTGGGTTTAGTAACACTATAACCCCCTCTATTTGACATGTTCACCATTATCATTAATAGTATAACAAAATCACCAATTTTGGGTTATCCCCAGAAAAGTAATAGATGGGAATTTTTCCTATGGGGACACTAGTTCTGGTGACCTGGGGGTCCCCAAGGAATGCCTTTAACCACTTGCAGACCGGACCATTTTGCTGGTCAAAGACCAGACCACTTTTTGCGATTCGGCACTGCGTCGCTTTAACTGACAATTGCGCAGTCGTGCGACGTGGCTCCCAAACAAAATTGACGTCCTTTTTTTCCCCACAAATAGAGCTTTCTTTTGGTGGTATTTGGTCACCTCTGCGGTTTTTGTTTTTTGCGCTATAAACAAAAATAGAGCGACAATTTTGAAAAAAACGCATTATTTTTTACTTTTTGTTATAATAAATATCCCCCAAAAATATATAAAAAAATATTTTTTTCCCTCAGTTTAGGCCGATACGTATTCTTCTACATATTTTTGGTAAAAAAAATCGCAATAAGCGATTATTGATTGGTTTGCGCAAAAGTTATAGCGTTTACAAAATAGGGATAGTTTTATAGCATTTTTATTAATAATTTTTTATTATTTTTTTTTTTACTAGTAATGGCGGCGATCTGCGATTTTTATTGTGACTGCGACATTGTGGGGGACCCATCGGACATTTTTGACACATTTTTGGGACCATTGTCATTTATACAGTAATCACTGCTATATAAATGCAGTGATTCCTGTGTAAATGACACTGGCAGTGAAAGGGTTAACCAGTGGGTGGCAGTGTAGGGGTTAAGTGTTCCTAGTGGTGTGTTACTAACTGTGGGGGGGTTGGGCTTTCATTTAGTGTACACTGATCTCTGCTCCAATCACATGGAGCATAGATCAGCGTCACTAGTTGCTAGGCAGAATGGAGAAATGTTGTTTATACAGCATTTCCTCCATTCGGCCGCTCCGTGAGACGATCGCGGGGATGCCCGCGGCGATCAAGTCCGCGGGCCTCGCGACCGTACTCACGGGGGTCCCGACCAGTGCGGGAGCGCGCCGCCGGCGGCGTGCTCCCGATGGCACGGCGGCATCGAATATTGGACGTACCTGTACGCCAATATGCCTGCCCGTGCCATTCTGTCAACGTACATCGTCGTGCGCTGGTCGGGAAGTGGTTAATTTGCAGAGATTTCCTCTCACTTCCTGTTTGGCTATGGGTCAGGAAGTAAAGGGAAATCTCTGTGATGGGACACATGACGAAAACAAATCTGACAGCCCCAGTACCTTGCCCTGTAAAAATGAAAAAAAGAGTTGTTTCAGCACTGTGCTCCTTCTTTACTGGACTCAGTGAGAGCTGTCAATCAAATACAGCGATGAGGTAGCAGGGCCAGGGCAGAGCCGCACTTTGTCAATAGATGCACACAGTGTGGCTCAGGAGTGAGCCCACATGCCTAACCCCCAGCAAGCGGCTTACTATGGGGGTCCTCGGAAGGCAGAGCAGTTAAGTAAAACATGTCTATTATTTTAACCACTTAAGCCTTGGACCATTTGGCTGGCCAAAGACCAGAGCACTTTTTGCGATTTGGCACTGCATCGACTTAACTGACAATTGCGCAGTCGTGCAACGTGGCTCCCAAACAAAGTTGACGTCCTTTTTTTCCTACAAATAGAGATTTCTTTTGGTAGTATTTAATCACCTCTGTGGTTTTTATTTTTTGCGCTATAAACAAAAAAATAGCGACAATTAAAAAAAAAACACTTTATTTTTAACTTTTTACTCTAATAAATATTCCCCCAAAAATATATAAAAAACTATTTCTTTTTCCTCAGTTAAGGCCGATATGTATTCTTCTACATATTTTTGGTAAAAAAAAATCACAATAAGCATTTATTGATTGGTTTCTGCAAAAGTTATAGCGTTTACAAAATAGGGGATAGTTTTATGGCATTTCTATAAAAAAAAAAATGTTTAAGTAGTAATGGTGGCGATCAGAGGTTTTATCGTGACTGCGACACTATGGTGGACAGATTGGACACTTTTGGCACAATTTTGGGACCATTCACATTTATATAACGATCAGTGCAATTAAAAATGCATTGATTACTGTGTAAATGTGACTGGCAGTGAAGGGGTTAACCAGTAGGTGGTGCTGTACAGGATAAGTGTTTTCTAGGAAGTGATTCTAACTGTGGGGGGGGGGGGGGGGATGTAACCGCCTCCCGATTACAGGGAGCTTACAGATTACAGGGAGCTGTGATCAATGAGAGTGTCACTAGGCAGAATGGGGAAATGCTTGTTTTCATTAGCATTTCCCCGTTCTTCTTCTCTGTGAGATGATCGCGGGTATCCCCGCGCACTTCGGACCCGCGATCACGCTCATGAAGCTCCCGGCGGGCACGCCTGCAACCCACCTCTTAAAGGGCAACACACAGGTACGTGCCCTTCTGCTGCAGTATATCTGTGTGAGGTGGTCGGGAAGCGGTTAATTAAAAATAAAATGCCTTTAGTGGCACATGAAGCTGACAGATGGAATTGGAGTACAGCTAATCATGTATGTGTGCTCTTATGGGGATTCCTGCAACAGTTTTTCCACTAAACATAAGCCTTTTAGTTGAAGAAGAGCTCCTGTTTAGGTCAATAGAGTAGGAAGGAGATTATTTGCACAGTGAGGTATATGTGATATAAATGCTGATCATGTACTGCTGTATGTGTTTTGTCCCATATCTCATCTGTACAAATAAGAGTGTATCCTCCTTTGCCTTCTTCAGTGATGTTTTCTATTTTGTATTCATTGAATTGTTACATGACCTGCCTGGGCTCTATAAATCTCTATACAGATTATAGTAGTGGGTTTTATGGCAGATTTCATGCAACAAATGACATTCTGGAGCAAAAATAATATCCTTTTAGGTGATGGTGTTTATTGGCTAAAACGTGTAGATATTGTTTTTTGCTCTGCTGAGCTATGATTTTATACCTTTTGCTCCAAGCTTTCATCCCCCCATCTTTAAATTTTCCTTTCTAGGATGACACCACCTTACCATCCCATGCTTCTTGTTTGTAACAGATATATGGTCAAATGACACATTGTTTGCATAGTAATATATAAAACATTTCATTTTAAAAGAGTTTCCAATTTGTATTCTTGTTTCAATAAGTAGATTAACTTAATTTACTAATTTTTGGCCCCTATAAAGCAGTGTTAATTTTCGTCAATGAAAATATTTTCGTTGCCGAAATTAACGCTATTTTAGTTGACTAAAATTACAATAACATTTAAGTCAAAAGACTGACTAAACCTAAATCAAAATTTGATGTCAAAATTAACACTGCACTACCACATAAGAATAAGTAGGGGGCACCTTTTTAAGCTGCTGAAAGAAAAAAAATAGAAAAAGGCTTTTCTTATTTTATTTTTTTTCTTAACCACTTAATCACTTTTTTTCTTAACCACTTAACCAATACAGGGCATTTTCACCCCCTTCCTGCCCAGACCAGTTTTTCGTTTTCAGCGCTGTCGCACTTTGAATGACAATTGCACGGTCATGCAACACTGTACCCAAATTATTTTTATGTTTTTTTCCCCACAAATAGAGCTTTCTTTTGGTGGTATTTGATCACTTCTGTGGTTTTTATTTTTTGTGCGATATAAACAAAAGAATAGTGAAAAATGTGAAAAAAATCAATATTTTTTACTTTTTGCTATAATAAATATCCGATTTAAAAAAAAAAATTTCCTCAGTTTAGGCTGATATGCATTCTTCTACATATTTTTGGTAAAAAAAAAATCTCAATAAGCATATATTGATTGGTTTGCACAAAAGTTATAGTGTCTACAAAATATGGGATAGATTTATGGCATTATTATTTATTTTTGTACTAGTAATGGCGGCAATCTGCAAATTTTTTGTGACACTGATGTTGCGACATATCAGACGATTTTGACGCATTTTTGGGACCATTCACATTTATACAGCGATCAGTGCTATAAAATTGCACTGATTACTGTGTAAATGTGACTGTCAGGGAAGGTGTTAACACTAGGAGGTGATCGATGGGTTAATTATGTTTCCTAGAAAGTGATTCTAACTGTAGGGTGCGGGGCCTCACAAGGGAAGGAGACTGATCGGTGTTCCTCTGTACTGAGAACACACCATCGGTCTCTTCTCACTTGACAGGACATGGATCTGTGTGTTTACTCACACAGATCCATGGTCCTGCTTTGTTCCCGGGCAATCGTGGGTGCCCCAAAGATGGCGGGAAGCTGAGGATGTCATATGACGCCCGCTCAGGATGGGAGATCCCTCCTACGGATGTCATATGACTATGGGCGGGTAATGAAGTGGTTAATCTTTAATGGTAATATATTCAGGTAATATGTGCAATGGTAATATAGCTATTAGAGTTTACAGTTTATTGTTTTTTATTTATTTTTTTATTTTAAAGTTGCACTTCTGTTTGTCTAAAAGCAGTATGTTTATGAAACGTGGTCAATATTTTGAGGGAGGGGGGGCAACATACATCTGGGTCCTGGGTCAAATGGGAAGGCGGCAATCCATGGCCTTGCCTTCCAATGATGAAGTGGTGCTGGATCTGGGATAGGGATCCTCGAAGCGGCTGTTGCTGCCCCTCTGACTTCTGATCCTTGCTCTAGCACCGAGGGAAGAGCTGGGGCCATTGCTTCTCCTCCTGGCCAAACAGGAAGTGAGTCCTGAGACCTAAGTGGTTGAGAGTCCTAAGACTCCCTGGCCAATCAGTTCTCAGAGCCCGCTTTCTGATTGGCCAGGGAGGAGAAGCAGGAAGACATTAGCGAATAAGGGCACAGTGCTCTGCGTCCCGAGCCCACCCTTTTATGAAGCCAATTAGAGCCTCAGATTCTAATCATGTGTGTCTAAAAAAACAAAAAAAACACTATAAAATCCATGCGTCCGGCACCCTGAGATTAGGGGTCGGGGGCATGGATCAGGGGGGCTGCGCCCCTAATGCAGCAATCTCCACTGGAAACTTGGTTTTATTTATAAAGACCTTGTATATCACAACAACTTAGTGTCAGTTCACACCAGCATGGCTTCAAAGTCATGGGACTTTGAAGCCGACATCCCTGCGCAACTGCATCATGGCTTGCATAGAACTTCTTTAACAGAAGTCAATGCAAGTCATGATGAATCACCCCAAAGTAGTGCAGGAACTTTTTTCTAAGTCTGAGCGACTTGCGGTGCAGCATTTAGAGCGCTCCTGATTTTGTTAATGGGGATACAACTTGTCATGAGACTTTGTTGCATGGCAAGTTGCGGCAGGGTGAATCAGGGCTAAATCTGTGTCTGTAGTTCATGTTCAAACATTAATACATAAATAATAATATGTTATTAGATTTTTACTTCAAGGGTATATCATGAGTTTGTCAATTCTAGACTAATGCGTAAATAAAGCATTAGAAGTCTAACTAAACCAATCAGATTTTAGTCGACTGTAATGTACTGGAGATTTTAGTCTACTGTAATGTATTGGAGATTTTAGTCGACTAAAATGTACTGGAGAGGCCCATTCACACTAGGTACAATTACCTGCATTTTTCCTCATAGAACAATGTAAGTAACTTCAAAGGCACACGGAAAGCAATTGTTTTCTGTGTGTCATGTTCAGAACACGGCACTTCCAGAGCAGTACAATATTATGCAAATTTTTACATAATATCACACTACTCTTCATGGTTCCTCATGACACCGTACAGTCAACACGGCACACCACGCTACTGTGCAGTGACATAAATGAAGTGTCTGTACATTTAAAGTGGTCTTCCACCCTGAAGTGGGAGTTCCGCTCATCTGATCCCTCCCCCCCTCCGGTGCCACAATCGGCACTTTTTCAGCGGGGAGGGGGGTGCAGTTACCTGGATAATCCAGGTATCTGCACCCACTTCTGGGACAAGACCGCCGCAGACCGCTGCAGATGCCCCGCCCCCCCCCCATTGTGTTCTGGGAAACACACAGTTCCCAGGACACAGCGGGGACCAGCAGAGACGCGCAGCGTGACTCGCGCATGAGCAGTAGGGAACCGGGCAGTGAAGCCGCAATGCTTCACTTCCCGATTCCCTGACAGAGGATGGTGGCGGGGGCAGCAGAGAGATGAGCTATTGCCCGTCATCTGCCGCCGACATCGCTGGACCCTGGGATAGGTAAGTGTCAATTTATTAAAAGTCAGCAGCTGCAATATTTGTAGCTGCTGGCTTTTAATATTTTTTTTAAAGGTGCAGAACCACTTTAATATAAAGTAGAAACTAAGAAAGGGAGCAGTGTGATACAATAAACTTCACATCACCCCTCCCGCACAGTTCGGCTTTGTAAACCGGCCCCTAAAATAGTGAGATGTAGTCTGGCAGAGTAGGCTGATAATGGGAATGTGACTTCCTCAAAATGTCTTCCAACCCTCTGATGTCCTACTTGGAAACAGTAGAGCCCAGCGTGCTGTTGCCATTCTCTCGCTGCGGGCGCTCGCAGCATTGTTTCAATCCCATTTGTTGTGCGGTTTCCCGCCTGTTGCCAGGACAGTTTCACCAAGCTGATGGATTCCTTTTCTGTCCTTTTGTGATGTTTGCTACTTGGGACTTTGCTGCCTACTGGCAATATTGTTTGCGAGTGCATCTTTTAAATATTTTAAATAATAGATGTGACAATAATATACTCCACTATGGGGGTACTTGTGCCAATCTTTTCTGTTTTGTCTAATTCGATTTTGCCTGGATCTCCCTCTCCTCTCTTGTTGGGGTTATCTGCACCATTCCCATCAGTATTAGCCTCAATTTAAATAGCATTCTAAAAAACCTCCACCATTTCTCATTATTATGTTATTATTATTTTTATTGTATCTGACCAGTATTTATTATTGGGACTAGTGCCTCTTTTTTTACATACATTTGCAGATTTAGGAGCTCTATAGATATATCAAAACTATATAATTTCAGGACACACCTAATCTATCTAATCAATGTGTATCTAATCTAGCAGGCTTTTGCACTACATAGTTGATGGTAGATATACAGGAGATTGTACAGTGTATGGGGAGCTTTAGAGAGATCAGGACTTCTGGGTGTGGTTAAATTACACTGAATATTCATTCCACTTATATACTCAGTGTGTGTGTTCCATAAGTGCAAACCTGTTGCAATACTTGTTGATCCTGTCAGAAATTCAGTAAGCGCGAAACTTAATGTATTGAGCGCAGTACCTCTGTCTTACTGCTATCCCCACGGGTTTTATCTGCCCAGCACAGGTTGCTTCTGTGAATTACAGAACACATACCCCTTTGTTCTGTAGTTCTAACACACCTGTTCAATAGTGAAAATGCTGCTTCTCCATGGATATAGTACAATTAATGCCAACTGAGCACCACAAATAAAAAATACAGTTATTTTGCATTTTTAATATGCAAAGCAAACGCATCCATCTATTAATGTCTTTGTGCTTTATTTTGTTGAGAAATCATTTTGAAAAATCCCCTGCCCCTCAAGATGGCTACAGCATTTCTAGCTTCCACGATCTTGACTAAAGGCAGATGATTCATGCAGCAGTTACTTCCTTGAATTCATCTGCCCTTACTGTAAAAATCTAGAAAAAAATGTGCTTGGGCAGTACAATATAAAAGGGCTGCTGGTACACTTTTGCAAGGTCGGGCATGCAGGCAGGAGGGCATGCTTAGCTAAGCCCCTTCATCTCTCCCCTAGATGATAGAATAAAAATGTCCATGAAGAATTCTGGGACGTAGGACATCATATTGATTAAAAGATTAAAACCCGTAAGTATAATATACCTTCCAATTTACCGTATATACGCGAGTATAAGCCAAGTTTTTTCAGCATTGCTTCTGTGAAAAACACCACTCGGCTTATACTCGAGTGAGGGTCCCACTTAAGAAAAATTGAGCTGAAAAAGGGACGGGGACGTCCCGCTGGGTGCTGCACATGTATCATCTCAGCGCAAATGGATAAACATCATTTTGAAACAGCGTGACCTCAAAAGCACGTCTCTTTCAGAAAAACTAAAAAATCAGATACTAAACCTCACTAAGGAGACACCAAACCTTCCCAGCACATGGCTAGATCTACTAAAGAAAAAAACAAAATTAGATGAAGATAAACTAATTAAGGCAAAACTCCAAAAAATGAGACGAGATGTGGATGACTACAACAACAAAAGGGTCTTCCAATGGAAAACCAATAACTCTGCTCCAGTGCCTCTAATGCAGATCCAATTTCCACCGTCCTTTCGGCCCTTCAAAACCCACCACCCTCCTATACTTCCCTCCCAATATCCCTCCCAACATCCATACTCAAAACACACCAACCAACCAACACAACACATATCGTCCTACAATCCAGAACCCATAAGGGAGAACAGCCCCCACACCTCACAACCAAAACCTAAACGGTATAGAAAACCAAAAAGAAATATAGAAACCCTACAAAATAGAAAATATACCACTACTCCTATTGACAGTGCAATTAATAACAAACCAACAAACACCCCCAACCAACACAAAAATAGTAATAAAAATAATACCAATAGAGGTGATAATACCCCTCCAGGACACACAAAAAAGAGTAATCAGGCTACCTCCAATACAACCACTCCGGATGTTCCTGTAAAACAGTCTCTCCAAAGCACACATGATACTAACATTCCAATGGGTCAATATAAAACCTATTCACAAATAGTCCAAAATTGCCCTCTCGAGTTTCCCACACAGACAGACGACCAGTCTTTTTTAGTCCTAACCCCTCAACCTGCACAAAAAAGAAAACTAGAAGAGGCAGAAGAGGGGGGAGAATAAACAAAACCCAAAGAAAAGTTTGCCAAACTATAAAAATCTACAACCTTTCTTCACATACCCTGGTCCCAGATGAAATCTCTCTACTTAATAAAGGACTCAACTTCGCACCCACCAGCCAGCCCAACCCTTTCACTTTATTTGTGGATCTAAACAAATTTATACGTAATCTCACAGTGAAACGCTTTTTCAATATTAAATCCAATAAGGAAAATCCCAACAATACCACAATACCCAGTATGTACAATACCTCTCCTTTATGTACAAAAAATATATACCAAGATGATCCCTGCCTAGCCATTTTGGAAGAATTATACAATATGAATGAAGACCCCGCCGTCACCACCATTAGTCTCTCAGACACTTCTTGCATTTATTATCAACCAGATTCCCCCCCAATAAAACACACTTCTCTTAGGCCAAAATCCATCTTCAACCCCAGCCAGGCAAAAGGCCCTTACATACAAAGTTTCTACCAGGTTGTGTATGCAGATATCAAACGACTTTGTAAATTAAGGCCACCCCCCTCCCCCCTGCATCACCACAGGAACAACCTCACCCCACAAGAAGCCCAGGCTCTCCAAAGTCTAGCAAAAAATAACTCTATTGTCATCAAAACAGCAGACAAAGGAGGTGGCATAGTAATCCAGAATTCGGAAGACTATCTAAATGAGGCCAACAGACTACTCTCCGATAACAACACATACAAGCCCTTAAAAAGTGACCCGCTCCCCCTCTTCTCTATAGAAGCTGAAGCACTCATAAAACGAGCCCTTGGAGATAATATTATTACAAAAGCAGAAGCTTCCTTTCTATCCAAAACATATTATAACACTCCCTATTTCTATCACCTTCCCAAAATACATAAAAATTCAGAGAATCCCCCGGGGAGACCAATTGTTGCCGCAATGGAAAGTATAACCAGCCCCTTTTCTATCTACATTGACCATTTCCTGCAACCACTGGCACAGAATCTCCAAACTTACATACGAGATGGTACACACCTACTAGAGATCCTAAAAACCTACTCCTGGGAGCCCACCTACCAATGGGTGTCCTTAGATGTCAATTCCCTCTATACTTCAATTCCCCATGCTGTTGGCCTTCAGGCAGTAAAACACTTCTTAGCCCTAGACCCATCCCTAAAAACTGCACAAGCAGAGTTTATCTTAGATTCCACAAAGTTCTGCCTCACCCACAACTACTTCTCCTTCAATAAAAAATTCTACTTACAAACCCAAGGGACAGCTATGGGTGCCAATTTTGCACCTAGCTATGCAAACCTGACAATGGGCTTCTGGGAAACTCTTTACATTTGGAACAACAATCCATATACAGAGCATATTATATACATAGGTCGCTATATAGATGATATTATCATCATATGGGACAACACCGGACCACCCATAGACCACTTCGTCTCACACTGTAACGCTAATGATCTAGGCCTATCTTTCACTATTGAATCCAGTCCAGATACCTTACCCTTTTTAGATCTTGAACTCTGTCATATCAATAAAACCATCTTCGCAAGAAACCACATAAAACCCACTGCAGGAAATTCATATTTACACTTCCAAAGTTGCCACCACCCAAGGTGGATCACCAATATCCCAAAGAGTCAATTTAATCGTTTAAAACGAAATTGTACTCACAACTCAGATTATATCGAGCAGGGCACTCTGTTTAAAAGAAAATTTGAAGACAAAGGCTATCCCCCCACCCTAGTAGATGAAGCCTTCACCAAATTCCTGGACACCCAGCCAGTAACACACCCGGTCACACCCCAACCACATGAAACCACACCGAACAAACCAACTGTCCATTCCCAAACTCACAGCACCAGATTCATTACTCAATATCACTCCCAACACAAAAAAATGGAAAAAATCTTCAAAAACCATTGGAGTATCCTTCTAGAAGACCCTCTGTTAAAAACCTCCATAACAGATACCCCCAAGATAACATATCGTAGAGCACGCAACATAAAAAGTTTTATCGCCCCGAGCAAATTAAAAACCGATAACAAACCAAAGCCACTCAGGACATTCCTCACCCTGAAGGGCATGTACCAATGCAAGAAACAAAAATGTCTCACCTGTAAATTTGTCCAACACCGCCAAAAATCTTTTACGACAAAGGGCAACACATACCAACTAAAAAAGTTCTACAACTGCTCCTCTGAGTTTGTAATATATGCAATCCGCTGCCCTTGCAATCTACTTTATATAGGGCGTACCATTCGTACCCTAAGAAAAAGGTTTGGCGAACATCGCCGATCAGTAGAAGGGGACTCCAATCTCACTATCCCACGACACTTTAAAGAACACCATCAAGGGTCCACAGAGGGCATGCAAGTATGGGCCCTTGAACAGATACCTGGATCCTTCCCCCTCGCAGAACGTTTCAAACGTCTCTGCGAGAGGGAAACTTTTTGGATATATACGTTAGACACCCTCACGCCTGGAGGCCTCAACGAGGACATAGAAATCAACTCAGTTGTCTAATTTTTACCCATCACACTTTTTCCATGAGATTTTTTAATGAGACTTAAAATTGCTTAGCCGCCCCCGCCCCCCCCCTCCCCCCTCCCTTTCCCCCCCCCCCCGCCCTCACCTCCACAAATCAGTATCCACGCGCCTTTTTCTGATCCCACTATAAGTGGGTTCACACACGTACGAGTGCGTGTGCATGCGTATGTATGTATGTATGTGTATGTATATATATATATATATATATATATATATATGTATGTGTGTATGTGTGTGTATGTGTATGTATATATATATATATATATATGTATGTGTATGTTCTGCTCTAACATCCACGTCTCATTTTAACACCATTTTATTGTATTTTACAGTACCAAATTCTCACAATATCAAATCCTATCAATATACATGTCTCTCACCATGTTATGTCATAATACCCACCATAGAAATATACCTTCAGCAATTTAATTAACAATTTTTTGCCCCTTTTTCATTTTAATTTTATTTTTATTCCTAGTTCTATTTTTATTTTTATTTTTATTTTTATCTTTATTTTTATTTTTATTTTTATTGTTTTTTTTATTGTTATTTTTATTCCTATTGTAATTTTATCCTTATTTTTACCTCTATTTTTATTGATTCTTTATATATTTTTTATATATATTTTTTATATATAAAAAATTTATTTTATATATATATATATATATATATTCTTTATATGTATTTTCTATGTATTTTTTCAATTTTTAACAACCTTCTTTTAATTCTTGCAAAATCCACTTCTATCTTATACCTTTAACAAGTATTTTCATAATTTTTTAAAACAATTTTTAAAACAATTAAATAAATAAAAATAAAAAAGTTCCAACTCTTATCACTTTTTCCCACATCTTGTCCACACTATCCAACTTGTATCCACATACATTGATGGACACACACACAATAATCACATACAACCAGCCTGCAACACATGAGCAATCAACACCATGCTTTGGTCGGAACAGCTCCGCCCCATAAGGTGGAACCTAAACGACTAATTAGAACTGCCCCCTTTCCCTATTTAAACCACTCCAAACATAGTAACCCAGATGCCTGATGAAGGAGCACGCATGCTCCGAACGCGTGCAACGTAAACCACAACGAAACGTCATCGCAGTGCGCCCCTCAACATAACAACGAACGGACGAACGGACCTCCCTGACGCTGTTACACCAAGCCGTGCGACGCTGGGAACCACCGGCGCCACCGGACGAGAGATACAGCCGAACGAGTTACCACTTCTCCTCGAGAGCCCTGCGATGCCCTCTAGATACATGATGTGCCTGAAACCTTCTGGTAGAGTGTGAGTGCATAACTTCACGAATTAAATGTCTTTGATTCAACAATACTGCACTTAGATTGGCACTGTTTTTTCTTCTGTTTATATCATCTCAGCGCAACCTTGTCAGTTTCCCCTCCCTCCTGCACTTCTCACAAGTGTCATGTGCAGCCTCCCCGGTGCCCCGTAGCGTGATCTCATGCTGTGTGTCAGAGATCTCAATTGCCATGCAGCCACTGTAACAATGTCCCACCTCCTAGACCTCCTCTTGTGATAGACGGCACACTGATCCAATGCTAGGAATCATTCTGCCATTTGTCATAGGAGGCGGGACATCATTACAGCGGCTGCACGGCGATTCAGATCCAGCTCTGATACACCGCGTACCATCGCATTACCAGGCACTGGTAGGCTGTACCTGATGGGCACTGGCAGGCTGCATGTCATGGGCACCTATAGGCTGTACATGATGGGCACTGGCAGGCTGCATTTCATGGGCACTGGTAGAATGTATATTATGAGCCACCCTAGGCTTTTACTCGAGTCAATACGTTTTCCCATTTTTTTGTGGTAAAATTAGGTGCTTCGGCTTTTATTCGGGACGGCCTATACTCGAGTATATACGGTATTTACTAAGGTAGGTAGCATAAGCATTACAAATAGATAATGTTGATTCAGAGAGTAAAGTTTTATCTAAACCAGATTTCACAAATGTGTGAGAACATTGGTCTTCTTCCTAATGCTGGTACTGCGCAAATCCCCCCCCCCCCCCCATTTCTCTTTTTCTCGCTTTAATTCTTCTGTATCCCCATTCAGATTCAAACTTGCAAAAGACGGTTTTACCTGATTGGCAAGTGTGAGAAGTTTCTTTATTCTTTTATTAAACTTCAAGTATGTGGGAGACGAAGAGCATACAGTTGGTATGTTTGGAAACAGCTCTCTGGCATCACAAACACATAATTACATGAGGTTTCTAGACCACCAGGTTACCAACAGAAGTCAATCAGCCACTACACTATAGCAATACCTACAGTAATTGAAAAATCAAATTCCAGAGCATGGAGGCTGTGCACCGTGTACATAGCTCATGGATTCATTTTTCTGTTGTGGCTGATAGTGTACATTAGAATGAGATTCTGTTGGGCTATGGATAAGAGACTAACAAGCACTTCTGCATATTCCTAACATCATCAGCTAACTGGCCATTGAATGGTCTCAATGATGCCTATTGTTTTCTACTTTTATCTGAAAAGAACAAGCTGCTCAAGCTTGATGATAACAACTCTTGACAGAGAGCTGCGGAAGACACGGCCTTTTCACACGCATAATTAATAACATGCTACAAATTTTAAGTGATTGTAAAGTCCCCTCCTTTTTTTTTCTTATAAAAATAACACACATGTCATACTTACCTGCTCTGTGAAGTGGTTTTGCACAGAGTAGCCCGGATCCTTCCATTTTAGGGTCCCTCTTCTGTTCTCCTCCAAACTGTGTCCAAAACTTTAATCACATAGTATCAAAAATTAAAAGCGATGTTTCAGGGCCATGCAAGACCCCTTCTTCAGTCATGTGTGTGGCACTGGAATCGCATTGGTTGCCACATCGTGCTGATGTGAACCAGCACTTAGTGTCTTATATAAGACAGCGGAAGATCTTTACATTATTGGGAAATGCCACTCTACCAATGTGGCGGTACATTTAATCACTGCTGGGAATCTGTGGTGGTGGATAAAGCATGTGTTCCCAAGAGAGGTGGAGATGCTTTTCGTCTCCTGTGTAGGAGAGAGGTTTATCGAACTTTGCAACTGCAGACCCGTATCCCCTAAGAACTCTGAGAACTTTGAGTGGGATGTCACTAATTTCTGTGAGTGACAACGGGTCCAATGCTCATCTCCCCTCCTGCGCAGCTGATGGTCTCCATCAATCCACCATTCTGGCGGGGTTCACGTTTTTATTATTTGTTCCCTTTTTTTGTGGATTTTAGGCATGGAATGGGTGTCTGTAGAGTTCCTTTTTTCTTGTATTAATGGGGTTGGCAACTACATGGCAAATGAGGTTCAATGCAGAAAAAATTTAAATAATGCATTTGGGTGGCAAAAATATGAATGCAATCTATACACTGAGGGGAGGACCTCTAAGGGAATCTAGGATGGAGAAGGACCTGGGGGTCCTATTAGATGATAGGCTCAGCAATGACATGCAATGCTAACAAAGCAAACAGAATATTGGCATGCATTAAAAAGGGGATCAACTCCAAAGATAAAATGATAATTCTCCCGCTCTACAAGACTCTGGTTCGGCCGCACCTAGAGTATGCTGTCCAGTTCTGAGCACCAATCCTCAGGAAGGATGTACTGGAAATGAAGCGAGTACAAAGAAGGGAAACAAAGCTAATCAAGGGTCTGGAGGATATAAGATATGAGGAAAGCACTGAACTTATTTTCTCTGGAAAAGAGACGCTTGAGAGAGGATATGATTTCAATATATAAATGCCGTTCTGGTGACCCCACAGTAGGGATAAAACTTTTTCACAGAAGGGAGTTTAACAAGACTTGTGACCACTCATTAAAATTAGAAGAAAAGAGGTTTAACCTTAAACTACATAAAGGATTCTTTACTGTAAGAGCGGCAAGGCTGTGGAATTCCCTTCCACAGGCGGTGGTCTCAGCAGGGAGCATCGATAGTTTCAAGAAACTATTAGATAAGCACCTGAATGACCGCAACATACAGGGATATACAATGTAATACTGACTATAATCACACACATAGGTTGGACTTAATGGACTTGTGCCTTTTTTCAACCTCACCTACTATGTAACTAGGTAATGTATTCCTGTCTCTGTCGGGTGTTTATTGTTATATATGACCCTGAATATATGTTTTTCTTTTCTGTGTATTGTGCCATTTTGGATGGTTTTAATTTATTGGGTATTTTTCTATTTTTGTCAAGCAGGGGTCATTTGTGTTGATTGAGTTTGGCTGTGAATGAGTGTGTTTTCCCCTATTTTAACACTGGCCTCACAACTGACTCCTCATTATGATTATGCACATGATATGTAAAATGTGTTAACGAGTTAGAATCCTGTGAGTGACTGGCTTTACTACAATAAAGAAGTCGATCTTTGGTTCTCCGTTTTGGTGTTTGGCTATCTACTACATGTTTATTTCTCTTTTATAACACTCGATAATGCTTGCCCGATAATACTTGATTTTCTCTAAGCAGAGGCTTGAATGTTCATCTGTCACCCAGCAGTATAAAAATCTGAGGTGAAATGGATAAAGATGTCCAACACAGTTGATTCCAGATGCATACACAATTGTGGGTGACTCAGGTTTTTGGGTATTCCACTGGGGCTTCTTCCATTGGAGCCACAGAGAATACAACCTGCTTTCTTTTTCTGGGTTTTCTACAGGGGAATTTCTGTTTCCCAAAGGTAAAGGTTTCCAAGTTGCCAGATCACACCCAAGATATCTGGCTCCATGTGCTTCTCCAGTGGTCCTAATCATCTTTGCACTCTTGATGTCTCTGTGGAGTTAGTCAACCTCCTACCTCTGCTGAAGTAACTGCATTGCCTCCAGAATAGGTGTTTTCTTTAAGGAGGGTATGACGTGATACATGTCCACACCATTCTAGTTTACCTGTGAACTTTATTTAATAGATTATATTGTGTGTAGAATGAAAAGCAGCAAGTCCTCAATTAAGTCATTGGTTGCACATTATGATCAGGTTCCCATAGGAACACTTTCTTCTAAGGTGCTCTTTCCACATGGAATACCACCATTTTTTTTCTCATCCTAGCCCAGCAGAAAAGGAAAGCTTGATGACTACCAGAGGGAGGAGGGGCAGCAGCACAACTTGCCTTTCACCCACTTTGTAGAGAGATCCATTATTTGATCTCTGACCCTTCAGGTTTCTTCTCAACCTTGCCACAACATGGTCTCTTTTGACTTTGGAAATCCACCAGTCACAGATGGGGTAGGCCAAGCATGGAACTTCTTGAGGAAATTAATGATCCAGAGAAGGGGGGAATTTGGGACTTTGAGTGAGATGTGCGTTTGGACAAAAATAGATATAAATGGATAAATTGCACAATAAAGAGGAAGTTTATACATATAAATGCACATGGGGCATGGTGCACAGCAACTATGATGAGCTGATGGATATATAATAGACATGAAATTAAAATTCCATTATTGCACATGATACATCAAATAAAAAAACAGAGTATGATGTAAACGCATGATTGAATGAAAAACTGCAATTAAAAGCGTGATGCGTTTCGTTAATGAAGTTCTACTTCTTAAGAAGCAAGTGCAGAGTGCGTATCTATAAAAATATTCCAAATTACACAAATGAAAATTATATTAAATAGGGATGTAAGGTGAGAAGAAAACCAAACACCCCAGAGTTACTTACATATCAGCTCTAAAGTTGGTTATAAAATGCTAATACCTGATGGTTGAGGAAAGCTGGGAAATATCCATGCCGGGAGCTGTGGGGGCGTATAACTGCAGGTAGCCAAGGCGCAAAAACACCACAATCGTGGGGAGAGATGGGAGGTGTCCATGGTGAGTTGCATAGAAATGCCTGCAAAGGTTCCAATCTGTATGAATGTAAAATTTGAGTGGTCAATGGAAAATGTAAAGCTGGACTTACAAGGGGCATAGAGCATGTAGTGGTAGGCCGCGTACACACGGGCGGATTGTCTGCCCAACTAAGTTCGGCAGACAATCCGACAGACAGTCCGTTCAAAATTAGCATGAACGGACTTGACCACACACGATGAGCAGACAGTCCACTGAAAGCGTGCGTGATGACGTGTACAGCACGTACGACGGGACTAGAAAAACAACGTCCTATACACTGCAATGCAACCTTCGGCCGTGTAAACCCTTTCTGAGCATGCGCCATACTTAGTCCGTCCAACTTGCCTACACACGAGCGGACTGTCCGCTGAAACCAAGTTTGGACAGACAAAACCAAGTTTGAACGGACTGTCTTAAGGAAATTCCGTAAGACTTTGTTCGTCAGACTGTCCGCTGAAAAAGTCTGCTGAAGCCCACACACGAGCGGATTGTCCGCTGAAACACTGTTCAGCGGACTAAGTTGGGCACACAGTCCGCCCGTGTGTACGCGGCCGTAGGGTCAATGTGAGGGTGAAGGGACAGAAAGAAGTGTAGTGAAGACCACCAGAGACCCTCACACCAGAGCAAACAAAAGGTGATGGGGTAAAACATCCTAAGATCATGACAGACCAATCCTGTCCAGAAATTCAGGAACTAATAAGGGTAGCGAAAAACCAAACCCAGTGCTAGTGACATGGCTTCCATGTGTGATCCATAAAGTGTCCAGCATGAAATGAGAGACCTTGCCTCCCACAAGACTGAAGTATATACTAATTCATGATTTCTCATATCACCCACTTCCCCTACAGTAACCGCACATTTTGACTTTATTAATAAATTGGCACCAGGCATCAAATAATAACAGTGTGCGGGTTACAAACTCTAAACAAAACATTTACAAAAACAGGAGCCAGGAGGACAAGAGTTTCTTGTTCAAACAAGCGTATTGTCTAAGACAAGTTACATCGAATAGAATTGGTAAAAGGAAAAGACCGGGGCGCCTTGATTGATTCTGCCAGGGAGCACACAGAGAGATATTCTCCTCCTGGCCGCACAGGGACAGGAAGTGTGTCTTGAGACACGATTGGCCAGGGATTCCTAAGATTCCCTGGCCGATAGGCTTTTTTTTAATGGCCGGGAAGAGAATGAGGGAGACAATAGCGAACATTCATTCTCTGTTGTCACACAAGTGGGTGTGCACAGGGCGCAGTGCCCTGCATCCTTAGCCCACCCTTTTTTGAAGCCTCTTTGAGCCTCTGGCTCTAATCACGTGCTTAAAATAAAAAAAACATTGGAATCCATGCATCCGACACACCACATGTAGATTAGGGGGCCAGATGCATGGATAGTGGGGCGGAGCCCCTGCGCCTCTAATGGACAGGCCTCCCAACCCACTACTATTTGCTGCTAAAACAGAAAGATTTTTTATTAACAGGATCTGCACTTTACAAAGAATGTAGAAGGGAAAGACAGCAGATATACATGTAAAACTTGTGTAGGAGGATTTGTTTCATCTTTGTGTATTATCTGTGGCTATTCATTTCACTGGGTATAGGAGGGGGTTTACAACTACTTTAAGGGATTCATTTTAAATGTTTTTTTGTATATTTTTTTCATAACATTAGGGACAGTGGTCATCTCTCCATAGTAAGAGGAAAAAATTCTCTTAAACAGTTGTTATTATTGGAAGATTTTCCTTTAATAACTTGTTTTTTGACAGTTGCAAAATGTTGGCTTTCCCATCACTTTCTGTCACCAGCAAAAATAGAAAGTATTAACCTTCCCAATAGAGATACAAAGTGCAATAGAAACCTGCAAAGGTTTTGAAAGAAAAACAAAGTCATTTAAATGCATTTCCAGGTTGATCTGATGCCACTGTAGTGACTGGCAGAGAGGATTAGCAAATGAGGTGTGCTGGGAACTATAGGTAGGTCTAGTAGCTACATTAAGTAAGGTCCGGTCTGGCTCAGACTGTAGGGGTACTGTTTTTTTTTTTTTTTTTTTTTTTTTTTTTTTTTTAGTAGTCAAGCCCTGAAATTTGATTTGATATCCTTCCAGCATGTCTCTACCCTTTTATGCTTTTTAGAGAGTTGAGCTTATACTAGTCCACACTGTTGGACACCTTTCACACTGAAGCGTAGCTAAAACAGAGCTAAAGCGCTGGTCGTTTTTGCGGTGCTTTAGCAGCATTTTAGCGGCACTTTAGCAGGACTATTTCTAACATCCCGTAAGCGCCCCGTCTGAGTGTGAAAACACTCATGCAAATGAATGGGAGGCAGTTTTCAGGTGCTATTTCTAGCGCTAAAACGCCTGAAAACTGCCTTAGCGTGAAAGGGGTCTTAAAGAGTGTACAGTATGTTACTATTACTATGTTAATCTATGTTTACATATATTAGAAAATCGGCATTGCTGGTTTTATTTACATTGTGATTATGATATGCTGTTTGGTGCATGGAAAGTATGCCAGTGCTAAGGGAGCATGTACAATGTTCTATTGATTCTATATAGTGGAAAGATATAGAGAGACACTATAAAAATCATAAATGCATATTGTCATGCCTTGCATAACATTACTCTTATTCTCCACTAAATCACTAAGTCACCAAACACCATTAATGTTTTCGGTCTTAGGTCAGAAGTCATTAAATCAAATCTGATTTCTCTTTCTTTCTCATTATATAGTTATTACCCACGGACCTCACTGGAAGCCAGGAGCGGTTTATCTACAGAACCACAAAGGTAATGTGAATATGCAATATTCGCAGAACAGATTATACCTTGTCTGCTCTGCATAGGCCATTACTGACTTTGTTAAACTTTTTTGCTTAATTTGTATCTGTTTTTTTTTTTTTTTTAAGTTATACTTTGCTTAAACTGATGCAAACAAACTTATTTCCTTCCCTAGAACAGGAAATTAAATGCATTTCCTACAAACTGGCATCACATTAAAAATAAATCACCTTTGTCTTAATGTATTTGTTTTGTTCAATGAAGAGGGCTGACCTAAAGCTGAACTGAATGAATATAGCCAGCTTTTAAAATGTGCTGGCTTACAGTAAGTTAAGTCCAATGGGGTGTATGCTATGTCATGAGCTTATCTCTTTTATTTACAATTGCTGAGCTCCAGGAGTACAGCGATCAATGTGATTCTCGGCACTCCATCAGGGGCGATGCTGCTTTCTCCCACAGCAGCCACTTTCCTCTCTGCTGTCCATTCACAGGAGGCTTTGTATTTTGTGAATGGCTTCACATAATACAAAACTCTCCCTAATTGTGCAAGGGGAAAGGAGAAATGAGCAGAGTGGCTGTACATAACCCACAGTAAAGCAGCAGTAGAGATGTAAATTGTAAATGAAAGCGATAAGTCCACGAGTTGGTTTATGCCTTGTTAGAATTAACCCATAGTAAGCAGGCACATTTTAAAAAGGAACTAAATTCCTAGCGTTCAACTTTACATTTATTGAACCTTACTGCATTTTAAACTCCCGTATTCAGTATGTATTTGAATTGTGCATTTACCTGTTTGCCTGGAGTTCAGCTTTGAGCCTTTATGAATTTGTGAATTATTATTTTATAAGCTTGGAAAAAATGTGTATAATTTCCTCTGGCTTTGCTTTAATTTAAATCTGACTTTACACTAAATTTAAGTTACTGCTCTGTCATCTGAACGACATTATACACTGTCATCTTGCTCCTGAGAGTACATAACAATTTCAAATAACCAAGACTCATAGTTACAGGGAATGTAGGCTAATGCACAACCCTTGTGTCATTCATAAGCCCTCTTAGGAAGAAACAGGATTATTAAGGTAAATGGAATTTAGGTGACCTTTGACTGACAAGCTGGAAACTAGGACTTGGGGGAAAGTATGCAAAGCTATTAAAATAGAACTTCACCTGAAAAAAGGAGGTTCTGCTTTATCTATTTACACACACACACACACACACACACTTACACACTTTTCAAGGCTTTTTTTAGGGAGCGGATACCTAATTTTGACAGGTACCTGCTCCCTCTTCCACTTCGCCTTGGCCCCCTTGTCTGTCTGCAACAATCTGGGACACGTTGCAGGTCCCAGGAGGCTTGAAGTCGATTATTTACAAAACACTGCATGACTTGGTCATGCACAGTGGGGAGCTGGCTGTGAAGCCTCAGGGAGTCCAAGCTGGCTTCCCACAGTAAACATGGCAGTGCCGAGGACCTGAACACTGGTAAAGAATCAGCCTGGGTGAGGGCACTGCTGGATCCCTGGACAGGTACGTTTTTTTTATTTTATTTAAAATCAGCAGCTACATTATTTGTAGCTGCTGACTTTTTTTTCTTTTTTTAAAACAGACTGAAGATCCTCTTTAACCAGTTGCCACCCACCCCACCAAATGACAGCGGGGTGGTGCATGTATTGCTCTGGGACGACGTTGCTAGAACATGGCATGACCCCGATCTCTGTAAAGAGCCGTGTCTGTGTCACTGATAGAGTGTGTGGCGAGGAGAGCCAATCAACGGCATCGCCATGCAGGGGGACATCTAGGCATGTAATGAGGGCCCTGATTACAATATAGCACCAACAGTGTCACCAATCAGTGCCCACAAGTGCCACCAATTAGTGTCCATTAGCGATGCCAATCAGTGCTGGCTATCAGTGCCGCCTATCAGTGCTGCCCATCAATATCCACCACTGCTATCCATCAATGCCCACCAGTGCCACCTATCCATGCCAACCAGTGCCGCCTATTTGTGTTCATCAGTGCCACCTATCAGTGCCCATAAATGTGGAAAATTAGTGCCACCTCATCGGTGCCCATAAGTGCCACCTCATCAATGCCCATCAGTTCAGCCTATCAGTGCCAATCAGTGCTTCCTCATCAGAACACATCAGTGAAGGAGAAAAATTACTTAGTTTACAAAATTTACTGACAGAAACGAA